>NC_141695.1:730507245-731140819 GCF_964263255.1 Lissotriton vulgaris | reverse complement strand
AGTGTTTACTTACGCCCCATCACACTTTGTATCTCATGCATATGTGTGATACCCGTGTTTTAGCGACACCACCCCCAATTATTTGCGATAATCACAATAATGGTACCACCAGTGCCATTACACTTTTGCCGCCTGTAGTCTACCCACTGAGCACTGTAGATTCGGCATTCTATGTATATGACTATGTGACGAAGACGCCTATTTGACTCTCCTCTTCTTACATGTTTTGTCTATGTCTTCAATGTTGTCGGTACAGGCATATATGAGAAGGGAATACCCTCTCACACTTAGAGAAACACCTTAGTGAGTGTAACACATAGCCTGGATTACACTCCTTTTTATCCTGCACTACACTCTATTTTATAAAGGTCCTGAGGAAAGCTAGATTTAGTTTAAGGCACTGGCTGAAACATGTCGACCAACTGATGGATGTAGGAGGTAGTAACTCACCTCCCTTAAACATCCCCAAGCCTTATTTTAACCACTGACGGGGGCCCAGTTATTAAAATTTAATTTACCCTCGGGTACTGGGACCCTCGCCAAGCCGTTTTAACTCACACTTCACTTTACACCTCACACGGCACTCTCAGTAAAATACCAGCTCCACTGCAATCAGGCGTCGCAGCACACCGGGGACACATTAGGTGTGACTGGGTGGGCCCGATGATGAATCATGCCAGCAACCAGGTTGGTGGGTGAGGGCTTCATGAACTCACCAACGAGGTGCCCATGACAAATCTAATCAGAGTCCTAACAATATTGGTCATATTTAAGCTAGTCTCTTTTGATAACACATAAGAATAAAATATGACTTCCTTCAAAACCTGGTCTTCATCACAAAATTTCAGTGCCTAAGAGCTTTAGTTTTCTCACACCTGTTAGAGCAGCAGTTTTTCAAAGGCGCTTCTCACTTCAAAAAGTGTGGGATTCAGTGTCCCGCCTTTCTTGTGATGTTAAAGCCATGTGCAGGGTTTGCTGTCGCGTACTGGCCAAGACGCGAGACACCCATTGAACCGCTGACATGCTGCACGAGCTTGCGGTCTGATTTTGAGAGGACCTCTGAGGCACGGTGTTAATAAGCATCAGTACACCATTATCAGCTGAAGGGTCAAGCACAATTAAATAATCCCTCGCAACCGATTGAACAGGGATCTTACGGCATACTAGAGAAAAATCTCAGAGTGATCCCTCCTTGTGGGAGACACCACCTTGTAAGAGATAAGGAGGACACCTCATTAATTTACCAAGAAAAAGAATAATACACTAGAATCACCCCCGCCGTCAGGGGTCATCCCCAACTTAAGGTTGCCCGTTTTTAGTCCTGATGAAGCCTCGCATGGCCCAGGCTTAATTCACCGTCAGGCCCTAAGTCGAGTCGAAACGTCGACGCCTTCTTGATTTTTGACCTGGACCTATATATTCCAACTTTTCTGTGCATTATAATTTACCAAACATATAGGTTTCCAAATGTATTAATACTATGGATGAATTGATTTATGACCAGGTCTTATAACATGGATGATTGTTGCTCCTTTTTGTAATATAAAAAACAGTGCCTTTTTTATGTCACCAATCTTTGCCATTCTTTTCCTCTCTTCATCACTCAACACTATCTGATTCACATCTTCCTATTTTGAACACTCCCCTTGGGGCAACCAATATGACCCTTATGTACTGTTAGTCTTTTGCATTTTTCAATAGTGGCGATAAATGAATAAATTGCCTTTGATTATATGTTTCGCTGTTGCGTTTTGTGATATTGTTGCATTTATTGATTCAGAGTAGATTCTAATACTCATGAAAGTTAAATTATGAAGTACTGACTAATTGTGATATTGGGAAGTAATAGTCTTTGGACCATTGTTTTGTAATACTGTGTGTGTATCACCAGTGACAAGTCTCAGTTAACTCATCCTTCTCCTGTAAAGCCTGTAGTTGTGAAGAACATTCCTTGGTCTAAATTGGCGTTGGATATTGCTGGTCCATTTGGTCTTATTGGTACATCCCCCAAGTATGCCCTTGTTCTGATTGAATATATGTCCAAGGGGCCTGAAGTCAGATTTATTGACAATATCAATTCTTCAGTGGTCATCGATTTTCTCCGGGATGTTTTCCTTAGGAAGGGTTTCCCTGAGGAGATTGTGTTGGATAACGGGACCCAATTGGTATCTTCTGAGATGGTAAAATTCCTTAACACCATGCGCGCTAGCGGAATTCCGCTCGCACGCTGGGTTTTGCGGAAACGCACATTACGTGACGAGCTGGGATCGTCATCAGCGTGCGAGGAGGCTACGCCATGACGAGCCCAGCTCGTCATCAGCGTCGAAGGGGTTAAGGAGGCTGGGGTTAAGCACATCCTCACGTCACTTTATCATCCCCTCAGTAACGGTTTGGTTGAGTCCTTCAACCGTGTTGTTAAAGAACACCTTCAACTTGCTTTGTTGAATGGGTTGCATTGACGCCGGGCTATTTGTGATATGCTGTGGGCTGTGATAACTACTCCTCATGTTTCTAATGGTGTTGCCCCTTTTACTCTATAGCGAGAGAGAGTTGCAGGAACCAAATTGAACAAAGAATGGATGTCCAGGAAGGTGGTGGATGCTGAGAGCTTGTCTGTGGTAACTGATGTCAGGGCTGCTGTCCAAGCTAAATACGACACCAGGTCTTCTGTTTTAGCTTCGTCCAATGTCAAAGTTGGGGATTGGGTGAGGATAAGGAAACCTGGTTTTCTTCGCAAAGAGGAGTCCAGGTTTTCATCTCCTAAAGAAGTGTCGGGTGTAAGAGATCATGTAGTAGTGCTCAATGATGGAAGGATTTGGAATAGGTGTAATGTCTCCATTGTACCTAGATCTATGCTTGATCATTTCAACAAAAGGTTCGGAATTTATTCCCCTCCTCTTGTTGTTTCTACTGTCATTCATTTCCCTCCTCTTGTTGATTCTACTGTCATTCATGGAAGAAATGTTTCACGGTCCAACCCTATTATGGCAAGGGAAGCCTCTTCAAGAGTGAAATCTGTTCCAGTCAAATTTCAAGATTATAAAATGTTATGACTGTTCAGGGTGCTGTTCTCCTGTTTTTATAACTTGCTTTTGAATTTCATGATTATATTATGTTACTACTGTTCAATCAATTGTTTGCTGTCTTTATAACATGCTTTCCTTCTTTGTCTTCTCTTCTCTTATTTTCTATTCTATTCTTTACTTATGTTTTGTTTTTTATGCTATGAAGGAAGGGGGTGTGTTGGGTTGTTGCCTGGCATCCTCGTAGCCAGTGAAAGGACGACACGACCAGGTAAGCAGAGCCAAGTTTATTTGTGGACGCAACCTCCCAGAACACCCTGCCTGCAACACTCTGAAAATAGAACGGGGCACGAGGAAAGATGCGCGAGGCTAAGATGCGCGAGGCAACAACCCAACACAAGGTCTCCACAGAGCAAATAAGTGGGGAATAAGCTCAGCTTGGATGGACTTGAGCAAGACAGACTTGAGTGTGTGCCCAGCAGAGAGGCAGTATGCTGTTCATTTTCTCCTTTTTCTTCCACCTTCTTCCAAGCAAGGCATTCCAGTGACATTTTATATCAAGGGAGGAAAGCTGTTTTGTGAGTCTTAAGCAAAGATTGAAACTATGTCCAGGTGAATGTATCAAAATTACTGAAATGCTGGTAAATGTGGCTATTAATTCATTACTTTACTTAGGTTGGCTAGTGTTTTCCTAGTGGTCACAGGTGGCGAAAACAAACTTTCCTTACTGTCGTTAGTGTTGAAATTACGGAAGCGGTCATTGAAAAGAAATTCTCAGCCCAGAGTTCAGTTCAGACACGTGTTGTGATTAGTCTTGCTCCTTGTATACATGATGGCAAAAGCGCAGCGGCATTAAGGACTATTTATCTTTGTAAAAATTCAGTAGGAGGCGCTTCGTTACAAATAACTCAACCAAAACATCCTTGTGTATGTTGTGAGGAAGGAAACACGAGCGTGGCTTGTAATTAAGGAAACGCGCCATGATTTTTTCAGCAGCTCACATTTCCTTCAACACGCTACCAAAACTTCCGCCTTACCCTGCTATTCCCTCTCACACTTGAGGATGTTCATCCAACCATGTCGCCATCTCCACTTCTAGGTGCCCAGCGGAGACTGAGTTTGAAAAACGAGGGTCTCCCTTTAAGTTTCGCATCTCCTTATTGCGATTTATTTTAAATAGATGTGGATTTATTTAATTTGCCCACCAGGTCATGTGGTAAAAGGAACACTCAATTCAATGCATTATTTTATATGTAGAACTATTTTTTTAAAAAAGGGAATCTAGCACTATGTGCTTTAAAATGAACTGTGGTTTTCAACTCGACATTGATTGGGAGTGGGTTACTGAAACCTGCTTTGACAGCAACCAAATGGCTTCCTTTGTAAGGTGGAATTTACAGTGCATCACTGCACGCTTGAGTTGGGTATTTGTGGGTGATTTCCTCTGTTTGGGTCCCATTGCTTGCTTATATGTTGATCTATCAGTGTGTTTTTTTAACTCTTTTTCATGCACTGGCCAGCAGGCGCTCTGGCCTTCCGGCAGGCCAGCAGGGCTGAAAATGATGGAACTCCCCAGGGTCGACAACTGGACAATGAAGAATGGCAAGATAATCTTCGTTGTGGTCTGTGGTTGTGTTGGTGGAGTGCAATAAATGGCACTTAGGTATATGGAGTGGGGAGCTATAACAATTATAACACAAATTATAGAAACATGATTTTATGATGAAAACAATGTTTTCCAGCAAGAATCGTCAGTTATTCTTGAATTTACCTGCAAATGATACATGGAAGCCTACCGTCCCGGTATAAAAGTCTGTCTCTAATTTCCGTATTACAGCCGTGAAAGGTAGGTCATGGAACATATCTACAGCTGTAGTTTAAGTAAGGAAAACGGCAACTGGTATGTGCTTCTTCAGATAGATTTTTCTAAAACAAACAGTGCTGAGCAGAAAGGAGATGTGCATGTAAATATGTTTATTCTTTGCACACTATGGTGTTCATTGGAAAAAGTGAGCCTTTCAGCATTTGCCTACACTTTCTGAGGCTCAGAAATATGTTAAACTGACTTACACTAAACTATTATCTTTTTGCAATATATTACTGTTCTTGATGTGTTGAATTTCGCACTAATTCCGCTTCTATTCTTCATGTCTGCAAACATACTATGCCTTTCTTATAAACAGCAAGTCACCACGGTGAGAAGGGTGATGTTGTGACTATGTATCATAAGTGTATGTTCATGTGCATTATTAGTGGAATACTGTCAGGAAGTATTATTCTTTATAAAGGCGGCAACAACGAGATACATTGAGTGTACTCCTATTGTCAGTCTGCTGAGGGTTATTTCATGGACCGACAAAGTGTAAAAATACAGTAGGATTTATTGATTTAGCTTTGGTACTTGCAAGATGTGAAATAACTATGAACTGGAAGGCGCCCTGAGCCCCTAGGATAGCAAAATGGAAACTGGAATTGGTTCGTTGGGCAGATTATGAGAGTGCAGTATCGTAAAGTGATATGAGGAAACAAAGAAGATCAAATGAAAAAGTTCATACATGGGATCATTTATTAGATTCCCTTAAAGAATTGGAAAAGAGTGATGATTCTGGGGAAGAAAAGGTGTAAAAATTTATTTGTAAAAAAAGATGTGTTATACATAATGTAATGGGGACTGAACTTCAGGGAGGGTGGTGGTAGTGGGGGTAAGTTGTTTAATATTGTTATGCATGTTTTATTATAAATACTAATAAAAATGTGTTTACAAAAAAAAATGTATAGGGAACAAAATATTTCTTGCCGTACATTATATGGATATTACAGTCACCTCAGTTTTATAACTTTATAAAGGAACTTGAGGCCAGATGTAGGTGAGGGACATTTACAGATTCTAAAATACCGAATTTTACCGATTCGGTATTTTAGAATCGGTAAATGCTATGTAGGGAAAAATTCGGTAAGTATTACTGAATCGTTAAAATTCGGTATTTACCGAATCGGTATTTACTGATTCGGTATTCCCCAATCATTTCTATGGGCCTGGGAATTACCGAATCCGTAAATACCGATTTGGTAAAAGGGGGAAAACATTGAAGGGTGGCAGGGTGTCACTTTGACACCCTGTTGCACCCCTCAATTGTGTATGGGTGCACATATGGCACACATACATGCCCTAAGGGCATGTATGTCTGCCACATGGCACTGAAATAATTTGCATGAAATTGCTTTTTTGGGGGTTTTCGTTATTTACCACCAACTTATAGTTGGTGGTAAATAACGAATCCTAACATATAAAAAGCACTCATTTAAGTGCTCCCTACATTAGGAATTCAGTATTTTACCTATTCGGTATTTAACAATTCGGTAATTTACCGATTCCTTAAATTACCGATTCGGTAAATTACCAAATCCTTAGATTAGGCCCTTACATCAGAAAAAGCCTAATACTGGTCGGTAACGGCCGAAATTTCGTCTGTTACCGACCGGTATTAGGCTTCCTATATCTGGCCCTCAGTCTTAAGTTCCTCTCTATGGTCATGTAACTCCTCAGTGACTTTTGATAGATATACTTATAGAGCTTATAGAGGGAGGCAGGAGGTACTGTATCCCATATATAAAGTTTTGTACTATAAAGATGTTCTGTGGCTGGTCTGGAATGGGCGTGTAGGTCTGATCAATTGATGAGGAGGAGGCGGTGCGTGTGAGAGAGAGACAAAGAGATAAGGACGGAGGAAAACAGTTCTATGGGTGCATTGCAGAAGAGGGCAGGTGGTAAATTTAGGTTTCCTAGTTTTGGTGTCAAATTAATGTGTTGTTCTGACCAGTTGAGGAGTTTGCCAGACATTTGGATGGAAGTTTGTAGCGAATGGTTTGATCATGGGGTGAATGGAAAATATTTACAGAGATGTATGTTGAAAAACAAAAGTGTGAAATATTGGATTAATTTAAAAATAGATGTGTCTGTAAATTCATGAGATTAAACACAGGTAAGACCTACATTTTACTCTTCGGAAACAAAACTAATTTCTGGTCCCCAGATTGGTGGCACCAAATATAGGCCTTGTCCCATCTCCAGTGGAAAAGGTTAGAAACCTAGGGGTCATTTTTGACAAAAAACTCTCGAGAACCAAATCAATCAAATAGCCTCTTTAGTCTTCTTTCTTTTAAAGATCCTGAGAAAAATTCTACCCTACATTCCTTCTAATCTCCAAAAACAAATCATGTCAGCACTAATTTTATCCAAAGTTGACTACTGTAATGGACTATATATTGGCCTACAACAAAAAAATGGTATCTAAACTTCAGACCTTACAAAATACCGCAGCTCGTCTCAGTTTCAGTTTCCCCAAATCTCATTCAGCAACCATGGCAGTAAACAAACTGTACTGGCTGCCTGTGAGGAGAAGGATTGCATTCAAGGCCTTGTGCACCTCAATCAATCACAGAACTTGTAAAGCGCACTACTTACCCGTGAGGGTCTCAAGGCGCTGAGGGGGGGGGGTGGCTGCTGCTACTGCTCGAAGAGCCAGGTCTTGAGGAGCTTCCTGAAGGTGAGCAGGTCCTGGGTCTGCCGTAGGTGGGTAGGGAGGGTGTTCCAGGTCTTGGCAGCGAGGAAGGAGAAGGACCTGCCTCCGGAGGTGGTACGCTGGATTTGTGGGACGTCGGCGAGGGCGAGGCTGGCGGAGCGGAGCTGGTGGGCGGGGGTGTAGAAGTTGAGTCTGTTGTTCAGGTAGGCTGGTCCGGAGTTGTGGAGTGCTTTGTGAGCGTGGGTGAGGAGCTTGAAGGTGATCCTCTTGTTGATGGGGAGCCAGTGAAGGTCTCTGAGGTGGGGGGTGATGTGGCTGCGTCGGGGGAGGTTGAGAATTATGCGGGCCGAGGCATTCTGGATGCGTTGTAGTCGCTGTAGGTGTTTGGTCGGGAGTGCTTTGCCGTAGTCCAGCTGGCTGCTGACGAGGGCTTGGGTCACCGTTCTTCCGGTTTCGATCGGGATCCACTTGTAGATCCTGCAAAGCATGCGGAGGGTGTTGTAGCAGGAGGAGGAGACAGCGCTGACCTGCTTGGACATGGATAGGGAGGAGTCGAGGATGACTCCCAAGTTGCGTGCGTGGTCTGTGGGTGTCGGTGCTGTTCCTATTGCTGTTGGCCACCAGGAGTCATCCCAGGCAGATTGGGTGGGGCCGAGGATGAGGACTTTCGTCTTGTCCGAGTTCAGCTTCAGACGGCTGCTACTCATCCACTCGTCGACGGCTTTCATTCCCTCGTGGAGGTTGGTTTTGGCGGTGTGTGGGTCCTTGGTGAGGGAGAGGATGAGCTGGGTGTCGTCGGCGTAGAAGATGATGATCAGGTCGTGTTTGCGGGCCATTTGAGCGAGGGGGGCCATGTAGATGTTGAACAGCGTCGGGCTGAGCCTTGGGGTACGCCGCAGATGAGGTTGGTAGCTTTGGAACGGTGGGATGGGAGGCGGACCCTCTGGGTTCTGTCGGAGAGGAAGGAGGTGGTCCAGTCCAGGGCTTTTTCCCAAATTCCGGCTTCTTGGAGGCGTGTTCTTAGTGTGTGGTGGCAGACCATGTCGAAGGCAGCTGACAGGTCTAGGAGGATGAGGGCTGAAGTTTCGCTGCTGTCTAGTTGGCGTTGGATGTCGTCTGTGGCGGCAATGAGGGCTGTCTCGGTGCTGTGGTTCCGTCTGAATCCAGATTGCGACGGGTCCAGGATGTTGTTGTCCTCAAGGTGGCGGGTCAGCTGTATGTTGGCGATTTTCTTGATGACCTTCGCCGGGAAGGAGAGCAGGGAGATGGGATGGAAGTTTTTGAGGTCCTTGGGGTCCCCCTTGGGATTCTTGAGGAGGGCGTTGATTTCGGCGTGCTTCCAGCTGTCCGGGAATGTCGCTAAGTCGAAAGAGATGTTGATGACCTTTGGTTGTTGTGGTGCTATGGTGGCTTCTGCTTTGTTGAACACGTGGTGTGGACAGGGGTCTGCTGGTGATCCCGAGTCGATAAAGTTCATGATATTTCGTGTCTCATCGTCGTTGATGTGGGTCCAGGATGTCAGCTGGTTGGTGCAGGTGGTGGGGTCAGTCGTGGTCAGGGCTGGCGGTGCGTTGAAGCTGTTGCGGATGTCTGTGATCTTGCGGTGGAAGAAAGTGGCCAGTGAGTCGCACAGTTCATGCGAGGGCGGGATGTCGCTGGTGTTGGCGCTGGGGTTGGAGAGTTCCTTGAGGATGTTGAAGAGCTCTTTGCAATCGTGGGTGGTGTTGTCCAGGCGGGCTTTGAAGGAGGATCTCTTGGTTGTTCTGATGAGTTGGTGGTGTCGGCGAATGGCGTCCTTGTGGGCAGAGTGGTTGTCTGACGTGCGGTCTTGGAGCCATTTATTCTCTAGCATCCGGCATGTGTGTTTGAAGGTCTGGAGTTCTTCGGTGAACCAGGCGGCTTTCTTGGTGGAGTCGTTGAGGGAGGGCTTCTTTAGCGGGGGTGTTGGCGCAGTCTTTGATTCACTGTCTGAGGTTTCGGGCGGCGGTGTCAGGGTCGGTGGGGTCTGTTGGAGGGTCCAGGGCGAGGGAGAAGGTCAGTTGGTTCTCGGTGATTTTGCTCCAGCAGCGGCGAGGTAGCTGTTGAGTGTGGTGGTGTGTGGTTGCCTTCTTGAATGTGAAGTGGATGCAATGGTGGTCAGTCCAGTGGAATTCGGTGGTGTGGTTGAAGGCGACAAGGGTGCTTGTAGAGAAGATGGGATCGAGCGTGTGGCCAGCGGCGTGGGTGGGTGTTGTGACGAGTTGTCTCAGGCCAAGGTTGGCGAGGTTATCGATCATGGTGGCGGTGTTAGTGTCATTGTTGTTTTCAAGGTGGTAGTTCAGGTCCCCGAGGAGAATGTAGTCCGTGGAGGTGAGTGCGAGGGTGTTGGCGAGGTTGGCTATGGAGTCGCCGAACAGGGCCCGGGGTCCAGGAGGTCTGTAGACGAGTGTTCCTCTGAGAGTGGTGCTGGGGTCGGTGTGGATCTGGAAGTGAGGGTGTTCGGCAGAGTTGAGAGAGTCGTCTGCGAGGGTGTGGACCTGGACTGTGGTCTTGTGGACGATGGCTATTCCTCCTCCGATTCCATTTGGGCGATCCCTGCAGGTGATCTTGTAGCCGTCCAGGATGGCTATGGCGATGTCCGGTGCCGAGGATTTGTTCCACCAGGTCTTGGTCAGGAATGCTACGTCTGGGGCCGTTGTGTCGAGTAGGTCCCAGAGTTCAATGGCGTGCTTGCGTGCGGAGCGGGTTTTAAGGAGTATGCAGCGGAGGTGGTTGGGTCCGGTCCTTGGAGGCTTGGTGGTTCTGTCACAGGAGAAGTTGCAGGTGTGGCAGGAGAAGGGTCCGTGGGTGCATTTCGGGGCAGCCTGGAAGCAGAGGCGGTTCCTGCCGGTGTTGCGAGCGAGGAGGGCGTTGGCGTTGTATCGGAGTCTGGCGTTGCGGGAGACGCAGGCTCCAGGAGTTCTGGTGCTGGGCGCTGTCCAGGCACGGATGGCGTAGACGGGCTGGCCTCGCTGCACTTCCTTGCGGCCTCCTCCATAAAAGGCAAAGTGGGAGGGAGGAGCAGCTGGGAGGCGGGAGCGCGGCGGCCAATGGACGTTGGGGGACGGGGACGGGACACAGAAGGCAAAGCGGGCAGGCCGCAGGGGAGCAGCAGTGGGAATCGGGGGCTGGGTGTGGAAAATTAATACAGTTTGGTGAACATTATCGGCGCCATCTTGCCCCTTTTCGAGCCCATTCATGCGCGTAAGCGGCAGCCATTTTGAGCACCATGGCCTCCCTGCCCTTCGCTGATAGCCAGCGCGACTCTCTCTCCCTCTTAACCTCGCAAGCATTCCCCCCCGCACACTGACAACCCCCGCTCTCTCATGCCTTGGGTCATAAACCCCTCTTCAGCGCAGCTCCGCCACAGAACCCCATCCTGTTCCCAGCGCGACACCTCCCTTCATTCCTTTCATGGTCTCAGATCCTTTTGATGCAAACCCCCTTTTCCTGTGTCCCCGTTTGTCTTCCTTATTCCCAGGCCACCACCTGGCCCTGCGGATACTATTTATTACCCCGTACAGTAGGAAGCTTCCCCTCCCTGTCAAAAGACCCTCGAGCCGATCAAAGCCCCCACCCTATGAGATCCGATCAACCCCATGCATTCCGTGAATCGGCGGAATGCCCTGCTGTGCGACAACCACCACCTGTTGTGACCGGGATGGGGAATCCAACTGTAAATGTATGTGGGAACGGGTCTGAAGGGGAGATTCCGAGGATGTTCTTTCAAGCATCAAAGTGTTGCGGGAATGTGTTATGTGCAATAAAGGTCATAAACCCTAGTATAAGAGGCCAAGCCTCAGAGATGTGGTTAGAGCACCTCGTGACGATACTTGCTGTCTGACTTGATGTGTTCTCCTCCGGAGAGAATAAAATCCTCGTTTCCTGCCTTCCAGTCTCCAGCGCCTGCTCCTTCATTGATTAACATTGGTGGGTCATAGAGGCGATACCGCCGGGCAACATAAAAGGGTCTTTGGTTACTGGTTGTCTTTGAAACCCTTTTTAACAATTGGCGTCCCAAACGTGGGGCCCATCAGCGACTCGTGGATCCAGTGGGAGAGGTCCTGACGACAGAGTGAACGACTGCAACGATCGGAAGGTACCCTGTCCGATAGACCCTCGTCTGACAGCCGATCATCCGAACTTCACTGGTTCCGAACAGACCTCTCTCGAGTGATCTGCGGTCCTGACTGGGAACCATCAGGAGTGCCACGAGAAGTACGAAGAGAAGAGGACGATCGGGCGCTGGATTCGGAAGACAAGAAACTGTCCATGCGGTCCGGGTAAGGTCGTGTAAACACGACGAATTGCGAAAGTGATTGATAATTGAAAGTGATTGATAATTGATGAGAAAATACTAGTATTACTTTTGTTAATTTATTTGGAGATTCACTGTCTGCAAACGGAGAAACAACAGGCTCTCCCTTTATAAACAGCGAAGGATAGGTACGCACCCGTCGGACCTATCTTTCTCCCCCATTAAACAATTGCCCCCCCCCCCCCCCCATTGATTAACTGTTATAGATTGTTTTCTGGAGATTCTCTGTCTGCAAACAGGGAAGATTAGGTCCCCTCTTTGCAGATAGTGAAAGGGTAGGTGACGCGAACCTTTGCGAGCCTGCTTATTCTCCCCATTGACCATATTGATTTTTTATTTTTGACCTAACATTGATTGCTCAAGATTGGTTCATGAGGTATTCACTACCTGCAAACAACGTAGAATAGAAATATTCTGTCTAGTCTTTGCAAGCAGTGATAAGATAGGTAGTGCTGACTATTATCCCATTGTGATCCGTCATGCCTGTCTTCTCTCCCCTGGTTAGTAGCCTGTTTAGCCCGGACCGCTTATTAGAGGTGAACCATCCGGCTCCGCTGGAAGGCACCCCTAATAAGGACATGTTCATGAAGCATGGATTGATCGCTATAGCCTATAGTGAGCTGTGGCATAAATATACGAAAAAGGATCGAGAAAATCAGTGGCCACTGAAAGGATCCTTCGATCTTGATAAAATAGAAACGGTAGACATAACCCTTCGTAGGAATGAAACAACACCTATTATGCTCGATAGTCTCGGCATGTGGCGCAAAGAAGCCACACGACGAAAGGAAAGAGACGAATTCGGAAAAGGTGAAGGGACACGACGGACAACCCTCCAAACGTCTAGTAGGCAAAGGGAAGGGCCAGCGATGGCACAGTTCCGAGGAGTAGACATGAAAAGAGAACGGCGTAACGGGATGTGCCGACAAGTCAACCCCGGAACACAACGACCCGAAGGTAATCCCCCGACACCATGCACAGGACGAACAGATTTAAAACAAAATCAATGTGCTTTCTGTAAATGTCTCGGGCACTGGAAAGCCCAATGCCCGACTCTGCAGAGCATAGGTAAGAACGGAGGGTCGACAGAAAGAACAGGCCGACAGGAAGGGAAAAGGCGCGAGATAAAGACCAATCAGGCTAGTGTAGACAGGACAGACAGAACCACCCCGTTTGATTATGCTCGATGGCACAGATTTCGTCAGACCAATTTTAACAACATGTTAGAGTTCTGGGACTGATTGCTCTCTGTTGCTCCCCCACTCTGAAAAACAAACACAATTACAGGCCAGTGTAGACAACCCCCGTTAGAGAAAGGACTCAAGGAAGCCAAACGTCTATTATATAAATCAGGATTTAATTACGGTAAAGAAAACACACAACCAACGGTAAATAGAATAACTAGTAGAACTCACTCTAAAACAAACTGTACTAATAGGAAAAATACAAAACATATTATGCTCACTCCGGAAGTCCTCGAAATGTAACAGTTCGATGGTCCCGCCCACCTGAAACACATAACACGTGTGGGGCGGGGCCTGCCAGCAGCCATGGACCAAAGGAGACCACCGGCGGGAAGGTACCGGAGGCTCCACAAAGCAGGCAATGAAATGGTCTCCCCATACTGCCCTTCCAGGGATGGCGTCCCCCGGGCCGCGAGTAGGGAGGGGGCGGATGCAAATGGCCCCCTCCCTCGTATCTCCTGGTCCGGCCATCACGAACTCCTCCATCGAACGGATGCAGGGTGGGCAGGGAGGGAGAGGCGACCCGGATGAGCCTCTCCCGCCTCCGCAGGTAGGAGGCTTCCCTGCCCTGGTCCGGCGCCGATGTCCTCCAGCCGGGCGACGGCCTGGTATATTTCCGCAGCACAGGACATGCAATGCCCGACTGGTATATTTGCGCGGCACGGGACACACAATGTCCGATGGGCCTACCTGAATAACACCGAACGTCCAATGATCCCCCAAGAGTCGGAATCAGGGGTGTAGGGTGGTCATCATGTGCACCCCTGATTCAAAGGGACGGCGTGGGATGCGCCGGGAGAGGGGGACGGCACGGGCGAGCCTCCCTCACCTCCCCAGATGAAGGCTCCACTGCTGCACCCTGGCGCCCCGAACCAAAATGTCCTGCTCCAACAACATGATGTTCTGTTTTTCATCACCATAAGAAGTTTCTTCCACTCCTGATAGATACGACGAAGGGCGGCTGCCGCAGGACCTCAGAATGGCGTCTGGGCCCTCGGAAGGCGGGTCTAGGCCTCTGGAGTAACTTTGTCCGAAATTGCAACTCGGGCGCTTGCCCGCCTGGGCGTAAGCCCCCACCATCGACAAACATCCCCTCGACTTTGAAGATTCTACCAAAGTCCCAAGAGCCCTCAGCCCCTTCAGGCTTCCAGTGGGGAACAGCTGCATTGATCACTAATGAAATAACAGCGGCACAACAACAAGATGGCGGTGCTCTCGTGTCTGCATCAGCTTCCGTCTGAACCACCCAGGAACATTATGGGCTACTGAACTCGAGTAAGTTCCGGCTGAACATCAACATGACCCGGTAAGAAAGACTCTATCTCCCTCCCTCTCTTGATTGACGGCCCACACCACCAGCCCCTCTGTTAGCACAGTTTTTTTGAACTGCCGAAAGGGACCCTGGTCCAACCGCCAATCGTCGGGGACATTTTTCCTTGATGCTACTTCCGGACTAAACCGGCCTCGCCCAAAATGGCGCCGGTACCAATAGGAACTAACGGATGCCTCATGGTGTTCCTTAGCTAATGAAACTTGATGTACTAAGATATATATACGGACCATTGCGCACTCGATGAGAAAGGGAGGAGGGTTCACTTGGCGAACATTTGAACGGGGTTCCGTAAAAATGTTGATTTCAATGAACGATTTATTTTTGATATTTATTGTAACTGGTACATAACGTCGCTTATGATGCATACCCACGGTATATATCTAGGAAATGTGATTACGATGAGCTTGACTGTGTCCCCATTTATGAACTGAAATGCCCCTGATCCCTTATCACGCAATGAAACGTTTTTAGTTACTTGCAAATAATTAATTAGGCCTTTTTTAACATGTTCTTGTGCTACAAGATAACCCCCTACTGTATGTGCTTCCATCGTCGACATGTCCGGCCAAAATATGATTGCACTCTCACATTTTACGTACTGAATGATTATACAAATAAAGGTCTTCAAAACTATGAATAGGCATCACATACTTTTGTAAAATGTGGGTATCGGTGGGAGGGTTTTTCTGTGCACAACCGTTCTGCTCCTTTTTTTAAGGTTATCTGAAGAAATGGTTGTTCGGCCCTGGATTAATGATCGAATCAAAGGTATGATACGTTGCCTCCAAAATATGCGACTAAGCTCAGGAACTAACGTATGAAGAAGGACCTCGACGTCTGAGAATGGGTAAAGTAAAGCGGTGTGATTGATAAAATGCTATAAAGATATGATGATCGAAGGTACTAAGGTACCGGGTTGAACGAAGAATTGATATGCCTTAGAATCTCACAGCTTTGGGAATGATTTAAGGATCCCGATGGCCGGATACATCTACAAAACCGGGTACCTCACGCTAGGCACCTCTGATTCCTTTTTAGCGTTTCCCTACACACGATCCTTCATGCCGTCCTCGAACCCCCCCCCATGAACCACCCATCACATTGCCCGCCCCCTTGACTTCAGAGACCAAGACCCTAGGGATTATATCCCGAAGAGATAAGTACGAGTATGCGGTAAGTAAAGGACTTTCGTGCCCGTACATTTGATGTGTTCGAATGTTGCTCCCCCTTTTTCCTCCTTTTCCCCTCTGCAGATTACATTGGGGTCCTGATTAGGGTACCGTAAAGGATCTGAAGCCACGTCACGCCCGATGTATGAAAACGGATTAACGCTGCAAGACGACACAAAAGGACGCCCTACCCGAAGCACGACCTTTCTGTACCTGACCTAATGCTCTTCCGTCCCAAAACTGCATGCTTTCTACATCCTAACACAGACCCGAAACGTCTAACGTTGGGTAACGCACTGAGTAGCCCAAACAATACACGGTCATTCTCCATGTTACACGTGTACTGTTTGGCCTATTGTCTCTCTCTCTCTCTCTCTCTCTCTCTCTCTCTCTCTCTCTCTCTCTCTCTCTCTTCCACCCCTCCACACTTTCCCTCTTCCCAGCGACTGGCACCTAATTGGCGAACCTGGTGCACCTCCTGATTGGCCCCAAATACCACAAGTATTTGCTCAAATTTGTCCTAAATAAAATTGTATCGGTACCACGTTACTACCTCTCCTTTTCTGCTAAATATGGATGAAATTTAAATTGGCCAAAGGGAAAGGGACAGGTAAGACGACTAAGGTTCCCTAAATTTGACCCCCAGCCGGGGAACTATTTGTCAGTGGCTTCTATGATAAAATATGTCTGTGGTAATACGACCATCCCCATTCCAAATTGTCTCCATACCCCAAACAGTAAGAAATGATCGAGACACCCCCGTCTTCCCAAAATGCCCCCAGTTTGGTATCAGCTGCCCTGAACGAGAACCTGAAAAATGTCCCTTGCTCCAATTCGCTGTGTTCCTAATTGTTTTCCATAAGATCCCACCCACCCCAAGGATAAGTTTAGTAATTATCGCAAAACCCCCCCGAGTTTTTGTAGTAACCAGGTTGCGAGAATTTATATAGAAAGTTAGGAAAATGTGTGCAAAGTTAAAATTAGATCGAAAATCGAAAGAACTTGTTGCAGTAAGCCTTGTTGAAAATAGGATGTTTTGATGTAATGAAGAGTTGTTTAGCTTTATGTTCATCCCTCAGAAGGATGCCTATCAGACTATGGTGAATAGCACGTTGCACTTTTTCGTAAAATACAAAGCCCTGAAGACCAGCCTAGCCTTGCAAAACTCGTACTAGGGAAATGGGTCGCTACCAGAAGAACTGACATCTACTATAATAGACGAGTGCAATAAATGAGTACCAGACCTCGTACCTATTACAATTGAATGCAATAACCAACAAAGCGCCAAAGAATTAGCCACAAAAGGAAGTTGTAAGGAATCCAGCAAACCCATCATCAATTGTTTATACGTTGGCTGCAAAATCTCAAATGTAGCGAGTGCTTACCCCAGTTGCTTGGTGTTGGGAGAGAAATAGATCTATGTAATTACCTTCTTCTGCAAAATCTCTAAAGACTGTCTTTTCAAACTCATTTAAAGGTATTACTGTCGGAGGAGAAAGAGACCGGATGTGGGAGCACGCGGCCTGACTGCGGATTGTGAAACCTCAGCGACGGAGGCCAAGGCGAGACCACAGCAGTAGGGAGTCGCAGGATGAGGCACTGTTTCAGACAAAGCTAAGGAGAGGGCTGACCTGAAGCCCCTGCTCTATGATCGACGTGTGCCAAAGGTCCCCGCTCTCTGAACCTGGTTATGGACCCGCCTGTCTCAAATTCTCCGTCCCCCTGATCTGTTCCCGACTTGGCCCTGCTCCATCCCCTCCTCCTCCGACCTACCATAAGGACTGTTCACACCCACACCTTTCCACCTGAACTTCCAAGTTCCTCCAAAATCCCACTGAGCTACCCAGAAAGGGGTATTCCCTGCGTCAAAAGGAAGGGAACTCCGACCGAGTAGACCACGAACTATGTTAATCTCAGAACAGTGACCTAGAACTCCACCAAGGGTCACCCCTAAAGAGAAGATGAACGAAGTATGTGGTTCTACCCGCTGCTGAGCGCCTCGAAGATGATGGAAGCAACAGGAAATACCCACCACAGAGACTCAAGAAACAAACAGATCTCACAACTCAGGGACAATTGCACTTTTCATCGCAATTCTATGCTCTGGGTTACGGAAGAAAATGCACCTGCTCCAAAACCGTAACGTATTTCTCCTATGAAGTCTGGCGAAAGCAAACAAAATGTACCCCTGCCCGCAGACCTCCAACGACTCAATCCACATGAACATTCCTGTTGACAGAACGAATTGCAATCCAGGTGCTTAACAGTGCCAACAGAAGACGACAAAGACACCGAGAACTCTGATATTTTTATTTTTTCTATATCTCATTTCTCTCCCGATCACCATTGGACTGACTATGCTCCCACCGAATACAAAAAAAGGACTTACTTATATGATAACTTACCAGCTCCTATTCCGAATGACTATAAGTATCTATGATCTGTACCCAACGCCCTCGCTACGTAATTCTAGTCTGATATTGCATTACGATGACTTTTTCCTGCGACCAACTTAACGATGAACCCGCCCACTAGATGATGAGATTTTTAATGTGATGTTTATAATATGATGTACATGTACAGTTCCTTTGCCTAAGTCCCCTCTCCCTTACTTATGACCGCTGCAATAGGTATAGATAGGAAATAGGCCAGCAAGATGTCTTGGAAATGTTAAAGGGAGGACTGTGGAAAATTAATACAGTTTGGTGAACATTATCGGCGCCATCTTGCCCCTTTTCGAGCCCATTCATGCGCGTAAGCGGCAGCCATTTTGAGCACCATGGCCTCCCTGCCCTTCGCTGATAGCCAGCGCGACTCTCTCTCTCTCTTAACCTCGCAAGCATTCCCCCCCGCACACTGACAACCCCCGCTCTCTCATGCCTTGGGTCATAAACCCCTCTTCAGCGCAGCTCCGCCACAGAACCCCATCCTGTTCCCAGCGCGACACCTCCCTTCATTCCTTTCATGGTCTCAGATCCTTTTGATGCAAACCCCCTTTTCCTGTGTCCCCGTTTGTCTTCCTTATTCCCAGGCCACCACCTGGCCCTGCGGATACTATTTATTACCCCGTACAGTAGGAAGCTTCCCCTCCCTGTCAAAAGACCCTCGAGCCGATCAAAGCCCCCACCCTATGAGATCCGATCAACCCCATGCATTCCGTGAATCGGCGGAATGCCCTGCTGTGCGACAACCACCACCTGTTGTGACCGGGATGGGGAATCCAACTGTAAATGTATGTGGGAACGGGTCTGAAGGGGAGATTCCGAGGATGTTCTTTCAAGCATCAAAGTGTTGCGAGAATGTGTTATGTGCAATAAAGGTCATAAACCCTAGTATAAGAGGCCAAGCCTCAGAGATGTGGTTAGAGCACCTCGTGACGATACTTGCTGTCTGACTTGATGTGTTCTCCTCCGGAGAGAATAAAATCCTCGTTTCCTGCCTTCCAGTCTCCAGCGCCTGCTCCTTCATTGATTAACATTGGTGGGTCATAGAGGCGATACCGCCGGGCAACATAAAAGGGTCTTTGGTTACTGGTTGTCTTTGAAACCCTTTTTAACATGGGGGGTGCAGAGGGCAAGGGGCGCTAAGGGCGCCTACAGTACAGTCGACGAAATGAAAATGAGAATAAAGAAAAACAATATGCAAGGCACAAAGCAGTTACCAGACAATGAGAATAAAGATAAAAAGCAGTATGCAAAGGCACAAAGCAGTCACCAGACCGCAGCCCCAGGAGCTCACCAGCGGCGAACTCTTGGCAGCGGCAGCAGGGGGCAGTAGTCGCGGATGCACAGGGGGAGCTGTGCTGCATTACATAACATCAGACCAGTTGCCCTTAGAGAGGCATTTCTCTAGAACATACCTCCTAGACCACTATGCTCGTCATGTTTAAAAAATATTGAGGTTCCAAAATTCAGATTTGCCCGTTGCGGCGGTAGAGGCTTTGTAACTCATACTTCTAAGTTATGGAACTCCCTTCCTTTTGAACTAAAAAACTCTCAGACACTTTTACATTTTAGAAACGCATTTAAAACGTGGCTCTTTTAGTCCAGAGGCCATTAAATATGTAGCCTGTCTAACTGATCACCCTCACTCACTGCAGCGGCAAGACACCCTCAGGTATACGAGCGCTATATAAAATTCTCTAACATAACATAACATAACATGAGTAATTCCTGGGAACATGAGGGCTACAGGAGGATGAATTGTGAAGGTGAGTAGGTGATGCAGATTTGAGTAAACAAATAGATGGATTAATGGAACATGAGATTGATGTCAGATTGTAAATAATACTAATTGTCTTGCGGTATCACATGGCAATAAATTGGATTCTCTTTAATCATGCATTTGAAGTTCAGACACTATTGTATGAATGATCTAGAAGCTTACGATATTCTAAAAAAAACTTCTGATTAATATGTCACTGTAGATTGGTTTTACAAATCCATACTGCAGAAGGATCATGCACAATGTTTTTGCCAAAGTATGGCACAAAGTATAATGGGGACTTGGCTGTTGATTTCTCAATGTGGCCAGCATAACACCTTCTTCGCAACATGCAGAAGCCTTTAGGATTACTCCAGGTGGCACATATAATTTGGGAGGATTTGGTGTGGAGGGTTGGATGGTGCACCAATTCCTAGTAACTAGACCATCCCTTTCTACTTCCTCAGACTCAATGATTCCATGTCAGAATCACCTGGCCTTTACCACTGAAGTGCATCATTTGTTCTGGAACCAGGCCAACTAGCTCGCCCGGTGGTATTGGTAGAAACTGCTCCTGGAGCTGCTCTTTATTCGCACCTTCCTCTAGGTCTCTGATTCCTTATTAGTGTTCTCTTCCTTGCAGCTACCACACATTTCCCATTCCTTCCTCAGCCTCCAGTTCCATCTCTCTTTCGTGCCTCGGTATAGATTTATGTGCCATACCAAACTGGTAACCACAAGATGCCAGTCCTTCTAACTTGAAGCCCGCAAGACCTGCATAGCCTCCAGACACTTAATTCCAATACCATTTCCCTGCTTATAACCTGCTGCACTGTAGTTATTTCCATACTCACATAACTTATGGCAGATTGAGTGGATACAGATGATGAAATTACAAACCAGCTTATTTGAAATGACAGACCAAACAAGTAATATCACCAAAAAATGCTCACTGTAGTACCAAACCTACCTTAGTCCACACCTCGAAGAGTGATACACATGTATGCATGGTAGTCTATTACATGTGGACACCATCAAAATATATTGCCATATTGTGTCTACTATATTTCACCACACTGGCCATGTTGTGTCACCTTCAGAAAAGAACTTAAAACCTGGCTATTCGACAAATAATGAACCACATCCCCAAGCGCCTTGAGACCCTCTGGGTGAGCAGTGCGCTATATAAATGCCCGAACTTGAACTTGAACTCAATGACAGAGTGAGAGTATCCCAAGTGGCATAGTCTGAACCAGGGGTGGATTTTTGAGTTAGTGGTTTGAGTATGTCAGTGGGTAAACTCAAGCATTGCACAGTTATTTTGTTTTTCTAAGGTAGACATGGGTTCCATACTTACTATGCAATATGATGCAGCTCACTAATGAAGCTGAAATAGAATGACACTAGTCTGGGATGTTTGTGTTAATTTTTAGAGGGGAAATGGCCTGGCAGTTCAGGCTGAACAGTTCTTATTGCAAAAAAACTCATTTGAATCTCATGTGGCTGTTCTCTGTCTAGATTGGTATAGTGGACAAAATACTGGACTGGAATACTAATTACCAGTGGCTGAGAATAAAGTATTCCAATTAGCATTCCTTTGTTTTCCAAGTCAGGAACCAAAGTGCAAATGGTACGACAAGTCAGGGCTCCTGTGCTCATAGTGCCACTGGACTAAAGATGCGCGTCACTGGTGAGGCTTAAATGGGCCAAAACTAGTGTAGGGAGTTACTGGCCTGGTGGCTGTTCAGGCTACACTATTCCTTTGTGTGAGAAATCATGACCTGTTTGCAGTGTCCCCCAGTTTTTGACCCCATTTTGGCTACTAGGTGCTGGCTCTTTGACTCTGATTGTGCCCTGGGCTCTGCTAACCAGACCCAGCGCCTGTGATCTGTGCTAAAGTATATGGTTGTTAGGTATAATTAGTCATTTAGTAATTACTCAGGGGGTCAAAGAGGTGTGTTAGTGAAACGTAGCCACACCAGTGGGTTGGCTTACCCAGATCTAACCTCAGAGGAGAATAATTCACCATGTTGTATTTTGAGAGAATGGTGCTTTCTGGAACAAGAACAAGCCACACTTTGGATGAAGTGGCCATACACCTGTGTGGCACCCTGCATCCCATTGATCTGGAGTACCCCCCCCCCCTGCTTGAACTCCAGAAACTGTGAATACATAGGGATAAGCTGCATTGGAACTCAGATCTGCTGCCTGAATCTACAAGGAGAAAGAAGGACTGCCCTGCTGGAATCTGGACCTGCACCCAAAGGACTGAACTCTGAAGGACTGCACGTGCTATACAATCTGGTACTACAGCACTTATTACTTTGCCTTGCTTGAAGAAGAATTAGGAAGTAGACTCCTTGCAAGCTACAGGTTAACAGATTCCACCTATACCATCTCCATCAAGAGTCCCCATCCTGGAGTGCATCCAGTGGACCTTTAAGGATTTGGTCAGGTGCACTGTGGGAATTGTAGTCCAGATATCCCACGGTGCAGCTAGCAGATTCCAGGACCATTGGACTTGTGTTTTTGACACTTTGAACCCTCAAGAAGAACTTCAGGAAGAAAGTCCAGAAGTTTGGTAAACTTGGCCCCACTAAGGGCCTCACTGAACACCGCGGCTAGACTGGTTACAGACACCAAACGAAATGAGCACATATCCCCAGTCCTAAAATCTCTCAAATGGCTACCTTATCCAGCACAAATTCAGTTAAAGATTGCCGCTCTGATGCACAAAGCCCTTCATTTCAATACCCGCAGGTACCTGGCACAAAAACCTGAACTATCTTGTGGGGCGAGAGCATCAAGAAGTGCCACTACTTTCCTCCTGAAACCACTCATCCACTGTAAGAAAGAGAACTTGTCACCAAGCCTTCTCTGGTGCTGCCCCAAAGATATGAAATTCCCTTTAACCGGATGTACACAGTCTCTCCTCGATGACGGCGTTCAAATTGGATGCTAAAAAATTCCTAATGAGCAAATTCTTACCTTAAGAGAGATAGGCACACTTGCTCGGTGACTTTTCTCCTGCTTTCAAAGAAACTCCATTTGATACGGCACTGTTTTACTGCTTATTATTACCCCCCTTCGTTACCTGCTTACGTCTGTGTATTGTATTTCTTTCCTTTTCCCATTTGATGTTTTGATATTGCATTTTGTCCTCCCTTCCATCCTATTGTAAAGTGCTCTGATATGCTTCGGGATCTTGTTCCCGCTATATAAAACTTCATAAATAAATAAATAAATAAATGAGGGAACTTTTTGTCAAAAAGCTCGATAAGGTGACCAACTCAACGTCGAGAGTCAAGCCGGCTACTTTCAACCGCAACCCGGCCTGGATTATCGGTTCTTCCAGCTTAAAGCTCTGTATCTACAATCTTCCAGGATTTGACCGAGGCCTCGTGGAGAAGCAATCCAACGACATTCATCAAAATCGTCCTGCTAGAGGGGACCGCTTGACATCGAGATAAAAATCCTCCAGAAAAGTTTCTAAATCCGAAGGTATCATTTTGACTGAGGCCTCCCGCTTAGAGAATCCAACCGGGGCTCCATTGCGGACATCCTCAAACTCAGACTTTGCCCCGGTTAAGCACGACCAGAAGTCCCACAGTGGCATTATATGTTTTATGAGCACATACGTGTTTATTTAACGTTTTTCTTGTGTTTGTGGCCTTATTACTAGTGGTAAGTCACTACTTACTACTACTAATAAACCACTTTCCAACATGATGTATGTATACGGTCTTTCTATATCGTGTGTGTGTGTATAATTCTGATATTACTACAAACTCCTACCGGAGCAGAAGCAAGTGGTGACAAAGTGGGGGAAAAACAATGGACCTCAATGAATGCAGTCAGAGGAACTACCTTTGGCAGAGATTAATTCAAGCATTGAACTCATCCCCTTTATTTCACTGTAGTGATTGAGAGACAAGTAACTTAGACTGGTGTGTGGTCTATTGTCTGGTTAGGTAGATGCAGACTTGACCACACATTTGTCTCAGACCGAATTGCATGTCTTCTTGTCCATTGGGGACGTGGCCAGGGAGTTCAAGTAGTTAAGGTTGGTCTGTTTCTACTAGAGCAAGACAAAGGCTGATTTGAATATAGTTGCTTGCCGTTTAGAATGGCATAGTAGGTCTCTTGCTTGCTGTGTTGTAGGATTGATGCAGTACCTTGCTGAAGAGGCCCAAAAAAGGGATAGGGCCGGGCAGTTGGGCTGCATTGGTGTCATTGGCTCATGTCCAACACTGATGGGCCTGTGATTCTTTACAATTTACAGTTGCTCAGTGGTTAAACAATTTATCGAAATGCAACACAAAAGATTGTCAGTGGCTGAGAGGTTTGCATGCATTCCACCCACCACTTTTTTAAATAGCTGTTAGCAAGATGCTGTGAATCTAATTGTTGTAAAAAAATCTCTTTTTGCATAATCACCTGGAAAATTGTGGACTGATGCTGTTGCTTTTTTACTGTACACTGGTACTCTCCTAAACTGGTCCCAATGCATGTAATCTGACCCCTAAAACATTACAATACTGGCAATACACCTAACTAGTATAATTAACTTACCTATAAGTCCCTAATATATGGCACAAAGTGTACCCAGGGCCTGTAAGTTAAATGTCACTACTGTCCTGCAGCAAATATTGTGTCACCACTAAAGTGTAAATGTAAAAATAGACTGCATGTCTGCCACCAATAAGCCGGCTGTGCAGGTTTGAACTGCAAATTCGACTTGCCAAAATAACCCCTCATGAGAGACCTAAACTTTCCTTTCAAATATTGGCATCCCTAAGTAAGCCTTAATGCCCAATGATACATATTGCTTTCAAGGCTTTCCATGGTCTAGGGCCAGCATATTTGAATGAAAGTTTCAGATGGTATCTTCACTTAAGCTTTGCAAGAAATCTGGTAATCCCCCCTAGCAAGCTGTCCTCCTGGGGAGGTAGGAGTTTTGTCATTTGTACTGCTCATAACTGGAACCGTCTCCCTCAGAACCTGAAAGCAGCCATCTCCCTATCAATTTTCAGTAAATCTCTCAAAACCTGGCTGGATAGGCATAATTGGGCATCTAGTCACTAGTCACTGGTAAGTTGTGTATAATTTTACAACCAATCAATCCCTGAGCCCCAAGTGCTGTGCCTGAGATCCTAGAACACTTGGCTGTTGTCAGAATGTACTACTTCTGCCTAGCCCTAAAACCTGGGCCGTAGAAACATTTTTAATCCTTTTTGCTTGGAGAACTGACAGAAGACCGGGACCAAAATACCAAGTCTTTCCATCAAGGGTTCTTCTCCTGTGGACCTGACTTTGCCACAGCTCCCACTACATTCTCCATAGTAGCAAACAAAATTCAGCAGGTCCTACGCCAACCGGTATCCAACAACTTTGAACGCTCTTCAGTTACAGCCTGCAGGCTTACAACACTGAAGAAATTCAACTTCCAGAATAGAGTTTAAGAACAAAGGTAGAAATCTTTCGTAGGTGGATTCACCAAGACCTCATCCTTCATCATCCTGTCATCAAAGAGCCCGTCTTTGGATCCAACCTGCAACCTTGCCCCACCAAGGATCCTACCTTCTTGAAAATGAAGGTAGGATAGATGTATGAAGGCATCTATCCAATAGGGATTAACCGGTCCTCATATCTTACCAGCACTTCATCGCGGTCGGCCTCAAAACGTATCCTTGTCCAAGTCTGGTGCAATCAGTTGCTTATAGTTATCCCTTCGCGTTGTTTCGTGCTATTTGATTTAAAACATTATACATTCATAACTCTGGCTTTTCTTATTGTGATTGTTGTCATTTTGGTGTTGTTTTGTTCAATAAAATGTCCTTTATGTTTACAAATTGGAGGGGGATTTTAACTGTGAAGTGCTTTCGGCTTTATAACTATCTCTCTCAACATATGTCGACATGTTAGTCATTTGGACCGGGACTCGAGGAAAAGATACAACTGTTAAATACTAGGGATTCAAGTATTCAATTTACATACAACATCAATGAAAAGCAAATTAATTTCTTGGACATCTTAGTTATGAAAAAGTCCACAGGCACAGGTCTTTATACACAAGTGTACACCAAACCCACCAACAGGAATAATGCTTTGCACTTTACCAGCTTACATCCCAAGAGTTTAATACACAATTTACCATTTTCTCAGTTTATAAGGACCAAAAGAATATGCTCAAACCTGATAGTGGAGAAGTCTAAAATACTTAGGCCCAGCTGTATCAAGCTTTTTTTTTGTTGCAAACGGTGCGAATCTCTAAAATTCCCCGTTTGCGATAAGAAAACAGAAAATCATGATGTATGTAATTTTTCGCATCGCAAATTAAGAATTCACACTTTTTGCGATTTCGTAATTGCGATTTCTCGAAGTATCCGAATTATTATTGCGATTCCTTAATTTGCACGTTTCCTAGTTAGCGATAATCGCAAATAAGAAATCTCAACTTAAGAATTCGCATAAAGATGTATGAAAATATCGCAATTAGCGAATTCTTGAAAATCGCAAATTTAGAAATCGCTAATAACACTAACATCAAGCAGGTGGTAATCAATTTGAAAGTATAAAAGAAAGCCCCAACTGCATTTTTTCAAAGCACAATGGCTGGACTTTACCTGATTGCTAGGAGGCTGCGTATTCAAGCTCTTGCACAGAGGAGACAGAGGCAGGAGAGGATTTTCAGACTGAGGATAACGCTGTTTCAGCAATCTGAAGAAGACATCTTTGAAAAATATAGACTGCATCCACACACCATTTTGGACCTAATTGCTGAATTAAAGACTTTTTTGGAGCATAACACAGACAGAACCCATTAAATACCTACACAAGTACAGATACTGTGCTCCCTGCATCTTCTGGCTTCAGGATCATTTCAAAGGGTCATTGCAGAGGTTGGTGGAGTGTCTCAGAGTGCTTTTTCACGTTTCTTTAGAGTATTTCTTGAAGCAATGACGACTAGGCTTCACCATCATATTTGCCTCTCCAGCAATCCATAAGATATTCAAAATTCGAAATTGGATTTTTATCAAATTGCACATTTTCCACATGTGATTGGATGCATAGATGGAACACATATTGCCATCACTCCTCCTGCTGCCACAGAATATGTTTATAGAAATAGGAAATGTTATCATTCCTTGAACATTCAAATGGTGTGTAATGCCAAGTACATAATCACTGATATAGTGGCAAAGTACCCTGGAAGCCCTCATGACTCTTACATCTTCAGGCACAGTGGATTGCATGGACGTTTGTGTGCTGGGCAATTTGGAGAAGGATTTTTACTTGGTAAGTGCATATTTCTTTTAAAATTTCCTCATTCTCTAATATCACCACTAATATTCCTAAAATCAACCCTTCTTTCATATTTTCATGTAGTTGATAGTGCATATGCTGTACGTGATTTCATTTTGACCCCTTACCTAAATCCTACAAATGTACATGAAAGGAGATATAATAAGGCACACCGTTCTACACGTGGAGTCATAGAAAGGAGTTTTGGAACTTTAAAAAGCAGGTTTCGTGGAGGATCTTTACAGTACAAACCATCATTGTGCTGCAAAATTATCACAAGCTGTGCAATGTTACATAACATGGCCATGAGAAATGGAACAAAATGTGATGTAAGTGACCCAGAATCTTCAGACAATGATGATTTACCACCCCCAAGAAGAGGTGCTGCAGGAGTAGGAGCTGCAGCAGGACTTGAAAGACGTGCAGAAATCACACACAATTACTTTTAGGTATGAATGAAAAGCATGACAACAGTTTTTACATTTCAAAAGTTTAACTTTATGTAAGCAAACACAGAAAAGACATTGCAATTTGCAAACTAGAACCTGTTACTGCACAGGACATTGCATGTATATAAATGTAAGACATTATTGAAAATAAGTGCTGTGAAGCATTTTCAAAGGTTTACAAAATTACTTCCGGCGCTGTCTATTACTGGAGCGCTGCCCTGCCTCAATGCTCCTACCAGCTGTATGTGGGGTGACATGTCTCTCACTCCTGCGCTCACTGATGTCAGGAGTTGGAGTAGGGTTGCTGCTGCTCCTACTAGCATTGTTCTCCGTTTCCAATGGTTCAAAAAATCCACGTGCCCCAGAGTTAGAGGTCTTCAGCAATTCAACAGCATTAGTTACCTTATCAAGCCCTTTTGCAACATTCCGGGTGCATTCACTAACCATGTGCTGCATGGAAACACTGCGCCTACTAAACTGTGCCGTGACACTACAAAGTCTATTTATTGCAGTGCAGTACCCAAGCATTCTGCCATTTTGTCTGCGTGCAGCCCTGACCCTGTTTTCCTCTGACTTCTCCATTGCCAAACAAAGTCTATCCACAGAGGCTGCTATTTGCCTAATCCCTTCCCCCATGCCAGCATTGCTTCTATTTAACTGGACGAGCTGTCTATTAATGGACCTCAAAGCTTTATGTTGTTTCTGCTGTACTACCAACATGTTTTGCTCTAAACCTTCCAAAACAGTAGGAATGTCTGATACAACACCCCTGTTAGGCCTGGCACAATCTAAGGTATAGGCTCTTCTTCTGGTAACAGTTCTTTGCTCAACATGTTCAGCAATATTCAATGTCTCATTGGCACTTTCTCATCCTCAAATGGTGGTAAAGGGGCAACATGTCTACATTCGGACCTCAGTATTGGATTGGAATCCTCATCCTCATTTAAATTATCTTCACCCGGTGTAAAGTCATGTGCTTGTGAAGAGTGGCCTTCAAATTCCTCACTTGGATGTTCAACATGTGCTGTGAATGTAGAAAGAGACATATGAGATTGTTGTGTGCCTATCTGTAAATTTTCAATAAATGCTCAGTGACTTTGAACCGTTACTAATCGCCTTTTTTGGTGTATCTTAGAGTCACAATTTTAGAAATATGAAATAACCAATCTATTGTTCAATAAGACTAGAAATGCTAATGTTGTAGAGGATAATTTCTAAATAAAAAGAAACAAAAATCCTCACTGCATTGGATAAAGTAAGTAAACCCTTTCCTAACATACAATACATGCATGACCCAGAAATTAACTAACAAACATGCATCCTTGGGGGGCGTGGCTTCGAGGGCGAAGATGGCGGACGCGGCTCTGTAGAGCTCCTGCCGGCCCGATATTTATCCGCCTATTTATCCTGGCCCTGAACCCTTTACTCCATCTGCTGTAGTGGAGGTGGCTGCTGGAGACCGGGAGTGCCCGTTGGTGTGGTCGCTGGGGCCCCGGACCGCGTTTGGAGGAGGCATTGGGTGGCGGTGCCCGCCGGGCCTACTCACCCCGTTGTGAGCCGGGACCTCAATTTTTGCCCCGCCCGCCGGCTGGCCCTGGGCGCCGGGCGGACTGCAGGCGGCTGAGCCCGTGTGACTGAAGCTGAGTCGCCGGAAGAGAGGCGACGGTGCACCCTGCCGCTGATACATCTTGCGAGTAGCGACCTTGTGAGACTACAGCACGGATCCGGAGGTCATCCAGTATCTACTTGTCTGCCGGTGGCGAGGTGCTTGCAAGTCGACGGTGTCCCACCAGCTGGAGTGGGCGGACTGGCTGGGCCGAATCGGCGGCCTTGACTCTGGGCCCGAGATTGGCAGCAACTGCGCATTGGCGGAGCGGCGCTGCCCGGGGTGCCTGCTTGTAACTTGGCGTGCTGGTGGCAGGTGGGTGCCACGCGGCCTGGTGTGATCCGGACACCCCGGCCTGGGCCCGAGTGGTGGACATTCTAGCTGTGCGAACCCCTGTACGGGTGTGTGTTGCCTTGTTGCCTCTGCCAGAGCCATGACTAGAGGCGGGGGTGGCACGACCGCCACCAAGCAGGGGCCCATCTATAAGTTCACTGGCCTTGGAGGAGGTGCCGGGACTGCCGGAGGAGGCCAGAGTGCCGGGCCCGACAACGCGGCGTTGATGGCGGCCATTACGCAGTCCCGCGACATGTTGGATGCAAAGATTGGCGCGGTCGGTGCCGATGTGATGTTGCTGCGTCAAGATCTCCGCAATGCGGTCGCTCGCATCACCGAAACAGAGACCAGGGTCACAGAAGTGGAAGGAGATGTTGGCGCCCTTAAGAAGAAAGTTGCGGACATGGAGAGGATTCAGAAGGGCCTGGCGCTTCGCGTGGAAGATGCAGAGGGGCGGGCGCGACGGAATAATCTGCGTTTTGTCGGCTTTCCGGAGGATTGTGAGAAAGGGCCCATGGATGCCTTCCTGGTACGATGGTTGGAGGGCTGGCTCCCCCCGAACACCCTGTTGCGCTGCTTTGTTGTGGAGCGCGCACACAGAGCCCTGACGCAGAAACCACCGGCTGGGGAGCGGCCTCGCCCGATCATCGCCAAAATCCTGAACTTCCACGACAGGGACGTCATACTCCGGGAAGCGCGGCTCAAAGACACTTTGCTGTACGACAATCATAAGATTATGATATTCCCGGACTATACCAAGCTGGTCCAGCAGCAGCAACACTCATTCCTGGTGGCGAAGGCCAAGCTGCGTGGCCTAAAAATCCAGTACTCGCTGCTCTACCCGGCCCGCCTCCGGGGGATCTTCAATTCCAAGACTCACTTTTTCGACTCGCCGGGGGCCGTCTTCAGGTGGACCGACGAGGCGGTCAGGCTCCGACCGAATGTCCAGCCGGGGTTGCATTCCGGGCCCTCGCGCAGCTCGTCTCAAGACCGGAGCGACCCGCCCGGTAAAGGAAAGCTTCATCGCAAGTCCCGCTCGCGACGGAGGTCCTTGTCCCGAGACCCCCTTTTGGGGGACACACAGCCCGACACGGACCAATCTGGCAAGGAATCCTGATCATCGTACGATATGGTCGTCTACTGATTGCCTTTGATCTGTGGCTGTACATTGCGGCAGCCAGAACTTGGATGGTGGAGCGGACATTGACTGGTGCAGTATAGACTTATGTTTTGGCAGGGTATGGGGCCCTCGAGGGCTGGTATACATGTATGGTGCCTTGCTTATGGACCAGATGCTTGTGGGATGGGGGTTCGGGCACGATTTGTGGGCTGCCTCCTCATTTTGGGGTTGGGGGGTGGTTCTAGGGGCGCGCCCTGTAAGTTAGTGGGGGGACTAGTTGGGATCCATTGGTATGGCTGGCTTTAGGCGCTCTGTTCTGGGCCTGAAGCACCGCATGCCGCGACAGATACTTCACTGTTCTCTGAGGTATAGGGGTGGGGGGGACTGGGGTGTTTGGTTGTTTGGGGGTCGAGCTGGTCGAGGGGGGTGGTGGGGGTCGGGGCTGTTCTATGTGGGGTGCACGTGATTCCTATGATATTTGCAACTGGGGTGTTGGAGACCTGGGTCGGGTTCTGGGGGTCGCAGAGACTTGCTCATCGTGACAATGGCTGATGCCCCACGACCGATACTTCCTAGTACCTCTATGCGGATTCTGAGCTGGAATGTCCGGGGGCTCCTGGTCAAGATCAAACGGGGGGCTGTGCTTCGCTGGGCCAAAAGGGATTTGGCGGATGTGCTCCTCCTTCAGGAAACACACATGTTGGGTACTAAAGCATTGAGTCTGCAGCGGTTTGGCTTCCACCAAGTGTTTCATGCCGGGTTTACAAGGGGCTCGAGGGGGTGGCCATTCTTGTCCACAGGCGGTTGTCTTATACTCATGAGCGTCACTGGCTCGATCCTCAGGGTCGGTTCGTATTTGTGCAGGGGAAGATTGGTGCTTGGTAGTGTGTATGCCCCTCCCCCGCTGCAGTGGTCCCTAGCGGAGAAACTGTTTGCCTTGTGGACTGAGATTCCCCACTCCCTGGCGGTGATTGGAGGTGACTGGAATGATGTGGTGGACATGAATCTGGACAGGCAGAGGGGGCAGGGGGTCGCGGCTGTGGCCTCGCCTACGCGGTTGAATGCCATGATTGATGGACTTGGATGGGTGGACGTGTGGAGGCATCTGCATGCCGGGAAGCGAGAGTACACGTATGTTTCAGCAGTGCATGGCTCCCTCTCACGTTTGGATTGTGTGTTCGTGCCGGGGGCCTTCCTTGAAAGGGTGAAGGGGGCGGCGATCCGGCCTCGCGGGCTGTCCGATCACTCCCCTGTGGCGGTTCAGATTGACCTATGCAAGGCACGCCAACCGTTCCGGTGGCGGATGTCCTCGTGGCATCTACAGCGACCGGCCTACTCCCAACATATGCGCAGTGCGATTGCCCACTATTGGCAGGACAACCTCACGGAGGGGGTGGACGCGGTGACGGTTTGGGAGGCTATGAAGCCCGCCTTGAGGAGTGTTGACATCGCCTGGTGCGCTTCTGCTCGCCGGACTCGGCAGGAAAATATTGTTACAGCGGCGGAGCGGGTGGAGGTGCTGGAGACGCGATACAGGGGAGGGGGTGATGACAGGACACTGCGACTGCTTCTACAAGCGCAGCAATCTTATTCCTCGGTCTTGCTGGATGAGGCTCGCCAGGAGTGGCTGGCTACACGTAGTAGGGTGTACCAGTGGGGAGACAAGTCCTGCACCATGCTCCACAGGCTCTGTCAGCAGACTCTGCAGCCGATCACCTTGCCGAGTCTTACAGACGAAGCAGGAGCGGTGATAACAGACCCTGCGATCCTCGCGGCGAGCTTTGCGCGCTATTACGCGCAACAGTACGCCTCTCGGGAGAGCCTTTCCCCCGAGGGCATTGAGGGGTTCCCCGTGGATGTCCCTCCTCATGCGGTCTCGGACGAGGTACGAGATGCCTTAGATCTCCCCCTGACGGCTGAGGAACTAGGTGACGCGCTGGGTCAACTTAATGTGGGTAAGGCACCGGGACCGAGTGGGTTTCCCAGCGAATTCTATAGGAAATTCCACTTGCAACTTGGGCCGCATTACAGGCGGGCATTGGAACTGGCGCGGGAGCGTGGCAGCCTGCCCCCGGACTGGCGTCAAGCCAAAATTGTGGTCTTCCAAAAGCCGGGCAGACCCCCTGACCGTCACGAGTCCTATCATCCTATATCCTTCATAAATTTTGAAGCCAAGCTCCTGGCCAAAGCGCTGGCGAACCGCCTACTTCCGCATATCACAGACTTGTTCACCGGGACCAGGCGGGCTTTATGCCGCACTGGGCGACGAGACACAACATTCGGCGCGCGCAGGCCGCGATAGACGCAGTGGGGGCGACCGGAGATCAGGCAGCGCTGTTGCTTGCTGACATTGATAGTGCATTTGATTAGGTCAGCTGGACCTATCTCTTTGCCCTTCTGCCGCTTCTCAATCTGGGGCCGGTGTTCATCTCCTATGTGAAATTGCTTTATACAGACATAACTGCCTCGGTGCGTGTCTCTGGGGCGATTTCCGAGCGGTTCCCCATTGCCAGGGGCACTCGTCAGGAGTGTCCCCTCTCCCCGTACCTTTTTGCGCTGGCCATGGAGCCCCTGGCCACCCGAGTGCGCCGGGATGCACTTTATCGGGGCTTTGTCTGGGGGGCGGACCACTCAGATTGCATAGCCTTGTATGCGGACGATGTCCTCTTCTTCATGACCGATCTGCATCGCACGGGCCCCCGCATACTGGATATGATGCAGGAGTTTGGTGAAGCGTCGGGGCTTTTTCTTAATCCACGCAAGTCGACCCTGTGGGTGTTGGGGGGTGAATCGGTGACATGCCCGTGGGCCGCAACCCTTCAGGTGGCAGTCGATGGCTTGAAATATTTGGGCGTCTTCCTCTCGGCCTCGGCTACGGTGGCGTGGGATCGGACCGTGCAGCCAGTGTGGGATAGAGTTCAGATGGATGTCAAGACTTGGACGCGCATGCCCCTTAATATCTATGGCAGATCCGCCATTTTCAAGATGGTAGCCCTGCCACGGCTTCTCTATCAACTGCAGAATCATCCATATAGAATAGACCCGCAGTGGTTCCGGCGCGTCAATTCAGTGCTGGGCCGGTTTTTGTGGGCCGGGGGTGCCTCCAGGGTGGCACTGCGTACATGCTTTCTATCTACATACTGCGGCGGCTTGGCATCCACGGACCTTCTGTCCTATTACCAGGCCTCCCACCTCCTGGTGCTCAACGAGTGGTGGTATGGAGACCGTAGCGATCCGGCTTATGCATTAGAGCACTCTCTAATGGGGGGTGCCACGCTCCATACCTTACTGTACTCGGCCAGACGGAGGAGGGCGCTGCCGAGGGTCACCCAAGTAGTCTTCGCGATCTGGCGGCAAGCCATGCGCCGTATGGGTTGGTGGGGCAGACTGACCGCTGAGACTCCGTTGTGGCACAATGGTTTCCTTCCGGCGCTGGCGTCCCTGTCCGGTTTTGGAGGCTGGGACGCGATCGGGATTTCGTCCCTTGGTCATGTCCTCACTTGTACTACACTTAAGTCCTTTCAGGACCTTAGCTCTGAATTCAATATGCCTAAGTCCCAATTCTTCCGGTACCTCCAGTTCCGCCATGCCCTCGGCCCTAGCCTGGTGGGATTAGATCAACTCCCTGACTTTAGTCCCATTGAAGCGAAACTCAATATGGGGGACCTGGGCGACAAGAAGGTTTCTCAGATATACCGCTCCCTGGTTACACACTGCTCCCCTTCCCTCTTAACATTGAAGGCCTCCTGGGAGAATGATGTTGGCCCCTTGGATGAAGATGACTGGCGTGAGGCCCTTGAATCCCCCCGTGGGGCTGCTATAGCCGTCCGTCTTAGATTAATTCAATTTAAATACCTTCACAGGGCATACTATACTAGGGAACGATTGTGGAGGGCGGGCCTTATTGCTGCTCCGGAGTGCCTGAGGTGTGGAACTGAAAGGGGGACGCTCTTCCACACAGTGTGGTCTTGTGGGGGCCTGACCAGATTCTGGACTGGGGTCTGGGACTGCCTATTGGAGGTGATGGGGTGGGACCTTCCCCGTACCCCTAGACTGGGCCTCCTCCATGTCCTGGAGAACGTTGGGGGCAACATCTACAAACAACATCTTTTGCTAATGGGGCTGGTGGTGGCCAAGCGAGATTTGGCTCAGGCCTGGAAAAGTGAACATGCCCCCCCACTCGACGCCTGGAAGGCGGGATTAGACTTTCTCATGGGGCTCGAACTACCTGTCTTTGAAGCCAGGGGGTGTCCCCGAAAGCACTACAAAATCTGGAAACGGTGGGCGGACTACAGGGGGCTTACTCTTGACCCCCCGATTGACATTGATGATGTGCTGCCTCCTGATGTGGACCCTGTACCTTAGGTTGTTGGCCGACACCTGCATTGCTTTCCATCTAATGTTGCTACTCTGTGAACACGTGCACTGGGCTAGGGTGGGATAAGGGGTGGGTAGTTGGGGAAGGGTGTTGGGGGGTACTTTTGGGGGTGGGTGGGGCAGGGGTGGGATGGGGTTTGTTTCCTAAATCTGGGTTCATTGTCATGCTATTACCTGCATACTGTTGACAGTATCCTCCTGATTGTGGAGAACTGTATTGATACTTGCATGAACTCTCAATAAATACGGTTTTGAAAAAAAAAACATGCATCCTTCTTACCTTCTTCTCCATGTCTAGGCTCAGAACTGCCAATGTCTGTAACTCCACTGACACTCTCATGCAAGAGTGTTGCCTCAACCAGCTCTTCATGAGGAGTAGGCTGTTCTGCAGTTGAGGGTCCCCCACTTGTCTTACTTGCTTCTTTGATTCTCTCAGCAAGCTTTTCTTTGGACCTCAGGCGCATGTCATACCATCCCTTCTTCAGTTCTTTGATGGATCTTGGGGTCACTCCTACAGAATTGACTTTTTCTTGTATTTCAAGTCAAATGTTTCTCTTTCTGGCTTCAGGAACTTTCAAGGCTTGCTTACCAAACAGCAAATCATGGTTGCAAGCCATTTCTTCAATCAGTGTTTCAAGCTCCTTATCAGAATTTTTTTTCTTCCTCTTCCTTTTTTCACCAGAGGCACCTCCTTGTGAATTCTCAGGCTCCATGCTGCAGGGAAATAGGTCTGCTCAGCTGCCTGACAAGCTTCCAACTGCCACTGGGTGTGGTTCAGGCAAGCAGGTGCTGTTAATCAAGTGCACTTCCTGACTGTGACTCAATCATTTTGTTCCAGCATTGGCAGATTCACATTTTTTTGCGATTTCTTATTTTGCGAAATTTGCAAAGAAGAAATCGCAAAAGAATCGCAGAAAATTCTGCGATATTTAAGAAATCGCAGATTTTTCGCAAAAAACGACATACATCGCATTTTGCAATTTCATAATAGCGACTCGCAAAACATCGCTAATAAGGAATCGCAAATACAAATGTTGATACATCTACCCCTAGAATACAAGCAGAGATACGTTGAGAGAGACTATCCAGAAGAGATGCTAGAGGAATGTATCACCAGGGTGGTGAACAAAGAAAGGATGGAACTATTCACTAAATCTAGCAACCTCAAGAAAGATACATTTGTATTTGTATCAAAGTATTCCACATGTTCAAGAGCTATCAAATGCATTATTAATACAAGATGGGAACTTCTTGAAAAGGAACCTGATTTCAATGGTTTATTCAAAACTCAGCCAGTTTATGCGTACACAAGAGGAAAAACTTTACGAGAACTTCTAACTACACCTAGAAAATGTCATGATTCTACACAACATAAGGGCACATCCAAAATGCCTGAACTGCGTCCGTTGTAATAATGTGATTGGGGGGATACATTAACACACCCCATTTCTGGTAAAATTATCAAATTAAGACATACATCGGACTGCAACTTCATTTACTGTATCAAATGCCCTAGTGGCAAAGCTTACGTGGGCAAGATCGAACTGAAAATCAAATTAAGGTTGACTGAACACAAGAGCACAATACGTACTAAAAACAAAACCTCCAGTGTAGCAGTACATTGGCAAGATGCCAACCATTCAATCTCTCATTTATGATTTCAGATAATTGAAGTCGTTAAAACGATCCATGGAGTTGATAATCACAAGAGAATATTGCAACATGAGTTTTTTGGATAAATTATTTAGCAACAATGCTACTGAAGGGATTGATAGGGTAGATATGAGTCGCTTCCTGTGATATTTACAACCCTGACAACACATATTTGCATGCGTTACTAACACTGTTTTTTCTTCACTTCACTTTTCCTCCTGGTTTTTTTTTGGTAATGGGGGCAGCCCTCTTATGCACCTATACGCCACTACGTGTAGCCTATGGTTCACAAGATATTTATCTCTTCATTTTGTGATAGAGATCAACTATGTTTTAATTGGAAGCCGGAAGCGGTGGTGTCCGTACCATCACAGTGATATTTGATCTTCCACATTGTAGAGCATTACCATTATGAGTATCGTTATTTTCCATGTCTCAAGGTAATTAGGATAATGCTTAGCAATATCATTCACGCTTTTTGTAGGTATATTTAGTTTCAGTTACGATTCTTTCTCCAGGATTATTGGTGGTTTCAGCCATACTATCTTTCACCAGTTTACAGCCGGACATCGCAGCTTTGTCTTTTTTCGTTTTTCATTTTCTTTCCTTTAGAGCATTGATTAGGATACATTTATTGCCGTCTTTGTAGCATCAGGTCTGGTGTTACACACAAATATGGTGGCCATAGGTTTGCCGATACGGTTGCCCCATGCAACTGCAGTCAGCTCTCTGTGTCGATGCCTCCAGCGTCTATCCATGAGTCTAGGTTTTATATCTTTCATCCGTTGCATTTCTGCACACTGGCAGCAACAGGTTTGGGAAGCGCAAATCACTTGTTCACCTGTAAGCCTCTTATTATCATCGAACTTGTGGTGATTGGGCAGTATACTTAACGCGTTTTTGGTGATACTCGGGATCTTGTACACCGTATATGTATTGTAGTTTGTGTCCATTGCAGATCTCTTCACTTCGTTCAGCATAGGTTGTTTATTCTGTTTACCCTCGGATTCTAGAGGTGTCTTCCTTTCACGTGTTTTTCTCTTATCCAATGCTATGGTTTTTGGGGGTAATGTAGTTTGGATTCATCCTCATCTTCATTTGTTTTTTTATAGCAGACTTTTGTCATGTGCAGTTCGTATAAATAGAGTCATCCCGCATTGTCTATATTATGACGTCTTGAGGTATGTCTGCTAAAGTGTTCACATTGACCTTAAAGGGACATGTTGGGTGTTTTCAATTTTCAATTTTTAATTCTTTCTGCAATCGGTTTTAAGCAGTTGTGGTCGTAGGATCTACTGGTGGCTGGTATCTTGCATGCCACATACACTACCAATCACAAAGTTTGGCAGACAGGTTTTATCGAGGAGTTTTCTCCCTGAAAGATGTCATTGACAAATGTACTATTACAATCTGTTATTTCACAACACACAGGTTGTTGTTGGCTGTATAAATATCTCCATGTTAAAATGTCAAAATGTTTTACCTATTGTAATTTTACTTGGTTACCGACATGCCCCTGAGGAAGGGATCTTGCAGTACTGAAATGCATCCGGCATGGAATGAATAGCACAAGCAACTTTCTATGCATAGCATCAAAGATTATGTTTCTCTCATGTTCATGGTTTCTGAGCTCCTGTCAAAATTTCTATTGGATTGTATGTTTTTTTTTAAACAACTGATGTATAGGAGTTTATGCTCGGTACAAAAGGTACCCCTATGTAATGCAATTTAATTACATTATGCACAGGGAAATAAACAGCATATAATATTATGGAAATTGATGGTAAGGATGGGCTTTCAAAAAGTTTTATGACAGCTTTGAGGGTTTTGTACGCTTCCCCAGTTGCGAGAATAGCTGCAATGGGTATGATCTCAGAGCCGGTAAAAATGACTAGAGGGACAAGGCAGGGATGCCCTTGTTCCCCTTTACTATTTGCCCTATATATCAATCCTTTTGTCGATATGCTGGTAAAAAGCCAGGGGATCAAGCCTTTTCTAGTTCATGATGCCCCTTATTCTGTATTCGCTTATGCAGATGACATTGCAGTGATTTCAGAGGATCCGGCTACAGCACTACCAGAGATAAAACGTTTAGCAATTGAATTTGAACATATGACCGGTTATAAACTGAATGTTAATAAGACGCAAATAGTGTGTACCGAAAATACTAGATATCAAGATCCGAGAGTAGTTATTGAAGCTACATATTTAGGTATTAAAATTAAGGCAAGAAGAAAAGAGAGGGGCTCTTAATTACCCAAAGGGAAATGGAGCGCCAATATACTTGAAAAGTAAAACAAAAGATTTCCCAATGGGATATATTGTTTCCTGCTCATAGATCAGGGCTCAACTCTCAAACATCATTCACACCATTCATTTTTATAGAACGGGAAAGCACTCACCAGAAAGAAAAACCACCTAGTGTAATGATACAGTGACAAATATAGTAAAAAATGTACACTTTATTCTAAAATTGCAACACTAATCAATAAGTCAAAGAATAATAAAAGAAACACTTAAAAAACACAATTGAATACACAATTAAAAAACCACCTAATGTGGACGTGGAGAAAGTTAATCTAAAAAGACACTTAAATCTGTCATTAGTCCGTCATTTCAGGCCCTCTTTTGTCAACACTACGAGGAAAAAATATTCCTTTCGTTCAGTTAGAATGTTGGCAATGCCGAATATGACTTTGGAGTTGGCGTCGACGCGTTTCGGAAGCTTAAGAATTGATAGGGGCTTCCTTCCTCAGGACGGTTTGTATATATATTCTCCACAAATTGATAGACAACCGTAATAATAGTTTATTTTCGTATAGAGGCCACCCAATGTATGATGATCCTCAGTTTTGTTCCCGTGACAGTCACCTGGCTTTTCTTTCCTGCCCCACCTTCAAATTTTAAAAGATGTTTCAAATCTCTGCAAGGATTAAGCAGGAGAGTGCCTTAACAGCCGATCAATGCGGTCTTTATTTGGAGATATAGGTCTTTCAGGTGTTGTTCTTTGCCGAATTAAGTGGGTTTTCTGTCCGTAAATAGGGAACATTTCCCTACGACAGCGGTGATTGAACAAACGCCACGAGATAGAGCACCGGGAACGCGAGCCGTGTGCATCCACTAGCCACGCGCATTAAAGTACCCGGTTGCAGAACAAGAACCCCAATTAGGGAACGAGAGTTCCGGATTTCGGCCTCGTGCATTGTCATAACGAGCAACAAGACAATAGCCCTATTTACGTCATCATACATTGGGTGGCCTCTATACGAAAATAAACTATTATTACGGTTGTCTATCAATTTGTGGAGAATATATATACAAACCGTCCTGAGGAAGGAAGCCCCTATCAATTCTTAAGCTTCCGAAACGCGTCGACGCCAACTCCAAAGTCATATTCGGCATTGCCAACATTCTAACTGAACGAAAGGAATATTTTTTCCTCGTAGTGTTGACAAAAGAGGGCCTGAAATGACGGACTAATGACAGATTTAAGTGTCTTTTTAGATTAACTTTCTCCACGTCCACATTAGGTGGTTTTTTAATTGTGTATTCAATTGTGTTTTTTAAGTGTTTCTTTTATTATTCTTTGACTTATTGATTAGTGTTGCAATTTTAGAATAAAGTGTACATTTTTTACTATATTTGTCACTGTATCATTACACTAGGTGGTTTTTCTTTCTGGTGAGTGCTTTCCCGTTCTATAAAAATGAATGGTGTGAATGATGTTTGAGAGTTGAGCCCTGATCTATGAGCAGGAAACAATATATCCCATTGGGAAATCTTTTGTTTTACTTTTCAATTAAAATTAAGGCATCAATGAGGGGTTTGGTAGATGCTTACTCGGGGCCTTATTATGGAATGTTATACATTCTCTGGAGAGGTGGGGATGGCTACACCTCACAATAATAGGTAGAGGGAACATTTTAAAGATGAATATACTCCCCCGTGTACTTTATCTGTTCAGATCTATCCCACTGGAGATAACATCATTGCAATTGCAAAATTTGCTATCATTATGTGTTAAATTTCTTTGGGCCCCCCGGAAGCCTCGCAGAGCAGCCAAATATATGACGCTTCCAATTGCAAGGGGAGGTTTGGCATTACCCAATTTTGTGTTAAATTATTATGCTTGCTTTTTGCAAAAAAATTCGGTATTATTGACTGGCAATGAAACTGGCACTATAGCTGAAGCCCCTTAAATCTTTCAGTTAATTTTAGAATCAAAAGCAAAATACTGTTTATTTAATGAAATAGATGGGAACTACTATAAAAAAACACGATTAAAGATTTTGGAAGCGGCTTTAAAAGCTTGGAGGAAGATACGCAAAATATCTGCATTAGAAGGTCTGACATATTACACACCATTAAATGCTGCAAAATTGCCTCCAATCATATTTCGAGATAAGGTAGTCTCCGATTGGAGGAACAAGGGCATCTGCCAGATAGGAGATTTCTATGATAGTAGGGGACGAAATATTCTATATGAGGATCTTGCAAAACAAAATAATCTCCCCCATTCACAATTTTATAATTTCTCCAAATTTGATACTTCCTTAATCGCAGACATATGAAAGTTAGCCCAAACTTGCTTTTTGAAGCAGTAAGGGCTCAGGGGAAGATAGGATCATTGTATAAAATACTGTCTTCATTTGCAATGGATGATTTGGCAAAGCATAATGCACAGTGGGAGGTAACACTGGGGGAACTGATATATCTACTGCAGAGGCAATAGATAGGGCTAATACAGTTTTTTTGTCTGCAAACCTGAAAACACAATTTTTTAAAACAGTATTTAATATATATTATACTCCCGCGCGTATGCATAAGTGGGGCGATTGTTATGATGGAAGATGTTATCGTTGCAGGAGTGAAAATGCAGATAGTCTACATATATTTTTTACGTGTGTTAAACTCAATTTCTTTATTCAGGGTATTGAAAAGTTATTTTCTAATATGTTTGGGCAATCGCTAAAAATAACGCCTGCCTTAATGGTCTTAGGGATGGGACAGGTGGTTAAGAAAGGGAGCCCTTTGTATAAACATCAGTACTTACTGTTTGTAGCAATGACTGTGTCCCGATTATGTATAGCCGCAGAATGACTAAGCCCCGATCCCCCAGTGTTTGAGACCTGGCGGGCAAAAATTTATAATTTAGTAAATCTAGAACTGAGTCTTTACTCTATAAAGGGGGCACAGAAACAAAAAATAGGATTGTATATATGGGAAGTATTTTCTGATTATATGAATGCATGATGTAAGCCCATTTTTATTAGCCCAGTCCTCTGTAATCAAGTTATATGTATTATTCTATCTATTATTTGTATGGTGCTGCATACCCTCTATGTTGGAACTGTGCTTAATAAAAAAAGAGTAATAAACAGCAAAGAAAATAATACATTGTGTTAAGTGTTGATTACATCATGCATAATTCAGTTTAGGACTTTTTTGTCCAAAGTGGGCAGTGCTCACCGCATCCAGGTTTGTGTTCTTCTTAGGGTTGCTAGTTTTTGTTGGCGCGTGTCGACAGCACTTGCAGCAGTGAAGCACCATTAGATTATTTAGGTTAATTATCTGTTAAACAAAAGCTGAACAATTTGTTAAAGGTGTGCACCTCCACTCCCATATATAATTTACTAATTCAAGAGACACATCACTTATCTACTGAGACAGATAAGTCATGATAAAACTTGTTGGGCCAGTGGTGGGTAGTACATGACATGACTATTGCTCCTAGCCTCTCAATAGAGATGTAGAGTGAATATAATTCTTAGGAAGTCCTTAGCTATTAAAATCTCAAGACATGTACTGTTCAAATTGCCACTACATATTCACAAAGTTCAGTGTGTGGTGGATGGCTATAATCATTGACTCTGATTATGCTCAACCATTCCAAGATCTCTTTTCTCATTTTGTTGAAGGGACTGTTAGTTGAATTTGGAATGATTACTACCCTGATAGGAGGAGACTAGAACCTCCCTTTGGATCTGTTCAGTGGCATCTGGATCCACAGACAGCTTTAGTGCACAAAACAGCTTGGTTATTGGACATCATGCAACACTAGTGCCTTACGGATATTTTGAGAGAGTATATGTTCCTCTCCTGAAAATACAGACCAGTTCCAAACTTGATTTCTTCCTAATTTACACCTTCCCATTGACAAAGACTGTTTCTTGAGATATCCTGTAAAACTGTGCATTTGATCAGGCTCCTGTCCATTAGCTAAAAACACAGTACAACACTATGGGCCACAGGTAAGACCTCATGGAGGGAAGAAACTATTAAGGAATATACACTGACTAATAGTCAAGCAATAAAACCTCTATCAAGGGAACTTGGGAATGAGAAATTGGCTCTGAATACAGTTTGCACTAGTAAAGCAGGATATACATTGAAATTAACAGAAATTGTGCTATTGTAAATGAGGGGGAAGTTTGTGAAACCTCTAACCGGGCAAACAGAAACAGAGGGAGTCATAGATGACCATGCACTTTATGCTAGATGACAAAGGCCTCCTACATCCATCCAGTGGAGATTGTGGACTACTTTGCCTCTTACAATAGTAGCCTATATTACTTGACTCACACAGATGCTACTAAGGAGGAACAAAGGTTCTTGAACAATTTACTCATCGCTCATATTTTAGAAGAACGGTGGCTGCTGCTGGAAGGTTAATTTATTATGTAAGAGATATAAGAATTGCGTCCCTCCCATAAAATAATAGTCTAGGTCAGGACAGCTTCCCTAAGGAATTCTACAGAATAGACAGAACCTTTGTGGTTAAATCTTCACATTCAGTCTTTAAGGAAGCAGAATACTCAGACATTCTTATGCCTCCTCTAATAAAGCTCAGATCTCACAGATACCTAAATCGGATAAATACACCTTTCACAACTGTCCCATTTCCTTGCTCAGCATAGACTTGAAACCTTTGGTGAAAATCCTGGTGAACAAGCTGTAAAAGATGATCCCCTTCCTAATTCCAGGAGGCTCCTTCCGCAGCGACAGTTTGCGCTTTATAAATGTTCACTTACATTACATTGACCAGTGGTGGCCTCCAGAATTGGGCATCGCTCCCATCCCAGCTTCCGAAGTAAAAAACTTAGGGGTCTTGCTGGATCCGGCGCTCACCTTCACAGGCCACACGAAGAAGGTTGCAGCCAACTGCTACGGTATCCTGCGAGGCTTAAGACCGGTCCTCAAGTTCTTTGACCCTTCCACCCGGCAGCTCGTGGTCCAAGCCTCGGTTTTATCTCGGCTGGACTATGGAAGTGCGCTGATATTGGGGGTAAACCAGGCTGAGGAATCCAGGCTACAAAGGGTACAGAATGCTGCGGCGTGGGCCATTGTAGGTCTTCCCAGGCATTGCTGTTTCCAGCACTATTTCTGCCCTTCACTGGCTGCCGTTCAGACAAAGGATTAAGTTTAAATCGCTCTGTCTGGCCTTTAAAATCATGAAGCTCTCCTCACCGCCGGCACTTGCCAACTTGCTCATCCCCTACATCCCTTCGAGATCTTTGAGATCGGAGGCTCTTCATCTTGCGGTCTGTCCCCGTTTTAAACTCAGCAGAATGGGTGGCCGCTCTTACAGAGTGCTTGCCGCGGGGTTGTGGAACTCGCTCCCAGTGCACATTCGAGCTTTGAATAATCTGTCCGCCTTCAGGCGTGCTATTAAAACTTTTTTGTTTCCTGTACTTGGGTAGTCGTTCCTCCTTTTTTTCCCTCTTCCTGCGTGTTATGTTGTAGTATCTGTCTAAGCGCCAGGGCGCCCCTTTGCTGGGGCAGCTGTGCGCTGTATAAATAATGTTAACATAACATAACATAACATACATGAGACACAAGTGGACTCTGACCTGGGGCTCCTCTCAGAAACACCTATCAACTCTGTCCCATTTACTTTGGCAATCAGGTGACTTCCTGAAGACATTAATGAGCTCTCATTGGACACCAAAAAAGCCTACAACCACATACATTACTACCTGTTCAGAATACTGGATAAAATCAGTCTAGGGCAAGATTTCATATGGAAAATCAAACAGCATTTTGACCCTAAAGGCAACAGTGAATTGCATCTAGTTCATATCTGAACCCTTTGCAGTCCAGAGTGCCACCAGACAGAGATGCCTGTTATATGCACTTCTCTTTATAAACGTCATGGAACCACTCTCAATTATAATCCACTATGCATGGGAGCTCATGGGGATCACAACTTGTTCTGGGAAATTCAGAGTGCTCTTAAATGCCCACAATATACTATTTACCCTCTTCAAACCCATGAAGCATGGCTTCTGTAGCTACTATAATTAGTAGAGCCCTTTTTGAAGTTCTCTGGATATAAGATTTATTGGATTAAGTGTAAGGCACTTCCCAAGGCAACTGAAACTACCAGAACTGTTAGAGACAGACGCAATTTCGAAAGTCCCACAAGCAACCTTAATTATTTAGGATGCTCTGAGCTGTAATAGCTTTTTGCAGGCAGATGCAGATCATCAAAATAGTCATGATCATGACCCCTTGATTCAATTATATCATGGGAATGAGTCCACTGACGGTACATAAATGCAGGGTATAATGGACCAATCATGATATTAAGGAATTATTTGAAAATATGACAGACCACATGTGGAGCTCCAGAAAACTCATGCACACACACAACCTGAAGGCCTTAGAATACTGAACATTGAATATTACCACATGGCCCAAAAACTCTCTCAACTTGTCCGCCTGAACAACACAGTAACACACACCCCATTGCAAGTAAGGCTCAAAAGCATGCCAATACATAGACTACCTGGGACATAATCTGTTTATGGAATCAAACCCCCAGAGGTCTCAACAATGAACCCAACTGCAGGTTCTCTGCTGGCAGGAAGGGACGGCGCACGCATTATGTCTATTCCTTGGAAATGCTTTGGTAGAACATTGCTTTAAAAATCGGAGGTCAGATCTACGCTGGTACAACTGGGTCAAAGTTGACCATGCTACTGTGGATCACCTACTGGTGGAAGATGTGATTCAAAGCAAAATTTGGCAAACATAATACAGAATGTGGCCCAGACACTAACAAGCCATAGTAATGTTTCCAACTCAGACCCTGTTTAAAATAATGCAGATTAGGCACCATACCTTTATTGCTCCCAACTTCACCCATACTGCAATACGTCCAGTGGAGGTGAGTATTTAAAGGTCGTCTCAGGATTCTGTTGTAAGGGAATTGTTCTACAACCCAAATGCTGACATGAGACAGACATGGCACCGATTGCTGTCCAAAGACTATACAAATCTGAAAGTTCCTTAATACTATAGGTCTATGACAAAGCCTTTTGAAAAGCCATGCTAAAATGTACTTATTATGAGATCCTACATGTAAGAAATTGGGTGACTGGTTAAGGGGGAGAAATCCAACTCAAGTGGAAACCACGATTTTTGTCAGGGTGAAACACAAAGATACCCAGAATTAGTCTGTGCTCAACTATCAGGTAGCTTAGCAGAGAAAGAAGTCAGTTAACTTTGAGGCAGTGTGTAAAGTATTTATGCAGCACATAAACAGCAAAAAAGTGAAAGCACAACATAAGAAAAATTCTACACCAACTTAGAAAAATAGAGCAAAATGTAATACATTATTTGACACCAAAAACACTAAAATAAAATACAATCAGCAAAACCGGAGATATGCAACTTTAAATGTTTAGATGAAGATAGTGGTTAAAAGCACAAACCCCTAGATGCATAGATGCATCATTGTAACATTTTGCGATTTCTTAATTGCGAAAATTAAGGAATCGCAATTAAGAAATCGCAAAATGCTATGCATCAAAAAATCGCAAATTATTTTGCGATTTGGTAATTTTCCTTAATTGCGATTCACAATTTGGGAATCGCAATTAAGGAAAACCCTTCCCATTGATTCCTGTGGGCCAAAAGGCATTCACATTTTGCGAATTTCAAATTGCAATTCGCAAAATGTGAATGCAATTTCAAGGGTGCAGAGGGGGTTCAAAGAACCCCTCCCTGCACCCCTGAAATTGAACTGTAAGTGCAATTCACACACACACATGACCCAAGGACATGTGTGTGTGTAAATTAAAACTTTCAAATATGCAACTAGTGCATGTTTGAAAGTGTTCTATAAATTAGCATGAAGTTCAACTTCATGCTAATTTACCCCTTCCAAATTGCGAATTCGCAATTCTAAAGTAATCATGCATTGCATTTAGGAAATCGCAAAATTGCGATTTCTTAAATGCAATCGCAATTTTAGAAATCGCAACAAAATTGCGATTTCTAAAATTGCGAAAATACCAAAATGCTTGATGCATCCCAAAAACGGGAATTGCATTCGCAAACAGCCGAATTTTGCGATTCGCACCGTTTGTGAATGCAAAAACCCTTGATGCATCTAGGCAAAAGCACCAACTGGGGATGTCTGATCATGCTGGACCAGGACAAAGTCACAAGTTCAGGCTGACCGTGACAGAACGCTGGCTGAATATAAGGACCAAGTTAGCTGAAAGACCATGCCTGCTGAAAAAAGTACCTTAAATCCTGGTTGTGAAGCATTGGAAGGTCCTGCATAGTGATCACGTCATGCAGCAATGGTTCTGAGGCACTATGAGGCTGTGATGTGAGGCCCTATGTTGAGAATGTGTTGCGCATCAGCTGTACCGAGGATCTGCAGGGCTGCAATGAGAGGTACTGTGTCGAGGATGCATCACGCGGCGGCGGTTCTGAGGAGCTGCAGGGCTGCAATGCAAAGTCCTGCGTTGCTGGTCCTTTTTGCGCCTCAGTGGTTCGGAAGTCCTGCATCTGGGATACATTGCACAGTGGTGGTTTCATTGTGTAGCTATGAGATAATGCATCACAATGCGTCAGTTCTACTAGGACCACAGCTGGGCTGGCACAGCACCTTCAGACTCACTTCCAAGGGTCCAAGACTGGGGTGGCACCACTTGGAGAGCAGGTCTCACAGTTGGCAGAGACCAGTTACAGGGTGGTTGGAGCCTTTTCTGTGCCTGAAGATCTGATGAGGAAGCCAGCCTACTAGCCCTTGGAGTCATTCTGGTGATCATGGGTTCAAACTGCACGTCCAGTCCTTCTCACTCAGGCAGCAGAGTAGCAGGGCAGCAGTCCTTCTTGCACCAGAGCAGCACTGCAATCCTTCTTCTGAGTCTTTCACAGGTTCAGATGCGTACTGAAGAATTCGGTCCGAGGGTCCACTATTTATCCCTGGTGCCCACTTTGAAGTGAGAGAAGCTTCTTGTGCCCTCCTACTACAGAGGTGTCAGAAGTTCCCAGCTCCTCTTTTTGCACAGAAGACCCGTGTACTGAGCCAGAGCCTTTGTGATGTGCATTAAAGGTGTATTACAGCTCCACCCAACTAACAAATCTAAGATGGCCCCTCCTGCCAATTCCTATTCCCCCTTTGTCTCACTGTCTGGGAATAACACACAAAGACCAAGTGCCAGCTACACCTAGTCATGTGACCCAGGATACAGACTGCAGTCCCCAACTAGTTGGGACATAAAGATGGCAACTTTCTAAAAGTGAACAATAAAAGAAATTGTCCTAACCGTCACATTGATATGCTGTTAAAGCACTTTAACAGATTACAGACCATGAATTCAATTGATATGGACTTAAAGCATTTATTTGCTAAATCATTCTTTTAGTTAAAGGACCTTTGATCCACATTATTTCATGGGTCAGATAAGTATGGATACGTTTCAATTAGTGGGTGTTATAACAAAAAATGTGACAAAAACATACAAAGGCAATGTAAACAACTTTGTGATGTGATAATGTGACAAAACATACACTGAATAAAGAATGATAAGCAAAAACAATTATGTGCGATAAAACATCAGTCTTGATACATAACAGGCGCACCAACTAGACAATCTTTAACATACACATTGTCTATCACATTTTCAGTGCTGCTTCCCACGGGGAAAAGCTATTGGGCCTAGTAGTTAGAAATGTAAACAGTATTTCTACTACGAGGACCTTTATTAGATGCAAATGTCCCAGCTTTGTCTAATGTCTTGGCATTACACAACAAGGGGACTTTTGCATCTAATTAAATGTAATAAGGTAATCCCCTGTTATCCTAAGCAAGAGGCAGGCCTTGAAGTTGTGGAAAAAGAAATTAATAATTTTTCACTACCAGGTCATGTAAAAGTCAAAAGGTATATGTCCAACTTTTTTAATACACTACACTCTGCCCTGTGGGCTGCTTAGCGCCTACCTTAGGGGTGACATATAAGGAACATTTAGGCCTGGCAAAATGTTTACAACAACACTTCTGTCGTCTCCCCCAGGGATTCAAGAACAGTCCTGGATTATTTTCAGCCAGAGTAACAGAGTTACTACAAATGTATGATGATGAGGCATTATCCTATGTGGATGCCATCTACCTTACAGATGATGATTTGGTCAGGCACTTGAATAGGGTGAACCCCATAATACTTGGGCTCGCCTGAGAAGGGTATAAATTCAACTTTAAAAAGTCCAGAATTAAGCGGGCTGGGGTGGTGGACTGTATTGGGGGGAATTTAGTTTGGGGTACCGAGGTGCCTTTGTTATTGCATAGGGGTGTCCTTAGGGGTTTGATCCTTATATGTAGGCGAATCTGGGTACTGACGGGGGGTTTTACTTTGATCAAATTGTTTGCATTTACCAATAAACTTCCGATACTGACTGATGTGCACTGTTATGGAGCTGATTTTCATAATAAAAAGATTTTCACAAAAAAAAAGTCCAGAATTGCCCACCTCAACAAACTATTCTTGGGATACGAACTTTCGAGTGAAGGCTAAAGCCTGTTAGCAAACTTTTTAGAAAAATGTGCGCTGCTCCAAACTCCAAAAACGCTGAAAACTTACAGTCAATTCTAGGATTCCTAAACTTCTGAAGAATTTATTTTCTGAATTACGCAGAAAGGGTTAAACCTCTCTACGAACGAATCAAACCTGATTTCAAACTAACTAATTGGACTCAAAAACACACAGAAATTTTACGTTCAGTACAAACAGACATGTTGGCAACAACACACTAACAAACACACGACAATGTACGCAACCTTGTTATCCGAATCATCCCAGGGAGATGTGGATTCACATACCTAACCTTTAACAAAGGTGAAAAGGTACCAATAGCTTACAAATCACACTTGTACACACAAGCTGAAATGAAATTTACTTCAATAGAAAAAATACTGACAGCGGTTCAGACTGCTGTAGCAAAGGAGAGAGCCCTAGCACAGGGTAAACGCATTAAAGTCGTTACACCTGTACCTGCCTTAGAGGCAGTGATGAAGGCAAGCATTCCAAATGCAAAAGCTCTACATCCAAGATGGATACAATGGGTTAATTCTCTCGCTGCAACAGACGTTGAATATGTTTTTGACCCTTACTTGAAGACACAAGAATTTTTCCAATACGAACAAGAATGTCTTCTGCCTACTGAAATTCCACCTCTAGAACATTACGGCTATATAATATATATAGACGGTTCAGCACAGCCCGTAATTGGGGGTAAACAAGCCTACAGTGCTGCGTGCGTGATTGTTAAAGGTCACTGACAAGATGGTAAAATCAGACCTATGGTCACAAAAACTCAATCTCTCGGAGACTATACAGCTCAGCGAGCTGAACTACAGGCATTCAAGATGGCGCTTGAAAATACCGATCGCGAATTCCCCACACTCGTATTACTGCGTCCAGTCCTACAATGAATATCTGCAGAACTGGGTTCAAAATGGTTTTAAAGATGCAAAAGGTGGCACAATCAAGCATAAAATGCTTTGGGAACAAGTAGTTCTTTTACAGAAAGAACTACAAAAGACTCACGTGATTCATGCACTGAGTCTTCAGCGTGATGGCGTTCACGTTGAAGGGAATTCATTGGCTGATGAAGCAGCAAAGGTAGCTGTGCAAACGGCTTCCGTAGCTGCTATTACCCGCTTACAAACGAAAATAGACAGCGAAATAATGCAAGCAATCACTGCTTCAATAAAAGACAGCAGTAAAGCACTACCGAAGGGCTTTCCACTCAAGTACTCATATATAACTGATGCGAATAATGTTCCCTTTGCTCGAACACCTGGAGTGGGAGATAGAGTAATCCCAAACATGGAACACAGGTTAGGACTAATCTTAGCAGCACACGAAGGTCTTGCCTCTGCACACGCACGTGTTTCTGCCACAGTTTCATTATTAAAACAATGATACTGGTGGCTGCGCATGAGGAAACAAACCAGAAACTATGTTTTGAATGTGAAATCTGCCAGAAAATGAAAGTTTCAACAGTGAACGCCCGGCGCAGACGCCCCTTCTGATTTCAGATAAACCACTAGCGTGTGTTTACCTGGACCACTGTGGTTCCTTACAAAGGGATGGCAACTATAAATATATAATGGTCGCAGTGGACTCATGCTCGAGATTCATTTGGATGTGGCCTCAGCACTCAGCTGACGCTCGATCTGTTATAAAAGATTTGCGAGTCTTTATCGGCACATAGGCAATCGGCACGCTACATTCTGACCAGGGTCCTGCGTTTAGCTCTAGGGCTTACAAGGAGGCCATGGCCAGCTTGGGTGTTGCATTGCGATTTTCGAGACCATTCCATCCTGAGGGAAATTCGGTAGTGGAGAGAAAAAACCGTGACATAAAGCAATCGATAACAGCTAGGGTATTAGGTTCGGGTGATGGGTGGGTCAAACATCTCATAAATGTCCAACGTAGTCTTAATAACCTGCCAAGAAATTTTCTTGGTGGAATCACTCCATATGAAATCCTTTTTGGTACTAGAATGTTGGTTGAAGATCTCGATCGTCACACTTCAGTGGTGGAACAAAAACCCTTTGATATCAAAGATCGTTTGGCTGTTTTACAGGACTTAAATGAAACAAGAAGAAGTCTAAGCAATACCAACAAAAAACAAACGACCACAGAAGAAAAACCACCTGTCCCAGCAAGACCTGTCTGGATTCAAAAGATTGGGGATGTGGTCAGGGAAAAAATAGCAGACTAGAAGGAATTTGGGCCTTCTTACAGAAAACCAGTACCTGTACTAGCAATCCATGGATCAAGAACAGTACTGCTGCCGCCCCTTGCTGGAAAAAAGGAGAACCAGTCTGTGTCAATTGACCTGGTAAAACCACACCATGTGGTCGATAATAAGTAGTAGGCCCAGTGGACTCCCAAAATGTAGCAGACGACCAAATCTTGCTACTATCCAAGAGGTTCGAACTGAAAGACTTATCACCTTTGATAAACCTGCAGTGTGAAAAGAAGGACTATGCAACAAAGCCATGGAACTTGTGCCTCTTGATACCCAAATAACAGTTCGTCAAGAAGCTCCTGTCTACAATGATGTAGCATTTGATTATACAAATATGTCAAGGGAACAAGCAACTCCAGCGATTTGAAAAAATCTGGATCCAATACCAACAATTGACAGAACTGCCTCTGGCTATTTTATCAACTTTGATAACTTTTCTGAGGATCCCAGTGAACCTGAAACTTCGCCAGCAAAGAAATCTTTCAAGGAAAAAGTAAAGGAACGTGGTCAAGAGCTTACAAATACATATCTGGTTTCACCATGAGTTGAACTTTGGATTGTGTTAGGTGTACTTTATCTCCTGCTATGGCTCATTCTTGTGTTAAGTTTGGGAAAGCAGATAGATGGAAAACACATTAAAATGGACACAGCAAGTAAGAACATCATCTTGCTTCTGAAGCCACACAAATCATCTCATCGTGAACAACGAGACCTGTCATCAGTGAACATCACAGCGGTCCCACTACCTGGTGGAATAGCATGGGAGACAACTGATTCTGACATTTATGGCCCTGTTGAGCTGCTAAAGATTCCTCATCAATTTAAGGTTTCCTTGAGTGATTTCGTCTCACCAAGCACATTTTCTGATGATTGGGACTTTGAGACTGTTAATAACATGATGGCAGACTTAGAAATGTCAGCAAAATTTACAAAACATGAATACTTAGAAGGTTCAGTAAATTATAAAGAAATGTATTGTTTTAATCATTTTGGCCATCGTTACTTGCATAAATCTGCAAACCCTAGAAATGTTTTAACTTATAATCAATGGGAACATTGTCCAACTCCTCCAGAAAGTAGTTCTAAAATGTTTCTTAGAGCATTTCCATATTTTAAAGGTTTTAATGTTACAAACCCTGAAAGTTTTTATTTTAAAAATATGAATAAGACAGGCATGAAGAGTATGTTGACAATTACTAAACACATTTATTCTGCTGCCTTTTATGCTCAATTGTCCACCTTAGGCTTTGACTTTTGGAAAGATAACATTGAGACAAAAACTGTTTGGGGCACAAAAGACTGGCATGTACAAGGTTTAGAAGCATTGTTCAGAGCCTGCATCATCCCAGAACAAATGATGTTCCTAAATGACACTGTTCAACAGACATCTTGTCTGGGCATTGCTAAGATAAAAGATTTAAACAAACCGTCCATACCTAAGTCCAAACCTGATAGTAATTTAACTTCAGATGAGGAGGTAGACGTAAATTATATTTTACAACAGAACAGAACACATCCTGAATAGAAAAAGTGGTTAATCTGGCCCACAGACACGAATAACTGTCAAGATAGATTTCTGAACAAGACACAAGGAATTACAGTAACTCGGCCAGATCCAATATATATCCAAAGACAACATCCAGGGATAATAACAACTTATAGTGTAGGAAAACCATGCCTTGAATGGGTAGAGAAATCCACACTCCTGAAAATAAAACAACACTTATCTTTGCTTAAAGATGGGAGAATTCTTACTTGGACCTGGTAATCCACGTCATAAACGTTTCATATACGCGGGTATATACGATGCTTACAATGAAGCTTGGAAAGTCATTCAAATGGAAACAGCTGAAAGAATACGAGAAAGTGATCATATTAATTTAGAGAAATCACTCTCTGTAGTTGACAATGGGTTAACAACTCTGTCGCCCAGAATTTAGTCTTTGGACAGCATTGTATCATCTGCCATAGACATAATGGAACAGGGCTTGCTAATGTTGCAACATGGCCAGTCTCAATTACGTTCTATAATGCTACTAGGCTGGACGTTGCAAAACCTTCGTTCTGGCTATGTGCCCTGGCGTTTAATGAAAACTACGTCACTGTTTACTGTATTTAACCTTACAGATAAACAAATCTCGTTGGTACAGAGGGGAGCAGACTATACAGTGCTGAGCATTGAAAAACTGGAGAGATTACCATTGACTGTTTCTGAGAAACCATCAGTTGAATGGATAATACATGGCACCATCACGATACCAGTGATAACTTTCCAGTGTCAGTATTGCTTAAACCATATACCAGCAGGCATGTATGAAAGGTTGGGTAAAGAATACATTAAGTCAACCTGGGATTTACCATACAAACACAAATGTTGGAGTGGGGGAATGGAAGTATTTCTTAGTGGTAAAAAGTTTGAAAGCTCACTCAATCAATCAATCAATCAAGAAATGTGTATAGCGGGGGGAGGAGCTTCGCGGGCAACCAAGATAGCCGCGTAAGCTCGGAGCTCCGTGGACCTTCCGATCCTCCACAGATATCCTGTCTGAAATCCTGATCCACAAGGGTGGATTCTTATTGCTGATGGTCTACTGAGGCGAGAACTGTTTTCCGATTTCGAATCGGTGATTCCTACGCTGAGCTACGTCGAGTGGGACTCCGTGCCAGTGCTGTGCCATTGTCTCTCCGGACTCCGTCACTCCGCACGATTGATCTGCGGAGTGACTGCCTGTCGTCTCTGCTGGCGGAATACTGGTGCCCGCAGTGCGTTTTCAAGACGGCCTGGTCTTCCTGTCCAGCCCGGAAACTCTATCTTGCTCGTCGGACTCGGGCTTGACTGGCACAGCCCTTTGTCCTCATCGGACCCAACATGGCGGGCAGAGGGGACCCCGACAAGACATCGAACAAAGGCGCCCGCGGGAAAGCACAGTCACAACAGAACAGGATTGAATGCTATACCCAGCCGAAGACGCCGCCTGTTACGGGATCCTCTGCCAAGAGCCTCCCACCAACGGGCTCGCCCGACGGCTCCAAGCCTACCCTGAGCGACATTATGGGAGCCATCACCAGTTTCCGGGCTGACATGCAACAGCAACATGAGGTCTTGACACACAAGGTGGACACTATGGCAGTTGACCTGACTCTTATTAGAGCCGATCTGGGCAAAACTAATGATAGAGTCAAAACACTGGACATTAAGACCTCCAGCCTGACGGCCGACGTCTCGGACCTGCAAACTGAGGTCCGGAACCTGCGGATGACTGCGGATCAATTCTCAAGGAGGCTGGAGGACTTTGAGGGACGTGCCAGGCGGCAGAACGTCCGCATTGTCGGGGTCCCGGAGGGCTCGGAGGAAGCGGCGACGGACCTCTTTCTTGAAGAACTTATAAAGACCCATCTGGCACCGTCTGGCCTTAGCAACTTTTTCTCGGTGGAGCGAGCTCACCGGGTGCCGGGTGGCCCGCCGAAGTCGGGCGTGGCGCCTAGGCCCATTGTGGCTCGACTTCTCAACTTTCGCGACCGGGACGAGGTCCTGCAGGCATCCAGACGACATGGACCGCTCAAGTACCAGAACGCTGAAATTCATTTCTATCCTGATTTTACCAGGACGGTACAGCGGCAGCGCCAGAGCTATGCCGGGGTGAAGCGGAGATTGCGAGATATGGGATATAAGTATTCCATGATGTTTCCTGCCAAACTCCGGATTGAACATGAGGGCCTAGCCCTTTTCTTTGACTTTGCCGAGAATGTAAGTGACTGGTTGGACACTTTGTCGCCGCGTCGAGACGACCAAGACGACCATGATGGAGGTGCGGCTGGTGGCCCGGATCTATGAGACTTGGCTCTACAGTGGGAAAACCAGCGCTTGGCCTTTCCGCCTCATGTGACTATTGGGTATTGTTTTAATTGACCCTGTTGACATTCCTGTTGGTACATGGAGGGTGGCGGGGGGTGTTCGCAGAGATTCCTTACTCCTCTGGGTCTCTTTTTGTAGAGTAGTTATTTGGGGCGACAGGCACACTGCTGGTTGGGGGGGCTTCTTGGTCTTATGCAGGGGTGCAGGGTGGGGGGTGCAACTATGCAAGTTTATTTGTGTGTTCGTTTTTTCTCTTCTCCTTTCTTTAGGCAATGGATTGTGTTTACTACTGTTTACTTGATGATCGAGTTGGCTGGGGTCGGGTGGGACGGGTTGCGAGACGATGGGGGGTAGGAAATTAAAAGTGATCAGTTGGAATGTTAATGGGTAGGGTGACCGTGTTAAGAGAGGGGTGGTGACTCATCTGATTAAAAGACATATGCCCGATGTTGTGCTATTACAGGAGACGCATTTGGTAGGGAACTCTTGTAAGGCCCTCAATCGTAAAGGCTACAAAATGGTGGCCCACTCTGGGTTCTCTTCGGGCTCCCGGGGGGCGGGTATCCTGGTGCGTGCGTCCCTTCCCCTTGAGATAGACGTCACTGTAATCGATGAGAGGGGACGCTACGCTGCAGTGGCGGGAAGATGGGAGGGGCGTTCCTTAGCGCTGCTTTCGGTTTATGTTCCCCCGGGCCTGCAATCCAGCACCTTCCAAGACCTTGGCGGGGCCATTTTGTCCCTGCCTGCTGGCCTACTGATAATGGGGGGTGATTTCAATTCAGTCTGTTCTGGCTCCCTTGACCGCCAACCGCCGAGAGATCTCCGCAGTTCCCAAATGTGGTTGCCTTCCTTCCTTGATTCTATGGGGCTGGTGGACAGTTGGCGACTGCTACATCCCGTGCTCCGCCAATTTTCCTTCCTTTCGAGTGCCCATGGAAGTCTGTCCCGTATAGACTACGTTCTCACCCTGGCTGCGCATGCACCTGCCATGTCTGAGGCCCGTTTTCTGGCACGGGGTATTTCCAACCACTCCCCGTTGTGGGTCTCGTTTGATTTTAACATTGTCCTGTCTGACCATCCGGTGGCGGTTAACCCATGGTACTTCCGCAATCACAAGACCCGTGCGCTCCTGGCTAAGGCCATCGACCTATATTTCTCGGAAAATGTGGGCTCGGTTGGCTCGGCTATCACTTTGTGGGAGGCATTCAAGACTGTGTTGAGGGGTGAGGCCCTCGCTCTCATTGCGGAGGCCAGGCAGGTTAGAGATGCCGACCTCGCGCGTATTGAAGATGAGGTTTTGTACCTCGAGTCCCGTTTGGGGCCCGAGCCCGACCCTTCTCTTTTGCATGACCTCTCCCTTAAACAGTCGGAATACCACGATCTCGCCACGAATGCTGCCCTTATTCTGGCCAGGGAACAGCAGGGTCGTATTTACGACGTTGGGGACAAGGCCGGAAAGCTGCTGGCTTGGTTGGACAGGCGCGAGATGGCTAGCCGTGTGGTGCCGGAGATCTTAGGCGATGACGGAGTGACCGCCACGGACCCAAGTGCCATTGCCGAGTCTTTTGCTGACTATTTCCGGGGTGTCTATACTTCCAACTCAGACCGCTCCGAGGCTGACTCGGCTGCGTTCCTCTCGACAATTGACCTCCCCTGTCTTTCTGAAGAAGACCGTGCCGACTAAGATCGGGACATATCCGCTGACGAGGTCGCCTTGGCGATCCGTGCATTACGGTCGGGCAAGGCGGCTGGCCCCAATGGTATCCCGGTCGAGTTATACAAAATTCGACCGGATGTGGTATCCCCGTATCTGCGGACTATGTTCCTGAGGGCTCGGGAAGAGGGCCTCCTCCCCTTGGATCAGCGGTTGGCCACCATCGTGGTTATTCACAAGGAGGGGAAACCGAGAGACGTTTGCAGATCCTACCGCCCCATCTCTCTCCTCAATGCGGAGCCTAAGATCCTGGCCAAATTGCTTGCCAATCGGTTGATTGGAGTCATCGGTGATTTGGTGCACCCGGACCAATCGGGTTTTATTCCTCGCCGTAACACTGCCCTTAACCTGCGTCGGCTTCATGGTGTCATGGCCAGAGCTCACACCCTGGAAGAACCGGCGGTACTTGCTTCCCTTGATGCCACGATGGCCTTTGACTCCCTAGAGTGGAGTTATCTTTGGGCGCTGCTAGCGAAGCTTGGCTTTGGACCGGGCTTCCTGAGTTGGGTGCAACTCCTTTACGCCTGCCCGTTGGCTAACGTTACAGTCAATGGCCGCATGTCGGCGTCCTTTGCCCTCCACCGTGGTACCAGGCAGGGTTGCCCCCTGTCGCCTCTCCTGTTTGCGCTGGCTTTGGAGCCCCTCGCGGCCATGCTACATGTGCACCCGGACTTGCACTGCATCACTTGGGCCCCGGGCTTTGAGGATAGAGTTTCCCTATACGCAGATGACATCCTGCTCTATCTCACTTCTCCCTGCAAGTCACTCATTGTCGCATGCGACGTGCTCAGGCTGTTTGGACGCCACTCTGGCCTGGTCATTAACTGGGCTAAGTCTTCCCTTTACATTCTGAAGGGGGACACGCCGCGCCTCCCCAGAGGCTGCAATATCCAGTTGGCCGGACAGGGCTTTAAGTACCTGGGCATATACATTTCCGGTAGTCCAAAGGCGCGATATGATCATAATCTCCTGCCCCCTCTCCAGCGGCTGCGGAGAGATGTGGATAGTTGGCGCAGGCTCCCGCTCTCTCTCCTGGGCCGGGCGGCATTGTTTAAAATGATGTCCTTGCCCAGGTTCCTGTATGCCCTACAAAACACTCAGGACACGGTTCCGGCTCGCTATTTTCGAGAAATTGAGAGCTTACAACGAGCCTTGCTCTGGGATGGTCGACCCCGTGTCGCCATCCATAAGCTCACATTGCCGTGGTATGACGGGGGTATCGCCTTGCCGGACGTACGGCGGTACTACTGGTCCTCTCAGCTCACTGCCATCAACCATGGTTTTTATGGCCCCGTGGACAGCCCAGGCTACGCAATGGACAGATGGCTATTGCGCGGTGGCAACTATTATCGCGCCCTGTATTCCAGATCCTTTGATCGGCGCCTCACTGGCCCGACCAGGGCAGCGGTTCACACTTGGCGGATGATTACTAAAGCACAGGGTTGGCAGGGCAGACTGACTAGATTCACCCCACTGTACGACTCTGACATCCTGGGCAGACTGTGGCACACCAAGGGTTTTGATAAATGGGATCTCATAGGTATCTCCAGGGTGGATGACATGGTTGTTAAAGGAGAAGTCAAGACCTTTCCCCAATTGCAGGCCGAATATCAGTTGGGCGACTCGGAGTTTTTCCGCTACGCCCAGCTGAGGCACGCGTTGACTTCTGCTAGGCCAGCGTAGGGTGATATCCCCGAAAGCTCCCCCTTGGAGGACAGGATCCTGGACGGCCATATGCCTGACAGCGCTATTTCATTGTCCTATAAAAAACTGATAAATGTTCGAACTGATCTCCTCCTGTGCTTGAGAGAACAATGGGTGGCAGACGGCCTGGAACTTGACGACGAGGACTGGCAGAGTGCAGTGTCTTCCCCTAAGGAGGTCGCCATCTCCTCGCGTCTCCGTCTGGTGCAATTCAAGATCCTTCACCGGGTGTATGTCACCGGCCCCCGACTCGTGCACATGGGCTTCTCGCCCGATGGCCTTTGTCGTCGTGGTTGCGGGGCTCTCGCTACCTTTATGCACATTCTGTGGGAATGCCCCGTTATCGCCCCTTACGGGCGAGAGTACACCGAATTATGGGAGAGGTGACTGGTGTTGTGTTGGCGCCGGAGGCGCGGAGGTGCCTCCTCAACATCTGGGAACCGACTGATTGCAACACGGCGCAGACTCGTTGGGCGACACTGGGCAATATGATTGCTAAGCGAGATATTGCCCAAAAGTGGGGTGCTGCTATGGCCCCCCTGGTGGTACAATGGAAAGCCAATATGGATTGGTGTATGCTCAGAGAAAAGACGGTTTACGCTGCCAGGGGGAGGCCTCAAACGTGGAACAAAGTGTGGGGGGCATGGAATGCATACAGGGGTGATGTGTGCTTACCACCGGAACCTATTCCCCGTGACGAACACCTATCACCGTAGCCTGTGACACCAACTGTTTTATGCTGATTGTACTTCTCCTGTTTTTTCCTCCCCCCCTCCCCCATCCTTCTATTCATTCTTTTGTCGATTCTCTACCTGTCCTCCTCTGCCTCTGACCGACTCATACACGTCCTCATTACCCCATTGCCTATCTTATGCGCCCTTTGGCGTTTCTTTCTTGGTTTGGTTATCTTTTATAAAAAATAAAAAACAACCTGCAATGTCCTGATGTACATCGCTTTGCACTATTTTTCTCCTGATACTATGCTGCCTTGCCTCCGGGATGTTAGGCTGAATAGCTGTGTGCTCTTTTATAATAAAGGTTTTAAAAAATGTAAAAAAAAAAAAAAGAAATGTGTATAGCGCGCTACTCACCCGGAGGGTCTCAAGGCGCTTGGGGGAGAGGGGTCCGCTACTGCTCGAATAGCCAGGTCTTGAGTTGCTCCCTGAAGGAGAGGTGGTCTTGGGTAAGACGGAGGTGGATGGGGAGGGAATTCCAGGTCTTGGCTGCCAGGTAGGAGAAGGATCTTCGAATGCGTGGAACGGCGGCGAGGGCGTGGCTGGTTGATCGTAGATGGTGGGCGGGAGTGTAGAAGATCAGGCGGTTGTTGAGGTACCTTGGGCCCATGTCGTGGAGGGCCTTGTGTGCGTGGGTGAGGGGACGGAACGTGATTCTCTTGTTGACGGGGAGCCAGTGCAGGTCTCTCAGGTGTCTGGAGATGTGGCTGTGTCGGGGGATGTCCAGGATGAGTCGTGCGGAGGCGTTCTGGATGCGTTGGAGTCTTTTCTGCAGTTTGGCTGTGGTTCCGGTGTAGAGGGTGTTTCCGTAGTCCAGTCGACTGGTGGCGAGTGCCTGGGTGACCGTCTTCCTGGTTTCCGTGGGGATACAATGGAAGATCTTTCGGAGCATGCGTAGGATGTTGAAACACGATGATGAGATGGCATTGACTTGTCTGGTCATCGCGAGGGAGGAGTCCAGCATGAATCCCAGGTTGCGTGCGTGGTCCGTTGGTTTGGGTGCGCTGCCCAGGGCAGGGGGCCACCAGGAGTCGTCCCAGCCAGAGGGTGATGATCCCAGGATGAGGACTTCTGTCTTGTCTGAGTTCAGTTTCAGGCGGCTGTTCTTCATCCAGTCGGCTACGTCTTTCATCCCTTCGTGTAGGTTTGTTCTGGCGGTGGCGGGATCGTTGGTGAGGGAGAGGATCAGCTGGGTGTTGTCGGCGTAGGAGAAGATGTTGAGGTTGTGTTGGCATGCGATGGCCACGAGTTGGCTCATGTAGATGTTGAAGACGGTGGGGCTGAGTGATGATCCTTGTGGTACGCCCCAGATGACTTCGGTGGCCTCGGATCTGAACGGGGGGAGGCGGACTCTCTGGGTTCTTCCGGCGAGGAACGAGATGATCCACTCCAGTGCCTTCTATTGGATTCCGACGTTGCTGAGGCGTTGTACTAGGGTGCGGTGGCAGACAGTGTCGAACGCTGCGGAGAGGTCCAGGAGGATGAGGGCTGCTGTTTCCCCTTTGTCGAGCAGGGCTCGGATGTCGTCAGTGGCTGCGATGAGGGTGGTCTCGGTGCTGTGGTTGGCTCGGAAGCCGGACTGCGAGTGGTCGAGGGATCCGTTTGTCTCGAGGAAGGCGGCAAGCTGTCTGTTGACGGTCTTCTCAATGACTTTGGCAGGGAACGGGAGGAGCGAGATGGGGCGGTAGTTCTTGAGATCGGTGGGGTCTGCTGATGGTTTCTTCAGGAGGGCGCTGAGTTCGGCATGTTTCAAGCTCTCCAGGAAGGTGGTGGTGGTGTTGAAGGAGCAGTTGATGATGTCCCGGAGTTGGGGTGCGATGACGGAGTCGGCCTTGTTGAAGACGTGGTGTGGGCATGGGTCGGTTGGCGATCCGGAGTGGATGGTGTTCATCGTGTGGATGGTGTCTTCGGTGCTGACCGGGGTCCAGGCGCGGAGGGCGGTGGTGGGGGCGTTGGTTCTGTGGTTGGGTGCAAGGTCTGTTCTTCAAAGCTGTTGTGTATGTCTGCGATCTTGCGGTGGAAGAACGAGGCGAGTGAGTCGCAGAGGTCTTGTGAGGGAGTGATGTCGTTGTTTCCGGCGCTGGGGTTGGAGAGTTCTTTGACGATGCTGAAGAGTTCCTTGCTGTTGTGTGCGTTGTTGTCTAGTCGATCCTTGAATGCTAACTTCTTGGTGGTGTGGATCAGCTAGTGGTGATTGCGGGTGGCGTGCTTGAGGGCGGTCATGTTGTCTGTAGTCAGGTTTTTTCGCCAGGCTTTCTCGAGTGTACGGCAGTTCTTCTTGGAGTTCTTGAGGTCGTCGTTGAACCAGGAAGCTTTCTTGCTTCCGGGCCTGCTGGGATGGGTTTTCAGGGGTGCGAGGTCGTCAGCGCAGTTGGTGATCCACTGTGTGAGATTGTTGGCTGCTTGGTTGGGGTCCGTTGATCTGGCTGGGGGGGTTCTGGTTCAGTGATGTGGTGAGCTGGTCGGTGGTGATCTTGTTCCAGCTCCTGCGGGGAACCTGTTGCGGGTGGTGGTGAGTCGTGTTCCTTATGAAGCTAAAGTGGACACAACTGTGGTCTGTCCAGTGGAGTCCGGTGGAGTGGCTGAAGGAGATGTACTTGCGTGTGTCCGGCGTAGTGGGTGGGGGTGTTCACCAGTTGCTTGAGTCCGAGGTTGGCGAGGTTGTCCAGCAGGGTGGTGGTGTTGTTGTCGTTGTTGTTCTCCAGGTGGAAGTTGAGGTCCCTAGGAGGATGTAGTCAGCGGAGGGGAGGGCGTGTGGGCTGATGAAGTCTGCTATGTCTTCGCTGAATTGAGTGCGGGGTCCTGGGGGTCTGTAGATGAGGGTGCCTCTAAGTGTGGTCTTGGGGTCGGTGTGTATCTGGAAGTGAAGATGTTCGGCGGCTGTGAGGGTGTCGTCGGAGTTGGTCGTGATTCGGATGGTGTTCTTGTGGACGATAGCGATGCCTCCTCCTGTCTGGTTGGCGCGGTCCCTCCGGGTGATCTTGTATTCGTCCGGGATGGCGATGGCGATGTCGGGTGCTGAGGAAGCGTTCATCCAGGTTTCTGTGAGGAAGGCGACGTCTGGGGATGTTGCGTCGAGCAGGTTCCATAGTTCCACGGCGTGTCTGTGGACGGAGCGGGTGTTGTGCAGGATGCACTTCAGGTGGTTGCTGTTGGTGCTCAGCTTGGCGGGTGCGGGTGCGGTGCAGGTCCAGATGCAGGAGAACTTGCACGGTTGGCAGGTGAAGGGTGCGTTGGTCCGTCCTGGGGTGGCTCGGTGGCAGCCGGGGGTTCGGCCAAGGTTGAGTGCGTTGAGGGTGGCGGCGTCGTACGTCCGGCGGGTGGGATGGCGTCTGCGGGGCCCAGGGTTCCTGGCGCTGGGCATGGTCCAGGCACGGATGGGCGCAGACGGGCTTGCCTTTGGGGCGCCCGCTGCGCGTGAACGCTGCGCACACGCGTGGACTCTGCCATAAATGGAGAGTGGGGGGGCGGAGTGAGGGAGGAACAGCTGGGAGGTGGGAGCGGGGTGGCGAGTGGGGAGGGGAGCGTTGCTTTGATGCTGGAGGGGACGGGGGGCCGCGGTGGAGCAGGGAGTGGGGAAGTGCAGCGGGAGAGGAAACGGCAATGGGGTCACACAAACGCAATCAGGGACACAACGGAGGACGAGAGAGGACAAATACTGGCACAAAACAGTTACTGGCAAACTAATACAGATACAGGCACAACAGTGAGGCGAGACAGAGGGGGAGAGAATACAAGAGCAGGCACATTACAATACAATACAGTTACTGGCAAACTAATAGAAATACAGGTACGGCGAGATCAGGGGCAACAGTGATGCAGATACTAACTGGCAGCAGCGGCAGCAATGGAGACCGGGCACACTGAGGGTGGGCCACGCTGCGGGTGGAGCGACCGGTCTGACCAGGTCAGGTCAGGTCACAGCTCCCTGCCTCGCGGACCTCATCCTAAGTAGCCAGTGGGAGGGAGGAGCAGCTGGGAGGCGGGAGCGGGGTGGCGAGTGGGGAGGGGAGCGGTGCTGTGATGCTGGAGGGGACGGGGTGGGGCCACGGGGGAGCAGCGGCTTGGAGCGGGGAGCGGGCAAGTGCAGTACAAGGAAGCGGTACAATATTGTGTCAAGGCATTAATTTACACGGAGCCTGCGAAGGTTCTTCCAATAACCTTTCTTGCCACCTGCAGGGTTCGCCCACAGCTGTGATAGATCCAATTTTCAGGCAGCTTCCCAATGGTAGCTACATTATGTTAAATGATCACAGCTGTTGTAGAATGATGCCCGGAATAAGCTATCTCGTTACTCTGTCAGCCAGGGTCACTTGCTGTATGCAAGTATTGTTTCCTAAAACCAAGACAGACGGGGAGTGGTCACTATGGCCTTCCATGAACATCTCTTCTATACGAATTGATACTTTAAGCAGAATGAAAGCCATTCTTTTGCAAAAACCTGTGCCACTGACCGCGTCCAGAGAGACATATGATCTGCAAGTTGCAACGTCCTCTGCAGAAATACATGCATTATTATCAACGTACTGCCCAGTACATTTCGCTCTAACATGTCTGATACCAGCGGTATTGCACATGTATTTAAGATGATTTTTCGGGACTGTTCGCACCCTTTGAAGCAGTCCTGGGCATTTTTCCTAACTTCGTCCACTCTGTGTTCGGCGGCCTGCCTCTCAATTTGGGACTTATAACAGGGATCTTATTTTTATTCCTCCTGCTCCATTATGGCAAATCCGGTCACCAGAAATACCCAAGTCAGCATGGAAAATGCACTCCAGGCCATGAGGTATCGTGAGAGAATAACACAGATCCTTGGCTTGGCTCGTTTGAGAGATCTGAATACCACATGGTTCCTGTCATTCAGATCAATCTGGCAAGATTGCATCTTACCTGTTCTATGATGCCTGCTTTGTGGAGAGGAATGCGTGTTAGACGTCTGTCTAACACTACCATCGGTTATGCCAACAGATGCTGACGCATTACTGGGTCCTTTAACGGCTCACGTGTTGTGTTGCCCCCAACGGCTACCAATCCTGATGACAGCATTCATTGAGATCTCACCGGCAAATCCAACTGGAGGTGAGATACGCGGACCAACAGGCACACAGGTACCAGCTGGTATGAACATAGCTAACGTGGCTGACGCTGACGGCGATGCTTCGCATCTGTGCGCAATTGACCTTTTTAATGAAGTAGTCGAACTTTCATCTACAGTGGTAGACGATTTCTTTGCCAGCCTTGATGACTTAATGTTTTCTCCTCACATCGAGAATAACTTTTGAAATTAGCACACAGCGTTCTTTCGAACTCTGAAATTTGACCTTCACTTTTACAAAACAAAAGCTACCAAGTGTGAGACTCTATTTTTTTGACAGATTTATTTGACTTTTTCCAAAAAACAAAATGAACTTTGGCAAAAAAAGTAATCTGCTTAACCCTTTCCATGCTCATGACGAGCTCAGCTCATCATGAGGCACAGTGGAGCTGTGCTGATGACGAGCTGAGCTTGTCATGGAAGTACCAAAATCACACTTTCCAGCACAGGAGGGGAAAATGCACAGCAGCGATGTGGTTAAAGTAGAACTATTCTTAGAGAACAAGAATTCCTTGAACACTTCCTACAAACAATATTAGCCTAATCCACAAACCAAAACAGTTTGCATATTCTGCTATGGGATGGTCTCGACCTTTTTCTTCTGTAACTAAGAGCCATTTCATAAATGTAAGTTTCATGATTCCTTTAGTTAGCATTACTCATATCATATCATATGCTTACAATGAAGTTGTTTCCTTTAAATGTGTACTATACAAAAAGCTCATTTTTCATGTGCAACCATTTCAAAATGCATTTTACATGAATTTTTGGGGGTTGTAAATACATGCTCTAGATTTAGTATTTACTCTTAGATACACATAATAGCGTGGAGTGGGTGTTATGCATCATTTGAGGACCCTATTGTAAGTTTCCCGATTCATGCCCTTCTATAGGTATAAATCACCATATCCTTATATAGGCATAGAAATCATAACCATAATTAGGCATAGCTCATGCAGTCCAAATAGGGTAGGGCTATTTCCAGTAGTTCAGAAAATCCACAACGATTTCTTAGAAAAACACGCCTTCAGCAGTCAGGGACTTCCCTTTGCTTGAGTATTGATTTATCCAAGAACTCATGGAGTTTTCAAAGATCTGAGGCTCTTTGATGACGTTATTATGTCCAACTGTACGTCAAAGTCGGCACCTTCAAGGTATAAATATGCCCATACTCGCCCAAGCAAACGCACAGTGGTTTGGAGCAGTTCGACTATCTACTTGCCCGACGCGCCCTGCTACAGCAAGTGCCGAAGGAAGGCGACCCTCCAGCAGACGCACTGAGAGAGACTCTGTCTTTTCTCCTGCAGAGAAATCCAGATCCAGTGTTTCCAAGCTACCCTTGTGGGTTGTTGGGAAATCGAGTCCCAAGACCAAACTTCTTCATTCTAAACTAAGGTACGGAGCTGATTAGACCCTTAGAGAAATCTTGAGCAGATTCTTTGAAAAAAGAATACTACCTTTACACCTCACTTACTTCCTCCCTAGTACTAAACTTAGGTTAGGTATACCGGGGTAGGCGTATTTTAGAAGCACCAGTTGAGTACTTTTAGCCTCTGTTATTTATGTATGTATTTATATATGGTTTAGGAACCATACAATGCTCTTACAGTATTATTTTATTCTACTATTTATACTGTACGCATTATATTTTAGAAACAGTTTTACTATTGTGTCAGTTCATTTCTTATGCTTGAGAAAGAAGACTGTTCAATAAAACCTTTTATTGAAAAGGTCCGTCTTTCTACTTTCTCTGCACCTCTAGTGAAATGAAGCATGCACGATTGACTGAGTGAAATATCTATCTATTGTTTCCACGGCTCTGAAGATACGTTTTATCTTGGGGAAATAAAGTTGTCATGTTTATGCGGTTGTCAGAGACTAATCCCTTCTTGTGAATTCGAGAAAGTTTCTAGTGACCTCTGAGCTAGCTGGCACACACAATTAAGTCTAGTATATTCGATAGAGACCTAGTCGACCTCAGTCCTACGTCTAATCTATAGGATATACTATTCCAATGCGCAGAGCCTATTGTGAATATAGGAACTACGCTACAATGGAATATTACAGTGAGCTGTAACTCACATGTTAGCTCTAGGCACATTGTATTTTTGGGAAACCAGCAAAACACTCTCGCCCTCATTTACAGGGTTTTGCGTAGGGCAGCGCAGCAAGTCACCTTCCTGCACTGCCCTACACCAAAGTGAAAGGGCCGGAATGCACTGTATTCATGTCATATGGTGCATTCCTGTCCTTCCCCAGCACTAGCACCATTTTGACAGCCTAGTGTCAACGTAGCACCCTTGCAATATGGTGCAAGGGTTTCTGTGTTCTTGACAGGAGATTTTGGGCAGGAAGGGGCACCTTCCTGCACAGAAACAATCCTAAGATGTGTTTTCCTCTTTCTATGAATGCAGCAAACATAGAATGAGGAACAAACAGGAGAAATAAAGATATTTCTCCTTGCAACACCTCATCTCGGGGAGCGCAAGAATTTGGCACTTTCCCAGGTATACACGATCTTGTAAAACTGGGGCAGTGCCAAAACCCATGGCTATTCAATCAATCAATCAGGGAATTGTGAAGCGCGCTACTCACCCGTTAGGGTCTGAAGGTGCTGGGATGGGGGTGCAGCTCCGAGTCAGCCAAAGAGCCAGGTCTTGAGGTTTTTCCTGAAGGTGTGCAGAGTGGGGTAGCATCTAAAATTGATCAGGAGCTCGTTCCAGGTCTTTGCCGCGATGTAGGATAAGGCTCTTCCACCCGCTCTGGCTCTGTGTATGCGCAGGGTTTCGGCGAGGTCAGAAGAGCAGAATTTTCTCTTGGGTACGTGGAAGGAGTCTCTTTCATTGAGGTATTGGGTCTGGTGCTGTAGAGGGTTTTGTAGCCGTAGGTGAGTAGCTTGAAGATTACTCTCTTCTCAACAGGGAGCCAGTGGAGATCTCGCAGGTGTTGGTTGATGTGTTCATTTTGTGGGATGCCAAGGATGAATTTGGATACTTTGTTCTGTATGGTCTGGAGGAGCTTGCAAAGCAGGGATTTGTTGAATCCAGCATAGAGGGTGTTTCCGTAGTCCAGTCTGCATGTTATGAGTGCATGGGTGAAGGTCTTTCTGGATTCGGGGGATCCATTTGAAGGTCTTGCGAAGGATGCGGAGGTCATTGAAGCAGGTGGAGGTGACAGCATTTATCTGTCGGGTCATGGTGAGGGAGGAGTTGAGTAAGACGCTGAGGTTTCGGGAATGGTCCGTGAGTGTTGGGGGGGTTGCTGAGGGCAAGGGGCCACCAGGTGTTGTCCAATGCTGAGGGGGTGGTTCCAAGGACTTCTCCGAGTTGAGCTTCAGGCAGCTGCTGCTCATCCAGGATGCCTATTAAAGACTAATGGGGTAACCCAATCAACGTCCAAGGACCTGAATATAGTGTACTAGGAATGAGAAGCGTTCCCAAATGTATTTCCTGGACAAGCCAATGAAAGAGTATTTTAAACGTCTCTAATTAAACACGCTAGGTTGCTTAAATGCTCAGCAATGGTCAATTAATACATGATAAAACATATACTTTTAACTACGCACCAGAGGGAAAAAAATAAACAGCCACATAGTTTTCAGTAAAGAACTTAATTTTATATATTCTCTTATTAACAACGTGGTAAAAGCAATACCATATATAACAATGCCTCAGAAATGGAAGTTGCTCAAGGGAAAGGGTGCAATGAAAAAGTGCTTGTGTGTGGAGCAAATGAGGAAAAAAGGACATCATAGTAAAGACAATTGTAGGGAAATAATTCCAACAGATTATAAACAACACTGGTTGTAAATGGAAAGTACACCAGTGTGGTACGGCCTGTCTACAAAACAATTCTTTTCCATGATTTTCTTTCCATTTTTTGCTGTGCACAGAAATGCATCACCTGATGATGGGACAGGGGGATATAATCTAGTACAGGCCCAAGGTTGGGGGTATGCCTCGACGATTTTACCCGACTTAATGCGTAGAGGGTTACTTGCAACCTCCTCTTGCGGGTCTTCTTCAGGACAGGAGGCAGTATAAAGGGCAACCAATATCTGCCACCCAAAAGTAGCGAACCAGGTCACAGTTCCCGAAGCTGGGTAGTCCACATAAAGATGTGCAGAATGACAATCAAATGGGCAATCAGTAACAATCAGGATGCCAATATGGATATCCAAAACTCAATTAATTCCTCTATGAATGTATCAATTGAGTGGAAAAAACTAACAAGTGTAATATGCTTCCTGAAGGGGAACCAATCATCCAAGTAGATCTTTTTTTGATGCGGTTGAGTCACAGGAGAAAAATGCTCCTAATCCGTTGACAGCTGTCAAGATCTTATCCAGGATGCAACGTCTTTCATTCCTTCCTGGAAGCTGAGTCTGGTGGTTTCGGGTTCTTGGTGAGGGAGGGGATAAGTTGGGTGTTGTCAGCGTAGGATACTATGCTGAGACCATGCTGTCTGGTGATGCCGGCGAGTGGAGTCATGTAGATGTTGGAGAGCGTGGGGTTGAGCAATAGAGTTGGCTTCGATGAAGTTCGTTAGCTGGACATTGATGATCTTCTCAGTGACTTTGGCTGGCAAAGGGGAGAAGAGAGATGGATCAGTAGTTATTTAGGTCCAGCGGGTCTGCAGTGGGTTTCTTGAGGAGGGGCTTGACTTTTGCGCGTTTCCAGTCATTGGAGAATTTGCCAGAGTTGAAGGTGGTGTTGATGTTGCATCGTAGCTCGTGTGCCTTGGCGGCGATGTGTCTGTGGAAGATGTGTGGCGGGCAGGGGTCCGTGGGGGCTCCTGAGTGAATGCTTTGCATAGTAGTGGCGGTGTCTTCGGTGGAGACCGGGGTCCAGGCAGAGATGGTAGGCTGGCTGTAGTTGCTAGAGGAAGGAGTGATTTTGGTGTCTGGTGTCTGTTCATTGAAGCTGTTGTAGAGGGACTTGATTTTCAGATGGAAGTAAAGAGTTGATTTTGTTGAAAGGTCCTGGGAGGGTGTGACGTCCGTGGCTTCGCTGGGGGGTTAGGTTTATTTTTGAATGATGCTGAAGAGTTCCCTTGAGTTGCTTGGGTTAGCAAGGTTTTTTTCTGGATGAAGGTCCTTTTTGTGGATCTGATGAGTAGGTGGTATTCTGTCTTGCTATTCTTGTAGGTGGTCCAATCTTCCATGGGTTTGTTGTTTCTACATAACTTCTCTAGACTTCTGCTTGTGCGTCAGGATTCTTAGAGGTCGGTGGTGAACCAGGTGGCCCTCATGGAGCATTGTCTGTGGGGGTTGCGGAGGGGGTGAGCTTGTCTGTGCAGTGGGTGATTCATCTGCGTAGTTCTTTGGCTGCAGAGTAGGCGTTGGTCGAGGTGGAAAGGCGATCGTGGTTGAGGGTGGAGTTGAGGTGCTCCTTGGTGACCTTGCTCCAGTTCCTTCGTGGAGGGTGTGCTGTAGGTTTGTGAGTGGAGACTTTGTCAAAAGAGAAGTGTACGCAGTGGTGGTCTGTCCATGGGTGTTGTATGGTGTGGCTGAAGTGGATGTTGTTACCTCCTGCGAAGATGGGGTTGAGGATGTATCCTGCCTTGTGGGTGGGGATGGTGACGAGGTGATTCAGTTCAATGTTGGAGAGGTTGTCCAGGAGGGCAGAGGAGTTGGGGTCACTGAGGTTGTCGAGGTGGAAGTTGCGGTCTCCGAGGAGTATGTAGTCAATGGAGGCGATGGCATGGAGTGTGATGAGGTCGGTGATGTTTGTGTTGAACAAGGTTCGAGGTCCAGGAGGTCTGTAGGTGAGGGTGCCGCATAGGGTCATTCTGGGGCTGGATTTGGAATGGAGGTGTTACACCGGGGACGAGGAGTCGTTCTTGCTGGAGGTGGTGAGTCAGAGGGAGTTCTTGTGTGCAATGTTGAGTCCTCCTCCTGAGTGGTTAGGTCAGTCCTTCCTCTGGATCTTGTATCCATCGGGATGGAAGTAGTGATATCGGGGCGGAGGTAGCATTGTTCCAGGTTTCAGTGGAGAAGGCGACGTCTGGGGAGAGGGTGGCGAGGAGGTCCCAGATTTCTACTGTATGTCTGTGCAGGGAGCGCACGTTGAGGAGGATGCACCTCAGGGCTTTGGGTGTGCTGGCATCAGGCGGGAGGGCAGCGGCCGTAGGAGTGCAGAGGTTGGTGAAGGTGTGCCGACAGTGTCTGCAGGAGAACTGGCTGTGGCTGGTGTTCGGCGTTGACAGCTGGCAGTTGTTGTTCCTTCTGGGGTTGAGTTGTGGAGGGCAGCTGAGTCACAGCAGTGGGTGGTCAGAAAGCCATGGTCCCTGGTGCTGGTCGTGGCCAGGTCACAGACATGCTTGCCTATGGCGTGCCATCGGCACGGCAGCACAGACGCCACAATTAAATAGGGAGCAGGGAGGGAAAAGTAGCTGGGAGCAGGAACCGGCATGGGGGAGGGGATACGGGTGCAGCAGCGATGGGAAAGGGCAGAGACAACAAACACGGACACACAGGCACAATACGAAGAGAGGACACAACAAGGCACAATAAAAAAGATTAAGAGCACAATAAAAAAGATTAAGAGCAACAGAAAGGCAGAATCAGACAGACAGAAAAGACAGAGAAAAACACAAACAGAGAAGGCTGGCCGAGTATACCAGCAGAAGAGCAAGAGCCTCCCACTGGACAACCAGGAAAGAGGTGCAGTCAGGAGCTTGCAGTTGGAGGATGGCCAGCGGCAGTAGCGCAATGACGGAGCTGGTGGGGCAGACAGCAGAGTTCCCTGACCAGGAGGTCATAGGTTTTGCTCTATCGCCTGAGCAGGGCCCACCATTAAATAGGGTACAGGGAGGGAAATTCAGCTGGGAGGTGGGAACCGACAGGGGGGAGGGGCAGCAGGCTGCAAGAATGGACACGGACAGAAGGGCACAATACGAAGATGGGACACATCAAGGAACAATAAAAAGATTTGAGAGTACAATGAAAAAGATTAAGCGCAACAGGTAGACAGAACTAGACAGACAGAAAAGACAGAGAAAAACAGACAAACAGAGAAGGCTGGCTGATCGGATCAGCAGAAGAGCAAAGCTCTCCCACTGGACCACCATGGTCCTCCATGGGTGGAGGAGGGCCTCAAACACTTACCTGGACAGAGAGGTGTAGGGGGCAGTGGCATCAGCGCAATGACGGAGCTGCTGGGGCAGAGAGCAGAGTTCCCCGACCAGGAGGTTATAGGTGTTGGGGGAGAAAACCCACTGCAACAACCTTGGAACGCCTCCCAAGTGCAAAGTAAGGCAATGCAGCGATTTGCGCTGACTTGCTTACTCCACATTTATGAGGATATCCAAAGCCATGCACAGTGGCATTGAATGACCGAATAGATATGATTTTGTAATCTGTGCCGCCAGAGCATCATAAAAAATTATGATATGGGGGCACAGGGGGCTCGTAAAAAAGACCCTATTCATCCCTGTGACCAGTGTGTTACTTTTTTAAGATGTCAAAAAGTTACATAGGAAAGTGTTGTCACCTATTTCTATTTTTTTCTTACTTTTTTTAGGTTTGGTTTAGAATGGTTAATTTGCATTGGGAAGACCAAATCTTACCTCGCTGAATTTAGAATTTTGTCAGTTTTTCAGAACTGTATAGGTTTTGTGGGTTTACCCATGCATTTCACACCTGTTTCCAATACAAACTAAAAGTAAGTAGAAACCACATAAAATAGTAAAAATCTACTAAAACTCACACAAATACAAAAACTTATTTTTATTTTTACAGTTCTGCTCCTTTTTGAAAGATGGAATGAATGAATGAATGAATGAATGAATGAATGAATGAATGAATGAATGAATTCTTTATTGTTTGGTTACTCAAAACCATTACATTAAAAACATAATGCGAGGTTATAAAATTACAAAAGTTAAAACCAAAGGAATTTGTGCTGCCCAGGGGGCGGGATTGCGGAACATGGGGATCATGTTAAGGCATAGGTCAACAAGGTCTCTATGAACAGAGGCCCTCCGTGGCCTTCAGTAGAGTTCTTGTCTGGTAGATTAACTTTCCGAAGGAGGCCATATGCTTTACCGCTGTCAAGGTATAGAGGTAGATGGTCGCTTCCTTTGCAGTGCGGATTCCTGATTGTCTTAAAATTGGCCTAAGGTAGAGGCTGCGGGCCGTGCGCAGGGCCGGGCAGCAGAATAGTAGATGAGCCAATGACTCACGTTTGTACCTGCAGAGCCTGCATTCCCGGGCACCTGGGCCGGCCATGCCAAAGGCATATAGTTCTTTCAGAGGCAGCGGGTGTAGTCTATACGCTAAGATCTTGTGAAGGGCTGCGCGGCCCACGGCCTGCTTAAGATGGTATTTGGGATTATGCAGGATATGTGGTAAGGAAAAGGACTCGTGTAGATCTTTTTTTACCAACGACTCCAGATCCAGTTTTCTTGACTGCGCCCGCACTTGTTTTTTGATGGAGTGTTTGATGGCAGTATAGCTGACATGTTCTGGATTCCAAGATTCAATGACGAGATTGAGATGGTCCTTTGCCGCCTTGAGAGTGGCCGACCAGGGATTCCCTGGTTCTCTGAAGATGCAATTCAGCGTTGCCTTGAGAGTGTTCACCTTTGCCGTCGTTGTTAAGAAGTAGTATTTACTTAGGGCGGCCATCTCTTCCAGGTATTGCTGATTAAGTGAGAACTCCAGGCGGACGAGAGTGTTTCTGGTACACCTCGGAAGATGAAATAGTGTCTTGTAGGCTCTGCAATGGATTTTTTCTAGTTCTTTATGCAGTTTGCCTGGAAATGCTTGAAGAGCATAATTTAGGGCCGGCATTAATTTTGCTTTGAGTACATGTTGGATGGCCAATGTGGACGGGCTGTATAAGGAGGTGTGCAGCTTGCAGATAGTAAAGTAAGTAAAATTCTTTATTGTTTGATTACTTAAAATCTTACAATACTTCCAATATAAATACATATTCAATTTATAGACTACAATACCATAAAAACAATTATATCCCTACAATAAAAATTGTTAGTAAAAAGTTTTTTAAAAAAAACCTTTTTCCTAGTTTATTCCTCCAATTTGGTAGTTATTACCTTTAGGAACTTTACAAAGGCAACGTTCATGACTATATCATTAGGATGGAGACAAGTTTTCAGTGCCTGCCTGCATGTCCTTACATCCCGGAGATTGAGGTGAGGTTTAAGTAGTGCACATCTTTCACTACGGAGTCCAGGACAGATACATAGGAGATGTACAATATTCTCTTCTCCACCTTTGCAGAGTCTACACAATAGGTTGGTGTTAGTTTTTTTCCATAGCGGGACATGACTAAGGCCTGGTAGAATTCCAAATATTGCCTTCATGAGGCAATGTTTGCTTTTTTCGGACCATGGTGTCTCCAGGTATTCTTGTACTTTCTTTTTTCATATCCATTTATTACCATCCACGAGTGCTTTCTTTTTGCCAACGTATTTTTGTCATGTAAAAGTGATAGGTGGTTAGTTGTTTAATTCACAATTTTTTTTAAACGATCCGTAGTTTATCGTATTATTCCATGTTGGCATTAGAGAAAACTCTTCTATTACCTCGTTGAGATACCTCCATGCAAGTGATTTTGTATTATTTGTTACTTCTTGCCAGAGTAGTCGAGATATATGATTGTCATGATCATTTTTAAACCTATACGATGTTTTAATAAACTGACCTTTTCTTGCTAACTCTTGATTGTTTAAGCCAAATTCCAGTCTAATTTGTGCTGGTGAAGCATTTTTTGGGAGATGGAAAAGAGATCTATATACTTTAGAAAGTACCTTATTAATCAATTTCACATCCATCCCCATTAGTGCCTCACTACCATATGTTATAGTTGGGAGCAGTTTAGCCCCTATGATTTTCAAGAGCGGCCCATAAGTCAGGTTTCCACGCGATTTTTGTGTTACCTTGAATGCTGCTGTTAGCGAATTGGCTTTCCTTTGGATGTCCTGTTTTTGTAGGAGATAATTTCCCTTCTGGTCAAATAGTACACCCAGATATTTATACACTTCTACTTGTTCGAGTTTATTATTTTCCATGAACCATTTGTTTTTTTGTCTCACGTTTTTATTCCTAGTGACCACCCTGATTTTTATTTTGGTTTCATTTATTACCATTCCATTTTCCTGAGCATACAAGACTGTTCTAATGATTAAGCGCTGGAGACCTATTTTAGTTTGACTTAGTAGGATGGCGTCATCCACATACATTAGATTATTTATCGGCTTGTCCCCCAATTAGGAGGATGTGCATTCAGTTCATCCAGGTTCCCTGATAAGTCTCCTAGAAATAGATTAAAAAGGAGGGGGGCCAACACACATCCCTGTTTTAGCCCTTCTAACGCTGGAATCTCCTTTGTTAATGATTGGCCGTCCCCCATCCTTACTCTTACCCAGGTTTTATTGTGCAGCAATTGTATAAGATTTAATAACACTGCTGGGATGCCTTTTTCTGAAAGTTTTTTCCACAATAAGTCCCTTTGCACACAGTCAAAAGCAGATTTGAAGTCTACAAAGCATAGGTACAAGGGCTGTTTTACTCTAAGCAATTTTTCAATTATAAGTGATAGTGCCCTGATGTTTGTCATTGTTCCAAGACCTTTGATGAAGCCGGTTTGATTCAGTGGTAGAATGTTGTTTTCTGTTACCCATTCATTTAGTTTAGTTAAGAGACCTCCAGCAAACAGCTTAGCATCTGTGTCTTATAGGGTGATAAGTCTATAGTTCTCTGCAAGTGCCCAATTACCTTTCTTATATATGGAAGAGATAAGAGATCCCCGCCAGGATTCAGGGATTTTACCCGTCTCTATGACTTCTCGGAACACTTTTACCAAATAGCTCGACCAAAAGTCTGGATTTTCTTTATATAGGGCGAATGGTATCCCGTTGGGGCCTGGCGCCCCATATTTCTGCTTCTTTATTAGTTTTACTAGGTGCTCTTTGGGGATTGCAAATTCTTCTTGCATCTCATCACTAGTTGGAGAGGTGATTTGTGTGTACACAATGATTCTTTTCGCACCATTACTGTTTAAATGATTTTCTAGGTATGTTGTCCATTCTTGTTCAGTTAGTGTTGATGAAACTACCAGTTTGTTTGGCCGGACTAATTTGTTTATAATTTTCTAGAATTCTCTCGCATTGGCCTGTTTACTTGCATGCAAGAGTTTGGACCACAATTCCTGCTTAGCTTGATATTTCTGGTTCCATATAAGTTTCTTTAGGTGCTGGTTTAATGTTTTTAAATTAGTCAGGGTTTCCTCACTAGTTGTTGTGGTATTTATTTGTCTTATTTTCCTGTTTCATGCTCTTTTTAACTTCGTTATTGTATATGGAAGATTCATATGTGAGTCTTTTTCTTCTGCTTCCCTATTTAATCTATTGATTGGGTTACTCCGGGATTGGGGTTTCACTAGTTTTTTAGTAAATTCCACCCACTGATCAACTGCTGATTCCATCCTATTTTCATCAAAGCAAAGCAACTCTTTATGATATTCTCAACTTTTTCATTCATAATGTCTTTATTGAGATTAGTCCAAATTCATTTTTTGTAGTTTATTGTTCCAGTGTAACCTGGCATAGTATGGTACTGTTGGTTAGTATTATGTCTAATATTGGTAGTTATTATCTGCTGACAATGGTCACTATCTCCGACTTTTACCAAACTATAAGAGATTATGTTTTGAAATAAATTAAGTGATACCATTGTATAATCGATCCTGGATCTTGCATTATGTGCTATATATGTGAATGCAGGAGGTCTATCCTCTTTAAATCGACTGTTGTGGACTCACTTACAAAGCGCTTCTATATCCTTAATGAATGATGTACCAATTTGATTACGTCAAATTTGCTGTTTGATACAAGTTGTTCATGTTCCACTTGCAGTCTGCAAAAGACAAATGTTGCTAGCCCCCCACTTGGACGACCGTACCTATGGTTTTTACTTGCATTTTCATAGTAACCCACATAACCTTTCAGTGCAAAAGGGTGGGATTCCCAAGTTTCTTGAAGAAATAGGATTTGACAATAGAGGGTATAGACCTTATTTGTGTATCCAAGAGCTTTGTCCCTACTCCATTTATGTTCCCTGAGCACATTCTCAACTCGGTTGTTATTGATTGGGAGATGGGAGTGTTATTCCTTCATTGTTCATCATTGCTATGCAAAGCCTGTGCGATCCATTTTTCGTTTATTCCTGGGGTAGTATCTGTTGTGGTGGGGGGGCGATGCCACTCTTGATGTGCTAATGGATCTCCCCCGAGCACTCCTTAACACTGTTCCTTTTTGTTTGGTACTTTTTTCTGTTTGAACCAAATTTGCCTCTTTAATAAATGGAGTCGGATAGACTTTCGGGGCCTGTTTTGTAATGATTATTCCCCAGGACTTGAATGTTGGGACCTCTTTTAATATTTGTTCTGCTATTAGCATAGTATTAACCGTGACCAGCGTTATTTCTTTGTTGGTATTCTTGTCAGTGATAAATTCAATTGAATTGATGTCATCGTTCTTAATATTGTCTAATGCTGGGATTGATTTAAATAATCTCAGGATATTCCCTCTATTCAGGGTGTCATATCTGCCTCTGGATTCATATTCAGGGTTAAATATGAGCTGAATTTTCTCAGCTGCCAGTTGGTTTTCTTTACATGGTACTTCCGTTGTTTGATTATTTTATATCTGACTGTTTTTTCTCCACCACGTTTTTTCAATTACCAGGTGATCCCAATACGGAAGTTTGTTTTTATGCTCCATTCTAGTTTCTAGGTTCCATCTTGTACCATTAGATTTTATTGATTCCTCATATTCATGGCGGTTAGACTTTTGATTTTTCCTTGCTTTGCCCAGTTTTTTCCTTTGCCGTTTTGACATAATGTAACCGTTTGGGTCTCGTTCCTTACAATCGTACTCTACGATTGCTACTGTACTTGTAGCTTCATCGTGTGTTACATCCCTTTTTTTGATTTCTATTGACAGGTCACTTACATCTTGTGTATTTTCTTTTTCCTCTAGCACCCTCAGAGTTGTTATATCTTCTTTCATCACATTAGGCATGGATTTATTTTCCTCCTTTTTTTCTATACCCATCTCTCTATTTTTTTTTATATTCACTTCCTGCCCAATTTCTTTCTTTATAGCATTTTTGTGTCTTCTATTATAGTGTGCAGGACCTCTGGTATTGCTACAAGTTTATCCAGTAGTGGGGAGCAAATGCATTCAATATCCGTATTTTGCTTATCATTTTGGACTCTGATTATCAGATTATTAAGCTGTGCGAGTTTATTATCTATCCCCGCAACTGCTGTTGCCATCATTGTGAGTAGATCAATCTGAATGTCCATTTTGTTCGATTGATATTTTAATGCCTCTAGAGTTAACGTTGATGTTTGATAGAATAGGTCCCATTTTATTCCGACATTTGGCATTTTTGTTCCAAATAAGTTGGTTTCAATTGACTTTTAATTTATAGGTTCCGTTAGAGATGCACAATCTGTTGTACGGACGGTATTTGCCTTTGGGAACACATCCTCAATTGTTATATTATTTTGCCATATTTTAAGCATTTCCGTTTCTTCTTGGTTATCATAAGCAATATTATGCTCCAGTGTGTTTGTTGGTCTAATTTTGTTTTCATCGGCAGATGACTGAGGTTTTTCCTAATGTCTACATTTACTTCCATTGGAATTACTGGCAGCTTTGGTTTCATCATGCTGTTGTCAGTTAGTGTATCTTGTTTCCTCAGCATTTCTAGGTCATTTGCATCAACTGATTTGTCATTGTTTGTGTCCTGGTCTGCAATATGGAACTCATAGTCCTTCATTTGTAAGTCACAAACTCCTTTCTGAGGGGTGCTTTCAATGATTTGGTTATTGATTTTTTCAGTCAACATTGGGTTTATTGGGGTTTGTAGATTATCATTTTCCTTATCATTGTGCAAAATGATAAGAGCACCAGCAGGATCCTTCAGGAACTCAAACTTATCCAGGATTTTTCCTGATTTTGCAAACATTCTGGCTATTGGTGAGATTAAAGTTTGATTTGGTCCTAGAATATTGGCCTTCACCTTTGGCTGCTGTATTTTCTTTATACGTCTGGCAGTTGTTCCCGTTGTTCTCACTTTTCCTGAGTGCATAGTTCTTTTATATTATCCTATTGAGACCTCACCACCTCCTTTTTTCAATTATTTTACGTATCCTCAAGCTTGGAGAAAGCACAATGCCGATATTTCAAGTTGCTGTTAACAGTTTTTAGTTTTTTTTTTAGATAAGAAGATTTTTGTTCTTGTATCCCAAATACCCTATTGTTCTGTACCTGCGGCCTGTGAGATGCAGCAGCGTTGCTCTGCGCTCACGCATGCTTTCAACCCACTCGCAGCCAGATCCCACCTGTAGGGTACGGTGTACCAGGGAGTTTTCAAATTTGCAGAGGTGTTGTTTTTCCCAGCGCGTGTCTCTGCGTCGCTCCACACTCACGCCTATATACAAACAGCGCTCCACTAGCCCTCAAACTCACGATTATTTAATCTTATTTTTTGTCTTGTTCCTGGTCAGGCTTTTCCCCGGTATTATCGTTTGTCTCGAGGAAAAGAGCTGTTTAAGGAGCTGGGTGGTAAGGAACCTCCTACTGGACTCTGCCTTACGTTGCTGCATTTCTGGGCCTCCCCTCCACCCTTGTGCGCTTACCCTCCCAAGCCCATCTGCCCTATAGATAAGGGACAGCTGCCGTCAGGAAGGGAACAGGTACAGGGGCAGGGAAGCGGCTGAGCGCTGCAGCAGAAGAGCAAAGCAGTAAAGCGATGGGGCGGTAAGCAAGTGTCCCTATGTGTCCCTATGTGCTATCAGCCTTTTTCACCAGCACACCTTTAAATCCCACAGTAGACAGTATTGATAGGGTCTTGGCAGCTCCAGTTCCTCAGCGTCTGTCTAGTGATTCGATAGCCTAGGATCAGTAGAAGTCCTCCTCACCAGCACACCAGCACACAAATCGATGAATAGGTAACCCCCCCCCCCAAAGAAACCAGCCAAGCACCGAGCTTTAGGGCTCCGAGCTCAGGACAAGTCCTGCAGTTATGTACTTACTGGGCTTACTGTTGGCTTTGGCTTTGGACAAAGATTTTTTTGTCTTTTGTCTTTTATTATCTTTTTGTAGCTTTATGGCTCCAGCTGTTTGTAGCAACGTTTCTGCTACCCCTTTGGTAGTTCAGCGATATCAGGAAAAATGCTGAGGGGTGTGCTGAGGGGTGTTTTGAGCCAGCTCTGGTCGTGTCGTGCTGGGGCAATATTTAGCAGTTCCTACCGCCGGTTAAAAAGAAGAGTGTTCAAGCTCCGTTTTGCCGTTTACAAGCAGCTAGTTGCTACAGGGTTCGTCATCTGCTCGGGGCAGAACATATTTACTGACGGCTGAACCGGCGTTTAGGCAGTATTGCCGGCTCTGGCTCCGTCCACATAGGCCACGCAGCCGTCCGGATAGATGCAAGGCAGCTGGGTGGCTCCAGCCGCGTTTTTGGGCATAGGGATTTAGCGGCTCGGGCTACACCGGTCTTTCAAAATAGCAGAAGCAGTAGCGAGGCACAGTACGTCTCCTGCTTCACCTCGCAAAGCTCCGCTTGCCACTTGCCACTTTGGTCTTGGGCTGCGGTCCACAGCAATATCTTTCTTTCTTTCGAAGAAGCAGTAGCGGTAGCGAGTCTCCTGCTTCACCTTGCACCTTGCACCGTTCCGCTTGCCGCTTTGCTCTCGGGTACAGCAGTATCCGTCCGTCCGTCCGTCTCCCAGTTGATGGTGTTCTGGCGATTCAGGAACCCACGGCGTCTCTCTCTGGCTCTCTGGCGCCACCTAGCAGTCTCTCGCTTGCAGATAGCGTAAGTTATGGTTTTGCCTTTACCTTGGATGGTCTTTAGGTACGCGCTTGAGAGCCCCGACTCCTGAAAGCAAATTCCCAAGTACATGTACAGCTGAGTACTTTCCAGCAGAAGGTGGCCAAGCCTCCATTTTACTGTTTTTTTCTTTGGGTACTTTCCAAAGATAATAATTTTGGACTTGGATGAATTTGCTACAAGCTTATTTTTCTCATTGTATGCGGCCAGTGCAGTCAGCGCCTTTTGTAGCCCAGTTCTTGTATGGTCCAAGAGCACCAAGTCGTCGGCGTATTGCATAAAGTGGATTTTTGTCCCACCGATCTTTGGAATAAGCAGAGCCGCCCCAGACAAGGCCCGCTGTGTATAAATTAAATAGCATTGGAGCTAGCACACACCCTTGTTTTAGGCCACTTTCCGTGTTGATATTTGTGGATGCGTGGTCCCTCGAGAGTTTGATTCTTACCCACGTATTATGATACAAGGATTGGATCGCCCTCAACAGGGCTGGATTGATGTTCCATTGGGCCAACGTTCTCCACAGGATAGCACGATCTACCCCGTCGAACGCCGCCGAGTAGTCAATAAAGCAGGCAAATAAGGGGAGGCTTTTGGGTGCCCGAGCATGATGGACCAAAAAAGAGAGTGCAGTGATGTTATCGACTGTGGAGGACCCTGGTCTGAATCCAGTTTGACAGAATGGGAGGAGACCTTCGGCGTTCGTCCAATCTGTGAGGTGCCTCAAGATTGCACTGGCGTAAGCTTTTCCCTCGATGTCCAGCAGGGCGATCAGGCGATAGTTTGATGGTTCAGATTTAGGGCCCTTTTTGTGGATGGGCTGTAGGAGCGAGCCTCTCCATGAATCAGGGACATCACCCAGGAGCCAGCATTCATTGTACAAGTGGGTCAAGGTCTTTGACCAGAAGTCGATGTGTCAAGGTCTTTGACCAGAAGTCGATGTTTGCCTTGAATAAGTGTCCGGGAAGGCCGTTGGGCCCCGGGGCACCATTCTGTCTGATGTTTTTTAGGATTTTGGACACCACCAATCTTCCAGGTGGGGCAGTCATCTCGATGATTGGGTCTGAGTCGGCTCCCACATCAATTGTTGCATTTTGCTTGGTGTCAGTCCCGGTTTCAATGTAGAGGGATTTTACATGGGCGACCTAAGTGGGAGCCTCAAGGGAGTTTTCTCTATGGTTTGTACACCGTCCGAGGGTGCTTAGGTAGTGCCAAAACTCCTGCGATTGTCCTGGGCTCAGCAAGTCAAAGATTTTCAACCATTGTGCTTGGCAGTGATCTCGTTTTGCCTCCCACACCTTCTTGGAGTGACTTTTGCTGGCCTCTTGAAGTTGTGTCTTCATTATGCTTGAGCCATGTTTGCAGAAGAGTTTACGTTTCTTGCTCAGTTGTTTAGCGCTGATTTTAAGTTCCACCTTGTGTCCATAGGTGAGAGGGGAGGCCCTGTTAGTTGTATTGTTTGAGGTTACACGAAGGATTATAGCCAGGATCCCAGTGGTGGCATTCCAGGTGGCTATTGCGCCCGTTTTTTGTTCGTTCTGTGGCCAGCCTGGCCACTGGTTTGCCCAGTTGTTAAAAGATGTAATAGAGGTCTGTGCCCATTTAATTCTTCTGGGCAGTTTTATCAGTTCTTTGCCGTTAGATGCACCAATGTGTTCGAGCCTGTGGCGAGAGTCCGCTATGAGATTCAATGTGATGGTTAAAGCAGCGTGATCGCTATCCCTTTCCGGGTTTACTGTGAAATTTGACATGAGAGGTTGTAGTTTTTCGCTGAGGATGATGTAATCAATCGTTGTTTGGTTATTGTATGTAGGACCAACAAAGGACCCTGGACTGAGATTTAGGAGGACCGAGTGCTTGAAAGTTGTTAGTAGGTCATTCAGGGCGATGGTGGCCCCAGGTTGAAGTCGTCGTGTGGTTGATATCCCTATATTATGAGTATTGAAGTCACCAAGAATGATGCATTCCAAGGCCGGATGTTGGAGCAGTAAGGACTCGAGGAGGGTTGTCAGCGTGGCCAGATTGGGTATGGGCCCATGTGAGTTATAGTAGAGGTTGATTAATAAGAACGAAAAGTGGCCATTTGACAGGCGGCAGCCTTTCAAGATGCCTGCCTGGAGATTGTCTGGAAGATTGGGGATTGCCACGAATTCCAGTCTGAGTGAGTACTTTATGTAGACACATATCCCCCCCCCCGACGGTCTTCCGAATATGTTAAGCTTTTTTGCAGGTTTTCCATATTCTGCGTATCCTCTTAATGAGAGCGGGTGGAGCTGCCAGGATTCTTGTATGAAGATGATATCTGCCTCTTCCATGAATGTCACAGCATTTTTGTTGAGAAGCAGCCTTCTAAGCCCTGCGACATTCCAAGTCATGATTTTCAGGCAAGCCGGCGGTTGTACCTGTCTGGGAGATTTTGTTGGACGATGATCCTTTTGCCGAGGGGTGGCTCGGGGCATCGTGGCTGTGTTAGGATCTTGAGTTTAAAGCTAGCGGCAGCCAGGGCCAGTCTTTACTTGCGCGTCCCAAGGTTGCGCATCTGCGTGTGCCCTGATTGGTATTGGTTGTTATTTTGATTGGGGTGCTGATGGTCAGACCAGTATTTGTTGCGCCTTTGGACCCCTGGAGGATGGGCGCCACGTGAGGCGCATCTTTGGAATGGGCATGCAGGCATGGGTTCCCTCCAGTTCGCTGATCAATGTTTCGCATCTGGGAGTGTGCAGATTGAGTTTTTAAAAGGAGTGGGTATTTTTTGGTGCGCATGGGTTTTATTTTCATGCCCCAACTTTCCAATAGCTTGTGCTGGCTTTTCAGGGCCTCGGCCATGTGAGGGCTCACCAAGGTTAACTCCGTGGGTTCGTTTTTCTCCTCCGCATCTGGCGGGAGGAAGGAGATAGTTTCGATGTCTGTGGTGTTAGTTCCCTCCAGCCCTGGGATGTTTTCAAAAAGTTTTAATAAGTCGCTACGATTGAGAATGTGCCACGGCCCCTGGGAGACGTAGTCAGGATACAGCGTTATCTTGCGATCCTGGGGGTGGATTGTTCGACAGGCTGAGTCCACCCCATGGCCTCCTGTTTGTGATGTTTGTACTGTGTCCAATTGACTGTCATTTGCGTGCCTGTTTAACCCCACTGGCCCCATTTGCCGCCGGTGGGCCTCCATCTGTGACAGGCTGGGCACGCTTATGGTTAATGGCGGCTTTTCAGTTTCCTTGAGGTCTGTGACAGTCAAAGGTCAATCACCATCTCCCGCTCCATCAGACCTACCATCGCCCCCAAAGTATCAGGCAGAAACTGGAGTCGTATCACCCTTGAAACGCTCCAGGAACACCAGAATAATTTTCTACCCTCCCCATCATCGGATCCGGATTGTGGTATTGACCATTTCGACGCCTGGATCGGCCAAGCCCTAGAGGCTATGGCCCCTCTCAAACCCATCAAAACCTACAGGGCCACACCATCCGCACCCTGGTACTCTGACATGCTTCGCCAGAAAAAGGCTTCATGCAAAGCCCTCGAACGCTCCTGGAGGCAGAACTATTCCCTCAACAGTAAAATCATCTATAAAACAGCTCTAAAAGAATACCGCAGAATGATTGAGGATCATAAAAGGGACTTCCTGGCTTCTAGAATTAAACATGCCAGTAACGGCGCCAGGGAGATTTTCAACATAGTCAGATCCTTTACGGACCCCAGCGCTCTGACTCGAACTCAACCAGCCTCCCAGTCTCTGTGTGATAAACTTTCACAATTCTTTGAGGAAAAAATCCAGGCTATTTACTCCTCCTTTCCCATCAGCAGTAGTGTAGGGTCGGGTGAGGAATCTAATACGTACCCGCTACAGTCACCCTCATTGCTAGAGTTTGCAGATATCTCTGAGGCTGACACACTGGTAGAATTACTCAACTGTAAATCTGGCTCCCCCAAGGACCCTTTGCCAGCCAAACAATATAAAAAACTGGCACCCCTGCTCAACCCATTCCTTAACCATATCTGGAACGAATCCCTGAGAACGGGCATTTTTCCCGCAAAATGGAAGCATGCGTCCCTAGTCCCCATCCTTAAGAAACCTGATCTTGACCCAGATAACCCTAGTAACTACAGGCCCATCTCTCTCCTGCCCGCCCCAGCTAAGATCCTGGAAAAACTGGTGCACGCCCAGCTTGCCAACTATATTGAATCCCATGGGCTCCTGCATGACTCTCAGCACGGCTTTCGACCGGGCCACAGCACGGAGTCGGCCCTTGTTGAAATGGCTGACTCGGTCAGATGGACGCTGGATCGAGGGTCGAGGGCGGTGTTAGTGCTGCTGGATCTCTCAGCAGCATTTGACACCGTCTCTCATAAGATCCTGCTGAGAAGGCTGGGAGACCTGGGTATTGGCGGTACAGTGTTGAGATGGCTCTCTTCCTACCTGGGTGACCGTACTCAGCAGGTATACACCCCTCCCTACACCTCCACCGCTAGACCACTTAAATGGGGAGTTCCACAGGGCTCCTCCCTGAGCCCGCTCTTGTTCAATGTTTACTTCTCCCCCTTGGCTAAACTGATTGCGCAAACTGGGATTAAATCCACCTCCTACGCTGACGACATTCAGTTACTCTTCACCTTTGATACCCCCACTGCCTCTGCCTTCGACCCATTGAAAAACTGTCTAAGAGACATCTCTAGCTGGATGGACTCCAATTCCCTCCGACTCAACGCGGGAAAGACAGAGATTCTGTTTTTTAACTCATCATCCCCTCTTGATTCTAATTTATGGTGGCCGGATGATCTCAGCCATGCCCCCACGCCTAAAGACTCGGTGAGAAACCTGGGAGTGCGCTGGGATAATCATCTCAGTTTCAACGCCCAGGTTCAAACAGTAGCAGCATCCTGTTTTGCTAAGATCAAGACAATTAGACGGCTCATCAACTACCTGCCGATGGACTGCCGTAAGACTGTGGTACAAGCCCTGATAATATCTCACCTGGACTACGCCAACGCACTATATCTTGGCATCACAGCAGGCCTATGCCACAAGTTACAGACTGTCCAGAATGCTGCTGCTCGGCTGGTGGAGAGAATTCCTGCCAGACATCACATCTCCCCACACCTCCGTAAACTCCACTGGCTCCCCATTTCCAAGAGATGTATTTTTAAGGCCATGACCCTGGCTTTCCGGGCCTCCAAGGGCAAAGGCTCGGCCCATCTGAAAAGCACTCTGAGACCGTATGTCAACACCAGGACATTACGCTCAAATTCCCTACTTCTGCTGGAAACCCCTAGATTTAAACGTACTCGCGCCGGAGGGAAAACATTCGAGGTCTGTGCCACTCGGTGTTGGAATAACCTCCCGGTTGCATTACGAGCCTGTCAATCCGAATTAGCATTCCGAAAGTCCCTGAAAACACATCTCTTCCCCATATAATGCCCCATTGGTGCCTAGCCTCTAAGTTCCATGATTTATCAGCGCCGGGACGCCCCGTTGGGGCAGCTGCAGCGCTTTACAAAATACACAAATAAAGGCGCATGCGAAGCACAGCCCTTTGTGAACATTGATAGAGCAACGACTTGAGGGTCGTGTCTTTTTGAGTTTGCTTGAGTTGCTTCGGCTGTACTTTGGCCGTGGGGGTCCGTTGCTTGATTTAGATGTGATGCTTTTAAAACTGGCTGTGGGGTTGCGAGTGAGGTTATTGCTAGGTTGGAGGGCTGAGTGTCTTCGACGTTTGGCTCGATTGTTTCCAGTATTTTGACGGTTGCTCCCAGATTGATGATTTCCTGGTTCGCGTTATGAGTGGGCATCTCATTCTCAGGCCGTAGCCATTCCCGGATGGTTCTTGGAGCGAGAGATTTATTTCTGTTTGCCTTGTTAAGTTTTTTAATTTTTTTTCTTATTTTTCCTAGATAGGGTATGGACGTCTGAGCTGGTTAGTGTGGTAATGTGCTGGGGCTCATGAATTTGTGTTTTGATCGTGGTAACGTCTGGCCTGCTCATGTTGAGCGTGAATAGTGGCGCCTCCCAGGCGGTTTTAACTTCTTTGTTGTTCTGTGTCGAGTGGTTTGCTAGGTTTCTTGAGCCTTCTGTTTTTGGAGGGTGCGGGGTTGGTTCCTGAGAGGTCGGGTCCTTAATCTTGGCAACTTCGTTCTTGAGGTCCTCAACTAATGTGGTCATGATAGCCGGGAGTTTTCCTAAATTGTTCAAGATAGGGCTGCAACTACATGACTCGGGTTTAAAGTGTGTGCTGTCCTGTGCTCTACGAATCAGGGAATTCAGATGGTCCAGTTTACAGTCAATTCCAGATATTAGGTTTGCGACAGTTTTTAACATATTTATCTGGGCATCAAGCTTGCCAGCGTGCATTATTGCCGCACCTGTCATAGAGATGAGTGTCTCGTTGATCAGAGCTAGGTGATCTGAGATCACTGGGGAGCTCTCCCCCTATCCGATCTTCTGCTCATCGGAGATGGTAACGGGGTTGTTTTATCTTGTTCACAGGTTCTCTGGTACATCGAGTTCAATGGTGTGGCCATCGGCGAACTCTCCCCCCTATCCAAGCTTCTGGTCATTGCAGATGGTGACAGGATCATCAAGTTCGAAGGTGGTGAGTGCCGGGCCTGTATTTCTGTAATGCCTCCTCCTTCATGACTTTCATGTGTGTGACTGGTTGCAACAAGCGTGTACTCCCCTGTTGCCGGGGTTGTGCTACATGTGCTGATCAATGTGTCAGCCGCCTGGGGCCCTTTTAGGATCGCGTTAGAGTGGGTATCTTCAGGTGAGTGGTGTAGAGGAGTTGTTCGACTCCCCGGGGCCTCTGGCTTAAGGGTTATACCACCCTGTAGCGTGATTATTATTGGTGATAGGGGCCTTCCTGGATCCCGTGGGGCAGTGGGTCTGGGGGGTAGGCTGTCATCTATGGCTTTGTTGGGCAGGGTGGAGCTTAAAGGTCTGATTGGTGCAGCTGGAGTTGTGGCCGTGGGGTAAAAGAAACATCTGATGCCCCTGTTTCCTAGAGGGGTGTTTGCCCCAGGTATTCCTGGTGACGTTGGCGTTGCACCGGTGGCACCAGGTGTTCCCGGGGTTCCCCCCTCCGACAGCCCAGGTCCGGAGTAAAGGCCACCCACCCCTGGAGGGTAGAAAAGTTTTGCCTTCCATCTCCTGGCAGTTCTGTGTGGTCGCGGTTTTTCCTGTGCCTGCAGTAAGGACGAATTTCTGGTCCTCATTGTTTTTCCCTGTTTTGGCTGTCACTTTTTTCCTATTGCAAGGTAGTCGCTGCGGAGATTCAATGACCACCGGTTAGACGTTTTCCCCGGCGTCTGCGCCCTTCTGTTGGGGGCGAATGATGGGCTAGCTGGAGTGAGCGGGGCGCACAGGGGGGAGCCGCCAACAAAGTTGGACCTAGTCAGACCAACCTAGGCCACCACCCCTGGGCTCTTACTTCGCAGCTGCCTATAACGGCAGCCGCGCTCGCAGTCTCTTGATCCACTGGACTTTCCAGGGGCAGTTTAAGGTGTCTCCTGTGCGCGTGGGACTCTCCCCGTTTGCCCGCGCTTATATTTTGCCTCTCTCCGCTTGAAGCTCAGTGCTCAATGCCGGGTACTAGGTACTGAGTGCCGGGTACCGAACACCGGGCAGAGGCTGCCTGTACCCGCCTTCCGTCTGGACGGGGTTGCGCGCTGGATACGCGCTAGATGCACCGTTTTCACCTCTCCTTGCCACCAGAACACCTTGACTCCTTGTCTCCTTGTCTCCCCTTCTGCTCACTGGTTGCTGGGTCTTGCTCACTGGTACACTCGGCGGGGCACCAATACTGCCTGCCCCGAATACTGCCAGCCCGAACACTCCTGCACTGCACTGCAAGTCCCACAATGCACTGCGCAGCACAGCAATCCCACAGCGGGGCACCAATTCTGCAAGCCCTCGAGCACTCCTGCACTGCAAGTCCCACAATGCACAGCGCAGCACAGCAATACCACGGGGAAATTGTCTTTCGGGCGCTCCAGCCGCAAGTTTTTCACAAGCTTCTCAAGGCTTATCAAGGCTTATCCTTTTTGAAAGATGGTAAGAGGGTGATCCTCGCACAGCAAACCTTTTATTGACACCATTTTATAAAATAAAAAGTTGTGCTTTCTTGCACAGCAGGTCTTTCCCATTTTTCATAATAATAGAACGTTTGCTATAGTGTGGCAATGTTGTTCGCTACACAAACCCTTGGTACATTTAGAAACCCAAAATGTCGGAAAAAAGACACATATTTGGCCTTGATACCTTTTCTGAAAAGGGAGTTATGAAAGCTTCAGTCCAAACTGTCCCAAACATCAAAAAGACCCAGAACTGGGGTGGAAAAGCCTCAGCAGCTAAGGTTCTAATGCACCCATAGATGAGCTCAGTGCCTTTATCTAGAGAGTGTTAGAAGTGGGATGCTTGTATAATCAACAATCACAAATGTGACTGAAGTATCAATAATTATTTGACTGTCAAGGTACAGGCAGGTCTTCTATCCGTGCAATTACCTGTATCTGTTATCTTTTCTAGTCTCTTAAAAGGAAACAGAGCTATGTCATCAGTTACATTTGCAATTTGAAGTTGACAACCCTTAGCACCACTGGACCATGGGCGTTATTGTGACAGAGTTGTATGAGAAGTCCAATTTTCTGTGTTTCAGAGCAGACAACGCCCAGCTGGAGAACTTATATATCATGATTGGCTCCTCTTCCTCCGTGCAGAGCAGAGCACTTTTTTTTATGCAATTGGAGTATGAAAAGTCTATTCAATTAACCTGATATTTCCTCAAGTTAGAACTTCATTTCCAGATACTACAGCTCTGAAACAGTGGGCAATATTGGCCTCTTTCTATTTCTGAGCTATGCTTTTTAACATAATGCACCAACTCTGAGAAATATTTGATTAAACGAATTGATTTACACATTTTAGGGGCATGAAAACCGGCACTCTGATTTGTGAAGTACGGATATTTGAGGCCTTTTTCAATTTAAACACAGCCAGAAGGGTATTTGTTCAAATTGCCAATGCTTGCAAGCAGAATAAAGCCTAGGATTAGCTCAATGTAAATAATCTGGGTTAACAAACAAGATCATCTGCATTGATGCCAACTTCAAGACGCGCATTGTGCGACAATTCCAGGATGGCCTGACTTCGACTAAACACTCTGAGGCCAGTTTGATTGCGCAGCTGTCCCGTTTCCCTCTTCTTCAGAAAAGTGTATTAAGTTAATGAATCTCTGAATTCCATGTCATTTTCCAAGTAAGTTTATTTCTTCAAGTACAGCCCATCAACTCTAACATAACACGATCCAATCCTAAACTGTCAGAACCACGTTCGCCACAGTATCCACGAGCTAACAGAACCCCAATAAATCATACAGTGACATAGTGAATGTTCTACACTCAGGGATCCAATACCTTAACCATAGCACATCTTTCCCCTTTGAATAAAGAATGACAAATGAATGTGAAGAACAAGTGGAAAGATGTTGTGAAGATGATAATGTAGAATAAGGAAAAGAAAAAAACAATGCGGAATAATGTACAAAGAATGAATAACATACAATAAAAATAAACAACAATGTTGTATTGTTGCTTTAAGTATTGTTAAGTAACTAGTAATATTCCCTATTAGAATTGTTATTATGTGAAGAGGAATGTACTGTTCACTTGAAGTTACCGGTGCAGAGGAGCTGGAAGGTTATCTACAAGCTGCAGACAATAAACCAGTACAAATACTTCTTGCCTTGGTGAATTTGTACTTAAGAAATTGGCTACGATTTGTCTGGAGCAGAATCCACATGAATATTGGAATTCGACTACCTGTAAAGAAATTTTTATTTTTCTCGAATTTCTACTGGAATTCTAAGGAGTTAATTCTACTCCTTTTCTACAATTGAACTTCTTGTTCCTTCTACTTTCGGATGACTGCCTGGTTGTGTAAAGATTACCTGTGGATTTACTATAATTGGTAATCTGAGAAATTATCATTCGTCCATACTTAGTTCTTCAGGACTTCTCATCTACATGCTGTCGGCCTTGTCACTTGGATATCTACATTTAAGTTGTGGTGACTATCATGGTTCAAGTGACGGTAAGATGGGAAATATATATTTTTTTTAAAAGAAGAAGGAAACGAATCGGCTACTATCTAGCGTTGTTTACCTTCAAACAACGCGGAATTTAACTGCAGCTGCTGTTGGTGCTCGAGCCATCGAAGCGCACATCGTATTCATTCGTGGAGGCAGGAAGCTCTTCCCTGGAATTCTTCGAGTGTCCTCTCAAGAGTGGTACGTCACTCTGTGCTACACGTCACCTACGCAAGGTCACGCTTACCTGACCTTGCGTAGGTGACACCTAGTGTACCTCCATTTTGTGTTTCTTTCACAACATCGCCAAAAAACCTTCAGTCAACTGTTATTGCTACGGTATCTGCAAGTGATTCCTTGCAGCTTATGCCGTATTTACGCTGCATTAACGTTGATCATTAAGGATTTTCGGTGGTAGAAAAGGTACTTTAACTTGAATTCTTCAATTTAGGGTACTATGACTCGAATTTTTCTTCATTTACAGGACAAACGATTTTTCTTAACCTATGGTACCTTGCATTCTTTAGTTTATTTGAAGTGTAAAACTCTACTGTACCATAGGCATACATAAAACTTGTCATCAATGGCAACTCAGAATTTTTCAATTTCTACTCCCCATGCGTTCTGGCCATCTGGTGCGGAACCCACTCTTTAGTGGAGTGAGTGGAAAGATTATTTTTTAAATTGCATACAGGCTATTGGTTAATCTGGCAAAATGCACCCAGCTAAAAAGAAACAGATTTTATTACATTCACTTGGTCCTTATGGGTTAAAAGTATATAACCAAACTTCTTACTTTGGAGAGGATCAATCAGTTCCTTGACAAAACCAAATCCGGTTCCCTTCTGGATCCTTGCCCACTTAAGGTCCTTAAGGCCTGTAGGGAGGTGGTTATTCCTCCCCTTCTAGAGGTGATGAACCTAGCAATCATGGAAGGAATCTTCCCTCTTCCCTGGAAAATGGCGGTTGTTAAACCTCTCCTGAAGAAGGCCACATTGGATCCTGGGGTTTTGAAAAACTTCCGACCCATCTCTTTGTTACCCGCACCCGCAAAAATATTTGAATTACACCTTAACCATCACTTAAGCTCCTTCTTGGATGACTCTAGCTTGCTAGACCCTTCCCAACATGGCTTTCGAAGAGCTCACAGTACTGAATCCTCCCTTACGGTGGTCATTAATAACATCCGCTCGAAGGTCGATTAGGGCCATACCACTCTACTGGTCCTGCTCGACCTCACGGCATCCTTTGACACCCTCTCTTCCTCTGTCCTGATCGCACGTCTTAGGGAGATTGGAGTTGGAGGCTCAGCTTTAAGCCTCTTGGCCTCTTTCCTTAATCAAAGAGAACAAAGGGTGAAGCTGGGCGAATTCCTCTCCCCCTCCAAACCTGTGCAGTGTGGGGTCCCCCAGGGATCGTCCTTAAGTCCCACACTTTTTAACATCTATGTGGCCCCACTTGCCAGGTTAGTGAGATCCTTTGGGTTTGAGGTGTTGTCATATGCTGACGACACCCAAATTATCGTCTCCCTCACACAATCTTTGAGTGACTCTGCTCTTAACTTCAGGAACTGCATGAAGGCGATTTCCCATTGGATGATTCAGAACTTCATGAAGTTGAACGGAGAGAAGAAAGAGGTTTTGATATTCAGGGGAAACCAGGACATCTGGTCGAGTGACTGGTGGCCTCCGTCCCTCGGGGAGTGTCCCCGTCCCTCTCAATCTGCCAGGAATCTGGGGGTATTGATAGATTCCACGCTCTCCTTTGACCGGCAGGTTAGTAGGACTGTCTCCACCTGCTGTGGCATCATCAGGATGTTGAGAAAGATCGCACACTTCCTCTCTCATGATGCCCGGAAACAAGTCACTGTGGCTCTTGTCTCTTTGAGACTGGTTTACTGCAATGCCCTTTATTCAGGTATTAATAAGAATCTTATCCAGCGCTTGCAGATAGTGCAAAACGCGGCAGCCAGGATGGTTCTTAATCTCCCTAGACTCTCCTCAGCTTCCTTGGCCAGGAAGAACCTGCATTGGCTGCCCATCCAGTCTAGGATCTCGTTTAGGATCCTTTGTCTTGTTCATGGAGCTTTGTATGGCTCTGGCTCAGAGGGAATCAGGTCCCTCTTACACTTTTACTCCCCCAGTAGAGCTCTCCGCTCGTCCAATAAAAACCTTCTTTCAGTTCCTAGATTTGGAAAAGCAAGGTGGGGAGGGAGAGCCTTCTCCACTCTGGTTCCGAGGCTTTGGAACGCCCTTCACCCTGAATTGGCAGGACAATCCTTTATTGTGCTTTTTCGTAAAGCATTAAAAACTTGGCTTTTTGTAGAGGCTTATCCGTAATTTTGCACTAGAAGAACTCCAAACTGTACGATCTTTTGGCACCTTGATGCCCTTGGGCTAAGTTGTGAATTACAAGTCTCCCCTCATTCATTCTTCGATTGTTGGGATACTAATGTTTTTCTTGCAGCCTTAAAAGACCTTGATACTTATTTAGCTGCTAAGATATGCATAGGATTTATTAGATATAAATGTTTTCAACGTAAACAATTGTCTGGTGAAACTGTTGATCAATATGTCTCTGGTTAAAGAAACTGGTCCTGGATTGTACGTTTTGGAACCATTTTGATGATTTTCTTTGCGATCAGATTGTCATGCGCTCTAATAATCAATCTATCCAAGAATGTTTATGGGTTAATGGTGACTCTCCCCTAGATGCTATTATTAACATCGCTTGCAAGGGTGAGATGTATGGCAGGTGTGCCAAAGAATTAATGGATAAATGCAATAACCCAACTGTTGTGGCTAAGATCAATGGTAAAGCTATCCATAAGTCTCAAAAACAGTATAAACCACAAAATAAAAAAAATTGTTAGTACATTTAGGTGTTATAGGTGTGGCAGCAGGTACCATTTAGCTCACAGCAAGGTTTGCCCTGACTTAAAAGGCAAGTGTTCTTACTGTGGTATTGTAGGCCATTATAAAAAAGTTTGTAACAGGAAACAAATTGGTGTTAAATGTGTTCGAAAGGAAGACCTGCCAGACAAGTAGGACAGAGCATCAGACGACAATGACATGGGCAATGTTTTAAATTTATCAGAAAAATTTGTTCTCAACATTGATGATAATGTGATCATGAACATTGGTGGTGTTGAAACAAAAAAGTTCGCTGATTCAGGATCACCCTACACTATTAATAATGAAGATGTGTGGAATACCAGATTTGTACTGAGTTGGTGATACCTTACTTGAATCTGACATTCATCCTCAAGGGTATTCTGGTGAAAAAATAGATATGCAAGGTTATAGATGGTTCACATTCAAATTTAAAGGTAGGTCAGCCAGAGCCAAAATGTATGTTGCGAAAAAAGGTCCACCAGTACTTGGGTGGTTATTGTATTGGATCCTAATAGTAAGGATCAAGTCAAAGTAATTGATGATGGAACTAGAGTAGCTGACACTATGTCTACATTGTTTCCAGAAGTCTTTAGCAGTGTACTAGGCAAATTAAATATTTTTGAACATAGCATTTTTTTAAAGGAGAATCCTACTCCTAAGATTCATAAATGTAGGAAGATACCCAAATTACTTAGAGAAGAAGCAACTAATGAGCTTAATAAGTTGGTGGCAGATGATGTCATTGAGCCTATTAATGGTTATGAATGGATTTATCCCTTAGTAGTTGCTCGACGTAGCAACGGTAACATTTGTTTGTGTGTCGACCTTCGCCATACTAATGAGAACATTGTAATCAACCGCTTTACCTTACCAAAGATCAATGAGATGGTGAGCAGTTTAAATGGTGCTAAAGTGTTTTCAACGATCGACTTATCATCTGCTTATCACCAGATTCCCTCAGCAGTAGAATCTAGGAAACATACTGCATTCATTACCCCTATCGGCTGTTTCCAATTTAAAAGAATGCCTTTCGGGTTAGCATCTGCGCCGCGGTCATTCAAAGACTTATGTTTAATTTATTCAATAAGACCGTAGGCACCATATTCTTCCAAGTCGACATTCTGGTCTTTGGGGAAAATAGAACTTGCCATGATGAGACACTCAGAAATGTCATGAACACCTTAAAGGTTAACGGGCTCACTGTGGAGTTGTCCAAATGCAAATTTGCTGAAGAGAACGTTTCCTATTTAGGAAATGAAATCGGTATTGATGGTGTCAAACCAAAAGCTACCCTAGTTAATACTATTAAAGAAGCTCCTGTTCCGAGTAATAAGGATGAATTAAGATCCTTTTTAGGATTAGTTCAATATTGCTCAAAGTTCATTCCTCACTTTGCCTCCAAATGTTTTAATATGAGACAGTTAATAAAATGTAAAATAAAATGTTTGTGGTCTCAGGAATGTCAAGAATAATTTTCAGGTCTAACATCAACTATTGACAAAGTTCATGCATTGGAGGGTTTTGACCCAAATTTGAACAGTTACATTTCCGCGGATGCCAGTGGAAAGGGACTTGGAGCGGTTTTGTTTCAAAAGGTTATTAATGGCAAATAATAATTATGTAATTTGCAACAAGAGCATTAACATCTGCTGAGGCCAGATATCCTGCAATAGAGAGAGAAGCTTTAGCCTGTGCTTGGGCTCTCAATCACTTCAGAGCATTTGTTTGGGGGAAGCCTGTTACCATATTCTGTGACCATAAACCCCTTGTCAAACTTTTGACAACTGAAGGTACAGTGAGTGCATCAGCAAGAATTGCTAGGCTGTCTATGCGTATGCAAGATTTCATTCACAAAGTAGTGTATCTTTCTGGCAAAGAAAATCTTTTGGCTGATTGCTCGTCTGGATTGCCGGTCGAATTAGAGGAGTGAGAGGATGATATTTATGATAATTTTCAGATAGCTTTTATGCATGATGAAGGTGGTTGTGCGGTGAGTAAGGAAGAATGGTTGTCAGAGAGCAGGAAGGATGTGATTCTCAAACGTGTGATTGAGTGCATTCAGAACAATTGGTCTGATTTATTGATAAGTGATGAGACATTAAGACCATTTTGGGAAATAAGGTCTCAAATGAGCTGGGAGAATGATACCGTTTTCAGAGGTGAGAGGATTATTCCTCCTAGTGGATTATGTAAGTTAATCATACAGTTATGTGATGATGGGCATTTTGGCATTGTTAGAACTAAAAATGTGGTGAGAGATTTGTTTTGGTGGCCCGGAGTAGACAAGGAGGTAGAAAAGTATGTGAGGAATTGTATTAAATGTTCTTTGGCTGATAAAACCCTGCAAACCTTGCACCCTCCTATGTTAGAATATGTACCACCCTTATGTCCTTGGGACTCTGTTGCTATCGATTTATTTGGTCCTGTGGGTAATGATCAAAAGTATGTGATTGTTTTACTTGACCTCTTCTTAAAATGGCCAGTTGTGGAAGTGGTTGAAACTATAAATAACTCTGTGATGTTAACGTTCCTGGACAAAACGTTCATTTCTGAAGGATTACCTAGAACAATTTTAAATGATAATGGTGTTCAGTTTTTATCTAATGTGGCCAAGAATTATTTTGAGAAGGTGGGTGTTTTTCATAAAACCATATCATTATACAATCCAAATGGGAATGGCACCGTAGAAAGATTTAATCGAGTGATTAAGGGTGTTGTTCAGTCGGCGTTTAATGCTAGACTTGAATGAGAAACTCAATTATTCAAGGCAGTGTGGGCATATAGAGTGACACAAAATGAGTGCACTGGCCTTTCGCCATTTGTGATGATGAGAGGACATAAACCGAGGTCCAAATACAATCCTATTTGGTGTTATGATTCCACTGTGTGCCATTGGTCTCTTTCTGCAGTTCGTGATAAATTAGTAGGACGTCATGCGAAGGCGAATGCTTACAGTGATAACAAATGTAGAGCCAAACCTGCATATGTAGATATTGGTGATTGGGTCCGTATTAAAAAACCTTATAAGGTGAAAACGGGTGAGAGCTAATATTTTGGGTCAGAGGAAGTAGTGAAAGTACTCAATAATGCTGTGAGAGTTAGGAGTGGAAAGGTGTGTAACATGCATAGCATTACTTTAACTTCCAAGTTGTTTGCAGACGTTCACAACAACTCCTGGAAGTTTTCATTGGTTGGTTGATGACCTGGATTATAGTAATGTGGGTATGGATGGTGCTATAATGAATAGTCCAGATGATGAAGTGGTGGAAAATTCTAGTGTTCCTTCTCAGTTAGATTCTCACGAGAGTTATGTGAAGGTGGATGATGCAAGTGCTTCTTCGTCTGCAGCTCCCCTGCTAGACAGTGAAGTGAATTGTGAAGAGTTTAACCGTTCGACATCTGAGGTTATTGACCACAAGGTTGGAAGATCCAGAAGACCTCCAAAGGGGTTGGAGGAATATGTTGTGGAAGGAATCAAGTCTTGGGAATCACAGTAACTGTGTAAAGCATTGTAACCATTTTTGAACATATATTTTGTAGTTAATTATTGTATTGTTTATTTTTATTAATATTATAGTTATTTTATTATAAGAATGGGGATGTGTTGTATTGTTGTGTTAAGTATTGCTAGGTAACTAGCAGTATTCCATATTAGAATTGTTATTATGTGAAAAGGAATGTACTGTTCACTTGAAGTTACCGGTACAGAGGAGCTGGAAGGTTATCTACAAGCTCCAGACAATAAACCAGTACAAATACTTCTTGCCTTGGTAAAATTGTACTTAACAGTTTCAATTTAATTACCAACTAGTGTAGAAGCATCACCTAGTCTTTATGCCAATTGGACTTGACTCTCACTCTCCCAGAACTCAGGTTAGTAGTACCACACAAACCATCGGCAGCAAAACTCCAACCAGTTTGGAATTGCTGACTGGAAACTTTCACCAACCTGGACATGTTCCAAATATCACCAGAATCTAATACAACAACATTCTTTTCAACACTGGCAATAACAAAAGGACCCATGAACCTTGAACGTCCTTTCCTTATAAGACCAGGCCTTCTCACCAAAACTATATCGCCCACACTCAATTTAGACACTTTTGTACAATGTCTTTTGCCAAAATTGGTTTTAGAGTTCTGCTGATACTCTTCTCTACATAATCTCAATTGAACAGAAGAGGGTTGATTGGAAACAGTAGTATCCAATATTAGCCAAGGATTCAATTTGCAATGATGTTTTTTCTCCCTTTAAGAGCAGCAAAAGGTGACGGAGATGTCACACTATTGAGTGTAACTTATGTGCACACCAAGGCTCTCTCAAAGACATTTTCAAAGATTCTTTATTAAGAATGGCAGGTTGAGCACAATGTTTTACAACCTTATTCATGCTCTCCACCAAACCATTAGCCTGTGGTGAGTAAAGAGCAGTTTTGAGATGAACAATAGCTAAATCTGACAGAAAACACTCCATCTCCTTGGACCCGAACTATGCCTCATTATCAGTGACCAACGTTTTAGGAATTCCTTCTCTAGAAAACTCTTCTTTTAAAAATGCAATGACAGTCCGAGTATTCAGTACAAGGACATATTTAGTCTCAACCCATTTGGATGTATAATCCACAAATTCAAATGTACCAGCAATGTCCAAACCCAATTTGGTCCACAGTTCCACAGGTACTTCAGCAGGTGAAATTGGTGCTGTGTGAGTTTTCTATGATTTGTCATTGTTTGCACATTGCCAACAATCCTTCACCACCACCTAGACATCATGGTCCATACCAGGCCACCAATACCATTCACAAAGTCTGGCTTTGGTATTATTTCCACCCAAATACCCTTCTTGTGCCAGATTGATCAGTTTGCTCTTCAGTCCTCTTGGAACCACTACACATTTACCTCTAAAGATCTTACCATCCAAGATACCTAACTCATCTTTCACTCCAAAGAAACTTTCAAAAGTAAAAGACAACATCTTCTCCGGCCAGCTTTTCACAATAAAGTCTTTTAAAACACCAAAATCAAGGTCACTTGAATAAGCATCTGATCATTCCTTGTCCTCCAATGCAGACTCATGTACCTATTTTACCCCAACACTATCAACATTGTCCAAACCTTGCTGAACAGGCATCCTTGACATTCAATCAGCCATACCATTTTTTAAACCAGGTATCTACTCAATCACAAAATTGTAGTTAGATAAACCGTACACCCCCATGCAAATCCTGGGAGAAAGGTCATCCAGCTCTCTACACATACAAATCCTAGAGAGTGGTATATGATCAGATCTAACAGTGATTAGTATTCCCCACCAAATAAATTTGAAGTGGAGAATGGCCCAATACACAGAGTGTATTGGCCCAATACATTAGAGTCTACCTCTCTTCAGCTCCTTTCAGTGAAAGAGAAGCAAAGGTTACAACCTTCAAATCATCATTATCCATTACAGCAGGAACGGCACCCAACCCACTGATGCTAGCATCCATAGATAAAACTGTTTTCTTGTTAACATCAAAATTACCCACAGTGGGTCATTTTCCAAAACTGTCCTTGACACAATTGAAAGCAAGCTTGCACTCATTAGACCAAAAGTATTGAGAACTCTTTTTTAACAAAGATCTTAAGGGTTGCGAAAGGCTAGACCAATTTTGAATGAACTTGGAACAGAATTGTGCTAAACCCAGGAAAGAACGCACCTGATCTCTGTTAACATGCTTAGGAGCTTCAATTATACTCTTGGTCAAATCCATCTTTGGACTAATCTCTTCACTAGAGATGGTGTGACCTAAATAAGTCACAGATGTAACTCTGAATTTACTTTTCTCTTTTTCAATGACCAAACCTGCATTCTGCAACCTGTCCAACACCTTCCACAAAATTCTGTCATGTTCCTCCATACCCTTTCCATACACAAGTATATCATCCTGGAAGAACTGAACCTTTTCCAAACCCTCCAAACCTGTTTCAGCACTCTCTGAAAACATGCCGCTGCTGAGGCAAGTCCAAAAGGCATTCGAATAAACAAGAAAGTACCTAAAGGTGTCACAAACGAAGTCAAGGGTTTGGAGTTCGGATGCAGCTTGACCTGGTGGTAAGCGAAAGACAAGTCCATCACACTAAAAATCTGTGCATCTTTTATGAGAGGCAAAGTCTCTGTGATATTAGGTAAAGGTTGTCTGTCCACCCAAATGAATTTATTCAAACCTTTAAAATCTGCGCACAAACGAATTTCCTTACCACCATCCTTAGGTGCCAAGACCACCGGAGCCAACCATTCAGAACCCTCAATTTCCTCAATTACTCCTTTCTCTCTAAGTTTCTTGATATCCTGTTCTAACGGAGCTAACATCATATGTGGCACTTTCCTCACTTTAGAGACGCACGGTATGGCACCATTGTTCAAAATAATTCTATGTTCAAAATTCTTCAGGAACCCAGATCGATGCCAAACACTTTAGCAAATTTGGAAAATATGTCCTTAGGCAACTCCTCCCTGGCCAAGATTAATATTTTCTGTTCGCTGTTGGGATTGAGTGTGATGCCCATGTCTCTATGATGTCTCCTTCCAAGAAGGTTGTGACCCCTCGTTGCAACATAAACTATTCCATTAGTTTCACGATCAGTGAATTGGATCTTCTTCACACAATAGACAAGCACATCGATTCTCACACCACTGTAGCCCACAGGATTGATATTAGAAGGTAGCAATTCAACATCATCGACGCCAAACATAGTAGACCAATTTTTGTCATCAATCATGGGGTAGGGTGATCCAGAATCAGCAAGCACTAATATTTTCTTTCCACCAATCATATTCTCATACTCAGGCATCTCAATAGGATCTGCATCCACACTCCCATCATCATGCACGCTTGAGATAATTTTTACCTCCTCTTCCAGATAGTTCACTCCTAGTTGTTTGGATCCTCTGCATACCCGAGCATAGTGTTCTTTCTTACCACACTTTTTTGCAAAATGCAAATCTCGCAAAACACCCAGGACTGTTTGACAAATGACCCCCAATACCACATCTGAAGGATATCAGACCCCCACTTCTAGAATCCTTCTGTGGATATTTTTTTTAATCAAATCTCTTGTCACAGTCTTTGTTGATAACAACCTCATCCTTGTCAGTATCCTTCTCCGCACATCAATCCGCACCTTTGACCTCATTCACAGATAATTCTACACCAGCACCATCCTTTCCTTTATTGTCACGCATCTCATATACCCACATGCTTGTATTCTACATTCCTTCTATGATACTTACAGCATATTTCAAATTAGGTTTTTTGCTTAACAACTTTTCTTGTATTTTGACATTATTAGTACATCTAACAATTTGATCTCTGACCAGGGGCCAGTCCCTCTGTTGGGCGCCCTTCCACCTGGGTGTATTCTGCCGAGGAGTTGCTTTCCCTTCGTGGACTAGAGCTCACTCTCAAGCCCCTTTCAGATAAACACAAATGCTCCAGCCTAGTGCAACTTTCTTTTTCCACCCCAACTGTTGCCGCATGTTAAATGCTGACTCTGGTCCAGAGTCATCACTACTCAACCATCTGGTTGACTGCTTGGTCGCCGCCAGGCAGGATTGCTTCTCTACCTGGTAGTTAAATACCCGCTCGCTGGTCAAACACCAAGCAGAGATTTTCTACCTGCTAGACACTATAAAACCAGATATACTTTTGCTGTCCGAAACCTGGCTTACATTAGAGTCTACCCCTGATATCTTGGCCGCTGTCCCTGATGGCTACTATATCCTCCAAGCTAATCGCGTTCAGGGGAAAACTGGGGGGGGGGTGTTGCGCACATTATTTCCCACTCCTATAAATCCAAGTCTCTTACCCTGCTTCCCATACCGTCAGTGGATTATGTCATTTTTAAACTTGAGTCAGATACTCGCCCTCGTACATTTGCCCTTTTTTATCGCCCTCCCGGTCAGTCACCGGGCTTCCTCCATCATTTTGGAAGCGTGGTGGCTGAACTGGCCATAAATCACGCTAGTATCCTCATAATAGGAGACTTTAATTACTGGCCTAACGCCCAGCACAAAAGTGCCCCCTCTAGAGAGTTCACCGACCTACTAACAGGACTTAATTTTCTTCCGCACATCCACGTTCCTACTCACGCTAAGGGCCATACCCTTGACCAGCTGTGGTCCTTAAATCAGGACGTTTTAAGCATACAGATCTCCCCATGCGCCTGGTCGGATAATTTTTTTATCTCTTTTATTTTGCCCACAATCCCAGCTGCTAAAGCTTGCCCTTATAATTCCCATTGGTTCACAATTGGGGTCGGGTAGATCTTCCCTTGCTCTGTCTCTTGTTAACCACGACGACCCCCTCCCCTTTTGGGGTTGCAGGCCTCCCTTTGTCTGTCCATGCTCAGGCTGACAATATTCATACCTGGCTGGCAGAACCTCGTGACTCCTTCGCCCCATTAAAGATACTTAGGATTAAGTGCCCCCATGGTGCCCAGCGCTGGTTTTCTAAGGACTTATCTGATATGAAGCTTGCCCTTCAGCAAGCTGAGCGCAAGTGGAGGGTTGATTACTGAACTCTTAAGAAGACAGTCTTTTTGACTGCCCTGAGAGAATATAAATCAGCAATCCTTGCGGCCAAAACTAAGTATTTCTCGCAAAAAATTCTCAACTCCTCCAACAAATCGAGGGAGATTTTTACTATAGTTGAAAAATTTGTCAAACCTGATAGGGTTACGATGACTTCCCCCTCCTCTAAGCCTCTTTGTGATTCTCTCAACAATTACTTTGTTGAGAAGATAGCTCTAATCAAAGCAAGCATTCCGAACCTGATTTGGGAGTTGACACTGGCCGCTCTCCTATAAATTCCCTCTCATTCCTGAATTTCCCCCTGATCACAAAAGAGACGTTCCCCTTACTCCTCTGTACAGTTCGCTCAGGTTCTCCCTCAGACAGTTGCCCTGCCCACATTGCTCGCGAGATCTTTCTTAGTCTTCCTGATGTGCCCCTTTCACTGCTTAATAACTCCCTCGGACTGGGTGTGGTCCCCAGCCCTTTTAAATCGGCTATTGTAGCACCCATCCTTAAGAAACCTGGGGCAGACTCGGCGGCCCTGAGCAATTTTCGACCAATTTCCCTGCTCCCCTTCCTAGGTAAACTTCTAGAGGCCCATGTCTCCAGCTGCCTTGGTTCCTTCATTAAAAGCTCTCCGTTCCTGGATCAGCACCAGGCGGGATTCAGAATCCAGCACTCCACTGAGTCGGTTATGGTGGCAGTCCATGACGAATTCAGAAAGGGGGCGGACCAAAACATCTCCCAGGCCCTGGTGGTCCTTGATTTTTTGGCGGCGTTCGACACCGTTGATCAGTCCATTCTTATTCAGTGGGTCGAGAACGCCGGCATCAGGGGCACCCCGCTCAGGTTTCTTGCATAATTTTTGCAAGACCGAAAGCAAGCGGTTCGGCTTGGCCCCTTTATGTCTGAAGAGAAGGATCTCACTTGTGGGGTCCCACAAGGCTCCGCCCTCTTCCCCTTATTATTTAATCTCTACATCCTTCCTTTGATTTCTATGCTAAGGAAGAAGCCAGTGGTCATCTTCAATTACGCGGATGACCTCCAGCTTATTTTTAATATTGACTCCTCCCCCACCTCCATTGAGAACTTTCAGTTGACAATGACGACCATCAGCTGCTGGATGAATGCCAACCAGCTTAAGCTGAACCCAGATAAGACCGAGCTGGTGCTCACTGGACCCACAGCCAATCCATGGAACCTTAGCTTTTGTCCGCATACTCTGGGCTGTGCCACCCGTCCAGTGAGCTTGGTTAAGAGCCTGGGAGTTACCACTAGCAAGGACCTGTCCATGAAACATTAAATTAAATCTGTGATGTCGGTCTGTTTTTACCATCTTCGCCGCATCAGAAAGATCAGCAGATTCCTTACCCATGATGCCTTGGTCCGTGCTATGCTGGGTCTAGTGGTTTCCCGTATTGATTATGCGAATTCACTATATGTAGGTATCCCTCTCTATCAGACCAATCAACTCCAACTTGTTCAAAATCAAGCAGCCAGACTGGTCTTTCGGCAGCCAAAGACCGGCTCTGTCAAACCCCTTTTAAAGAGCTTGCACTGGCTCCCTGTAGTCCAGCGCAGTCTCTTTAAGGTGGGCTGCATTACTTACCTGGCCCTCACCAACCAAGGCCCATCCTTCATAGCTTCCCTTCTCTCCCGATACATTCCCTCCCGAGTTCTTCGCTCGGCCGGCCTTAACTTGCTATCCTCATGTCCTTTCAGGTGGAAAAGGCTTGGGAGATTAAGATTTGCCTTTCAGGCCCCGCATCTTTGGAACTCCCTGATCTCCGTCTCATTCCCTCCTACCATTCATTTAGGAGAGCCCTGAAGACGTGGCTGTTTTCGCAAGCTTTTGAATAAACTGTCCCACTCTGCAGTCTGCTTCCTGCCTGTCCTAAAGCGCCAAGAAGCCGCTGGTGAACTTGCGCTGTACAAATGTTTTTCTCATATCATATCATATCATATCATATCATATCATCAAAAAATGGCGATTCTCCAATTCATATGACGAGAGAATCAAGATTTAATTAAAGACATGGAGGCTAACTTTATGCATTTAGGGCCATATGTAGGTAAAACGCGAATACCGATTCCTTAATATCGAATTTTACCGAATTGGTATTAAGAATTCGTAAAACGCGATGTAGATAAAAAATCTGTAAAGTTTACCGATTCGTTAAGATTCGGTATTAAATACCGATTCTGAAAGATTCGGTAAAAAAATCAACAATCCAACAAAGAAATACCGATTCGGTGTTACCGAATCCATTACCAAATCGGTAAAATCCGATTCGGTAATTCAAAACATCGTATGTAGTAGAATCAGCCAATCCACAACAACCAATTACCTCACAAACAGGAAGTGGGCACACCCAGCGAGGTGTACAGGACCAGGAGCACACAGTGTGGCAGGCAGGCAGTCATTCAGGAGAGCTGAGGAGGCAGCAGCAACACAGCCACGAAGCAAGACAGAACCCGAAAGCAGTGAAATGGCAAGCCAGGACAAGGAGAAGGAGGGAGGTGACAGAAAACGCAAAATGAAGTTCAGTGAGAAGGAGCTGGAGGTCCTCATCCAGGATGTCAGCCAAGAGCACCACAAGCTGTTTGGAGCCCAGTCCCACCAAGTGCCAGAGTCACAGAAGAGGCAAATCTGGAGTGGCATTCGTGACAAAATCAATGCCATAGGTGTCACCCAGCGCACCATAGAGGACATCAGGAAGAGGTGGTACGACCTCAGGAAAGCAGTAAAACAGAGGATCGCAGAGAGACACCGGCAGGCTGGCCTTACAGGTGGAGGCAAAAGCCGAGCCCCAGCACCAACACCACTTGAACTGATGGTGGAGTCCACCATCCAGCCGGAGAGTGTGAGCGGTGTGGGAGACGCAGACAGCTCCGCCCGAGCAACAAGAAAACAAGGTAAGAAGCATGCCCAACATGCTTTGCTACCCCTTCCCAAACCCCAATCCCCATAGTGGCAAAGGGACACCCACTCCACCCCATGTCTTACTGGTAACCTACAATGCATGATGGGTGATGTAGTCAAAGGGAACACATGACTGGGTCAGTCAGGCTATCAAGTACAATACCATGTGAAAGGAATTGGCTACGTCAGGACAACCACTGTGCACAATAGGCATGTTGTTTAATGCAAGACCATTGCTGACAGAGCATTGAGTACATGTACATTTGTGTCATTACAGGCGAGTCATCTCGCAGTGCAGCAGAGGCCAGCAGAGGCAAGTCAGCCAGGCCAGAGGGGAGCCAACATGACGATGACAGCATGTCCTCAGGGACCACAAGCACAGCGCCATCACAGCCACCCGTTCCTCCAGCACAGCCATCACCACCGCACCAGGGAGGGCCGCAGTCCCCACTCACACAGTCCACAGAGCCACGATCACCGACACCACCACCACCACCACCACAGGCAGCCAGAAAGCATGTCAACGCGGTCCTCTCGGAACATCTACTTCATGCTGATGTCCTCGATATGACGCAGAACGGGTTTAGGGCCGGTCATAGCACGGAGACGGCTCTGCTGTACATGGTGGAGCATCTTCGCTCCGTGCTCGATGCGGGGCAAACGGCGGCGCTGGTGCTATTAGATCTGAGCGCCGCCTTTGACACCATATCGCACCCGATCCTTCTGCGTCGTTTAGAGGAGGTTGGTGTCACCGGCATCGCGCTCCAATGGTTTCGGTCCTTCCTAGCCAATCGGGCCTTTAGCGTGACCATCCCGCCGTATCAGTCCAAATACCATCCGCTGGGCCTGGGGGTTCCCCAAGGCTCCTCGCTGAGTCCTACATTGTTTAATCTATACGTAAGGCCGCTAGCTGAGGTTGTCAGGCAATGGGGTATGACAATGGTGTCATACGCCGATGACACCCAGCTAGCGGTCACGATCAGCGGGGATGCCGATATGGATGCCCCCAGGTTCCAACAAGGACTGCGGGCGGGCGCCGGCTGGATGACGTCCAACTGTCTCCAGTTGAACGCTAGCAAGACCGAGGTAATGATCTTTGGCAAACAACCGGAACTTTGGGGAGAGAGATGGTGGCCAGGGGATTTGGGTCTTACTCCCACCCCAGTCTCCGAGCTTAAAAACCTCGGAGTCTGGTTGGACCCTTCCCTTACGTTTGTTTGTCACACCAAACGTACGGCGGCCTGTTGCTTCGGCATTCTACGCGGGCTCCGTCCTGTGCTCAAGTTCTATGATGCCTCTACTAGGCAACTCATGATCCAAGCCACTGTCATCTCTAGGCTGGATTACGCGAGCTCCCTGCTGGTAGGCCTGAACCAGGCAGAGATTGGACGCCTGCAGCGGATCCAGAATGCCGCAGCAAGATCGGTGGTAGGACTACCTAGATCGTGCCCCACCTCTAGTACCCTGCGCTCGTTGCACTGGCTCCCGGTGGCTCAGCGGACCCGGTTTAAGGTCCTCTGTGTCACCTATAAAATTCTCAAGGGGTCCCCAGCTACGATTCTTTCTACACTTTTGGCCCACTACATCCCAGCCGAGCTTTGAGATCTGCTGATTTAGAACTGGCTGTTGTTCCGCGCTTCAAGCGGAGTAGGGCCGGCGGACGCTCCTTTCAAGTGTGTGCGGCGGTGCTCTGGAACTCCCTTCCCCCGGCGATTCGAGCCCTCAGGGATCTGCTTTCCTTTCGCCGTGCGGTGAAAACTTTCTTATTCCCTTAGTTTTAAAAAATTGTCTGATTTATTGTTTCGTTGTGTTGTGCCGCTACCTTGTTGGGCGCCAGGACGCTCCTTTGCTGGAGCATCTGTGCGCCTAATAAAAACGCATAACATAACATAACATAACATAACATAACATGCCGTGGCCAGCCGCCAGCAGATGGAGGGGTCGGAGGAGGAGGGCAGAATCGGCAAACAAAGTCCCATTGCTGATCGATACCACAGGGAGAGGGCTGGTGCAGCATCCGATGGCTCCCACATCACATAAAGACGCCGCAGGGTGAGGCCGGACAGTCCAGTTGCATCCGAGCAGGGTGACAGTGTGTTTGCTGGACTGGAAGGCAACATGCTGAAGGTCCAGCGCCTGCAATGGAGGGAGATGAAGTCAATGCACAGGGAGGTGGCACACATGAACAAGCATATGGTCAGGATGGAGAAGGGCATCAGTGCTATGGGTGAGAACTTGTGTGCGGGAATGGAGAGAGTAGCTGCCTCGGTGGACAACCTCTGCAGCCAGCTTGAGCAGGACCGTCTTTGCAGGCGCGGGGAGAGACAGAGGCTCCAGGCCTATACCAAGTCGGTGAACCGGCTGGCCACTACAACTTCAGTGATGTGCCGCAGGTCCATCGCCATGCAGGAGGAGATGGCACATAGCAGCAGGGATGTGGCCAGGGGGATGGTGTCCATTACCTCTGTGCTACAGCACATGCAGAATGCTAAGGCAGCCACAATGAAAGGGGGGGACAGTGAAGAGGCGACCAGCCGTGGTGGCATTACGCCCTCACCCACTGAATGCAGGAGGCGTAGTAAACGCAACGTGCCTGCACATGAACAATCGTCCACACCAGACAGTGGCGAAAGGGAACGTGGACAAGCAGTGCGGGAACGCAGGAAGTGAAGAGCTATGGCTATTTCCATGAATGAGATGGGTGATGTAACCCATGTCCAATTGGACATGCTCACTATAGTGTAGGTGTGCACAATAAACACCTTTACATGTAACAGGTAATGGCTCAGTGTCGTTACTCACTCAGAAAAAGTTTGACGTAATCTCTGACCGCCTCTGTCTCCCATCTTGTTCAATTGCACCACCAGCTTCGCAGGGCTCTGGCTGAGAGTTGTCGTCGTCCTCGTCCTATGAGTCAGTTAGTTCCACTGCTGTACCTTTTTTTGTGGCTAGATTGTGCAGCATTGCACACACAGCAATGATCTTGCAACATTTCAGGGGGCTGTACAGATGTGCACCTCCAGTTTTGTGGAGGCAACGGAATCTGCTTTTGAGCAATCCAAATGTGCGCTCAACCACGTTGCGTGTGCTCCTATGAGCCACATTGTACCTCCTCTCCCTTGGGGTGGTTGGTTTCAGATATGGAGTGAGCAGATAAGGCCGGAGGGCATATGCGCTGTCACCTATGTGAAGAAGTAATTGGTAATTAATCACTGTGCACAACATCTTGAGGCAGGGTGTACATCAGGGTGTGGCACATGTACTTACCTAGTATGTATCCGTCTCCAAATTCGCCATCAAGCAGACTTGTATGGATGCCACTGTTACGGAAGATGTAGGCGTCGTGGCTACTCCCGAGGAATTTGGCCACGATGTCAGTAATGATGTGCTTGGCATTACAGATCACCTGCACATTGATGGAGTGGGTGGATTTGCGGTTCCTGTATATGTATTCGCTTGCTGCAGGTGGGCAGATGGGTATGTGTGTTCCATCGATGCATCCGATGACGTGCGGGAACTGTGCTAGTTGGTAGAACTCAAGCTTGGTTCTCTGCAGCTCCGCCTGTGTACTGGGGAAGGATATGTAATGTTCCATTCTGTCCATCATGGCATCCAGGAAGGTGTCAAAGAAACGGGATAGGCAGCTCTGTGACACTCCACCCACTGCAGCTATCACACCCTGGAAACTTCCTGATGCAAGGAGGTGCAGGCAGCAGAGTACCTGGACATGGGTGGGGATTGCGTGGGCCCTTGGTGTCTGATGCTCCAGATAGGGTTTTAGGTCACGGATTAGGTCCAGGATGGTGTCTGGGTGCAGTCTGTATCGTTCATGAATTTCAGCCTCTGTCAATTGGAACAATGTGATGCGTACTCTGTACACCCGCTCTTCACGTCTCCAGATCCTCACTCCTGCTGCTCTCAAGCTTAGCCGCCTTGCAATGACGTAGAGGGCTGCCATTGTGGTCACACAAATGCATTTTGGGCCGCTTTTTATGCACTGCACCTCATTACCACATGCTCTTGAAACGTGGTAAATACCGAATCGTTATTTCTGATTCTGCTCGTTTTCGGTGTTACCGACGTTTGCTACATCGCATTCTTGGGGGTTTTACCGATTCTTTATTTCTGAATTGGTATTTATTGTTTCAGTATTTCCAAATCGGTAAATATGGAATCGGTAATTTTTCTCCGATTCGTTAATAACGATTGCATTCGGTATTACGTACATCTCACATGGCTGGATACCGGTCGGTAACACTGAAAAAGGCCAATTTTTGGAGTTACAGACCGGTATTCGGCCACCTACATATGGCCCTTAATCTTTTAATTCCCACTCCTGCAGCACCTTTAAAGAACTTAGAACAACACAAAAAACTAGAATCAGAATACATAAGCAATATGAACTCCATGCACATAACATTCCTCCACTTTGAATATGCCAAACTTTTCTTTACTCAAACTTCATCTTCTAAAATCCAATCTTCCTCTCAAATTTTCATCTTTAACTTTCTCACTGTGACAAATCTACTGAAAAACAAAACCAATATTTTATATTCTCCAACTGTACACTTACGATGTATCCGAAAATAAAATAACATCATTAAGAATCGACATACAAGACAAGATGTTTCAAATAACAGACATATCCTTCTTTTATCACTTCACCTATTAAATTATAAACTTCTTTAAAAAATATAATGGGATGAGGAGGGATAGATAATGTTAGCCTCCGTGTCTCTAATGAAATCTTGATTCTCTCTTCATATAAATTGGAGATTCGCCATTTCATATCAAGACCGGAGGCTACCATTATGCATGTTGAAAGCCCTTCAAAACACCTCATTTGCAAAATGATTTACCACTCTAAAATAATGTCTTACACATGTTCCTGCATTTTTCCATTCCACAGCCATCAGATTGTCCTCCATCCTACCTCCTGAGTAGTTTACCTTACTTGCTATAGCACCTCCAATAGAATGAGCCTTAAACTCTCTAATATCAATGCATGCTTGTTCCATTGTCCATTTAACCCATCTAGCAATAGTTGCACTACTAATCACCTTAAAAGGTTTAACATATAAAAATTAAAACTTGATTCACAACATCACTTCTATTTTCCTCCACTCTACAATCGTATTCTCTCAAACACTCCACCACTCACAGTTTCCCACATTCTTCATTTTTAGGACAAAACACAGGAGAAGACATAGTCTTAGTTCTTTTCCAAATTTTAAAATGCACTCGCTCTGGTGTATAAAATCTACTACTCAATTCCAAAGCCTTCACATCAGAAGCTCTCCTAAAAGAAATCAGACACAACAAAGTACACACCTTCATCAAAAGTCTTTTCAAATCCAAAAACCTATTTGTAGGCCAAGACACAAATAACTTTAACAACAGATTCACATCCCATAACATCTCATATCTAGCTCTTGGCGGTCTCCTTTATCACATACTCTTCAAAATCCTACATACAATAGGATTTCTACCTATAGATCTACCGTCCACAAAAACATGAACTGCCGAAACACCTGATCAGTAACAATTATAGTTCTGTAACTCAAACCTTTATCAAACATTTCTACCAAAATATTTACAACTTCCAATATTGGAGCCTCCAAGGGATCCAAACCCCTTTACATGCACCAACCACTGCATATTCTCCATACTCCTTTGTATGTCTTCCTCATTCCTGGAGCCCAATACTCCTCGAGCAACTCTGCAGCCTTGCTCAAAAGTCCTCTGAAACACTCAGATCTCCTGACACTTTCCAAACAAGAATGGTCTTCTCCATCTCCATTGATCAAAAGACCCTTTCTTGCTGGAAACAAAAAAGGAGTTTTGCAAGTCAACTCCATAATTGAAGGGAACCAAACTTGGGATTTCCAAAATGGTGTTAATAATACTATCTAGCACTTCTCCTTCCTCACCTTCAACAAAACTCTCTGTATCATAGCAAAAGGGGGAAACGCATAACCTCTCATCCCCATCCATCAATGTTGAAACACATCCACTGCACAAGCTTCCGGATCTGGCCTCCAAATGAAATAATGTTGAAATTGACAAATTAGTCTGCTCCCAAACATATACATCTCCAAAATACCCCACACTTTCTCTATCACCTTGAAACACTAGGGGTCCAGTTTCCAAACCCTGAAATCCTTCATATACCTTGAATTCCAATCTGTCACCTTGTTCAACACCCCTGGTAAGTATTCTGCTTTCACCACAATCTTGTGTTTCATACAAAAACACCAAACCTCTTTCGCTAACTCGCTTAACTGAAGGGATCTGCTTCCTCCTAAGCGATTGATATATGCCACTGCAGATATATGGTCCATCTTTATCTGTAAACTCTTTCCTACCAGCATATCTCTGAAAATCTTCACGGCAAACAAACTTGCCCTCAACTCTAAACAATTTATTTAATCTTCCCTTTCCTCTGATGTCCACAAACCACCTGTCTGAATATTTCCTATTCTTGCTCCCATCCTTTTCATCTTGCATTCATCTTCAGAACAAAATATGGAACACAACCAAAAATTGCATGACCATTCCATGCTTCTAAATTCTCTAGCCACCAGTTCAATTCCTCTCTGGCCTCCCTGTTCAGAAGAACCAAGGGGCATATTACCAAGCAATAGCGATAATTATAGCTATTGCTTGGTTAGAGACAAAAATGTATCACCGACCTGCGGCGATTTTTATCGCAGATAAACCTTCGTATTACCAAGGTTTATCGCAAATGCGATAAATATCGGCTGCAATGCATGAATATCCCTGAAAAGTCCGCAATATTCATGCATTACCGAGCTAATGCTCTTAGCCATGTTATCCACCTCCCATTGGATAACATGGCTAAGAACTGCTCAGGGCAGGTGTTAGCTTTTGGAAAAAGTTGGTAATAGGAAATAGCGATGTTAGCGACTGTTTCCAGTCGCTAACATCTTGGCACGCCCACTTTGCATGTCATTAGTGATACATTTCTCTGACATGCAAAGTGGGGCCCAAGATGGTCGCTATCTCCTACTAGCTATCGCTAACTGGTGTTAGCGACAGCTAGGTAATAGGGAGATAATTTTATCTCTGCTTTCTTGGCTTTTAAAGCCGAAAAAGCAGAGATAAACCCCCTTGATAATATGCCCCCCTGTCTCCATACCATAAACCTTTCTTTAGTGCTCCTCCCTTCACTCTCTGCAAGGCTCGATAATGTAATGGTCCTGGGAAAATAGCCGGAATTGAGGATGATAACAAACCTACCATTCTGGCCAAATCCCTTAATGTTAGACAATCCTTTTTCAACACTTGAACAATCTCTCATTTTCTTTTCTTTATCTTCTTCAATGGAAATTGTAATTGCACTTGCAAAGTATCTATCCCGAATCCCAAAAACTCTAACTTCCTCTTCGGCACAAAGATAGATTTCTCTACATTTATTAAAAATCACAGTCTCTCCAGAAGAATCTATATTTAACTGATCTTTGTCCTGAGACATTATTAATATGTCATCCAAATAAACTAATCTTCTTATTTCTCTTTCCCTAAATAACCCATAACACATCTCATAATTTTTGTGAAGCACCACGGAGTGTAAGACAACCCAAAAGGCATGCTCAAGAATTATTAAAGTCTTCCCCTCCAATAGAATTGTAGAAACATCTGACTCTTCTTCTCCATGGGTACAGTAAAGTAAGCATCCCTCAGATCTAACTTCACTAACCAATCCCCTTTTTGTGATATATGTCTCAGGCAATGAATCCCTTCCATTTTGAAATGTCTGTAGACTACAAACCTGTTTAAATTCTTTAGGTTGATAACTGGTCTCCATCCTTTGTCTTTTTTCTCCACCAGAAATATTGTGCTTACAAACCCCTTTGCACATTCTTTTACTTGTACAATAGCCCCTTTCGCTAGCATACTCTCTTTCTCTGCATCTACAATCTCCATCTTCTCCTTTGATAGAAGCAACTCCCTGTGTTCCTTTAATTGCTGAGGACTTTCTATAAAGTCTATTTCTAGCCCTTGTACTGTTTTTAAAAACAATGGGTCTTTTGTAATCTTTTCCCATTCGGTCACAAAACCTGTCAAACGCCCCCCTACCTTTCCTAGGGTAAAACCAGAAACATTCTCCGTACTCACCTTGAGATCCTTGCAAAATCACGCCTGCTTCCTCTTGGTCTTCCACCACAAATCCCTCCTACTCTACTTGGGAAAAATCTACCTTCTAGCTGATATCCTCTTGAGTAACCTCTGTACTGATTATTATATTGGAATCTTTGAATTCCCACGGCCAGTCGAAGATCCCCATCTAATGGCCCTTCCAAAAACTCCAGTTCCAAAAACTCTCCTCATGTTTACTTGGGTCTCGTCTAAAGCAGTATATGTTGACACGTATTTACCTATACTTTTAACAAGCCCCTCATCAAACAATAGACTCTTGGCATCAGTACTAGGCTCTTTTTCTTACATGTCGCCCAACTTTGGACTCATTTTCATACGTATCGCTTTCCTGCGTTCGGCCATTATTCCTGCATTCGCATTTCCAAGTAATACAATAGCCCTTTGGCTCCAACCACTAAGTAACTCCAAATCAATTTCATTTTTGTTTAAATGTGCCTCTTCGGCCATATAACAAATTCTCTGCTAATGGACCCAAAATTTCCAACAGCTTATCTTGGCATTGCTTGAGAGATCTTTCTAATCCTTCTCTTGGATCTCTATCCATTCTAAACAAAAAACGGATCATTTCTGGGTCCAGATTTGAAGTTATACATACTTTTTCATCAATAACAGGTCTAGAGCATCCTGCCTTTGAAACCCTATGAACTTCTTTTTCCAATGGCTTTTAAATCCATTCTTTAATGAAATGACTTGCGTACTCCATTGGCCACCAGTCGCCACTTCTTGGGTGTCTGATGCTTAATGGAGAAAACATCTCCTCACCCAAAGGGTTTCTCAGAATTTTCTTAGATTCTGATCCCAAATTCTCTACATATTCGTCCTCAAATTCATTTTCTTGGGACATTTCAAAAATATATTCATCTTGATCTCTGTTTTCCACAGAACCCCTTTCATACTCATTGAATTTATCCTCCATTGAGTCACCCAGGACAATATTCCTCTTTGTGCCGCTAAGGACACCTTTTCTTTTAATGCCGCTTATTTGTGTTGTGACAACCACCAACCTTGTTTTTATTCATTCTTAATTCCTCAACATGTTTCATTTTCCTTGTTCTTTTACCAATTAATTCTTCTTCCTCAGAAACAGAATAATCAGAATCCCTTTCCTTTCTTTTCTTTTCTGACAACGTATTGTCTATAGTCTTTTTAACTTGTATCTATAATTTCTTCTCAATCAACCTCTTAATCATCGCCTCACTAACTCTCTCACCTGACACCTCTCCACTATGTCCCTGTTCAACATCCATTCTCTTCAAAATATACACTTACATATTTCCTTTGAACTTATCCTTTAACACCTTAATTTATCCAAATCTCCGAAATTCTCCTCCTACTAAACCAGCCACTCCAACTGGTGATCTCCTAAATGACTGGTGAATTATTTTATCAAAAACAAACCGTTAAGAGAGGGTCCAAGGGATATAAAGTTTAGAGACCCATACCTGGTTATATTATCCCCAGCTACTTCTACGTATACAACACAACAACACAGGGGGTCTAACTGCCAAATTATGTGGCTGGTCTGCCAATCCAAATTACCAAGATCTCGGAGTGTCTAAATCACATAAAGACAGCCTATTAAAACAAAGGTGAACACTATGTTTATAGGAAACACAGACACTATATAGGTCATTCAAAAAATGGTTTACAAAATCCAAACCGTTTAGCAATGGGTTACCATCAAATTGACTTGGTGATCAGTCCTATCATCTGGCCATACCCAGGTGTGAGTAAGGCTAGTCCTCTGATCATTGGGACTTAAAAAGCCACACCATTTTTTGTTGGTTTAGGATTTGGTCCACCAACACAAATAAACCGTCATATGATGGCTGATCTTTGATGGTTAAGTGAATTATAGTGCAACAAAAACAATATAGGGCCATATGTAGGTGGCCGAATACCGGTCGATAACTCCGAAAATTGGCCTTTTTCGGTGTTACCGACCGGTATCCAGCCATGTGAGATGTATGTAATACCAAATGCAATCGTTATTAACGAATCGGAGAAAAATTACCGATTCCATATTTACTGATTCGGAAATACCGAAACAATAAATACCGATTCGGAAATAAAGAATCGGTAAAACCCCCAAGAATGCGATGTAGCAAACGTCGGTAACACCGAAAACGAGCAGAATCGGAAATAACGATTCGGTATTTACCACGTTTCAAGAGCATGTGGTAATGAGGTGCAAGTGCATAAAAAGCGGCCCAAAATGCATCTGTGTGACCACAATGGCAGCCCTCTACGTCATTGCAAGGCGGCTACGCTTGAGAGCAGCAGGAGTGAGGCTCTGGAGACGTGAAGAGCGGGTGTACAGAGTACGCATCACATTGTTCCAATTGACAGAGGCTGAAATTCATGAGTGATACAGACTGCACCCAGACACCATCCTGGACCTAATTCGTGACCTAAAACCTAAAACCCTATCTGGAGCATCAGACACCAAGGGCCCACGCAATCCACTCCCATGTCCAGGTACTCTGCTGCCTGCACCTCCTTGCATCAGGAGGTTTCCAGGGTGTGATAGCTGCAGTGGGTGGAGTGTCACAGAGCTGTCTATCCCGTTTCTTCGACACCTTCCTGGATGCCATGATGGACAGAATGGAACATTACATATCCTTCCCCAGTACACAGGCGGAGCTGCAGAGAACCAAGTTTGGGTTCTACCAACTAGCACAGTTCCCACACGTCATTAGATGCATCGATGGAACACACATACCCATCTGCCCACCTGCAGCAAGCGAATACATATACAGGAACCGCAAAACCACCCACTCCATCAATGTGCAGGTGATCTGTAATGCCAAGCACATCATTACTGACATCGTGGCCAAATTCCCCGGGAGTAGCCACGACGCCTACATCTTCCGTAACAGTGGCATCCATACAAGTCTGCTTGATGGCGAATTTGGAGATGGATACATACTAGGTAAGTACATGTGCCACACCCTGATGTACACCCTGCCTCAAGCTGTTGTGCACAGTGATTAATTACCAATTACTTCTTCACATAGGTGACAGCGCATATGTCCTCTGGCCTTATCTGCTCAATCCATATCTGAACCCAACCACCCCAAGGGAGACGAGGTACAATGTGGCACATAGGAGCACACGCAACGTGGTTGAGCGCACATTTGGATTGCTCAAAAGCAGATTCCGCTGCCTCCACAAAACTGGAGGTGCACGTCTGTACAGCCCCCTGAAATGTTGCAAGATCATTGCTGTGTGTGCAATGCTGCACAATCTAGCCACAAAAAAAGGTACAGCAGTGGAACTAACTGACTCAGAGGACGAGGACGACGACAACTCTCAGCCAGAGCCCTGCGAAGCTGGTGGTGCAATTGAACAAGATGGGAGACAGAGGCGGTCAGAGATTACGTCAAACTTTTTCTGAGTGAGTAACGACACTGAGCCATTACCTGTTACATGTAAAGGTGTTTATTGTGCACACCTACACTATAGTGAGCAATGTCCAATTGGACATGGGTTACATCACCCATCTCATTCATGGAAACAGCCATAGCTCTTCACTTCCTGCGTCCCCGCGCTGCTCGTCCACGTTCCCTTTCGCCACTGTCTGGTGTGGACGATTGTTCATGTGCAGGCACGTTGCGTTCACTACGCCTCCTGCATTCAGTGGGTGAGGGCGTAATGCCACCACGGCTGGTCGCCTCTTCACTGTCCCCCCCCCTTCCATTGTGGCCGCCTTAGCATTCTGCATGTGCTGTAGCACAGAGGTAATGGACACCATCCCCCTGGCCACATCCCTGCTGCAATACGCCATCTCCTCCTGGATGGCGATGGACCTGCGGCACATCACTGAAGTTGTAGTGGCCAGCCAGTTCACTGACTTGGTATAGGCCTGGAGCCTCTGTCGCTCCCCGCGCCTGCAAAGACGGTCCTGCTCAAGCTGGCTGCAGAGGTTGTCCACCGAGGTAGCTACTCTCTCCATTCCCGCACACAAGTTCTCACCCATAGCACTGATGCCCTTCTCCATCCTGACCATATGCTTGTTCATGTGTGCCACCTCCCTGTGCATTGACTTCATCTCCCTCCATTGCAGGCGCTGGACCTTCAGCATGTTGCCTTGCAGTCCAGCAAACACACTGTCACCCTGCTCGGATGCAACTGGACTGTCCGGCCTCACCCTGCGGTGTCTTGATGTGATGTGGGAGCCATCGGATGCTGCAACAGCCCTCTCCCTGTGGTATCAATCAGCAATGGGACTTTGTTCGCCGATTCTGCCCTCCTCCTCCGACCCCTCCATCTGCTGGAGGCTGGCCAGGGTATGCCTTCTGCCTGCCTGTGGTGGTGGTGGTGTCGGTGATCGTGGCTCTGTGGACTGTGTGAATGGGGACTGCGGCCCTCCCTGGTGCGGTGGTGATGGCTGTGCTGGAGGAATGGGTGGCTGTGATGGTGCCGTGCTTGTGGTCCCTGAGGACATGCTGTCATCGTCATGTTGGCTCCCCTCTGGCCTGGCTGACTTGCCTCTGCTGGCCTCTGCTGCACTGCGAGATGACTCGCCTGTAATGACACAAATGTACATGTACTCAATGCTCTGTCAGCAATGGTCTTGCATTAAACAACATGCCTATTGTGCACAGTGGTTGTCCTGACGTAGCCAATTCCTTTCACATGGTATTGTTCTTGATAGCCTGACTGACCCAGTCATGTGCTCCATTTGACTACATCACCCATCATGCATTGTAGGTTACCAGTAAGATATGGGGTAGAGTGGGTGTACCTTTGCCACTATTGGGATTGGGGTTGGGGAGGGGTCAGCACAGCATGTTGGGCATAGTTCTTACCTTGTTTTCTTGCTGCTCGGGCGGAGCTGTCTGCGTCTCCCACGCCGCTCACACTCTCCGGCTGGATGGTGGACTCCACCATCAGTTCAAGTGGTGTTGGTGCTGGGGCTCGGCTTTTGCCTCCACCTGTAAGGCCAGCCTGCCGGTGTCTCTCTGCCATCCTCTGTTTTGCTGCTTTCCTGAGGTCGTACCACCTCTTCCTGATGTCCTCTATGGTGCGCTGGGTGACACCTATGGCATTGATTTTGTCACAAATGCCACTCCGGATTTGCCTCTTCTGTGACTCTGGCACTTGGTGGGACTGGGCTCCAAACAGCTTGTGGTGCTCTTTGCTGACATCCTGGATGAGGACCTCCAGCTCCTTCTCACTGAACTTCATTTTGCGTTTTCTGTCACCTCCCTCCTTCTCCTTGTCCTGGCTTGCCATTTCACTGCTTTCGGGTGCTGTCTTGCTTCGTGGCTGTGTGGCTGTGTTGCTGCTGCCTCCTCAGCTCTCCTGGCTGACTGCCTGCCTGCCACACTGTGCGCTCCTGGTACTGTATACCTCGCTGGGTGTGCCCACTTCCTGTTTGTGAGGTAATTGGTTGTTGTGGATTGGCTGATTCTCCTACGTACAATTTTTTGAATTACCGAATCGGATTTTACTGATTCGGTAATGGATTCGGTAACACCGAATCGGTATTTCTTTGTTGGATTGTTGATTTTTTTACCGAATCTTTCAGAATCGGTATTTAATACCGAGTCTTAACGAATCGGTAAACTTTACCGATTTTTTACCTACATCGCGTTTTACCAATTCTTAATACCGATTCGGTAAAATTCGGTATTAAGGAATCGGTATTCGCGTTTTACCTACATATGGCCCATAGTGAATGTAAAATAGGATGACGTGTCCTCCTTATATAAATTTTATTCTGCAGCCAAACAACACCTCCTAATTAAAAACCTAGAACAGTGCAAGAGAGACAGTCAACAAATATCTGTCTAGTAATGGGCCAACATATTTCTGCCTAACGGGCTATCTGTCCCATGGCTTTCATCAGGGCCTCTGTTCTTTCAATAGCTGCACTTGAAGTGATTCAAAAACAAAAAAAACACCACCAACACCAAAGTGGGATAATTTAAGAAAATTGGTTAATTAGGATACAACCTGTAACAACCGGAAACATTAGCCCTCCATGTCAATTAAGAAGTAGGATTTCTATGGAGGAAAATGTATAGTAGTTAATGTCACCTAACCATGTCCTTATCCTAAAACATGTGTTTCACCAAAGCTATTCACAACAAAAATAATACATTTATGCTCACCCTTCATGGTAGGGGAATTGACCTCACCTCACCTGGACCTTGCTCAGGTTCTACAAGGCCCCGCACTGTGTAAATATAAGAGGTAAAACAGAAAGAAGGGACACCGTGAAGCACACATATCAGCCTTCTAGAAAAGTGTCCAAGACTACCTCTGTTATACAACTCAGCTCATGTCTACAAATCAACAGGTATAGAGACTCCAGCACACCGACATCTGGGTGATCAAAGTCTCAAAGTATCTCAGACTGATCATATTTAAAGTTTCATTTATAATGTCTCAGAACTGCTCCCTACAATATGTGGGGACAGTGTTAATCTCCAGACTGTCCCATGTAAATTTCCCCAAATCGAGGGCTCTGTACCTGGAAAGCACAAGTCTATCCAATGTAAAATTCCTCAAATAGAGGACTCTATAGATGGAACAAGGAGGAGAGATTCTCCCTACTTACCTCTCCGTCGGTACCTCAAGCTCGAATCTGAGTCTTGGGGGAGGTACCGAAACGGAGAGGACCAGCGTTTTAACTCCGTGCCAGAGAGGTACTATTATTGTAACCCTACGCTTCACTATACAGGGCGTGTATCAAAAGAGAGTATGTTATTCCTCTTCAATTATCTGTGCCTATATGCGGAAATAAAAGCCTAAATTAGACCCATACCTCAGTTTTTCTATAGTTACATGTAAGCACTACTTTCCGCTCAAACTCCCGCGGCCAATCTCGCGAGATGGACTACGGGATGATGTCATCCCACCCGCATTCGTAGTTCTTTATTCAAACCGTGTGAATGTATAATGCTTGTATCACCAACTTTATCCGAATAGTACTAAACAGACCAAACTCTAGCAGAGGCGAGTTTTATTATTATACGTCCACAATGATGCATTATCGTTCATGGACTAAAGGATGACCTCACGGCGTCCATTTTAGTAGTTTCCTAGCCCCGTCATGTTTAGTGTGTTACTCAGTGTAAGAGGCATTTTTTAGCACAAGTTGTTGAGACATACATACTGGTAAACAGACCAAACTCTAGCAGAGGCGAGTTTTATTATTATACGTCCACGATGATGCATTATCGTTCATGGACTACAGGATGACCTCACGACCTCCATTTTAGTCGTTTCTTAGCCCAGTCATGTTTAATGTGTTACTTAGTGTAAGAGGCATCTTTTAGCTCAAGTTGTTGAGACATACATACTGGTATGTGAATGCAAGGTATTAAAGAATTGATAACTGCGTTCCTGTATCTCCTTACTAGGATTACCAGCAACCGCACCAAAACTTGTGTGTGGTAAAAATAGACTACAAAATGACTTCATAACGTCTGTTATGGTAGTTTATTTGCGGCATCTATGTATTCATGTCATTTCATGTCTAACTCTGCATAAAAGGCATAGACTCCTCATCTTTTACCACAAGCTCTTCAAGCAAACCTACTTTTATGTACATATAAGGTAATGGAAAATGATGAACTGAATTACAGTTTCTCATATAGAGGATTACCAAATAAAACAAAAACCTTGGTGTTTTCAATGGTCTTACACTATTTCCTGGATGCACAGATTGATAGGAGCCAATCCCTGAGGTGAGATCCCAAATGGTCATTACTCAATAGTTGTTTATCATTCTTGCCATACATAATCAAATATTGATACTCTTCTTGTAGATCTTCCATTGTGTGGTAAAATATAACATCTCCTCTCTAAATGGACCTCTATAACAGGGTCCAAGGAATGTCGTCGTTCAGTCCGTCAGAATCAGTCCTGAGCTTATAGATTCATTTCTGTTCTTTCTGGAACAGGTATCTGGACACATCACTTATATGCCCAGGTATGAAGGGCTTTTCAAGGACAGTCCATTGGAAATCAGTTTCACGATGTTGCTTCTCCAGGAAATGTCTTGTGAGTTTTGTAAGGGATTTCTTGCAACGGAAAGAGCTCTTATGCTCTAACATTTGTGTGCGGACTTTTCGGGTAGTCATCCCCACATAGCGAATAATGCAAGTACATGTTAGCAAATAAATCAGGTTGTTACTGTTACAGTTGCTGAAGTTGCACTGTACCCATGGTCTATTCGTGCCTATATCTACTTCCCTAGAGTGTTTGGTCTGCGGGCAAACAGAGCAAATACCACAAGGGTGGTGCCCCACAACTGGAGGAAGATTCCATAGGGTCTCTCCGGTTTTTCTGAGGATTTCTTTGGGGCAAGTATGCACCAGGCGATCTCGGATACTACTTGCCCATTTAAATGCAAAGAGGGGCAGGGCAATCTTGTCATTGCTGTGATTTAAAATCTGCCAGTGTCTTCTGATAATTTTCTGAATGTTATTGCTCCTGGTGTTGAAAGTGCTCACGAAAGTGAGTCTTTCTAATGGAGGTTTTGGAACAGGAGGTTCAAGGAGAGCTTCTCTGTTGTTGTTCATTGCTCTTTTCCGTGACATTTTAATCAAGGAGCTTGGATAGTGTCTCTCCTTCAATTGTAATGACAGATTGCTGGCATGTACACTAAAGTCCTCATTATTGGAGCAGTTCCTTCGGACTCGTAAGAACTGCCCATAGGGTAGATTTTAGCGTAGGGACTTGGGATGATGGCTTTCGTAGAGGAGTAGAGAATTACGCGCCATTGGTTTCCTATATAGCTCACTCTGCAGGCCTGCAGGTGTCGCATATATAGACAGATCCAGGAAGGCAATCCTTTCTTTGTGGGCCTCTAGCGTGAATTTGAGGTACCGATTCTGGCTATTCAGCCATAGATGAAATTCATTGACTGAGTCCATGGTGCCTCTCCACACCACCAACATGTCGTCAATATAACGCTTCCACCACCTAATCGATGTGTGGAAGGGGTTGGTGGGAGTAAGTACGTGCTGCTGTTCGAACTGGTGCACATACAGGTTTGCCAAGCTTGGTGCGAAAACGCTGCCCATACTTGTACCAGATATCTGGAGATATGTTATATCTTCATATTTGAAATAGTTCTTTTTCATGGCCAGTGTGGCTAAAGCCATTATGAATGGTACCGGTGTAATTGTCCCACAGATATTATCGCTCAGGATGGATGTAACGACTTCTAAAGTCTCATCCTGAGGGATAGAGGTGTACAAAGATTCTACATCGAAAGAGACCAATAGGTCTCTTTCAAGGTCAAAATCGATTTCAGGGAGGACTCGTAGGACATCCTTTGTGTCCTGTAAGTAGGTGGGCATTTTTTGTACAATAGGCCGTAGAAATACATCTACAAAGGTGGAAACCAGCTCTAATGCAGACCCTATCCCTGAAATGATAGGCCTGCTGGGCGGAGGCCTCTGTGGCTTGTGCACCTTTGATAGAATGTAGAAGTAAGGTGTAACAGGGTATTTGACTACTAAAAAGGCAGCGTCGTTTCGGGTAATCCATCCCTCTGAAGAAGCCACTTCCCCTAGGTCCCTTATCTGCTTCATGACATCCTCAGTGGGGTCTTGTTGCAGAATCGAATATGACTGAAAATAATTATACCAAAGTATGTAATGAAAGGAGTACTTATCTCCACAGGAGCAGCATTCAAAAGAGGAGGAATGTTATGTGCATGGACTTCTTATTACTTATGTATTCTGGTTCTAGTTTATTGTGTTATCCTAAGGTCTTTAAAGGTGCTCCAGAAATGGGCATTAAAAAATGAAATGCATAATGGTAGCCTCCGGTCTTGATATCAAATCTATAAGATGCTAAAAATCATATGTACAATTTAAAGTTTTAAGAACAGCCACATAGCTACTAATCTTTTCCAACTTCCCATGCACCCTTGAAAAGAACTTGTGTCTTTCCAACACAACATTGATTTGTGAACCAAAATTATTTCAAGCATCATCACTGACATATCATAGATATTACTAGGTTCACCACTGCCATCACTTATCTCTATAACATTGAGACTTTCATATATACACTTTCCCTCAATACCAAGATTGTATAGAAGTATAGCTTTCTTTTGGTTTGCTGAAAATGTCTCACCCCCAATAGCTATCAGGTATGAATTAAACATGTGTTTCCATCTTTTCCAAGGTAAAACAGGCTCACCTTTATCAGATAGGAAATAGGGAGCCTCAGATGAGATTGACATGGTGAGAAAAACAATCCACAAAAGAAATGACTCTCAAAATCACAAACCTGTCAAATTATATAAGGTGGTAATTGCAGAGAAAAAACAGTAAAACAAAAACACATATCATATAATGTAAGGAACAAAACTACACCAAAAAAGAAAAGGTCAAATGGAGAATACACCGTTCAGTACTAAAATAGATGCAACAGCTGTAAATTTAGCACGCGGTGTCCCATCCCCCCCATCTAATGTGTGTTAGAAGTTGGCCTGGTATATGCTGACCACTAATTATAGTGGGCACCTTGTACCAGTCCAAACAACCCTTATTGATCATTAGGTTAAAAACAACCTTTATTGAAAGCTATCCTAGTGGTAGCTATGGAGAGCAGCCTTCAGGCTAAGTCTCGAATAATGTAAAGCAGCTAGTTTTACCAGATCAGAACCTTCTGAATGCCCAAATGAGGGAAAAACCACACAAGGAATATATCAGGAATATATAAAATATATGTATTTATTACTAAACACTCTCTACTAACCTTTTCATGAGATTAGAGAACAAGGCACTAAGCATGGGCGGAAAATCCGTTACGCTCGCGGATTTTGCGGATTTTCGGGAAATCCGCAATCCGCGAGATTTGCGAATTTCCCGCAAAATCCGCAAATCCGCGAGCAGCGGATTTTGCTCACGCTGCTCGCACTGTTCGCGTGAGTTCGCGCCCCGCGAATAAGTGCAAAATTGCAGAAATACGATCTTAGCAAAACTGAAAGTAACTACTTACCAGGTTCAAAAGTTCAGGCACATCATTAGTAGCCATTTCCTGTAGTGCTTCCTGAGGGGCCCCTCCAGAGTTCAGTTGCCAGTTGAAACTATTATGTGACCCTGCTCTGAACCTCAGAATAGTTACACATATGCCACAAAGGTCCTGAATTACAGCTAAGGGAGACAAGCAGGAGCCAGGCTGGAAGTTCAAATCCATTAATCAGCCCCTAATGCATTATTGTCAGTTGGGGCAGGGCAGGTGTTGTAACTAATTTTGCAACAATGAAAGCACTTAGCAAGTGCAAAAGATCACTAATCAGGGAGCACTAAGGAAGCAGGTGCCAGCTAAAAAAATATTCTGTGACACATTAATCAGCCCCAAATTAATTCAGGTCACTTGAGGCAGGGAAGGTGTGCTTTGCTTTGCCGAAAATAATGTACACTGGACAACCAGAGGGTGTGGTGATGAAACAGAGGGTGGCATGGGTGGGCCAGAGGGTGGCATGAGTAGTCAGAGAGTGGCAGTGGTGACAGAGAGTGGCAGTGATGAAGAAGAGTGTCCCAAACAGGCTGGACACGTAGAAACAACAAGTTCGCAAAACTTGCGACCCGACAGGTAAGTTCGCAAATTGCGAAATTGTAAAAACCCTCGCGAACTGGCAGAAACACGGGCGAACACAAAAAAAAAAAATCCGCAAATTCGCGGGAATTCGCGGATTTTGCGGATTGCGAATCCGCAAATCCGCAAAATTCGCGGATTGCCAATCCGCAAAATCCGCTCATGCTTACAAGGCACACAATATTAAATCATTAGAACAAAAATAAATAGCACAATACACAGTGGGCTCCGGGGGAGACCAAACCATATACTGAGAAAGTGGTATAACAACCACGACTTGAATAGACACAGTGCCTAGTGCACATAGAATTGCTCGGACCCCAAGGAACCACCCAAGTTAGTAACACAGGGGACCCACAGAGGACGAGTGTAGTGTGAGAACACAGACGCGAGCTCCGTACAACTCCATGGGAAAGTTGCGGTTGGAATTTTAAAGAATAAGGACACTTCAGAGAGGACTTTGAGCAAACCTTTTCAAACATAGAAGGTTCTAAGGCCAGCACCCTTGTGAGCACTGGAGTACTCGTGTTACCTAACCCAGGGAAGGCGGGTGCTTAGGTGTCAAGTGATGTCGGGAATCTTCGTCGTTTCCAATGGCGTGATGCTGAAAAGTGCTGCTGCAATGGAGAGCAAAAGTGTCCGGTGGAATCAAAGCCTGGATTTGAGGTAAGAAGAACCTGAAAGCAGAGGGGACAGAGGCTAGGTCACTTCAGGGTGACCAGGGGCTCGATAGACTAATGCCCACCGATGTCGGGTACTTCAGGTGAGTTGACGCAATGATTGACTCTGCAGCCACAGGGACCAGGAGATGTTAAGGACAACCAAAGTCCAGAGGTGAGCTGTCCCACAAAGGATTTTGAGTGCTGGGGGGTCAGTAATCAGAGGGAAAGAACCAACAAGCCTTGGCAACTGCAACCGAAGGGGTCAGAGGAAATCAGCTTCGGGGAAGACCAGCAAGGTACTGGGGACTCTCCAAGCAATGGAGAGTCAGGGCACATCTGGGGCAACCAGGAAAGCCCACAGAAATTTAAAGTAGCCTTAACAGGGACCCATAGGCCAATGGACCAGGGATCCCGAAGGGACCTCAAGAGGAATTATGAAATACCAGCCCATGGAACACTTGTGAAGTGTAGGCCGGAAATCTTAAGTGTAAACACTGCCCGTGGTCAGGACTACACGTAACCCAAAGTTGAGCCTCAGGGCTCACAGGAAAGCATACGCTGCTGCAAAAGCCTAAATTAGACCCATACCTCAGTTTTTCTATAGTTACATGTAAGCACTACTTTGCGCTCAAACTCCCACGGCCAATCTCGCGAGATGGACTACGGGATGATGTCATCCCACCCGCATTCGTAGTTCTTTATTCAAACCGTGTGAATGTATAATACTTGTATCACCAACTTTATCCGAATAGTACTAAACAGACCAAACTCTAGCAGAGGCGAGTTTTATTATTATACGTCCACAATGATGCATTATCGTTCATGGACTAAAGGATGACCTCACGGCGTCCATTTTAGTAGTTTCCTAGCCCCGTCATGTTTAGTGTGTTACTCAGTGTAAGAGGCATTTTTTAGCACAAGTTGTTGAGACATACATACTGGTAAACAGACCAAACTCTAGCAGAGGCGAGTTTTATTATTATACGTCCACGATGATGCATTATCGTTCATGGACTACAGGATGACCTCACGGCCTCCATTTTAGTCGTTTCTTAGCCCAGTCATGTTTAATGTGTTACTTAGTGTAAGAGGCATCTTTTAGCTCAAGTTGTTGAGACATACATACTGGTATGTGAATGCAAGGTATTAAAGAATTGATAACTGCGTTCCTGTATCTCCTTACTAGGATTACCAGCAACCGCACCAAAACTTGTGTGTGGTAAAAATAGACTACAAAATGACTTCATAACGTCTGTTATGGTAGTTTATTTGCGGCATCTATGTATTCATGTCATTTCATGTCTAACTCTGCATAAAAGGCATAGACTCCTCATCTTTTACCACAAGCTCTTCAAGCAAACCTACTTGTATGTACATATAAGGTAATGGAAAATGATGAACTGAATTACAGTTTCTCATATAGAGGATTACCAAATAAAACAAAAAACCTTGGTGTTTTCAATGGTCTTACACTATTTCCTGGATGCACAGATTGATAGGAGCCAATCCCTGAGGTGAGATCCCAAATGGTCATTACTCAATAGTTGTTTATCATTCTTGCCATACATAATCAAATATTGATACTCTTCTTGTAGATCTTCCATTGTGTGGTAAAATATAACATCTCCTCTCTAAATGGACCTCTATAACAGGGTCCAAGGAATGTCGTCGTTCAGTCCGTCAGAATCAGTCCTGAGCTTATAGATTCATTTCTGTTCTTTCTGGAACAGGTATCTGGACACATCACTTATATGCCCAGGTATGAAGGGCTTTTCAAGGACAGTCCATTGGAAATCAGTTTCACGATGTTGCTTCTCCAGGAAATGTCTTGTGAGTTTTGTAAGGGATTTCTTGCAACGGAAAGAGCTCTTATGCTCTAACATTTGTGTGCGGACTTTTCGGGTAGTCATCCCCACATAGCGAATAATGCAAGTACATGTTAGCAAATAAATCAGGTTGTTACTGTTACAGTTGCTGAAGTTGCACTGTACCCATGGTCTATTCGTGCCTATATCTACTTCCCTAGAGTGTTTGGTCTGCGGGCAAACAGAGCAAATACCACAAGGGTGGTGCCCCACAACTGGAGGAAGATTCCATAGGGTCTCTCCGGTTTTTCTGAGGATTTCTTTGGGGCAAGTATGCACCAGGCGATCTCGGATACTACTTGCCCATTTAAATGCAAAGAGGGGCAGGGCAATCTTGTCATTGCTGTGATTTAAAATCTGCCAGTGTCTTCTGATAATTTTCTGAATGTTATTGCTCCTGGTGTTGAAAGTGCTCACGAAAGTGAGTCTTTCTAATGGAGGTTTTGGAACAGGAGGTTCAAGGAGAGCTTCTCTGTTGTTGTTCATTGCTCTTTTCCGTGACTTTTTAATCAAGGAGCTTGGATAGTGTCTCTCCTTCAATTGTAATGACAGATTGCTGGCATGTACACTAAAGTCCTCATTATTGGAGCAGTTCCTTCGGACTCGTAAGAACTGCCCATAGGGTAGATTTTAGCGTAGGGACTTGGGATGATGGCTTTCGTAGAGGAGTAGAGAATTACGCGCCATTGGTTTCCTATATAGCTCACTCTGCAGGCCTGCAGGTGTCGCATATATAGACAGATCCAGGAAGGCAATCCTTTCTTTGTGGGCCTCTAGCGTGAATTTGAGGTACCGATTCTGGCTATTCAGCCATAGATGAAATTCATTGACTGAGTCCATGGTGCCTCTCCACACCACCAACATGTCGTCAATATAACGCTTCCACCACCTAATCGATGTGTGGAAGGGGTTGGTGGGAGTAAGTACGTGCTGCTGTTTGAACTGGTGCACATACAGGTTTGCCAAGCTTGGTGCGAAAACGCTGCCCATACTTGTACCAGATATCTGGAGATATGTTTTATCTTCATATTTGAAATAGTTCTTTTTCATGGCCAGTGTGGCTAAAGCCATTATGAATGGTACCGGTCTAATTGTCTCACAGATATTATCGCTCAGGATGGATGTAACGACTTCTAAAGTCTCATCCTGAGGGATAGAGGTGTACAAAGATTCTACATCGAAAGAGACCAATAGGTCTCTTTCAAGGTCAAAATCGATTTCAGGGAGGACTCGTAGGACATCCTTTGTGTCCTGTAAGTAGGTGGGCATTTTTTGTACAATAGGCAGTAGAAATACATCTACAAAGGTGGAAACCAACTCTAATGCAGACCCTATCCCTGAAATGATAGGCCTGCTGGGCGGAGGCCTCTGTGGCTTGTGCACCTTTGATAGAATGTAGAAGTAAGGTGTAACAGGGTATTTGACTACTAAAAAGGCAGCGTCGTTTCGGGTAATCCATCCCTCTGAAGAAGCCACTTCCCCTAGGTCCCTTATCTGCTTCATGACATCCTCAGTGGGGTCTTGTTGCAGAATCGAATATGGCTGAAAATAATTATACCAAAGTATGTAATGAAAGGAGTACTTATCTCCACAGGAGCAGCATTCAAAAGAGGAGGAATGTTATGTGCATGGACTTCTTATTACTTATGTATTCTGGTTCTAGTTTATTGTGTTATCCTAAGGTCTTTAAAGGTGCTCCAGAAATGGGCATTAAAAAATGAAATGCATAATGGTAGCCTCCGGTCTTGATATCAAATCTATAAGATGCTAAAAATCATATGTACAATTTAAAGTTTTAAGAACAGCCACATAGCTACTAATCTTTTCCAACTTCCCATGCACCCTTGAAAAGAACTTGTGTCTTTCCAACACAACATTGATTTGTGAACCAAAATTATTTCAAGCATCATCACTGACATATCATAGATATTACTAGGTTCACCACTGCCATCACTTATCTCTATAACATTGAGACTTTCATATATACACTTTCCCTCAATACCAAGATTGTATAGAAGTATAGCTTTCTTTTGGTTTGCTGAAAATGTCTCACCCCCAATAGCTATCAGGTATGAATTAAACATGTGTTTCCATCTTTTCCAAGGTAAAACAGGCTCACCTTTATCAGATAGGAAATAGGGAGCCTCAGATGAGATTGACATGGTGAGAAAAACAATCCACAAAAGAAATGACTCTCAAAATCACAAACCTGTCAAATTATATAAGGTGGTAATTGCAGAGAAAAAACAGTAAAACAAAAACACATATCATATAATGTAAGGAACAAAACTACACCAAAAAAGAAAAGGTCAAATGGAGAATACACCGTTCAGTACTAAAATAGATGCAACAGCTGTAAATTTAGCACGCGGTGTCCCATCCCCCCCATCTAATGTGTGTTAGAAGTTGGCCTGGTATATGCTGACCACTAATTATAGTGGGCACCTTGTACCAGTCCAAACAACCCTTATTGATCATTAGGTTAAAAACAACCTTTATTGAAAGCTATCCTAGTGGTAGCTATGGAGAGCAGCCTTCAGGCTAAGTCTCGAATAATGTAAAGCAGCTAGTTTTACCAGATCAGAACCTTCTGAATGCCCAAATGAGGGAAAAACCACACAAGGAATATATCAGGAATATATAAAATATATGTATTTATTACTAAACACTCTCTACTAACCTTTTCATGAGATTAGAGAACAAGGCACTAAGCATGGGCGGAAAATCCGTTACGCTCGCGGATTTTGCGGATTTTCGGGAAATCCGCAATCCGCGAGATTTGCGAATTTCCCGCAAAATCCGCAAATCCGCGAGCAGCGGATTTTGCTCACGCTGCTCGCACTGTTCGCGTGAGTTCGCGCCCCGCGAATAAGTGCAAAATTGCAGAAATACGATCTTAGCAAAACTGAAAGTAACTACTTACCAGGTTCAAAAGTTCAGGCACATCATTAGTAGCCATTTCCTGTAGTGCTTCCTGAGGGGCCCCTCCAGAGTTCAGTTGCCAGTTGAAACTATTATGTGACCCTGCTCTGAACCTCAGAATAGTTACACATATGCCACAAAGGTCCTGAATTACAGCTAAGGGAGACAAGCAGGAGCCAGGCTGGAAGTTCAAATCCATTAATCAGCCCCTAATGCATTATTGTCAGTTGGGGCAGGGCAGGTGTTGTAACTAATTTTGCAACAATGAAAGCACTTAGCAAGTGCAAAAGATCACTAATCAGGGAGCACTAAGGAAGCAGGTGCCAGCTAAAAAAATATTCTGTGACACATTAATCAGCCCCAAATTAATTCAGGTCACTTGAGGCAGGGAAGGTGTGCTTTGCTTTGCCGAAAATAATGTACACTGGACAACCAGAGGGTGTGGTGATGAAACAGAGGGTGGCATGGGTGGGCCAGAGGGTGGCATGAGTAGTCAGAGAGTGGCAGTGGTGACAGAGAGTGGCAGTGATGAAGAAGAGTGTCCCAAACAGGCTGGACACGTAGAAACAACAAGTTCGCAAAACTTGCGACCCGACAGGTAAGTTCGCAAATTGCGAAATTGTAAAAACCCTCGCGAACTGGCAGAAACACGGGCGAACACAAAAAAAAAAATCCGCAAATTCGCGGGAATTCGCGGATTTTGCGGATTGCGAATCCGCAAATCCGCAAAATTCGCGGATTGCCAATCCGCAAAATCCGCTCATGCTTACAAGGCACACAATATTAAATCATTAGAACAAAAATAAATAGCACAATACACAGTGGGCTCCGGGGGAGACCAAACCATATACTGAGAAAGTGGTATAACAACCACGACTTGAATAGACACAGTGCCTAGTGCACATAGAATTGCTCGGACCCCAAGGAACCACCCAAGTTAGTAACACAGGGGACCCACAGAGGACGAGTGTAGTGTGAGAACACAGACGCGAGCTCCGTACAACTCCATGGGAAAGTTGCGGTTGGAATTTTAAAGAATAAGGACACTTCAGAGAGGACTTTGAGCAAACCTTTTCAAACATAGAAGGTTCTAAGGCCAGCACCCTTGTGAGCACTGGAGTACTCGTGTTACCTAACCCAGGGAAGGCGGGTGCTTAGGTGTCAAGTGATGTCGGGAATCTTCGTCGTTTCCAATGGCGTGATGCTGAAAAGTGCTGCTGCAATGGAGAGCAAAAGTGTCCGGTGGAATCAAAGCCTGGATTTGAGGTAAGAAGAACCTGAAAGCAGAGGGGACAGAGGCTGGGTCACTTCAGGGTGACCAGGGGCTCGATAGACTAATGCCCACCGATGTCGGGTACTTCAGGTGAGTTGACGCAATGATTGACTCTGCAGCCACAGGGACCAGGAGATGTTAAGGACAACCAAAGTCCAGAGGTGAGCTGTCCCACAAAGGATTTTGAGTGCTGGGGGGTCAGTAATCAGAGGGAAAGAACCAACAAGCCTTGGCAACTGCAACCGAAGGGGTCAGAGGAAATCAGCTTCGGGGAAGACCAGCAAGGTACTGGGGACTCTCCAAGCAATGGAGAGTCAGGGCACATCTGGGGCAACCAGGAAAGCCCACAGAAATTTAAAGTAGCCTTAACAGGGACCCATAGGCCAATGGACCAGGGATCCCGAAGGGACCTCAAGAGGAATTATGAAATACCAGCCCATGGAACACTTGTGAAGTGTAGGCCGGAAATCTTAAGTGTAAACACTGCCCGTGGTCAGGACTACACGTAACCCAAAGTTGAGCCTCAGGGCTCACAGGAAAGCATACGCTGCTGCAAAAGCCTAAATTAGACCCATACCTCAGTTTTTCTATAGTTACATGTAAGCACTACTTTGCGCTCAAACTCCCACGGCCAATCTCGCGAGATGGACTACGGGATGATGTCATCCCACCCGCATTCGTAGTTCTTTATTCAAACCGTGTGAATGTATAATACTTGTATCACCAACTTTATCCGAATAGTACTAAACAGACCAAACTCTAGCAGAGGCGAGTTTTATTATTATACGTCCACAATGATGCATTATCGTTCATGGACTAAAGGATGACCTCACGGCGTCCATTTTAGTAGTTTCCTAGCCCCGTCATGTTTAGTGTGTTACTCAGTGTAAGAGGCATTTTTTAGCACAAGTTGTTGAGACATACATACTGGTAAACAGACCAAACTCTAGCAGAGGCGAGTTTTATTATTATACGTCCACGATGATGCATTATCGTTCATGGACTACAGGATGACCTCACGGCCTCCATTTTAGTCGTTTCTTAGCCCAGTCATGTTTAATGTGTTACTTAGTGTAAGAGGCATCTTTTAGCTCAAGTTGTTGAGACATACATACTGGTATGTGAATGCAAGGTATTAAAGAATTGATAACTGCGTTCCTGTATCTCCTTACTAGGATTACCAGCAACCGCACCAAAACTTGTGTGTGGTAAAAATAGACTACAAAATGACTTCATAACGTCTGTTATGGTAGTTTATTTGCGGCATCTATGTATTCATGTCATTTCATGTCTAACTCTGCATAAAAGGCATAGACTCCTCATCTTTTACCACAAGCTCTTCAAGCAAACCTACTTGTATGTACATATAAGGTAATGGAAAATGATGAACTGAATTACAGTTTCTCATATAGAGGATTACCAAATAAAACAAAAAACCTTGGTGTTTTCAATGGTCTTACACTATTTCCTGGATGCACAGATTGATAGGAGCCAATCCCTGAGGTGAGATCCCAAATGGTCATTACTCAATAGTTGTTTATCATTCTTGCCATACATAATCAAATATTGATACTCTTCTTGTAGATCTTCCATTGTGTGGTAAAATATAACATCTCCTCTCTAAATGGACCTCTATAACAGGGTCCAAGGAATGTCGTCGTTCAGTCCGTCAGAATCAGTCCTGAGCTTATAGATTCATTTCTGTTCTTTCTGGAACAGGTATCTGGACACATCACTTATATGCCCAGGTATGAAGGGCTTTTCAAGGACAGTCCATTGGAAATCAGTTTCACGATGTTGCTTCTCCAGGAAATGTCTTGTGAGTTTTGTAAGGGATTTCTTGCAACGGAAAGAGCTCTTATGCTCTAACATTTGTGTGCGGACTTTTCGGGTAGTCATCCCCACATAGCGAATAATGCAAGTACATGTTAGCAAATAAATCAGGTTGTTACTGTTACAGTTGCTGAAGTTGCACTGTACCCATGGTCTATTCGTGCCTATATCTACTTCCCTAGGGTGTTTGGTCTGCGGGCAAACAGAGCAAATACCACAAGGGTGGTGCCCCACAACTGGAGGAAGATTCCATAGGGTCTCTCCGGTTTTTCTGAGGATTTCTTTGGGGCAAGTATGCACCAGGCGATCTCGGATACTACTTGCCCATTTAAATGCAAAGAGGTGCAGGGCAATCTTGTCATTGCTGTGATTTAAAATCTGCCAGTGTCTTCTGATAATTTTCTGAATGTTATTGCTCCTGGTGTTGAAAGTGCTCACGAAAGTGAGTCTTTCTAATGGAGGTTTTGGAACAGGAGGTTCAAGGAGAGCTTCTCTGTTGTTGTTCATTGCTCTTTTCCGTGACTTTTTAATCAAGGAGCTTGGATAGTGTCTCTCCTTCAATTGTAATGACAGATTGCTGGCATGTACACTAAAGTCCTCATTATTGGAGCAGTTCCTTCGGACTCGTAAGAACTGCCCATAGGGTAGATTTTAGCGTAGGGACTTGGGATGATGGCTTTCGTAGAGGAGTAGAGAATTACGCGCCATTGGTTTCCTATATAGCTCACTCTGCAGGCCTGCAGGTGTCGCATATATAGACAGATCCAGGAAGGCAATCCTTTCTTTGTGGGCCTCTAGCGTGAATTTGAGGTACCGATTCTGGCTATTCAGCCATAGATGAAATTCATTGACTGAGTCCATGGTGCCTCTCCACACCACCAACATGTCGTCAATATAACGCTTCCACCACCTAATCGATGTGTGGAAGGGGTTGGTGGGAGTAAGTACGTGCTGCTGTTTGAACTGGTGCACATACAGGTTTGCCAAGCTTGGTGCGAAAACGCTGCCCATACTTGTACCAGATATCTGGAGATATGTTTTATCTTCATATTTGAAATAGTTCTTTTTCATGGCCAGTGTGGCTAAAGCCATTATGAATGGTACCGGTCTAATTGTCTCACAGATATTATCGCTCAGGATGGATGTAACGACTTCTAAAGTCTCATCCTGAGGGATAGAGGTGTACAAAGATTCTACATCGAAAGAGACCAATAGGTCTCTTTCAAGGTCAAAATCGATTTCAGGGAGGACTCGTAGGACATCCTTTGTGTCCTGTAAGTAGGTGGGCATTTTTTGTACAATAGGCAGTAGAAATACATCTACAAAGGTGGAAACCAACTCTAATGCAGACCCTATCCCTGAAATGATAGGCCTGCTGGGCGGAGGCCTCTGTGGCTTGTGCACCTTTGATAGAATGTAGAAGTAAGGTGTAACAGGGTATTTGACTACTAAAAAGGCAGCGTCGTTTCGGGTAATCCATCCCTCTGAAGAAGCCACTTCCCCTAGGTCCCTTATCTGCTTCATGACATCCTTAGTGGGGTCTTGTTGCAGAATCGAATATGACTGAAAATAATTATACCAAAGTATGTAATGAAAGGAGTACTTATCTCCACAGGAGCAGCATTCAAAAGAGGAGGAATGTTATGTGCATGGACTTCTTATTACTTATGTATTCTGGTTCTAGTTTATTGTGTTATCCTAAGGTCTTTAAAGGTGCTCCAGAAATGGGCCTTAAAAAATGAAATGCATAATGGTAGCCTCCGGTCTTGATATCAAATCTATAAGATGCTAAAAATCATATGTACAATTTAAAGTTTTAAGAACAGCCACATAGCTACTAATCTTTTCCAACTTCCCATGCACCCTTGAAAAGAACTTGTGTCTTTCCAACACAACATTGATTTGTGAACCAAAATTATTTCAAGCATCATCACTGACATATCATAGATATTACTAGGTTCACCACTGCCATCACTTATCTCTATAACATTGAGACTTTCATATATACACTTTCCCTCAATACCAAGATTGTATAGAAGTATAGCTTTCTTTTGGTTTGCTGAAAATGTCTCACCCCCAATAGCTATCAGGTATGAATTAAACATGTGTTTCCATCTTTTCCAAGGTAAAACAGGCTCACCTTTATCAGATAGGAAATAGGGAGCCTCAGATGAGATTGACATGGTGAGAAAAACAATCCACAAAAGAAATGACTCTCAAAATCACAAACCTGTCAAATTATATAAGGTGGTAATTGCAGAGAAAAAACAGTAAAACAAAAACACATATCATATAATGTAAGGAACAAAACTACACCAAAAAAGAAAAGGTCAAATGGAGAATACACCGTTCAGTACTAAAATAGATGCAACAGCTGTAAATTTAGCACGCGGTGTCCCATCCCCCCCATCTAATGTGTGTTAGAAGTTGGCCTGGTATATGCTGACCACTAATTATAGTGGGCACCTTGTACCAGTCCAAACAACCCTTATTGATCATTAGGTTAAAAACAACCTTTATTGAAAGCTATCCTAGTGGTAGCTATGGAGAGCAGCCTTCAGGCTAAGTCTCGAATAATGTAAAGCAGCTAGTTTTACCAGATCAGAACCTTCTGAATGCCCAAATGAAAGAAAAACCACACAAGGAATATATCAGGAATATATAAAATATATGTATTTATTACTAAACACTCTCTACTAACCTTTTCATGAGATTAGAGAACAAGGCACACAATATTAAATCATTAGAACAAAAATAAATAGCACAATATACAGTGGGCTCCGGGGGAGACCAAACCATATACTGAGAAAGTGGTATAACAACCACGACTTGAATAGACACAGTGCCTAGTGCACATAGAATTGCTCGGACCCCAAGGAACCACCCAAGTTAGTAACACAGGGGACCCACAGAGGATGAGTGTAGTGTGAGAACACAGACGCGAGCTCCGTACAACTCCATGGGAAAGTTGCGGTTGGAATTTTAAAGAATAAGGACACTTCAGAGAGGACTTTGAGCAAACCTTTTCAAACATAGAAGGTTCTAAGGCCAGCACCCTTGTGAGCACTGGAGTACTCGTGTTACCTAACCCAGGGAAGGCGGGTGCTTAGGTGTCAAGTGATGTCGGGAATCTTCGTCGTTTCCAATGGCGTGATGCTGAAAAGTGCTGCTGCAATGGAGAGCAAAAGTGTCCGGTGGAATCAAAGCCTGGATTTGAGGTAAGAAGAACCTGAAAGCAGAGGGGACAGAGGCTGGGTCACTTCAGGGTGACCAGGGGCTCGATAGACTAATGCCCACCGATGTCGGGTACTTCAGGTGAGTTGACGCAATGATTGACTCTGCAGCCACAGGGACCAGGAGATGTTAAGGACAACCAAAGTCCAGAGGTGAGCTGTCCCACAAAGGATTTTGAGTGCTGGGGGGTCAGTAATCAGAGGGAAAGAACCAACAAGCCTTGGCAACTGCAACCCAAGGGGTCAGAGGAAATCAGCTTCGGGGAAGACCAGCAAGGTACTGGGGACTCTCCAAGCAATGGAGAGTCAGGGCACATCTGGGGCAACCAGGAAAGCCCACAGAAATTTAAAGTAGCCTTAACAGGGACCCATAGGCCAATGGACCAGGGATCCCGAAGGGACCTCAAGAGGAATTATGAAATACCAGCCCATGGAACACTTGTGAAGTGTAGGCCGGAAATCTTAAGTGTAAACACTGCCCGTGGTCAGGACTACACGTAACCCAAAGTTGAGCCTCAGGGCTCACAGGAAAGCATACGCTGCTGCAAAAGCCTAAATTAGACCCATACCTCAGTTTTTCTATAGTTACATGTAAGCACTACTTTGCGCTCAAACTCCCGCGGCCAATCTCGCGAGATGGACTACGGGATGATGTCATCCCACCCGCATTCGTAGTTCTTTATTCAAACCGTGTGAATGTATAATACTTGTATCACGAACTTTATCCGAATAGTACTAAACAGACCAAACTCTAGCAGAGGCGAGTTTTATTATTATACGTCCACAATGATGCATTATCGTTCATGGACTAAAGGATGACCTCACGGCGTCCATTTTAGTAGTTTCCTAGCCCCGTCATGTTTAGTGTGTTACTCAGTGTAAGAGGCATTTTTTAGCACAAGTTGTTGAGACATACATACTGGTAAACAGACCAAACTCTAGCAGAGGCGAGTTTTATTATTATACGTCCACGATGATGCATTATCGTTCATGGACTACAGGATGACCTCACGGCCTCCATTTTAGTCGTTTCTTAGCCCAGTCATGTTTAATGTGTTACTTAGTGTAAGAGGCATCTTTTAGCTCAAGTTGTTGAGACATACATACTGGTATGTGAATGCAAGGTATTAAAGAATTGATAACTGCGTTCCTGTATCTCCTTACTAGGATTACCAGCAACCGCACCAAAACTTGTGTGTGGTAAAAATAGACTACAAAATGACTTCATAACGTCTGTTATGGTAGTTTATTTGCGGCATCTATGTATTCATGTCATTTCATGTCTAACTCTGCATAAAAGGCATAGACTCCTCATCTTTTACCACAAGCTCTTCAAGCAAACCTACTTGTATGTACATATAAGGTAATGGAAAATGATGAACTGAATTACAGTTTCTCATATAGAGGATTACCAAATAAAACAAAAAACCTTGGTGTTTTCAATGGTCTTACACTATTTCCTGGATGCACAGATTGATAGGAGCCAATCCCTGAGGTGAGATCCCAAATGGTCATTACTCAATAGTTGTTTATCATTCTTGCCATACATAATCAAATATTGATACTCTTCTTGTAGATCTTCCATTGTGTGGTAAAATATAACATCTCCTCTCTAAATGGACCTCTATAACAGGGTCCAAGGAATGTCGTCGTTCAGTCCGTCAGAATCAGTCCTGAGCTTATAGATTCATTTCTGTTCTTTCTGGAACAGGTATCTGGACACATCACTTATATGCCCAGGTATGAAGGGCTTTTCAAGGACAGTCCATTGGAAATCAGTTTCACGATGTTGCTTCTCCAGGAAATGTCTTGTGAGTTTTGTAAGGGATTTCTTGCAACGGAAAGAGCTCTTATGCTCTAACATTTGTGTGCGGACTTTTCGGGTAGTCATCCCCACATAGCGAATAATGCAAGTACATGTTAGCAAATAAATCAGGTTGTTACTGTTACAGTTGCTGAAGTTGCACTGTACCCATGGTCTATTCGTGCCTATATCTACTTCCCTAGAGTGTTTGGTCTGCGGGCAAACAGAGCAAATACCACAAGGGTGGTGCCCCACAACTGGAGGAAGATTCCATAGGATCTCTCCGGTTTTTCTGAGGATTTCTTTGGGGCAAGTATGCACCAGGCGATCTCGGATACTACTTGCCCATTTAAATGCAAAGAGGGGCAGGGCAATCTTGTCATTGCTGTGATTTAAAATCTGCCAGTGTCTTCTGATAATTTTCTGAATGTTATTGCTCCTGGTGTTGAAAGTGCTCACGAAAGTGAGTCTTTCTAATGGAGGTTTTGGAACAGGAGGTTCAAGGAGAGCTTCTCTGTTGTTGTTCATTGCTCTTTTCCGTGACTTTTTAATCAAGGAGCTTGGATAGTGTCTCTCCTTCAATTGTAATGACAGATTGCTGGCATGTACACTAAAGTCCTCATTATTGGAGCAGTTCCTTCGGACTCGTAAGAACTGCCCATAGGGTAGATTTTAGCGTAGGGACTTGGGATGATGGCTTTCGTAGAGGAGTAGAGAATTACGCGCCATTGGTTTCCTATATAGCTCACTCTGCAGGCCTGCAGGTGTCGCATATATAGACAGATCCAGGAAGGCAATCCTTTCTTTGTGGGCCTCTAGCGTGAATTTGAGGTACCGATTCTGGCTATTCAGCCATAGATGAAATTCATTGACTGAGTCCATGGTGCCTCTCCACACCACCAACATGTCGTCAATATAACGCTTCCACCACCTAATCGATGTGTGGAAGGGGTTGGTGGGAGTAAGTACGTGCTGCTGTTCGAACTGGTGCACATACAGGTTTGCCAAGCTTGGTGCGAAAACGCTGCCCATACTTGTACCAGATATCTGGAGATATGTTTTATCTTCATATTTGAAATAGTTCTTTTTCATGGCCAGTGTGGCTAAAGCCATTATGAATGGTACCGGTGTAATTGTCTCACAGATATTATCGCTCAGGATGGATGTAACGACTTCTAAAGTCTCATCCTGAGGGATAGAGGTGTACAAAGATTCTACATCGAAAGAGACCAATAGGTCTCTTTCAAGGTCAAAATCGATTTCAGGGAGGACTCGTAGGACATCCTTTGTGTCCTGTAAGTAGGTGGGCATTTTTTGTACAATAGGCAGTAGAAACACATCTACAAAGGTGGAAACCAACTCTAATGCAGACCCTATCCCTGAAATGATAGGCCTGCTGGGCGGAGGCCTCTGTGGCTTGTGCACCTTTGATAGAATGTAGAAGTAAGGTGTAACAGGGTATTTGACTACTAAAAAGGCAGCGTCGTTTCGGGTAATCCATCCCTCTGAAGAAGCCACTTCCCCTAGGTCCCTTATCTGCTTCATGACATCCTCAGTGGGGTCTTGTTGCAGAATCGAATATGGCTGAAAATAATTATACCAAAGTATGTAATGAAAGGAGTACTTATCTCCACAGGAGCAGCATTCAAAAGAGGAGGAATGTTATGTGCATGGACTTCTTATTACTTATGTATTCTGGTTCTAGTTTATTGTGTTATCCTAAGGTCTTTAAAGGTGCTCCAGAAATGGGCATTAAAAAATGAAATGCATAATGGTAGCCTCCGGTCTTGATATCAAATCTATAAGATGCTAAAAATCATATGTACAATTTAAAGTTTTAAGAACAGCCACATAGCTACTAATCTTTTCCAACTTCCCATGCACCCTTGAAAAGAACTTGTGTCTTTCCAACACAACACTGATTTGTGAACCAAAATTATTTCAAGCATCATCACTGACATATCATAGATATTACTAGGTTCACCACTGCCATCACTTATCTCTATAACATTGAGACTTTCATATATACACTTTCCCTCAATACCAAGATTGTATAGAAGTATAGCTTTCTTTTGGTTTGCTGAAAATGTCTCACCCCCAATAGCTATCAGGTATGAATTAAACATGTGTTTCCATCTTTTCCAAGGTAAAACAGGCTCACCTTTATCAGATAGGAAATAGGGAGCCTCAGATGAGATTGACATGGTGAGAAAAACAATCCACAAAAGAAATGACTCTCAAAATCACAAACCTGTCAAATTATATAAGGTGGTAATTGCAGAGAAAAAACAGTAAAACAAAAACACATATCATATAATGTAAGGAACAAAACTACACCAAAAAAGAAAAGGTCAAATGGAGAATACACCGTTCAGTACTAAAATAGATGCAACAGCTGTAAATTTAGCACGCGGTGTCCCATCCCCCCCATCTAATGTGTGTTAGAAGTTGGCCTGGTATATGCTGACCACTAATTATAGTGGGCACCTTGTACCAGTCCAAACAACCCTTATTGATCATTAGGTTAAAAACAACCTTTATTGAAAGCTATCCTAGTGGTAGCTATGGAGAGCAGCCTTCAGGCTAAGTCTCGAATAATGTAAAGCAGCTAGTTTTACCAGATCAGAACCTTCTGAATGCCCAAATGAAAGAAAAACCACACAAGGAATATATCAGGAATATATAAAATATATGTATTTATTACTAAACACTCTCTACTAACCTTTTCATGAGATTAGAGAACAAGGCACACAATATTAAATCATTAGAACAAAAATAAATAGCACAATACACAGTGGGCTCCGGGGGAGACCAAACCATATACTGAGAAAGTGGTATAACAACCACGACTTGAATAGACACAGTGCCTAGTGCACATAGAATTGCTCGGACCCCAAGGAACCACCCAAGTTAGTAACACAGGGGACCCACAGAGGATGAGTGTAGTGTGAGAACACAGACGCGAGCTCCGTACAACTCCATGGGAAAGTTGCGGTTGGAATTTTAAAGAATAAGGACACTTCAGAGAGGACTTTGAGCAAACCTTTTCAAACATAGAAGGTTCTAAGGCCAGCACCCTTGTGAGCACTGGAGTACTCGTGTTACCTAACCCAGGGAAGGCGGGTGCTTAGGTGTCAAGTGATGTCGGGAATCTTCGTCGTTTCCAATGGCGTGATGCTGAAAAGTGCTGCTGCAATGGAGAGCAAAAGTGTCCGGTGGAATCAAAGCCTGGATTTGAGGTAAGAAGAACCTGAAAGCAGAGGGGACAGAGGCTGGGTCACTTCAGGGTGACCAGGGGCTCGATAGACTAATGCCCACCGATGTCGGGTACTTCAGGTGAGTTGACGCAATGATTGACTCTGCAGCCACAGGGACCAGGAGATGTTAAGGACAACCAAAGTCCAGAGGTGAGCTGTCCCACAAAGGATTTTGAGTGCTGGGGGGTCAGTAATCAGAGGGAAAGAACCAACAAGCCTTGGCAACTGCAACCCAAGGGGTCAGAGGAAATCAGCTTCGGGGAAGACCAGCAAGGTACTGGGGACTCTCCAAGCAATGGAGAGTCAGGGCACATCTGGGGCAACCAGGAAAGCCCACAGAAATTTAAAGTAGCCTTAACAGGGACCCATAGGCCAATGGACCAGGGATCCCGAAGGGACCTCAAGAGGAATTATGAAATACCAGCCCATGGAACACTTGTGAAGTGTAGGCCGGAAATCTTAAGTGTAAACACTGCCCGTGGTCAGGACTACACGTAACCCAAAGTTGAGCCTCAGGGCTCACAGGAAAGCATACGCTGCTGCAAAAGAGCACGGTGCACAGGTGTTCAGGTTGGTCGCTCCCCACAGGGATACAGGCCTCAAAATTGCTGAGAGCGCAGATCAACCTCGGAGACCTTGGGAACCCACCTCCTGTGTTGCAGAAATCTTTGGAATCCTCAGGAGCTTCGGAGATGCAAACTGGTCAGATGCGTTTAGGTGCTCGTTTAGCAAGGGAGTAACTCTTTTACTCCAAGGGAAATTCTTCAGTCGTCCAGCGTCATGAAGATCGTTGAAGTACTTGGTTTCTGTAGCTGAGTTTAGTCCAAGTAGTCAGGGGTTCCCACTTTATATCCAAAGAAGGGGTGGGACAAACTCTCGGGACCCACCTATGGGAGGGTCAGGACAGAGGGGTGGTTAGACCCATGTCCTTTGTCCAGTTTTGCGCCAGAGCTGGAGCCAATGGCTCTTGCAACCGGTTTGAACTGAACTATGCACAGGGACACCAAATGTGCCTCCAGTGCAGACATCAAAGCACTCTGAGAGTGCACCCACCCAGCCCAAATATACTAAAGCCTGTCTGGGAGGTGGTTACACCTCCCTATGACAGGAAGCCTATTGTCAAGCCTTCCCCTGCTTGAGCTTGGCTCAGCAGCAGGAGGACAGACTCGTGTCTGTGGCTGGAAGCATCCTTTTCGTGATGCCCGGGTCGAGAAAGCTGGTACTGTTGTACCAGTGTGTCGCATATGTCCGTTTAGGAGGGTGGAATCATACCTCCCATCCAGTTACTGGTGGGGAGGTATGATTCCAAGGTGTTTGACACCAAACACAACATGTTTCTAAGCAGCCGTTTTAAAATTAGCATTTACTGCGAGGTTATAATGCACTTAAGAGTATATGGTCGGCTGTATCACAGAACAACCTCAGAGAATAGGTTCCAAAGGCTGCAGAGGGGCTCCGCTCAAGCATGGGTACCTTCTCACATACAATCCAGCAAGATTGATAAGGCCTCCCATAGGGGTGACTGATAGGTTTACATGTGCAGTGATATAAGGTAGATATAGTGAACCTATATCTAAGTAAGGGGTGCATGCACCACCTTACACAGGCTGCAGTAGCAGACCTGTGGTGTCAGTTTGATGGGTCTCTCAGGGGTGGCATAATACACGCTGCAGCCCCTGGAAGGCCTCTGGGGTACCTGTGCCCTAGGTGCATAGTATACCATATACTAGAGACTTATAAGGGTACCCCAGAATCTAATCTGTGGTATACCTAAAGTACATGCAATCAATTTAGAGGAGAAAGCAGCTAGGCGCGGGTCCTGAATTGCAGGATTCCAGCCATACTAAGTCAAAAACTGTAAAACATCAACAAAAAGTGGGGGTAACTATAAAAAGCAGATCCTACTCTCCTACGCAACCCCCCCCCCTCAAAATCTCAGGACATTAAACTATCCTTGACCAGTTGAGTCTTCATGTTCTAAGTAGAAATATCTGGAGAGTCCATCTGCATTGGCATGCTTACGTCCATCCCCTGTAGGGAACTGGACCCCCTTAAAAGTGTGGGGGTTTCACCCTTCATCTGTTTTAGCCATAAGAGGGGCTTATGATCAGTCTGAACAGTGAAGTGAGTGCCTAACAAGTATGGCCTCAGCTTCTTCGGAGCCCAAACCACAGCAAAGGCCTCCTTCTCAATAGCTGACCAACGTTTCTCTCGGGGTCGGCCTTCTGCTAATAAAAGCTACTGGCTGATCCTGACCTTCATCATTCATTTGTGATAACACAGCCCCTACCCCAACTCAGATGCATCTGTTTGGACAATGAATTGTTTGGAGTAGTCAGGAATTTTGCAGAATGGGAGCAGTGCATATGGCCTGCTTCAGGTCATCAAATTATTTTTGACAGCTAACTGTCCACTGAACTTTCTTTGGCTTTCTCTTGGAAGTTAAGTCATTCAAAGGGGTCACTATGGATTAAGCATGGGCGAATTTTGCGAATCTCGCGTTCGCGAATTTTGCGGATTTGCGAACTCGCAATCCGCAAAATCCGCGAATTCTCGCGAATTTGCGGATTTTTTTTTTGTGTGTTCGCGCGGGTTTCTGCCAGTTCGCGAGGGTTTTGTACAATTTCGCAAAACGCGAACTTACCTGTCGGGTCGCAAGTTTCGCAAACTTGTTGTTTCTACGTGTCCAGCCTGTTTGGGACACTCTTCTTCATCACTGCCACTCTCTGTCACCACTGCCTCTCTCTGACTACTCATGCCACCCTCTGGCCCACCCATGCCACCCTCTGTTTCATCACAGCACCCTCTGGTTGTCCAGTCAGTGTACATTATTGTGGCAACGCAAGCACACCTTCCCTGCCTCAAGTGACCTGAATTAATTTGGGGCTGATTAATGTGTCACAGAATATTTTTTTAGCTGGCACCTGCTTCCTTAGTGCTTCCTGATTAGTGATCTTTTGCACTTGCTAAGTGCTTTCATTGTTGCAAAATTAGTTACAACACCTGCCCTGCCCCAACTGACAATAATGAATTAGGGGCTGATTAATGGATTTGAACTTCCAGCCTGGCTCCTGCTTGTCTCCCTTAGCTGTAATTCAGGACCTTTGTGGCATATGTGTAACTATTCTGAGGTTCAGAGCAGGGTCACATAATAGTTGCAACTGGCAACTGAACTCTGGAGGGGCCCCTCAGGAAGCACTACAGGAAATGGCTACTAATGATGAGCCTGAACTTTTGAACCTGGTAAGTAGTTTCAGTTTTGCTAAAATCGTATTTCTGCAATTTAGCGCTTATTCGCGGGGCGCAAAGTTGTACTGGGAAGCCGCGAACTCACGCGAACAGTGCGAGCAAAATCCGCTGCTCGCGGATTTGCGGATTTTGCGGGAGATTCGCGAATCTCGCGGATTGCGAATTTACCGAAAATCCGCAAAATCCGCGAGCGAAACGGATTTTCCGCCCATGCTTACTATGGATCCATAACCTTTGACAAAGCTCCTATAGTACCCAGTCAGGCCCAAGAAAGCTCTGACCTCAGTCTAGGTGGTGGGAGGAATCCAGTCCATGATGGTCTGGATTTTGCTCTGCAATGGTTGAAGCTGACCTCCACCAACAAGGTGGCCCAGGTATACAACTTGACTCTGGCCTATCTGGCACTTGGTGGCCTTGATAGTAAGGCCTGTTTTCTGCAGGGCTTCTAAAACATTTCTCAGGTGGACCAGGTGATCCTCCTAGGTGGAGCTAAAGATAGCAATATCATCTAGATAAGCTGCACTATAAGCTTCCAGGCTTCCAGAGTTTATTCACCAACCTTTGAAAAGTGGCAGGAGCATTCTTCATACCAAAGGGCATCACCACAAATTGGTAGTGCCCAGTAGGGGTTGAGAATGCTGTTTTTGGCTTTGCATCCTTGGGTTAGTCTGATTGGCCAGTAGCCAGCTGTTAGGTCAAATGTGCTCAGAAACTTGGCAGAGGCCAAAGTATCTATAAGCTCATTCGCCCTTGGGATTGGATGGGCATTAGTCCTAGTGACTGAATTGAGATCCCTGTAGTCAACACAAAACTTCATCTCTCTCTTACTATTCTGTGTGTGAGGTTTGGGTACCAAGACTACTGGACTAGCCCAAGGGCTATCTGAGGGCTCAATCGCTCCCAAATACAACATCTTCTGGACTTAAGTCCCAATAAAGTCCCTGACATGGTCAGGTTGCCTGTAAATCTTATTTTTAACTGGCAGACTGACCCCTGTGTCCACTTCATGAATGCACCAAGTAGTCTGTCGTGGAGTTAGTGAGAACATATGTCTAAACTGATTAAGAACTTTTCTGCAATTAGTTTGCTGCTGGACAGTGAGGCTGCCTGCCAAGGCTACACCATCAACTGAACCATCATCAGGGTTCTGTGAGAGCAGGTCAGGGAGTGAATCTCTCTGGTCCTCCTGTCCCTCATCAGTAGCCATGAGCAAGCCCATGACTGCCCTGTCAACATATGGTTTGAACCTGTTGACATGCAGCACCCTATGGGGGCTCCTGGGAGTTCCAAGGTCCACCAGGTAGGTAACCTCTCCCTTCTGCTCAATTATGGTATGAGGGCCACTCCACTTGTCTTGGAGGGCTGCTGGGGCCACAGGCTCCAACACCTGGCTGATAAACAGTCAATACAGCCTTTCGGTCATGCCGGGCCTTTTGTAATTCATGGCCAGCCTCAAGGTGTTTAGTTGCCTTGTTCATGTACTCAGCTATCCTGGAGCGGAGACCAAGTACATAGTCCACAATAACCTGTTTAGGGGATTTGAGAGGTAACTCCCATCCCTCCTTCACTAGACACAATGGACCCCTAACTGGATGTCCAAACAGGAGTTCAAATGGGCTGTAACCAACCCCCTTCTGTGGAACCTCTCTGTAGGCAAAGACAAGGCAGGGCAAAAGTATGTCCCTTCTGTGGCCAAGCTTTTCTAGGAGACCTTTAATCATGCCCTTGAGGGTTTTGCTGAACCTTTCAAGTAAACCATTGCATTGTGGGTGATAAGGGGTGGTACGTTTGCAATTTACTCCCCACTAGTTCCACATAGCTGTCAAGTAACTAGACATGAAGTTTGCATCTCTGTCTGATACTATCTCCTTAGGAATGCCCACCCTGGAGAATATTCCCCGGACGGCCCCAGCCACAACAGGAGCTGTGGTTGTTCTAAGGGGAATTGCCTCTGGATACCTAGTGGCATGGTCCACCACTACCTGTATGAATCTGTGCCCAGGTGCAGTTTGAGGATCCATGGGACCAACAATGTCAATCCCAACCCTCACAAAGAGATCCCCCACCACAGGCAGTGGTATCAGGGGTCCTTTGTAGTACCCACAACCTTACCACTGGCTTGACAGGTGACACAGGAGTGACAAAACTCCTTGGTGTCTTCAGACTTGTGAGGCCAATAAAAGTGAGGGACAAGCCTGTCCCAAGTCTTGTTTTGGCCTAGGTGACCTGCTAATGAGATGTCAATTGCCAGTGTCAATAGGAAGCCCCTAAACTTCAGAGGCATAACCAACCTCCTGGTAGCACCAGGCTTGGGGTCTCTACTCTGAATAAAGGAGTCCATCATCCCAGTAGATCCTATGGGACCCACTGGCACTCCTAGCAGCCTCCGCATAAGCTTGCTCTCTGAGGGGTTCAAGAGAGGGGCAGCTCAGCTGCTCCTGGCTCAGATCTGCCCTGGAAGGGGCTCTGTCCCCAAGAATTCAACCTGATCAGGCTCAAGCTCCTCTGGAACTATTTCTTCTTCATGACTAAGATCAGCTCCCTCAAGAGACTGATCTATACTCTGAGGCAGGGGGAAGACACTGCCTTACCCCTACTGCTCTTTCTCTTGGAAGGCAGCTGGTCCATTGTTCCAGTATCCAGGGCCTGTTCAGTGGAAGACATTTTTTCCTGTGACCTAGTCATAGCAAACACATCCGCAGGGATACCCAACATTTCTGCACGAGTGCTGAGTTCCACTTCTGCCCAAGCTAAAGTTTCTAAATCATTGCCCAACAAGCATTCAACAGGGAGGTCTGCACTTACCACAACCTTCTTAGGGTCAGTTACCCCTCCTCAGGTGAAATTAACAACTGCAGAGGAATGGCCTGTCCTGACATTGCTAGCAATGGTCACTTGGTACATCTCACCAAGTATGATTTGCTCAGGGGCCACAAGATCTTTTGTGACCATTGTGATACTTGCACCTGTGTCCGTAAATGCCAAGGCCTTTTTTCCATGTATCAGAGGCTGCTGTCTGTATTTGACAAATAAGGAGGCAATACCCATGCCCCATCACAGACCAACACAGCCTGAGTTGGAACTCTGACTAGGCCAGAGTCCATCTCAGATACCAGGGTTAACCCTACTACATCCATATTCTGAGTACTACCACTTGGAACTGAACTAGGGATAATAGTTGCCTTAGGGGCTTTGGGGGTTGGAGTTGAGTCCTTGGACTTGTTACAATCACTTGTCCAATTGGCCTTCTGTTTACAGATTTGACACCATGGCTTCTTCTTGCCTTTTCTCTTGTTTGATTGTGACTCCCCACCAGTAGAATATTTTTGGGGCCCTTGAGAAGACTTCTGGTATGTACCCTTTTCCCCACCCTTGTCTGAGGGTTTTGAATCTTGCTTCTTGTAGTCACCACCTTGGTTCTGAACCTTCTGCCTCACCCTGGTGGTTCTGACCCATATGTCTGCCTTCTGACCCAATTCTTGGGGAGAGGTCAGACCAGAGTCCACCAGGTACTGATGCAACAACTGATTTTGACAATTATTAAGGATCTACACCCTCATAATTGAATTGTACAATCCTTTAAAATCACATACTTTACTGCCAAGTAATCGGTCTTCCAGAGCCTTAGTAGCACAATCTACAAAGTCAACCCAGACTTGAGTCTGGGCCTTGTGGGTGTCTCTGAACTTAATCCTGTATTGTTCAGTGGTTAAGCCAAACCCATCAATCAGAGCACTCTTCAAGACTTTGTAATTATCAGCATCCTCTTCCCTTATAGTTAGGAGCTTGTCTCTACCTCTGCCTGCAAAGGAGAGACACAAGTTTGTAGCCCATTGCTCTTGAGGGACCCTCTGTACTATGCAGACCCTCTCTAGTACAGTTCTTCATGTGTGAATGTCATCCACACTTTTATAGGGAAGGACAATCTTGTTCAGGTTCCTATGGTCATGAGTATGTCCTCTACCTCTAGGGACACTGTTGATGCCACAATGGGGCTCTAGCCCCAACCTTCTGGAAGCTCTCTGGAGCCCTAGGGATTCCCTGTCTAAGGCCACCTGCTCTCTCTTGAATCTAAGCTTCGCTTTCTCAAACTCAAGCAGTCTCCACTTCTTATCATAGGAGGATTCTCTCCTGTGAGAAGCTGAGGGCCCTACAGAAGTACCAGAATGATTAGACTCCTGAGAAGGAGATCTTGATCTTCCTGGTAAACTGCTAACCCATCCTGGTGGAGTAAAGAGAGGGCAACAAGGGCCTCCCCCCACCCCCATCTGAGGGAAGAATTGGTGTATCCAGGTTAGAATCATCATGATCCTCCTGGTCAACACTGGAGTCCATGTCATAGAAGGTTTCACTTCCTGTCCTTTCCTCCTCTGCTGTCCCATCCAACTTGCCTGCCTCATCAGACCCTGGGGTTTTTCTGAGATCATCTAAAAGCAAAGTCTCTATGAGACGTTGAGTGCCTGCATGTCTCCCTGTCTTCAGTTTCCTAGATGTACACATATTTCTCAATTCTTGGAATGAGAGATTGTCATACTTAGTTGGCAAGGAGCCACAGGTTTCTGCACTAGAAGACATACTAGTGTTATGTGGTGTAGGCAGCTACCTAACCTAGTGGGAACTAAAACTCTATTGAATTGGAGAAAGGGTGTGCTAGACCCTTGACTACCAAACTCCAAGTTCAGTAGAACTTACTTATAATAATAATAATAATAATAACAAAGTTTATAAAGCGCCTGGTTACACTAGGAAACAGTGTGTCCCCGCGCTGTGAAGACAGAAACCAAGCAAGCTCCTCGACAGTCAGGTAAAGAATAGAGGTAGACAGAGAGCCTCACACTATTTCTGGAAGAGGAAGGTTTTCAATTTCTGACGGAACCTCATCTCAGATAGTTCCATATGGAACTCAATCGGTAGAGCATTCCATTGTTTACTGGCCAGATATCTGAAAAATCGACCGCCCATCCGTGCTCGGTAGATACAAGGAACCTGGGAGAGCATTCTTCCTAGGGACCTCAGATGCTGCTTGGGCTGGTGCACGGTCAATAATTTCTGAAGGTAGATAGGCCCCTTTCCCTGTGCGATGCGATGGGCCATGCACATCATTTGAAACACAATACGCTCACGGATGGGGAGCCAGTGCAACGTAGCAAGAGCACGGCTCCCCGAAGACTTCTTGAAGAGATTCATCGGCATAGGACACTATCTCCACCCCGTAGGCTTCCACTATCTTAGCAAGGGGTTCCATATACAGATTGAATAGTGTAGGGCTCAAGATGGAGCCCTGCGGAACCCCTTGCCTTAATGATCGTACCTCCAAATTAAAGGGGGGGCAGTGGACTTGAAATCTTCTGTCTGCGAGAAACGAGCATAGCCACTCATGAGCTGGCCCTCCAATCCCCGCCTCCCTGAGGCGGGAGAGTAGTAGGGGATGCCAGACAGTGTTGAATGCCGCTCTAAGATCTAATAGCAGCAGCGTGGCCGTCCGCCCTTCATCCACTCTCCCGCGCAACAGTTCCGTTGGGAAAAGCAGAGCCGATTCTGTGGAGTGGTTTGCCCTGAAGCCTGACTGTGACGGATAAAGGAGTTGGCCCTCTTCCATATATTTCACCATCTGTGCATTTACAATTTTCTCCACCACTTTAGCGCAAAAGGGTAAAAGTGAAATGGGGTGGAAATTGTCCAAATGGGCCAGACTAAGGTTGGCTTTTATTTTAATTGGGATGACCTGGGCTGTTTTCCAGTCCTGTGGCACATAACTGGCTTGGAAGGACAGCTCTGCCAGATGACTTATATGATTTATGAGAAGTTCAACCAGATTGTTAAAAATCTTGGGTTGAGCCGCATCTTTAGGAGAACCTGACTGGATACTGTGGACCATCTTCATCAATTCAGGGTTATCAGGGACTATGAACTGGTTAAGGCAGGAATTACCCCTCAGTCTCACTTCCCTGGTTTGCACTGTGGGCAGCACTTCTGCTCCTATCGGAAAAGACTTGTATATGGTGTCTACCTTTTGGACAAAAAAGTCCGCAATCGCCTCACAGGTCTCTGTGGAGTAGAGCTCCGGAGCTAGAGTCCTCTCAAGTGATGTAAGCTCCTTGTATATAGAGAAGAGCTCCTTGGTTGAGCTCTCCGCTGCCTCAATTCTTTTATTCAGAAATTCTCTTTTAGTCCTCCTTACCATGCGATGGTACTCTTTTATACTATTCTTATATTCTAGCTTGGCTGTTTCCTCATATTTTTTGCACCAAGTGCGCTCTAAGCCTTTGCATGCAGATTTGGCAGCTCTTAAATCAACGTTAAACCACTGTGCCGACTTAGAGCACCGCGCTGGGGCTTTGATCGTCCACTACGCCGTTATGTCTAGGGCCCTAGTCAACCAGCTCTCATATTCCTTCCATGTCTCATTCAGATTGTCCCTCATCGGGGGCGGCCTAGCCTCAAAGCAAGTTCTAAGTCAGCCTGATTGAGTTTCCCCCATTGCCTGCGCTTATATGCCATCGGCTTAACTTGCGGGAGCTTTTTAGACAGGCCTGGTATAGAAAACTGGACCAGGAAGTGGTCTGACCACGCTACCTGGGTCGGGGATGGACCTCCACTCCCTCCCAATTAGCAAAAATCGGATCAAGGAGGTGACCCGCCTGATGGTTGGGCATCCAGGATTGGAGTTTCAGCTTGAATAATTCCAGTGAGGTGATCACCCCTCGAACTTCCCTATTACCTTCCTCCTCCAGGTGAAGATTGAGGTCGCCCAAGATTAAAAGCCTATTATAGCGCAAAGCCGGTTGTGCGACCCCCTCCATCAAGCTCTCTACAAATTGCGAGGACACCCCAGGTGGGCGATAAATCAAGTAGCCATTTATAGTCAAATTAGACCCATATTTAATTGAGAACGAGCCTGCGTCGCTGTTCTTAATGGTAGCTGCTTCCAGGGTACACATTAACTCTAATTTATGCATCATTGCTATCCCCCCTCCCCGTTGCATGTCACGATCAAGCCTTACCATGCCATATTCGTGGGGGAGTGCTTCCAAGATATCAGGTGCAGACTCCGCATCTAGTGAAAGAAGGGGGTTCCCCGATGGGCTTTTAAGGATGTAGGCAGGCCGTAGGGGGGAGAAAACTGAGAATAGAACAAAAGAAAACAACCCTGCCTTGTGATATAATGGTCCTAACAATAGGATCCAAACAATATATATGGGGTGATTAGTCTAGGAGCTAGCATTGCACATAACAAAAAACAGGTCAATGTTTGAGTATACTTGGATTGACCCGTTTTTTGTTATGTGCAATGCTAGCTCCTAGACTAATCACCCCATATATATTGTTTGGATCCTATTGTTAGGACCATTATATCACAAGGCAGGGTTGTTTTCTTTTGTTCTATTCTCTGCAGACTCCGCATCTAACCAGGTCTCGGTAAGAAAGAGTACATCTGGCTGTTGGTCCCTTAGAAGATCATAGATTTCAAGTTTGTGTTTCCTTAGGGAGCGACAGTTAATCTGTATCATAGTCAGCGTCTCCCCCTTATACTTGTGTCCCGTTCTTTCCCTAGGGTTATATAGGCAGAACTTGCACCTCTGGGGCTTCCTTTCCGCCCGCATCTCATGCTTACAGGCCTCATCTATGGGTGGACAGAGCTGTTCCAGCTGTTCTTTAGAGTATGTTATCATTAAGGAGCAATCAGGGGATATTTGAGCAGGGGTTTGGGCCCCTGGCCCCGTCCGGCCGCGGACGGGCGCTGACTGGCTTGCCTTTGGCGGCCACTTTCCATTCTGCATTAAATAGGGGCAAGACGGCAAAAACTAGAGTGCTAACCCTCCTTCCAGTCAACCCGGAAGTGGTGGGCTCCTCAACCCTCCGCAACAAACGCCCACAATGGACGCGGCGGAACAGGGCGGGAAATGCAGCGAGTTACAGAGAATCAAGTAGGTTCCCCCGGGCACCCTGTTTAATTCCCCAAGACCGTAAAATTAATTTACACAGTTTTAAAAAACAATTCAGTTAAAAAAATTATTAGCTCAAAAGTCCCCAGCGCTCACGCGCTAACACTGGAGGCAGAAGCTGCAATGCTTTTCAAAAGTGATACCGTCTGTCACTGCCACTGACAGACCTGTCTTCACAGCGCGGCCGCTGTCCTCCTCGCAATAAGTAGGGGCAGGACGGCGAAAACTAGAGCGCTAAATCAAGACTTATTCTAGTCCTGATTTATATGTACCTAATAGCTTTAATGGTTTTCAGTTACTCACTCAATGAGATTTATCTGGTAAAACAATAGCAAGTTTGAATCCCAACCGCTGCACACCAATGTGAGAAGTTGGCCTGGTATATGCTGACCACTAATTATAGTGGGCACCTTGTGCCAGTCCAAACAACCCTTATTGATGATTAGGTTAAAGGTTAAAGACAACCTTTATTGAAAGCTATCCTAGTGGTAGCTATTGAGAGCAACCTTCAGGCTAAGTCTCAAAGGAATGTAAAGCAGCTAGTTTTACCAGATCAGAACCTAACCAAATGGAAGGAGAACCGCACAAGGAATATATAAAGAATATTCATTTATTACTAAACACTCTCTACTAACCTCTTTATGAGATTAGAAAACAAAGCACACAATATTAAATCACTAGAACAACAGAAAATAGCACAATACACAGTGGGCACCAGGGGAGACAAAGCAATTTACTAGGAAAGTGGTATAACAACCATGACTCGATTAGACACAGTGCCTAGAGCATGTATAATCGCTGGGACCCCAGGAACCACCTATGGTAGTGACACAGAGGACCTACGGAGGATGAGTGTAGTGTGAGAACACAGTCGCAAGCTCCGTACAACTCTATGGGAAAGTTGCCGTTGGAATGTTAAAGATTAAGGACACTTTGGAGAGGACTTTGAGCAAACCCTTTCAAACATAGAAGGTTCTACGGCCAGCACCCTTGTGATTACCAGAGTACTCATGTTACCTAAACCAAGAAAGCCTGGTGCATAGGTGTCAATTGCTGAGAGTGCAGATCAACCTCGGAGACCTCAGGAACCCACCTCCTGTGTTGCAGTAGCTTGGCAATGCAAACTGGTCAGATGCATTTAGGTGCCTGCTTAGCAGGAGAGTAACTCCTTTACTCCAAGGGAGATTCTTCAGACATCCAGCATTGTGCAGATCGTCGAAGTACTTGGTTTCTGTAGCAGAGTTTAGTTCATGTAAAATCTAAAGTCCTGTAGTCAGGGGTTCCTACTTTTTACCCAAGGAAGGGGTGGGACAAACTCGGGGACCCACCTATGGGAGGATCAGGACAGAAGGGTAGTCACACCCAAGTCCTTTATCCAGTTTCACACCAGAGCAGGAGCCAATGGCTCCTGCAACCGATTTGAACTGGACTATGCACAGAGAACACCCAATGGGCCCCCAGTGCAGACATCAAAGCACTCTGAGTCCTGGATAGCAGGATCCCAGCCAGACTAAGTCAAAAACAGTGAAACATTAGCAAAAAATGGGGGTAACTATAAGAAGCAAATCCTACTCTCCCACAATGTGCATTAGAAGCTTGACCCACTTGCAAAATTTAACGGTGTTGCTCGTTAGGTGATTGTTGGACCTGGACCTTTTGGCAGGTTCACCCCAAAACTTTTTGCTTTTTCCTAGCCTATTTCTGTAACCTGGTGTTGGTGATTTTAGGCCTCTGCGCACTTTTTCACTGTGGTCCAGTGTAAAGTGTGTGCACTCTCTGTGTATGTGTGGTGAGAGTGATCTGCCCTCCCATAGGAATGCATGAGGAATATGTGTGACCATGGTAGTTCCTGATGTGTGAGGTGTGCAGGGTCGAGTTTGGTATGTGCGAACTCATGAGATTGAATGCTGCGCGATGATGTGTGCGGCATAAATGTGTCTAGTGTGGAAGTGCCACTTCTAGAAGTTGGCATGTCTGTGTAATTTATGTGAATTGGCTGTCTGACTTGTGATTGGCTGGAACTGGCTGGTGTGCCAGGCTCCAGGAGTCAGGATGGGTCTGCCTCGGTGGTGAATGAAGAGATATGCATGTTGATGGCAGGGAGGGGTAAACCTGGGATCTGAATAGGGCTGGTCCTTCCCTCCACAAAACTGGCTCCGCCCCCTATGGTGTGTCTGATGTTCCTGACCCACCCTGTGAATAGGCAGAGGGGCTGAGCAAGACAAGGTGCTCAGGAACCAGTTGCATTTGGTTCGCCCCTTGCCTGCACCTTTGGAAACAAAGGGAAATGGTGTATAAAAAGAGGCTGTGACCTCATTTAAAGTGTTCTTGTTTCTGACTGGAATCAACCAGGGGCGTGCTGCTGCTGGGGCCAAGTTGAAGGTTTGCCTCCCTGGGCCCTGCCCAGCCCCTGGATACCTGATGGACTTTTCCTGTAGGACTTCTCTTGGACCTTGTTGCTGCGATCCACTTTTTGCTGTAGGGGTCCTTTCTGGGGGCTGGGTAGTCTCTGTGCCCCCTTAGCGCCTGGGAAAGCACTTTATTTTAACTTGCCTTAAGCTATTTTGCTCCTCCTAAATCCATCCAGGACTTCTGGTACCGTTTTTCTGGACTGCCTGTAGCCCTAGGGACTTGGGGGCTGCCCAAGCACCTTGTGAGTGCTGGCATTGTTTTAAAATGCCCCTGGGTCTATTTCTACGCACTGGAGAGCTGTACTTTTACTTTCTGGCAGAGCGCTGAGGTTATCCCGGGGGGAAGCGCTCCTACCCTTTGGTTACACGGCAGGTGCCCAGCCCGCTTATTTCAATTATTTACGGGTGCCACCCCATTTATTGTGCCCTTAGCGGGTGCCCACCCAGCTTCTGTGTTTATTTTTTTGCACCGAGGGTGCCCACCCCTCGGTGCTGACCCCGCGAAGGGATTGCCGCCGCAGTCGCGGCAAAAGCGGAAGTCAGGCAGCGAGGTGCCTGACGGCGGGCAGGACTTCCGGTTTGGAGAGGGAAGTCCTGCACACGCCGCCGCCGAGAGAAGCCAGCGCTGAGAGGAGAAGCTGCCGGTTACATCATGGTGGCCGGAGGAAGCAGCGCCTGTTCTTGACCCCTCCGGGGCTCCTGTGGTGAAGAGGGAGCCCCGGGGCAGCAAGGGAAGCAGAGACCGGCAACATCAAGAGCCCCGGAGAGTTAAGGGGGGGGCTGTACTATGTATAGAGGACGGGGAGTGTCTGTAACCAGAACTCCGGCGGTCCTGGTTTTGGGCAGTACCGCTCCTAAGTGGAGGGTGCAGAAGTCCTGGTTGAGGAGTGAGATGGTGAAAGAGTCCCCAGTGGAAGAACCAGTGGGTCAGGGGCCAGCCAGGAGGGCTGGGCCACCAGTGAATGACACGGCAGGTGCCCAGCCCGCTTAGTTCAATTATTTACAGGTGCTACCCCGTTTATGGTACCCTTAGCGGGTGCCCACCCCGCTTCTGTGTTTATTTTTTTGCACCGAGGGTGCCCACCCCTATGTGCTGCCCCCGCGAAGGGATTGCCGCCGCAGTTGCGGCAAAAGCGGAAGTCCGGCAGTGAGGTGCCTAACGGCGGGTGGGATTTCCGGTTTGGAGAGGGAAGTCCTGCACACGCCGCCGCCGAGGGAAACCAGCGCTGAGAGGAGAAGCTGCCGGTTACATCATGGTGGCCGGAGGAAGCAGCGCCTGTGCTTGACCCCTCCGGGGCTCCTGTGGTGAAGAGGAAGCCCCGGGGCAGCAAGGGAAGCAGAGACCGGCAACATCAAGAGCCCCGGAGAGTTAAGGGGGGGGGGCTGTCGTCCTGGGTCAGCCGTAGGGCCCGTGTACACAGAGGCCCCGTTGGTGTAGTGGGCCGCTCCTACATTGAAATCATTGTCTAGAGGGCATATGGGGGGTCCCGAGGTCCCCGTGTCTGGGGGCCCCATTGAGGTGCATGGTCGGCACCTGGGCGGCCCCGCTGGCGAGAGGGCCGCCCCAACGAGAGGCCATTATTTCTTTGAAGGGCCCAGAAGGGCCGACGTGTTTCTAGTATTTGGGGACACATGATGATTTTCCAAGCCCGTGCGTGGCTCCACCGATGGGGGCACTAATTAAGTTGAGAGCCTGTGAGGCTCTGGTGATGGTCCCCATTTGTCCTTTTTAAGCCCCAGAGCAGGAGTCCAGTAGTGCGGCCAGGCTTATTTGAAAGGCCCCAGAGGGGCCTGTGCTGATCCTGTGGAATACCTATCTAAGGAGCCATGGTGTTCCTGGGCACAGTTGAGTTCTGAGCCAGATGGCTCCAGCCATGCTTTCTTTCCAGAGCCTAGAGGACTCCCCATGTTTGGCGCAGTTTTGTCCTGAGGGGCTAGTGAGAGCCCCTGTCGCAGTTTTGGTTGAGATACAGCTGCCCAGCAAGTAGTGGGCAGCTGCACCATTTAGGCGCAGGCCCAGGGAGAGTCCTTGAGAGGGACAGAAGTGACACAGAGGTGCCAGGCCTTCTACAGTTGCGCAGCACTTAGTGCCAGCTGCAACGTTTAGGACCTGTTGTTGTCCTCAGCTGCCCAGCAAGTAGTGGGCAGCTGCAACGTTTAGGTTTTGAGCAGGTGGTGCACCCCTGACTGGCGCTGCGTTGGCGGCGTGCCCTGACATTCTGGACACATGGCTTTTGAGTCCCCTTATTGGATGGCCAGTTAGCCAGAGGGGCTGGTATGTGGATAGGGGGCAAGGCGCTAATGTGATTTTTGCGCAATGTGATTTACCAAATATAGTTGTGATGATAATTGCCTAATGTGATTTATGCGCTAATCCGATTTAAATGTGATATGTGCTTTAAATGTGGTGCTAGGAAATGTAATGCATCTAGTATGTTTTACGCGCCCTGTGTTGATACCTCTAGAGATGGTTTTACCTATGGAGGTTTGTGTTAGTGAGATTGTGCTTCACTATAATTTACGCCCCTAAATGTGAGTTATGCTTAGAGAGTAGGGTCTAATGTGTTTAGACTAGTGAGGAGATTGCCTACTTTATTTATACTGGTTAGGCCTAAATGTGATTTATGCGCAATGTGCAATGCCATTATGCCTGTGATACCTCTAGATGTGCTTTCATGCTTAGGAGGTTGTTTTGCCTAGTATAGTTTATACTAGAGAGGGTATGTGTCCTTGCGTGATCTAGGCCTATGGTTATTAGTATTGCGTAGTGTGTACCTACCTTCTACCAGTGGTTACTGGTTGTGGTCTATAATTGTTATTTTGTGCTACACTTATTCTATGTTCTAGAAGTGCTATTTCTGCTAAGTGTTGATTCTGACAGTGGCCCATGTGGCCCTGTCCTGGTGTAAATAAACCCTTGTGAGTATTGCCCGTGCCAGTTGGCACAATGTATATTGTGTGATTACTATCTGATGTGTTTTGACAATACAAAAGTTATTTTTATATAGCCTTGTGTGGAGTTCCTTTTGTGGTGTGCCTAGGATGTTGTTGCTGTTGAGTGTGTGCACAAATGCTTTACCCATTGCCTCCGGGATTAGCCTGTCTGCTCATGCCAAGCTACCAAGGGGGTGAGCAGGGGTTATCTTGGCTTGTGACTCCCTTGCCCTGACTAGAGTGGTGGTTTCTGCCTGGCTTTGGTGCAAGCCTTAGCCAACCAGAAATCTCAGTTCTAACAGCGATAGTAGGGTTTCCTTGCAAGTAAGTACAGGAATAGGAAAAATACATCACTGGTAATGTAAGTGATGACACAAAACTATGATGCCTTCACCGTTACTACGATGTTAAAGAAAAAAAACACAAGGTGTGTGCATCACTACCTCCGACTGGACTTGACACCTTCCTCGATACTTCCAATGATATAAATTAAGATGTGTGCATTACCCTGTGCACCTCGGATTAGTTGCCACGTTGACTGCACTTCACAGGATCCATAACAAAAGACAAGCAAGGTGTGCACATAACCATATGCACTTCCCGTGTAAAAGTAACATCCAATATGGCCGCCACAGCCAGATCTGTCATCACTTCGACCTGCTTCCAGACAAAGAACACCCAATATGGCAGCTGAAGTTGCACAGTCTAGTGTCAACGTCTGCATCACAACATTGACGTATTTCACTCTTCAGAATCTACAGGAATCGAGACAGAGCTTGCGCAATAGCGGTTGAGAAGATCCACGACGTCATCATAAAGAAACACGACTTTGTACTGTCCACATCCAATCAGAATGTTGGTCACTGTGTTCTTCACACTGATGTGGTCCTCAGATCCTCTTCTTGCTGTACACCAGAGTTCCTGAAGGTTGCCCAGAAACACTGATACATCTCAGCGCAGTCTCACAAAGTATTCCAGTAAATCTGAGTGGTTTGCACCAAGAAGAGTCGGTTCTACCAAAACGTAGGTCCTGAATGATCTTCTTTTTTCTTTAATTGATTTAGTTGATGGTATTTGCTCCCAGTCGTCGCAAATGTTAAGTTAATGAATCTCTGAATTCCTTTTTGTTTTCCAAGTAAGTTTATTTCTTCAAGTACAGCCCATCAACCCTAACAGACCACGATCCAAACTTCAACTGTCAGAACTACGTTCCCCACAGTATCCACGAGCTAATAGAACCCCAATACTTCATACAATGACATAGTGAATTTTCCACGCACAGGGATCAAATACCTTAACCATAGCAAAGTCTTTAACACTGTATGTGTCAAACAGCACCTATTCAGTGTAACCTACTTACTACTAAGTGCAATTGAAGAGGAAGCTAAAAAGAGTCACAAAAATAGGTATTCATTCATAGTTAACCCAGCTTTTTCTATAGTTTATTTCTATCCATTGAATTTCAGCCTTCTGAGAAATCTAAGAAAGCAGTGCAGACTTTTTTTTTCGTCTTGAATAGAACCTTTAAAGTAGAGAAAACTCAAAACCCATTTGACCTTCCCAGCGACTTAAAAAGTATTCGATATTTTTAAATTTGCACAGTGGCAAGAGTTTTTGGGCACAATGTTTATTAGACTGATTGATTATTTGAAGTTGAAGGGCCGTTCTTATTTAGTGGCAACATAATGTAACCAGTGCTCAGTTTGCTAAAAAAAACTAAAGAAAGAAAATAATAATAAACAAAATAAGTGTAGGGGTCCTGAGCATTTCATAGGAGTCTACCACTGGCAGTACAGAAATCCAGGGCTTCTAAATACCAAGGTTACATAGTACTAGGTTCACCTCCTGCCCTATTCTTTCACTACCCTACACTTTCTGTTTATTTAGTTCACTTCTTATGATGGGGGCGTGACCTGGGTGCCAGGATGTCAGACATCCTGTAGCGAGTCTTCAGAGGCCTCCACATCATCCTACACCATCCTCACAAATGCATATTGCTGCATGTTCTTAAACGTGGCCTTCAGGCTGCTCTTCCCTAGCTGACCCTGCTAAGCACCCGAGAGACTGGTGAGGAGTCTTGCAGGAGGCGGACCGCAATGCACTGCATCAGAGCGGACTGGGTCTTGCCAGCCTCTCACGCACCACACTGTTCTGCAGCAGCATCTGCAGTGGCCAGCCTGGAATTCGCAAGACAAAGTGTGGCCGCTCCCTGATAGTGTGATGCGGCGACCTGAGGCAGTGATTTTTATCTCATACTTGATTCGGTGCTAGGGATTGTGCATAGGTTGGTGCCCCATCCCCTTTTGGCTTCTGACAGCAGAGTACCTTCTCAAACGTCTCTGCACAGGAACACGCCTGGGTGGTGGGAGAGCAGTTCCCGAGTGCAAGAGGAGGCCGGTAGCCAAATGTTGCGACCCCCTCAATCACCCCCAAAGGCAGAACTGTAACTGAGACATGGAGGAAGCCCTGAGATTGGCCCCAAGTGGTAACGAGAGCCTTAGCCAGGCCATAACTGGATTCTTGCCCTTGGAGAGGGAGATGAAGTCTGGAGCAGCAGCTGGAGTGAGTAGTGAGTTTGGGTGCCCCTCAGCGGAGAGGCCTGGAGGCAACAGCAGTTAACATGATGTTGGGTCCCTAGAGTGCAGCATGCCCTCTTCACCAGGAGCACCCTTTCGACCGCTCATTGAAGCAGTCCTCCACTTCTGTGATAGAGACTTCATCCTTAGTGAAGCACAGAAAGTTGTTGATCTCAATTCTGAATATGCGCATAGTATGATATTTCCAGATTACTCTCAAGGAGTACAGTCGAAGCTTAAATCCTTTGATGAAGTTAAAAAAAGCTCAGGATGATGAAGTAAAAATATATGCTGATTTTTCCTGCTAATTTGAAGGTCATCCATAATTCTCGCACCCACTTCTTTGATACTCCTGAGGCAACCAGAGATTGGGCAGCTTGAAAACATAGCATCCGCCTCCACGCCACTGCACTCTACTCCACTGTACTCCACTGCAATCTATGCTGTGCTATTCGACTCTGCACCACTTTATTCCACTCTACTCTACACCAATGCACTTTACTCTAAACCACTGCACTCTACTCTAAACCAGTGCACTGTAAGCCAATGCACTCTACACATCTTTTCTCAAAATCAATGCACTCTATGCATCTGCACTCAACGTCAATCTACTCTGCGAGACTATAGTCTACGTCAATTCACTCTAGGCCACTCTAATCCACTCTACGACACTCCACTCTAGGATATTACACTCCACGATACTCCACTCTGGCACTCTACTCCACTTTTACACTCTACCATACTGTATGCCACTTCACTCTAGAACACTCTTCTCCACTCTATACCACTCCACTCTACAACGCTCTACTCCACTCTATGCCTTCTACAACACTCTACTCCACTCTGCAATGCTCTATGCAACTCCCTCTATGCCTCTCCATACCTCTTTAGTTCACTCTATTCTATGACACACCACTCCACTCTAAGCCACTCCATGACACTTTATGCCGCTCCACTCTACTATACTCAACTCCACTGTACACCATTCCACTCTGCTACACTATTCCACTCCACTCTAGTACAATCTTCTCCACTCTATGCCACTCTACTGCACTCTATGCAGCTGCCTCTACACCACTCCACATTACCTTACTCCGCTCGATGCCACTCCACTCTAAGCCCTTCTACTCTGACACTCTGCTCCATCCATTACCCTCCAGGCCACTTTACCTCCCTCTACAACACTCTTGACATGCTACGACACACAACACCACACCACTCTCCTTTACGCCATTAACTTTTAGCCATGCTCAACAGCAACTAAGCTGGTGTGCAACTTGGTTAAAACACATTGGCAAAATCAGTCGTTCTTGCATAGACAAGACGTATTGGCTTTGCCAATGCTTGTATTACTTAGTTGAGTAAAACAGATGCTTTAGCTTAGACTGTTTGTGGCATTTCTTAGTCATGCCTCAGTACCTTCCTTTGCACTTTGCAGGCATTATCGGATTGATTTTTTCAACCTAATCTATTTGGTCATGATGATCAAATTCTAAATGTTGTAATAAAGATTGCATGTTATACATAAAGTTAATATACAAGAGCTATGATCTATTTTACTATTAAACAGGCAGTGACAATTGCAGTTACCTTGCAGACAACAGGGTCATGATTTGAATGGTGAAGCAGGGTCAGTGGCACCGGGCCCAAAAGTTGTCTGAACTCCTCTAAACACCTAATATTGCTATAATTTACTACTACACAGGCAGACGCAATTGCAGTTATCTTGCAGTTGAAAGGGGCTTGATTTGAACGGTGCAGTAGGTGCAGTGGCGCCATGGCCAAAAGCTTTAGGGACTCCACTAAACGCAGAAAATTGCTAAATTATAATACTAAACAGGCAGTCATAAGTGCAGGTCTTTAGCAGGCACTTAAGCCATGATTTCAATAGTGCTGAAGGTGCAGTGGCACTGGGGTCCATAGTTATGGGAACTCCTGTAAACACCAAATATTGCAATATTTTACTACTAAACAGGCAGTCACAAGTGCAGCTACCATACAGGCAATAGGGTAATGATTTGAATGGTGCAGCAGGTGCAGTGGCACTGGAGCCAAAAGTTGTCATGACTCCTCTAAACACCAAATATTGCTATATGTTTCTACTGAACAGACAGTTACAAATCCAGTCATCTTGCAGGCACGTGGGACATGACTTGAATGGTGCAGCAAGTGCAGTGGCACCGGGCCCAAAAGTTGTCAGAACTCCTCTAAACTCATAAAATTGCTTTACATCAATTAATTCTATTTTTCCCTCTTTCATTTCATTTTTCAAAATGTTGCTATTACTTACCCACACTATACCACTAGTAGCAGCACAATATATTGCCTTTTTGTACATAAACAAGTCATGGAACTTGTCTTTAACATACTTTCTGTAACATATTGTACAACTACTCGGCAAGCTACAACTTACAATAAAAAACTGTTTATTATTAATCACATAGGCGAAACCTAATGCGTTTACCAATGCTTGTTTTTACTGGGAGTTGCCAGATTGGTCGCTGAAACACGCACAGGGAACATTATAGCACCTCGTGACAGTAAACACTATGTCGCCTCTTCCAATCTCGTTTATAAAGGCGGGGGAAGGTCCTCGAAGAAGCTGAATCTTTCACAAAAATCACAAACTCGAAAGATATCAAATAAAGGGCGTTTAAAGCAGTGATTAAACGGAGCTTCAACTTTTCGCATCCAACTTCTGCCGGAACCATCATGTAAGCAGGAAGGAAGAGCATAACAACTTTCCCAGCTTTCTGGGAGCGAAGGATTATTTCAAGCCCCCAGGCCAAAGGCTAATAGGAAAAGAAAGCCTTCCTTTAGCAGCAGATACCAGCTATAAATACTTGGTTTTGGGAAGATGATGACGCGTGGAGGTGGAGCGAGGCCCTGAATCTTTGGTATGCATCAGATCTGCCAGCAAGGAGCGTCGGTCAAGGATGTGAGTCCAAGGGAATCTGCGTCATCTGCAGCAGGTGGTCTGAGGCCAAGACCAGCGCGAGGACAATAGAATGACTTCCGGAAACAGGTGCTGCACCCAGAGAAAAACGTAAACAAGGCTGATTGAACCTTGTCAGCGGGTTACAGGTCTGCTAGGATGTATGAAACAGTTTAGGGATTTTCTTTGCGATCTTAATTGGTTGCTTCAAAGTAGCAGACTCAGTGTAACTGAAGAGGTGTGTTTCTCGGCACAGCCACAAGAGACCATCAGTGTCCTTCTGCACGTACATACTCAGAGGTGTCTGGACCATGAAGCGCCGGTCAAATATTACGTCCCGGCCATTTTTTTTGCTTTTTTATCTTGATGGACCCTAAAGTTCATCCACTGCCCTAAAGTTGATTAGTAATAATGAGTTGGCAGACAACGGAGGAAGTTGTGAATGCATTTTGTTCCCGCTGTATCACTTCCCCGTTTTCTGTTTCTTCGTACATTAAATATCCGGAGCAGTGTTTGTCCTAATTCATTAAATACACGGTCTACTGAAATAATCTATTTACCAATTAAAATTCCTAATTTCCGACAGGGATTATTGACGCATTATTGATGCAAATGTGCATTCTCGGAGTTGTAGTCTTAGCTCACATGGATGGCAAAGGTGTGCTGTGAAATACTAACTCAGTACTAAACATAGGCTGTCATTGTTATATGGAGTCATATCATAATAAAGCTGCGTCCTTCTCACTAATGCCAAGATACGAAGCAGAACTACAGGTTAGGTAGGACTGGCAGATCACTCAATTTTGTAGCAGCCATAAATGGTTCAAATGGTGCCGCAGGGCGTCTCAAAGGCAGCCTGGCATGCTGTGAACATGAGTTGTGAAGAAACATCTATGAGCAGCGTTCGCAAGTTTCAAATGCTCATGGGTAAGCAGCTCACCCAGTCAGGGTTTTGTCTTGGTGACTTAACATTCGGGTATTTGTAGTTCAGTTTATACTTTATAAAAGGTCAGGAAATACGAATATCAAAAGACAAAAAAAAACCTGAAATGGACGACCTACTCATGCTTTCCCTCTTTTCCACTATAAAAACACCTGAGAGAAATATTGTCCTACACAAGGGAGTAGCCAGCAAATTAAAATACCCCCCACTTTGGTCTGTACCTCAAATGCCATTAGGTGAGCAAAGCGAGTAAGCTCTACCAACTTTAGATGAGGTCCCTTATTAACCCCTTCCGATCACCTGTAAGCCTTTCATGTATACATCCACCTAGCCATCTTTTCGTACTTCATCCATCCTTTCACCATCGATCCATCCACTCTTTCACCATTCGATCCATCCAGCCTTTCGTTATTAGTTTTTCATCCATCCATCCTTTCACTCACACTTCCAAACATTCATACATCCTTTTTCCCATTCTTCTTCACCCATTCTTCTTAATCCATCCACCAATGCATCCTCCTTTTATCAATCCAGCAATTCATCCTTCCTCACCTCCATCCAGGCGACTATTCATCCATTCACCCATTCATACAGGCTTTGATCATTCTAGCCACTTTCTTTCTCTCACTCATGCAAATACTGATTTAGCCTTACATCCATCAGTCCATTCGCTGTTGCATCCATCTGCTCATCCTTTTCACCCTTCCTTCTCGTCACAGTTTCTTCTTTGTTTTCATTTAGCCTTCCTTTCACTCTTCCTTCCATCCATCCATCCCTCGCTCTCTTTCTTTCCCTATTTCCTCTTCATTCTTTGCTGTAATTAACTTTCATTGCTTGACCTCTGTTGTCATTTCCTGTATTTTTAAGATAGTTTGTCTGCAGAGCTGCTGACAGGAAAGGCTCATAAATAACTGTGAGTGTAAACATCACCCTCGCTTAAACTGCAAAAGGGAGGGGGGTACGACGCCACTGCTCCTACTCCACCCCACCACAAACAAATTAAGACCTGTGCCTAATAGCTGGATATGTGCATTTTAAGGCACACTCAGAAAGGCTCTGACCTAGGGCTCCAGCTTTTGCTATACCACCATCCTTATAGGGCATCAGACATCCTACCTGATCTGTACTGTGCTAATCAGTGTTAGAAAGTAGCATACAGAGCTGCTTCATGCACTTACTTGTATGCTGTTCGTTTGAGGAAGCATTTCTTGGTTTGGCCCAACCTATATGTATCACATCAATCAATCAGGATTTGTAAAACGCGTCAAATCACACGTGAGGGTTTCGAGGCACTGGGGATTGTCTTGTGTACAGGTTTCGCCTTTGCACTGTGTTAAGTTGGCATGTGTTAGTTACTCCACATGTCTGCGTCCACTACTGAAGGTGACAGCGACTGACCGATATGTTGTTGTGGAGACAGCTGATACTAGAGTAGCTTCCCCTGATAGGCTTTGTTAAGTTGTCCTTTTAATTGAAGGTGACATACAACGTACAATCAAAGGAGTGTTTTGGGAGAATCTTACTACTACGTATGATATTTTGTTAGCGGAGGCTGACTGGCCCCCACCTTTTGTGCTCGCAGCTCCAAGAGAGGAGGAGGTAATCCTCCCTAGTTTCTCGCACACAGTCTTGAAAGAGTATGCGCTGAATTTTGCAGAAGAGTGGGCTAAGGCTCTTGCGCCGGCTTTGTACCGTACACAATATGGTTGGGATAAACTTTCCCCACACCACAAGATTCCTTTACGGTCTATGCCACAGCCTCAACCTCAATATCCCATCCGACGTGAAGCTAAGGCATCCGTCTCGGAAATCCTTGAACAATTGGAATATCAAGGTGTGATTGAAACTTGTGTGTCACTGATGAATAACCCTCTTTTTACTGTGACCAAGCCTGACAGTTCGTACCGTTTGGTGTTGGATTACCGGCATTTGAACTCGCATTGCCGTACCTGTGCAGTACAGAATACGCACAGCTCTGCTTTGGTTGATAGTCTCGTGCGGAAACGTTTTAAAACCACACGACATTTCCAACGTTTTTTTTGCCCACAATTTAGACGGACTGAGTTCCGAGTGGACTAGTTTTACCTGTGGCGGCAAACAGCGCCAGTATCGACGTTTACCTATGGGCTATAAGAATAGTCCTGGCGTGTTTGCTGCCCGTATAGTCTCTCTCTTGGAGAGGATAGACACGGATGCCTGTTCTTATGTGGATGACATATATCTCACAGACGACGAACTTTGGGCACATCTGTGTCGCGTTGACTGCATAATTTGTAACTTTGCGGACTTCGGTTACAAGTTTAACTTTGCAAAGTCACACATTGCAGAGTACACTGTGTTGTTCCTGGGCTATGAGCTCAACAATGAAGGTCGAGGATTGGCCCCTCACTTCTTGGAGAAATGCGCACAACTACGCGCTCCTACAACTCTGAAAAAATTACAGTCCTTGCTGGGACTTATATTCCTGAATATGCCCAGCTTATCAAGCCTTTGTATACTCTGATACAACCTACTTTTACCAAATCTTGCTGGCTGCCAGAACATTCAGCTATTTTGCTATCTTTGCAAGCTGATCTAAATTCTTACTGACCTGTGATAACCACACCAACCTGGTGATAAGAATAATCCCTGGGGCGGTGGGTTTCACATACCTTACTTTTACCGAAGGAGACACAGTACCTATTGCTTACAAGTCACACTTGTAAACTTCGGCTGAAATGCGGTTTTCCGCTGTGGAAAAAGTTTTGACAGCAGTGCAAATGGCGATTCTCAAGGAACGTGCACTGTCGCAGGGAAAACGCATGTTGGTTTTTACACCGTTTCCTGCATTAGAGGCAGTGACGAAAGCCAGTGTACCGAATTCTAAAGCTTTGCACCCTCGGTGGATACAATGGGCAGCATCTTTGACGTCTCCGGATGTCACGTTTATTTTCGATGCCTCCTTACAGTCGCAGGAGTTTTTGCAGTATGAATTTGTTCATCCAGCACCTTATAGGCGCAGGCACTGGTGACGCAGGACGAGACTCCTGTGTTTGTTAGAGTTTTAAACGCCATTTTTCTTTTCCTGCTGCCTCTGCACACAACACATTTTGTTATTAATGCTTTTCGCCTAGTTATGTATTTTGCTTTACACGAGAATAACATGTTTGCTTATAATATCAGTCTTGCTTGGTAAGCTATGTCTGTACAGTGAGTGCCGAGGCCTTCAAGGTTATCTCAACACAGCGCTTATTGTTTGGATTGATCAGCGCACAGAGTAGACATAATATGGATGCAGCTGTGGCTAACTTTGGTTTTAGGCGCAAATGATATTGCACTGCGTAAGGCAGGAGCACACTTGATGAATATCCGTATGCAGAGTGTTGGTGTAGGAGATGATGTGATCCATTTCCACTGAACCTAAAGGTATGGGCCCGCCCTTCTAAACCCAAAGAGACCTTCTGTAGATATAATATACTAGCTAGGGAGGGTAAACTAAGGTTCTATTTAGTCCTGTTTCCTTTAGCATTTTAACATGCTTGCTCCCTTTGTTTTTTATGGAATAGTAACTATGTTTTTAACCTTGATCTTTATAATATGTTTGCTTGTATTAGCTAAGATACTGCGTATGAGAACACTATATTAGAAATAAACATTTCAAACTTGCACGTGTCCTCATTGACTCCTCGTTCTGGATTGATATGTTAGTATAATGAAAGAGTGTTCCTGTGTTCCACGTTACCTGAGGTCTTCTAAGTCCATGTTCTGGGTTGGCTAAATCATTGGGGTTTTGTTAGTTCCAATGAGACACTGATTGCTAGTCTGGTAGGGGATTTTGGATACTAAGGTGAGTTTTGGCACACCCTAATTCACTGAGGTTCTAAGTCTCTATGCACAGTTCTGTGTTGGAGCAGAATCCCTGCTACAGGATGGTAGCTGCTTCATGGTGATCTATCTATTTATTCGAACAACCAGGTTTTGAGTCCTTTCCTGAACTGCTGGACCGTTGGGACAGTCCTGAGGTAGAGGGGAAGGTTGTCCCAGGCTTTTGACCTCAAGGTGTGAGAACGAGCATCCTCTGCTGTTAGCGTGGTGGATTCAGTGGGGTATCTGCAGGGAAGAGGGAGGCGGATCATAGGTGTCTGGTTGTTTGTAGAAGGTCATGTGTGTGTTGATGTACGCAGGTCCCTCGTTGTGCAGGGCCTTGTATGCATGGGTCAACATCTCGAACTGACATCTATACTGGAATCGGAGCCAGTGTAGCTTCATGAGGATGTGGTGTGATGTGGGTCCATCTGGGGAGGTGGAGGATGAGCCTTACATCAAGTGAAGCTATAACTGTTTAGGAATGAGAAGTTGACTTTTGCATTAGCGTGTCTACTTCATCAATCAACAACATTTATATAGCGCGCTACTCACCCGGAGGGTCTCAAGGCGCTTGGGGAGGAGGGGGTCCGCTACTGCTCGAACAGCCAGGTCTTGAGCTGCTTCCTGAAGGCGAGGTGGTCTTGGGTCAGGCGGAGGTGGATCGGAAGGCTGTTCCAAGTCTTGGCGGCCAGGTAGGAGAAGGACCTTCCTCCTGCTGTGGCTCTTCAGATGCGGGGGAGGGCGGCGAGGGCGTGGCTGGTCGATCGAAGCTGGCGGGTAGGAGTGTAGAAGTTGAGGCGGCTGTTGAGGTATCTTGGGCCTTGGTTGTGTAGGGCTTTGTGTGCCTGGGTGAGGAGACGGAAGGTGATTCTCTTGTTGACCGGGAGCCAGTGCAGGTCTCTTAGGTGTCCGGAGATGCGGCTGTGTCGGGGGATGTCGAGGATGAGTCTTGCTGAGGCGTTCTGGATCCGCTGAAGTCTCTTCTGGAGCTTGGCGGTGGTTCCGGCGTAGAGGGCGTTGCCGTAGTCTAGTCGGCTGGGGACGAGGGCCTGGGTGACCGTCTTCCTGGTCTCGGTGGGGATCCACCGGAAGATCTTACGTAGCATGCGCAGGATATTGAAGCAGGACGAGGAGACGGCGTTGACTTGTCTGGACATGGAGAGGGAGGAGTCCAGGATGAAGCCCAGGTTGCGTGCGTGGTCTGTCGGTTTGGGTGCGCTGCCCAGGGCGGGGGGCCACCAGGAGTCGTCCCAGGCAGAGGGCGAGGAGCCCAGGATGAGAACTTCCGTCTTGTCTGAGTTCAGTTTCAGGCGGCTGGCCATCATCCACTCGGCTACGTCTGTCATCCCTTCGTGGAGGTTAGCTCTGGCGGTGGCTGGGTCGTTGGTGAGGGAGAGGATCAGCTGAGTGTCGTCGGCGTAGGAGATGACGTTGAGGTTGTGTTGGCGTGTGATGGCTGCGAGGGGGCTCATGTAGACGTTGAAGAGGGTGGGGCTGAGCGATGATCCCTGTGGTACGCCGCAGATGACTTCGGTGGCTTCTGATCTGAACGGTGGAAGGCGGACTCTCTGAGTCCTTCCGGCGAGGAAGGAGATGATCCACTCCAGTGCCTGCTCCTGGATTCCGACGTTGCTGAGGCGCTGCACTAGGGTGCGGTGGCAGACAGTGTCGAATGCCGCGGAGAGGTCCAGGAGGATGAGGCCGCAGTCTCCCCATTGTCGAGCAGGGCTCGGATGTCATCGGTGGCTGCGATGAGGGCGGTCTCGGTGCTGTGGTTGGCCCGGACGCCAGACTGCGAGAGGTCGAGGGATCCATTTGTCTCGAGGAAGGCGGCCAGCTGCTTGTTGATGGTCTTCTCGATGACTTTGGCCGGAAACGGGAGGAGCGAGATGGGGCGGTAGTTTTTGAGTTCGGTGGGGTCCGCGGATGGTTTCTTCAGTAGAGCGCTGAGTTCGGCGTGCTTCCAGCTCTCCGGGAAGGTGGCGGTGTCGAAGGAAGTGTTGATGATGTCCCGCAGGTGGGGAGCGATGACAGCGTCGGCCTTGTTGAAGACGTGGTGAGGGCAGGGGTCGGTTGGAGATCCGGAGTGGATGGAGTTCATCGTACGGATGGTGTCTTCGGTGGTGATCGGGGTCCAGGCGCGGATGGAGGTGGTGGGTGGCGTTCTTGCGGTCGTGGGGAGCGTTGGTTGCATGCTGAAGCTGTTGTGTATGTCTGCAATCTTGTTGTGGAAGTAGGAGGCGAGGGAGTTGCAGAGGTCTTGCGATGGGGTGATGTTGTTGTTTCCGGCGTTGGGGTTGGAGAGCTCTTTAACGATGGTGAAGAGTTCCTTGCTGTTGTGTGCGTTGTTGTCCTGTCGTTCCTTGAATGTAGTTTTCTTGGTGGCGTGGATTGGTTGATAGTGTTTTCGAGTGGCGAGCTTGAGGGTGGTCATGTTGTCTGGTGTTGGGTTTCTGCGCCAGGCTCTTTCGAGGGCTCTGCAGTTCTTCTTGGAGCTCTTGAGTTCGTCGGTGAACCATGGTGCTTTCTTACTGCCGGGTCTGCTAGGCGGGGTCCTCAGTGGGGCGAGGTCGTCTGCGCAGGTGCTGATCCACTTCGTGAGGTTGTCGGCAGCCTGGCTGGGGTTCGCTGAGCTGGTGGGAGGGTGCTGGCTCAGGGATGCGGCGAGCTGGTCGGCAGTGATCTTGTTCCAGCTTCTGCGGGGGACCTGTTGCTGGTGATGGTGGATTGTGGTTCTTCTGAAGCTGAAGTGGATGCAGCTGTGGTCCCGTCCAGTGGAGTCCGGTGGCGTGGCTGAAGACGATGTCCTTGCTGGATGAGAAGACGGGGTCGAGTGTGTGTCCGGCGTAGTGGGTGGGAGTGGTCACCAGCTGCTTGAGACCGAGGTTGGCGAGGTTGTCCAGCAGGGTGGTGGTGTTGCGGTCGTTGTTGTTCTCATAACAATGGTGAGTGTTTAGCATGACTCTAAAGCAGACAGTTTTCGAAGCTACATATATGTAAGTCATTTTAAAAGCTTCTTTAAATGCATTGGACATTGATTCACTTTTCATTCTGTTCTCTTCAGAGAAGGCCCTTAACCCTGAGGCAGCTAGTGAACAGAGAGCAAAGGTACCGTTCTCGTCTTTGTTCCCTCTTTGAGCGAGGCTCATTATCACGCAGTCTCATTAACTAGAGGATTTGCCCTAATGCTGAGTCTAAACCATCTGTCACTAATTCCAAAAGCTGGCAAAGACTCCATAAACTGTCTTGCAGCGAATTATTCAGGGAGACTTCACTTTGTACTTTTTTTTGCCCACTTGAGGCAAAGCTGACCAAGAGTGTTTCGTGACGTAAGCCTCCCAGAATTGAGTACATTTCTATTACTGAACATTTAAAGTACGCTTTGTGATGCTATCACATTTGACCTTGGCACAGTCGACTCAGGCAAAAGGCTGAGAGACCCCACATCCACAGATTAATTGCGGTTTTTATGAGTGATTGAGTGTGAGCACATGAAAGAGAGCAAAATCAAGAAAACTAGCGAAAGATAAATCAAAAATAAATAAAGTAGCGTGGGGCGAGAGAGAAATTAAGACTATGAAAATAATAAAGTAGCCAAGACAAAAAGGTGAAAGTGTTGAAAACTGAAATAAGCCCAACAACTTGGAGCGAGAGAAGATGTAGAAATGAAAGGACGGAGAAGCAGGAAGCAAAGAGCAAGAGAATAAGAAACTATTTAAACCATAAGGAAAAAGTGCAAGAAAGATATATATTTGGTCGTAAAGAAGGAGAGAGAAACGAACAATTTGAAAAAGTGTAAAATGAAAAGAAAACGTATAAAAGAATGAGCAACAGGAGGGAAGAGAAAGAGGGATGACAGACGAAACAGGAGAGAAACTAGAAAAGCAACAGAATGATGAAACAATGAGGAGCGAAGAGAAAGATGGATATCAGGGGAAAAAGGAGAGGGAATAGGAAAGCAACACAATAAAATGGTGGACAGAAATGGAGATGCAAACAGAGAGTTGTCGGTAGATGGCCAGGAGAGATATTCCAATCCAATGAGCAGTTCTTTGGTTTTTGATGATTTATACACGCCATATTATTACACAGAACACACACTCTTAGCTCAGCTCCTTGCTGATCGAGCAATCACCAATCTTCACACATTTCCCACTCACTGACACAACAATCAGCTCCACTTTGTACTGTTTGTTAAACTTGTACCCACTCTCAGCCAGCACTCAATCCTTTCCCTGAACCCACGTTCATTTGCACACCAGTCTTACATTGCTACTCCCATCTTCCCCAACAACACCAAATCGTCTATATCAAGTCAGAAAATACACCCAGATTCCACCCCAGCAAACCTGAATATTATGCACAAAGAAAATTTAATTCAAAGTTTTATCTTATATCATATAATAATTGAGGATTACTGGTAGACAGCTCTGCGCAAATGTGCTCCAAAGGGACGGCGCACATCCACTGTAGTCAGAAAAATATCATGAGAAAAATAGCAAAGGCACTTCAAATCCTTTGATGTCAAATGTGAAATTTTTATGACATTTTCCGTAAAAGGTATTTCAGCAACATTTATAAGTGAACCTTAAGACAAATAATCCAATTTTGCTACAATGCGATATTGTTTCAACAAACAAATGGGAGTGTTGCTAAGAATGAGCATCAGAAGACATGTATTTGTAAACACCTGTACCTGTTCATGACAGAGTTAAAAAATAAAAATCCAGTATAGTTGCTGAATAGTGAACAAGAGGACATCCTTTAAGGCATTTGCATAGACAAATGGAGCGGTTGCCACTCTATCCTTCAGTGAAACATATCTCTAACCAGTGTCTAAATGACCTAATGTTACAGACCTGGTGTGACTAGTGGCTTTCTTCCACAGGGACCATTGCAGTCACCCTATCCAAGTGCAATCAATGCTATAACCACAAATGTCTGCCCCATAGTAAAGAATTGCTCCAACGTCCAACTGAATAATTTGATCAAGAAGTTGAAGTGCATCATTTCAGCGTGTTTTTTGCAAACTGTAGGATAATGTGGAGATACTATCCATAAATCCCTTTATCAAAATATTAAAGCCAAAGTCGAAGGGGTTATTTGATGTGGTTCAAAACTCCTACTCAACACCCAACCAAGCCACACCAGTATGGCTTCTGCACAATCCAGTCCATTGATGCAGCCCTCAGTTATGACTACAGATTCATCATTTCAGCTCATCAGAACTGACTGTCAGAGGCCTTAAATACACCAGACGCCAACTTCCGAGTGGTACTTTTTAAGGGGACCTTGACTTTGTACCTTATTAACTTTTACAATAATGATTTTCTTAATGCGCCAGTTCAAAGATACCCGAGTCGTTTTGAATACATTTACAACACTGCGGAGCAAAAATCTAATGAGGGACAGCAAATGTACTTACGCCTGGCTGGAGACTTTAATGTTAAGCTGTCAAATACTTGCAATTGCTATGTCTCAGATGCTGATGTGGAAGGGGATTCAAGAGGCAAATAGCTTGAGGTCTTTCTTGTCTCTTTTGACCTGTTTATTGAAAATGGCTGGGTTAAAAAACCAGGGCCTGCCCACTTTTCGGGGAAGAACTGTTTCTCAGTAATCTACTATATTTTGTTCCCCGAAATATGATTCATTTTTCGTCATACAGCACCATTATCAACACAAATGTTGGTGATCATATCCCTGTTGAGATAGCCTTGTATGTTCCATCTAGAAAGGATTCTCAAACTGTAGCTGGTCCCAGTAACCTATCTTTGTCCACAGACAATCTAAGACTCCACTGGAAATTGTCAGATGCCACAATTTCAAGGGGAACGTAGTAACAGAGAATACTGAGTTAGTCGTAGGATGCATAGCGAAGGCCGCAAAGTGATAGTGAGTTCTTTTGTGGCTCTCTTCATTAAGATCAGACAGGTCTTTTGCAAACCGCATAGACCAGCACTGCAGGCCCCATGGTAGTTTGATCATGAGCGTTCCCTATCAAACTGTCTCTTGCATAGAGCCCTAAATCAGAAGCCCAGAGACCATGTTACTATAGCCATCTACCAGAAGCAAAATAAAATAGCAACATCTCTTAGACGAAATGAAGGTATTACCCAGCTGTGGATATACGAACACATATGGTCAATTCAAAAGATAGCAAATCGTTCTGGAAAACTGTATCCAGCATTCGATCTTTTGATAAGATGTCCATGTCCATTAGTTGCCACACAGACATAGTGGCATGGGTAACCCACTGTCCCAAGATTTCTTTAGCAACTAGTTACCTAATTCAAAATGCCAGTATAGGAGGATCTTTTTTCATTCATACAGGTCTCCCTACAAGAAATTGCTAAAGCCATACAGCAGTGCATGGGGGCAAATCCCCGGGGCCTGATGGTGTTCCCATAGACAAAATTAAATGCAGTGTGAACCTCTGGGCCCCTTTGTTGACCAACGTTCTCAATAGTTTAAGGTACTCTACCATACCCAGCTCCTGGGTGAGCTCTGTTATTGTCCCAATTTACAAAAAGGGAACCATTCCAAACCCCATTGCTATCGGCCCTTTTCAAGATTGATATCCATTCTAAAATTCTTGGGTGGGTCCTTTACAATTGGATACAACAGTGGTTCAAGGACAACAACATCTTAAACACATGTCAAAACTGCTTTCATACCGATATTGGCACAGTAGAGCAATGTTTAAATTTACATTTAGTCATTCATAAATACACAGTAGCAAGGCAGACCTCACTACATCTAGCCTTCATGGACTTGTCCATGGCTTTTGACTGTGTATATTAGTCAAAGTTTTAGAAACTCCTCCTTGAGATGGGACTTGATGTGGCACTTGAGTATTCAATTAGTTTCATTGCACACACACTCAAAAGCCAGGGTCAGGTTTGGCCAAACTGTTGAGGTGTCGAAAGAAATCAGTATTGGACCCGGAGTCCGCCAAGGATGTGTGCTTGTTCCATTGCTATTTATCATATACATTAACAAGCTCAGCACTCTGTTTACCCTAAGCAATTCCGATGTTCCCAGGATAAATGGTGTTCTCCTCCCAGCACTACCCAATGCAGACAATGCCGTTTTAATGGCTCACACTCCTAATGCCCTGCATGTGTTAGTCATATCTTTTGTGCACTTCATGGCCAACCTCAACTTGTTAGTAAACTTTCATAAATCATTTATAATGATTCTAAGGGAACACCATCAGGCCCCAGGGATTTGCTGGCTTTTCAATCAGTAAGTTATCAATGGAAATCCTCTGCAATCTGTGAACTCTAGCGCCGAGATACCGGAAGGTATTTGTGCGCTTTAGAAATTTTATAAATAAATAAAATAAATAAATGACATGCGGCCCTACGCGGACTCAACTTTCAAGTATTTCAGTTGGCGCACGTTCTTTTTTAAGCACAAACACTTATTCTTATTTGGGTGTTATCTGTTGCTCATCAGTTTCATGTGCTCTACATATCTCAAACTGCAGGGCAAAGTTATTCAATGTGGTTGGATCACTCCTTAGTCTCCCACGCCCTTTTGGGTGAAAGGTTGTTGTCCCTATGTTGCAGATATACGCCACCAAGTGCGTACTGATAGCTTCCTATGGGGCAGGAATCAGGGCATTACCGAATGCATGGACTTACAGAGGGAAGAAAATCCCACTTCATCTGCCATAAAAAGCGGTGTCCAACTTATTGAGCGAACTCATTTGCACCAGACCCTCCCCCCAATTGTGGCTATCAATGTGGCAGACTGAGGAAGTGTCACTGGCAAAGGATATAATTACAGATTGTCTGGCCTGTGACAAGGGACTATCTAACCCATAGCTGACATACATAAAAAATCATTTGAAGGAATTGGCCTAGCCGATGTTTTCTCTAATACAGCTTTTCACACTGCCCTCTGCAAAAAGCACCTGCAAGCATTGTTACTGCCCAGTCGCAAGTAGACAGGATAAGGGCAGAGTCCTTGAAAGCAACAGTTGCAAGTTATATGTGTTTAAGCTCTGAGGTCGGTCACACTAGCTATTTATGAGAGATTAGAGGGAATTGGAAGCGCTCCTTGTTATTTATTTTCAGAGATGATATGATTAAATACTAACTCTGTTTGCCTCTCGAGAATCAGCACAAACTCGACCCTAAAGTATGCCTATGTAATGATGTCTGCAATCAGTCAATATTACACTTTCTTTTTTTCTGTAACTTCCTTAAAATGCACACTAAAAATGCCCTAGTTCTTTTTATGAGACTCAGAAATATACGGCACTGTATTCCACCTTACCATTATCTCCCAAAAATATTAGTTGTAGAGCTGTTCACGGGGTACTATAAACTTTGATTAAACATAATTGTATGTGCTTTTTAACCACTCATTCTGTTTAATGATTATTAAAACAGAAAACAATTGACTGATGGTGACGTGTTTTTTATCGGTCTGTGCATTTTATGGAAATCTGGAAGGATCGTTGGACTAGCATGTCAGTTTTATATGTCTTTTAATGTATTTTTAACGCATTTTATATATTTTTTGTATGCTTTTATGGTTGTTTTCTCAACCGAATAAAGTTTACTGAATGATTGATTGATTGACTGTAATCTTTTCGCATCTTTTTTGGCCTGTCAGCTTCAATTGACATTGCCAATCCTGCACAACATATTCACCGCTCTTAAGACTTACCTTGGAGGATTCAACTCCTGCCTCTCTAGCCACTCATTTTCACTCTCCTGGAGCTATGATTCGCAGACCCCATCCTCATTCTTTGCTATCACCCACACCTCTCCACTTCCTTTTTTCTTGCTAGCTGAATTCCTACCACACTCAGTTCTTATTTTAATTCCATGCTCACCCTCATCAATAAATTAAAATGTCTAGCTGTCATTCAACCAACTGTCACTTAATAACCCTCACTCCCTCGCCCTGAGTTCCTTCAATACTAAAATCCTCTACTTTCGTGCCTCACTCAACCTCTCCGATTACCTTTCTCCCAGACACCCTCCCCTGCAGCTCGTAACCTTTGCCGTGCTTTTGATTCTCAATTATGTCTGATCTATATCTCCTGCACATCCACACCAGCTTTGTATAAAAAATCTGTTCGTATATTCCATTACATGTAGGAGAAAACTCATAAAGACACTTTTCATGAGCAATCTGGCTACTGCAACAGTTTACTCAGCGGCCTCCCCAAGTATGCCCTCTGTCCTATCACCAAAGTAATTAACTCTGCCATCCGAGTACTCTTGACCGTCTCATGTCATGAGCCCAACTGACATGCCTACTAAATCTTTGTTGGCCCTCATTCATCAGCATCCCCTGGTTTAAGCTCCTTACCCATGTATTCATAGAAATCCAGGGCCGATCACCACTTACGTCACCGACACACCTTAACCACAATTCTCCAATCCTCTATGACTTACCTGCTCACAGTACCAAATCCTCCTCCATCATATCAAATCCTGATACCATTCTTTCTTTTTACTGATCCAATTAAATCCTTTTTTCATTTGTTTTACTTGCTTCTCCAGGTGAATGCCACACCCCGTAGCTCAGGGTAATTCCTATTCTTCCTGCCTTCAAGACTGCCTTCAAAAACACTTCTTGAAGTTAGTGATACCAACATCATGTTCTAAACGGTATTCCTCATTCACTAATAGCTTAAGATTACCCACATGTATATATTATGTGTGCACACGCCTGTAAGTTTTTGACATTCATCCCCCGTAGGCATCCACAGTCCATATAGTTGGGTCTGAACTGAGATGGCGAAGTGAGCTAAAGAATGATGATGGATTCAATCCAGATCTGTGACTGGGGTTGAGTGTCTGAAAAGTTTCACAGCTCCATCCATCATCTCCTTGTATTAACTCTATATAAAAGAACACATGTACATAAGACAATAATGTGTTATGATGGATGCCAGGGAAGACCTGGCTTGGCTGTTTGGGCTGGACCATTCTGATGAGGCTCAGGGTCAAGACTGAGAGGCATATAGCTGTGTCTGAACTGAGGTGGCGAAGTGAGCTAAAGAATGATAGTGGATTCAACCGAGATCTGTGACTGGGGGTGAGTCTCTGAAAAGTTTAAGCACTCCATCCATCATCTCCTTGTGTTTGCCCTAAGTTGGCAGGGTATGCCAAGACGTGGGTCCCTTTCTCACTTTGCCACTAGATTCAAGTTAGCCTGGCTGCAGAGGGGTGTTACCCCGAAACTGGTCCCAGGATGCTTGTTTCCGGTTCAGGGAAGACCTCGCTTGGCAGTTCGGGCTGGACTGTTCCCATGAAGCACAGGGTCAAGACTGATTTGCATATAGCTGGGTCTGAATTGAGGTGGCAAAGTGAGCTAAAGTACAATGGTGGATTCAACCCAGATCTGCGACGGGGGTTGAGTGTCTGAAAACTTTTTAACAAAAAACTTTTTATGTGTACTTTTTCAGGAATATTTCCGAAATGTTAAATGCCAAGATAAAGAACGTTTTATACCAATAAAAACATTGTAAGCGCTACATTTTAGTCTGAATATATTTGGAATAGAAGTTGACTAAATAAGAGTCCAGGATGCAAGAATGAGAGAGTGATGTGAGAATTTAATAATTTGTTTCCTGGGATTTCCCCTTAGGCTTAGACTCACATGAAGCACAGGGTCAAGACTGATTTGCGATAGCTGGGTCTGAACTGAGGTGGCAAAGTGAGCTAAAGAACGATGGTGGATCAACCCAGATCTGTGACTGGGGGTGAGTGTCTGAAAAGTGTCAGCACTCCGTCCATCATCTCCTTGTGTTTCCTTTGTTTGCCTTAAGTTGGCAGAGTATACCTAGGCCTGTGTCCCTTGCTCACTTTGCCGCTGGATTCAAGCTAGCCTGGATGAAGAGGGGTGTGTTGTAATGTTGTAGTACTTAAGTCCTTGATACCTTACTTAACACTGTTAGAATGCATAGGGAAAAACTAGCGTGTACTATACTCCATGCCAGTAAGATGCAGAACTCAAAAGAATTTTGGGCAAAAATAAACTTCATGCTCAACGGTAAACATCGGCAGTTCAACTCTGACATGACTGACCAGCTTTGGTGTAGCCACATCGATTTATTATACAATTTCACACTTGATACCCCACTTGACAATAAAGTTGTGCCGCTCCTGGAGCGTGCCCTGTCAAGCCTGAGAACAACGACAGACCCAAAGCCTGCTGACCCCAAAGCCACTTGCGAACCGTCAACAACAAAGAACATAGGTGGCACTGACCTGATGACACTAACGCAGGTCTTTAACACCATAAAATCATTGAGAGCAGATGGTGCTCCCAGCCCAAATGGTCTCCCCAATGCTCTATTCAGGAAAGACCCCATGTTCTGGGCCAGTCAATTACTCCCTTTATTTTGTCACAGTGTAAAGACCGGGAACATTCCCGAATCGTGGAGGGGCAGCATTCTACACCCAATATTTAAGTCTGGGTCTTGCTCTGACCCCAACAACTACAGGCTAATAGCCTTAATAGATGTGGAGGCAAAGATCTATGCGTCAAACTTACTGGTAGAACTGGAGGCTTGGGTAAGCAGCATAGGGCTAATCCCCCTGCCTCAAACAGGCTTTTGCCCAGGAATGGGCACCCTCACCAACTTATCTGCAATAACCCTACTAGCAAAAAGGGCAATCGACAACTCTAACTTGCTGTATACTTGTTTTTTGGACTTAAAAGCGGCCTTTGATAAAGTACCAAGATACAAACTCTGGGCCAAAATGAAAGCCTGGGGCGCGCCGCCAAAGCTAATGGGAGCAATCATAGAGCTGTATTCAAAGACCTGGGTCCAAGTGAAAAAAGGAGATGGCCGATGCCTGACAAAGAAATTCTTCACACTCAACGGCTTAAAACAATGCTGCGTATTGGCCCCCTGCCTTTTTAACATTTACACCGCGGACCTAGAAAGCGATTTACGCTTGATTCAGGGAGATCCACCAAAATTGGGTAACTTGCCCATAATGAGTCTACAATACGCAGACGACATTGTGCTTTTGTCACAAACTCCTCTCGGCCTACAACGTATGATCTCTAAGCTTGCGTCATACCTCTCGAATGCACAACTTACAATAAACCTTAAAAAAACAAATGTTTTATGCTTTTCTGGCTCTCGCAAGAAAGGAAAAAAATTCGTCTGGAAGATAAACTCCAGCAAACTAACTCAGGTAGACCAATACAAATACCTGGGCATCTCACTGGATCATCAATTAAAATATAAACAGCACTTAGAACAGGGGAAATCAAAAGTCAAACAGCTCCAATTCGCCTTTAAAACAGTCCAAAAACACCTATGCGGAAATTCCACTGCGAACATTTTAAAGATCGTAGCCGCCAAATTCTAGCCATTCCTCACATATGGTTCTGAGTTGATGGCAACCCGGGACTCCACAGCGCTAAACCTTGCCCAATCTCACCTCTTTAAAAACCTTTTTTCAATCCCGCGCTATATTTCGCAATCTCAAATACGTTTGGAATACAGTCTCACAAATCAGCTCCCGGCAAGACAAGGAGCCCTCGTCAAATACTACTGGCGAATGAGGGATGCAGAAGATCACTCCCTGGCTCATCTGTGCTGGCTGGAAGTAGAAAAACAGGCAGGACTTCCCAAGTCTATATATAAGTCCCTCAGGCAAGCGCTTCAATCATTAGCACTGGAAGAATCCTGGCTTGCACCCATGACTTACACTGCTTTTAAACTGCGAACTAACAACGCAATCAAACAGGCGTCACTATTAATGGACAAAGCTGCAGTGGCAGGCAAAAGCCACGCCTGGATTGTTCTGCCATCATACATCCACATGAAGCCCCATCCATATTTGCAAGACTGCTTCAGGGACCATTACAAAAGGAAATTAAGCTTGTGAAGGTTGGGCTGCTTTGCGAGTAAAGATGTCACTCCCAAATGGCTACAGTTGTGGTCAACGTCCGACTGCCGCCTTTGTAACAACGGCGCAGAGTCATTACTGCATCTAATATGTATATGCCCCGCACTTCAGAAACTAAGGAAAGTGCTTCTGCTACCACTCTTAAGAGTCGCCCAGGTGAGACCCTGCAGGGCGGCTGTCATCATATGCCTCAGTGGGACTTGGATAAAACTATCTTGCAACACTAAAATTTCTGGAGCATGCTGCTCAAGAGCTGGGAAACAAGGCAGCAACCAAAGAGAAGTCAGGATAACAGGCATGGACACAGCCGGCCATAGACTCACTTTTATTTTCCCAAATAAATCTTGTTTCCATCCCATAGCACTTCATTTTATGTCATAAAAGTGTACCCTGATCCAACCCACTTTGCTTCTCCAAGTTTTACTTTCCCCCTTACACCACTTTTAGAAAAGTCTGTGTAATTTCATGTTACAAAAGTGTCCCCTGATCCTAATCATAACACCTTTCTAAGTTTTAATTTTTACCTTAGACCACCTTCCTGAAAAGCTTGTGTAATTTTATATTCTCTTTGCTTTTTTTATACTTTTTGTTTTATCTTGACCTGAAGTTGATTTTGTGTTGTTTTAAAGATGTAAACATTGATCAAATGGTGGTAAGCTCCACCCTTTTATGATTTTTATTATAAATCAAATAAAAGTATTACTCTCTCTGTTAGAATGTAGCTGCTTTAGAACTGTATGCATTCTATATTCTGTTTCCTTGGGGATGCCTGATTCAGACTGATGTGGACGACTGAAGAGGCAGCAGGCATCGGTTGGTGGTGTACCACAATAAACTCTTTCTTCTCTACAACCAGTGTAAGCCTCCTTGGGATCATCAAATCCACAGGTTGCTCATAGAAGGTTCTCTCTGAGAACACGTCGTGTTCCTACACGTTTTAAAGATTTTGTAAAATGGTATATATTTTTTATGTTTCAGTTTCATTTTTTTATTTTTCTTTGTCTTATCTGTACCTTTCGTTTCTTCTATTGTTAATAGAGGGGATATGTTGTAATGTTGTAGTACTCAAGTCCTTGATATTTTTCTTAACGCTGTTAGAATGTAGCTGCTTTAGAACTGTATGTATTCTATATTCTGTTTCCTTGGGGATGCCTGATTCAGACTGATGTGGATGACTGAAGAGGCAGCAGGCATCGGTTGGTGGTGTACAACAATAAACTCTTTCTTCTCTACAACCAGTGTAAGTCTCCTTTTAACAGGGTGTTACCCCGATACCGGTCCTGGGATGCTTGTTTCTGGTTCAGGAAATGTCCTGGCCTGGCAGTTCGTGCTGGACTGTTCCTATGAGGCACAGGGTCAAGACTGGTTTGCATATAGATAGCTCTGAATTGAGGTGGCAAAGTGAGCTAAAGTACAATGGTGGATTCAACCCAGATCTGTGACGGGGGTTGAGTGTCTGAAAGGGTTCAGCACCCCGCCCATCATCTCTTTGTGTTTGCTTTTCTTTAGAGTGTCTGTTCGAAAAACTATGAAAGATAATCAAAGATGCTAGAATTCACAATTAAACCGAGACTTACATTCTCAATATGCAGTTCAGTTACAACACACATTGGCCGGATCACAAAACACTTTTGACTGAATCCATGTACTCTGAGTTGACCTGATATAATCAGGGAATATCAAAAATGTGTATCTGGTTGGGGGTGTAGAACTGTTTATCTCTCTCTTTACCTCTCGTTCAGTGACTACACCTCACTTACTCCTTCCATGTCATTCTCCTTCCTCTTCCTACTTCCTCCTCCTACTTCTTGTCACAGCACCACCTCGCTGCCAGGTTAATTAAAGGTCAGATCCAGTAAATGATCCCCACACACTCCCTCTGCACAGTTCACCACTTCCGGTATTCACTCTGGCAGTATTCCCTTTAATTTACATGATCCCAGGGCCAACACCACCTTTATCATCATGCATTCCCAGAGGAATGCACCTTGCTGCTGAAACTGCACCACCAATTCTCTTTTGGGGTAGGGGCGTGCTTCAAGTCCACGTATCTTCACGCCTGTCACACCCAACCTCCGTTATCAAGCAGAGCCACAGAAGAGAGTGATGTGCCGGAGCTCCACGAGGACACATCCATTCTTGAGTCAAGCTGGTCTGATCAGGGGTGGACCCCCATGACATAAACCCTAAAATGACCCCCCGCCCCCAAACCTCAACCCCCACCTTAAACACCTTTTACCACCATATTATGAAAGCAGTTTTCAGAAGGTGGTAATGTGTAAAAAGAATGTTTGTACATATTTGTTGAGTCACATTTTTTGGTGGTGGTTGTGTGTTCCGTTGTTTTTTGTCTTGCAATTTTTTGTACTGCATTACTGCAATGTGATGTTGTGTTTGGCTTTGGTTGTTGTGCCACATTCTGATTTGACTGTTTTGTTTGGTTGATTGCATATGTGTTATGTTACAGTGTTATGTTTTGTTATTTACTCTACGAATCCAGATACATATCCAGCAAAATGCAGCAGATGCATTTAAAATTCTTGTAACAAGCAACCATATACCACTGACTAAGCTGGTAATGTAGCGCTAGTTAAGCTCATCAACTATATAAAATAGCAGTCAGCCAAAAGCTGTACAGAGTCCTTGGGCAGTATCACAAAACATTTTTGACCGGCGCTATTTCTTGTCCTTGGTGGGAAATGAAGGCAGTCCTAGCTTTAAACTCTTTTTAGCACAGTGTTATGAAAATAGGATACTGAAGATGGTATGCATGGCAATATTGATTTCCAGCTTGAAGCAACATATGTTTTTGAAGTTCTTGTGACAAGTAACTATTTACAAGTGTTCAAGGTGGTCATATAACACTACTGCAGCTCTTCAACTATTTAAAACACTAGTCATCCCCGCTGCGCCACGTGCTCCATACACATCTTCCACTGCCGACCCCCCTTCCGGAGTTCAGTCCACTGGAAGCCCAGGTGATGATGTGGAACCTGGGTAGGGGGGGTGTCCCGCATCTATCGCTCCCTAGTTAATAATGGCCTGGCGTCCCTGGACACGCTGCGCGCTCGCTGGGAGGGGTGGGTGGGTCCCCTGGAGGAGGTGGACTGGAGGGATGCCCTTATGGCACCTAGAACCCTAACCACATCTGCCAAACTACATCTGGTGCAAATCTATTACCTACATGCGGCCTATCTCTCCCCTGAACGACTCTTCCGCGCCCACCTGCGACCCTCCCCAGACTGCCCGAGGTAGGGCACGGCACCCGCGGATTTCTACCACATGGTGTGGCTCTGCCCCAAACTGGCGAGGTTCTTGAAGGGGGTGGAGCAGGAGCTCATGCGAGCCCTGGGCTGGGAGGTTCCCAACGATCCATTGCGGATACTGCTGGGGGTCTTCGACGGGCTGGATGGATCAAGGTCGGATAGGCGCCTACTGGGGACAGCGATAACAGTGGCCAAAAGGGACATAGCAAGATACTGGTCCTGTGCTGCGCCTCCTACTGTGGGGCGATGGAGGAGGGAGGTTGATTGGTGCGGACCCAGGAAGAGGCCCTATTTGAAGCTCGGGGGGCAACAGAACTGTTCCATAGGATTTGGGGGAAATGGTTTAATCTACTTCCACCGTGATTTGAGATGTACCGTGCGAACTATGCTTATATATCTTGTAATACAAGTTGTACATATGGACTGGAGACGAATGACCCGACCGCTACAAACTACTGATTGTATTCTGCTGTATGTATTGATTGAGCTGCAACCGATGAATTTTCTTTGCTGTCTTAAATACCCAATAAAGTTGATTATCAAAAAAAAAAACACTAGTCATCCCTAAGGTGTACTGAGACCTTGGGTGGAATCACAAAACATTTTTGACTTGCTATTAGAACGGGGGTTTCTGGTTGTCAGAGTATGCACCCTGTACAAGCAAGAACCCCCACTCTAGCCATGGTAAGGTAGATACACACTATAAGATAACCGGCGCTCACTCTCTGGAAGCCTGGCACAGAGCAGCCAGGCTTATCTAAAGAGGCAATGTGTAAAGTGCTTGTGCAGCATACACACACAGTAACACAATGAAAACACCACAAGAATACTACACAGGATTAGAAATAAAGACATTAATTTCATGAGTACAACAATACCAAAATGACAAAATCCAATAAGTACAACATGAGTTCTGAATTTTTTAAGATTAAATCAAAATGTAGTGCTTAGAGTCAATTAGCGCTTAGGGGTTACTTGAGGTCACGCTCGACAGGGTTAAATACAAAGTTCCAGCTGACTGGACTGGAGGACAAGTCGGCTCTAGGGACTCGCGCAGGTCCCGTTCAAAAAGTACCTTTGGATGGAGCAAGCTTTGACATCGAAATCTCTATGCATTGGTTCTGATCCGCACATGAGAGGAAGACTTCATCGGCGAACCTCTTTACGATGAAAGGACTGCGGTGTCGTCGAGCTGCACTGTTCATCATCATCGAGCCGCACAGTCAGTCAAAGCGATGGCGTCGATCGGCTCTTACGTCAGCATTGAATGGCTTGGTGTCTGTTCAAATCGGCATAAAGTTGTGACATTGTCAATTTTGGTAGTTCTAGACAACAGAAATCACCTTTCAAGGGCCTACGGCTGGATTGACAGCACTTGGCAGGGCAGGACTCACAGATGACAGAATCCAGATGCTGTTGCAGAGTTGAAGACCCTGAGGCTTCAAAACAGGGGGCCAGCCAGTGAGTCCTTGAAGTCATTCTACGTTCAAGTGGGAAGGGTCCAGTGCTTGTCCTAAGCAGGGTAAAAATCAGCAGGGCAGCTCAGCAAAAGACAAACTCAGTTCTTGAAGTGCAATAATCAAGCAGAGTGGCAATCCTTGTAGCACAGCTGTTCTTCACAGGTCTAGTAGTCTTGGTAGGGTCAAAGCCCCAGTACTTATAACCAGTTGTGCCTTTGAAGTGGGGATGAATTCAAAGCAGGCCCTTCAAGTGTACAGGGCCCCCTTTCATCCCAGCCCTGGCTCCAGACTATCAATAGTGGGTAATCAACACTTTGTGTGGGAAATAGGACACTACCAATTCAAGTGTCAGCTCCCCCTTTCTCTTCCTGCCCGGGAAGAGCCATCAGAATGCAGGTGAATGCAGACGAGTTCTCTGTCACACTCAACTTTCCCGTGGTTGTGGCTGCCTAGAAGGAATGCACAAAGGGTAGCTGTCACTCACCCCTGCTGTGTATTGGAGACAGGCTGTAAGGCACAAGATCAGTAAGAGCAGAGAAATGCCCACTTCCGTAAAGTGGCATTTCTAAAACAGTAATGTTAAATCCAACTTTACAATTTAGAGGAATTATCATTACCATTCTAAAGATATAAAACATGATGTGACTACTCCTGTAACTACTCTTTTCTGATCAGGAATTGCTGCTTGAAAGTGTATTAAGGAATTCCCAATGCTTGCATAAGAGAGGAGTAGGCCTCACAGCAGTGAAAAATGAATTTGGGTATTTATCACTACCAGCAAAAGTAAAACTTAAACTTACATGTCCAACCTTTTGGTTACACAGCAACCTATCATTAGGGCTACCTAGGGCATACCTTAGAGGTGACCTATGTGTAATTAAAGGGGAGTTTAAGGCTAGGCAAGTGATTGCACAGACCTCACAATAGCAGGCCTGAGACAGGTTTGAAAGACTACTTATGTGGGTGGCACAATCCGTGCTGCAGGTCCACTAGTAGCATTTAGGATACGGGCCCAGGGTATATGGTACACCACTTTACAAGGGACGTATAACTAAACGAAATATGCCAATTGTGTACACCAGTGTTATCATGTTGAAGGGAGAAGAACATGCACTTTAGCACTGGTTAGCAGTGGTAAAGTGCTCAGAGTCGTCCCAAGGCAACAAAAAGATACAGCAAACAGAGGAGGTGTGTTGGTAAAAAGTTTGGGGGAAGACCACCCTAAGGATGACAGGTCTAATATTGGCGCTATTTCATGTCTTTGGTGCCAAATTAAGATAGTGCTTGCTTTAAACTCCCTTTACTACTGTTGTGAAAACAGGATTCTGAAGGTGGTAATGTGTGACAAAAAAGTTTTAGCATATTTGTTGTGTGGAGTCTTGTTGAGGTTTTGATGGTTTTGTTTTTTTATATTGCAGTGTTTTTGTGCTGCGTTGCTGTGGTGGGTTTTGTAGTGTGGTACTGCAGTTGGTGTTTTGCATTCTATTTAACAATTTTGTTGTGATGTGCCCTGCTGTGTTTTAATTGTGGTATTGTTACTTTGTGTATGTTTTTTGTGTTATGTTCTGTTGTTTACTGCAAATATGTCAACATAAAGGTAATGTAAAAAGCAGCCATTTACTACTTTCTCCAGCTCTTCAACTACTTAAACACTAGTCAGCCCAAAACTGTGACAGAAAGCCAGTCGAAAATAAGCACTACAAGTGCTTACTTTATGTGATAAAGCCCATGTTTTAAATTAGCATTTGCAGTGCTCACGTTGTCTCATATGACAGAAGGAGATAAACTGGCTCCCTTAAGAATGCAGGTAGATTGATGGTGTAGATTTAATCTTGTATCCCTTTGCTTCAACCCAACGTTATTTGGCTCATAACAGCCTCCTAAGAAAGGCAACATTATGATGCTTAAGCTGTTGTAATGTAGCACTAAATGGGTCCTTCTAAAAACTGCATTTTCATTCCTGCTAAAACAGGATCATCTATTTCGGTATGGCATGTAATGCCGATTTTCCCAAAACATTGTGCGTTATTTTAAAGTCATGTCATCTGCTGCCCCTGTGTGGCCACTTTGAGGCAGCCTTACCCACCTGCGGGTGAATTAGCTGACATAATATTTCAATTGGAGTTCGCTGTTTCTGTTATAAACTGAAAGTTTGTGTCCTGTGCAGAATTTATATCCCATGAAGGAAAAGCACAATGTACTGATTTTGCGAACACTTTTACCCCCTGATATTTTCTACATAATAGACTACAAGGTTTTTGAAATCTGTGTAGATGTGCTAATTATTACCATAATTGGGAGAGTGGTGTGGCACCATGGCCCACTCGAAACGTTTCCTGTTGTGAGCCATGGTCCCTCCCTCACTCAATAATTGTATGGTAATACATAGCATATTACACTGAAAATCTGTCCAGAAAAGAAAGAAAAGAAAGAAGATATATATATATATATATATATATATATATATATATATATATATATATATATATATATATATATATATATATATATATATATATATATATATATATATATATATATATATATATATATATAATTCCAAGCAAAGCAGGTCAGCGCGCTCTCAGGCAACGAGACCCGGTAAACATCAAACAGTGTCAAGGATGTTTAATCCACACAACGCATTTCACCACACTTAGTAGCTTGATCACGTGATCAAGCCACTACGTGTGGTGAAACCAGGAAGTGTTGGCAGCCATCTTAAAACAGGGAAACAAATGTAAAAAAGAAGAAAAGGGGCAGGGTAGAAACACCCTGACCCCCTTGGCCTGCTCAGGGGGTCACACAAGGACCCCCTGGGCCCCCCAATTTTTTTTTATACATTTCGGCGGAATTTGCCCCGGGGTTGCGAATCCTGCCAAAATTATTATGCGTGAGCCCGCGCTTCATTTAATCCCTTGCATGCGGCCGCGAATCTGCGCCTGTGCGGCAAAATCGCAAGTGGGCGGGTTTATGACGGCCCCCAGCCGTCATCAGCACACGAGCGCCGTAGTGCATGACGGCTGGGGGCCGTCATCAGCATGCAAGGGGTTAAAGGAGGCCCCCGGTAGGCCAAGTCCCGGGGGCATAACCCAATTCCTAATTTAACAAGCATAGGACCTTGTAAGTAAAAAAAAAACTGAAGTATAAGACTGCACGTTTACATTTACTTCGTATTTAGGATGCAGTAAATGTAAATGTGAAGTCTTACACTTCATTTTCAGGTCATGCACCTAGTACAGTAATTTCTGTAACCTACAGCTCACAATTAAAGGCACGTTGACTCAGTCTTTCAGCTTCCAAAGATTGATGACATAATCCTTGCGTTGGGTCCTAATCAGAACGGTTCTTAGATTGAAGAGGCGTTAAGATTTGCTGTTTGCGCTCCATCAATATCTTCATTATGTGCTGTAAAAGCTGGCTTATGTCTTCAAGGTGCACAGTGCGGTGTCTACCTGCCTTGAAGGGCGCGTCTATGTCCTATTATGTAATTCTTATTCTCCATGCCGTAGGAGGGGAGAGAGGAGAGACAGGAGTAAAGGCATTTCGACCGCAGACCCATGGTTTGGAGTTTTCAAGTAGAGAAGAGACAGGCAAGCGTCATCTGGGGAGAACTAACCAATGGTGACAGAAGCCTGGGCAGAGATGTGAAGAGAGAACCAGCAAAAGACAGATTACCCATCCACTCCTACCCTGCCTGCACATGTCCCTTAGAATCCAACAAGCCCCATGGCACGTGTACCTCCAAGCTCAGCCCGGGATATGTCTTTAGGAAAAAGTACAGGCTATTTTCAGCCCATACATATATTGTTGCGCGCAGGACTACAAGTACCAGAATGCAACGGGCAGGTCTGCTGAGACGTCGGAAGGCGTTACACATGGGATGGGCCATGATGGCAGTGGTCCACACGCCTCGCAGACTCCTGGCGCAGACCCCCCTCTTCTCTTCACCCCCTCTACCCCTCCCTGCAGCCCACGTGTTGCATGTCACGTAGCCCATACAGATGTGGCGTTGTCTGTCTCGCTCAGCTGGCTGTGATGTGTAACGGGGCCTCTTTGCCTCTGTCCAATTTCTTCATCATAACTACACTACCTTAGTAGGGTGGCCAACCGTCCGTAAATTTCACGGACAGCCCGTAATTTGGGCCTCACGTCCGAGGAAACCTTTTACGGACGCCTTTTGTCCGTAATTTTGGCCATCACAGGGAGCAGCACTGCTCCCCTCTGAGAGGCCTCACCTTCCTGATGGGGCGCCTCGCGCTCCTCCTTGAGCACAGGAGCAGCCCCTCCCCGCCCATTGTCATTCTGTATGGGGCTGATTGCCACATACAGAATGACAATGGGGCAGTCTGGCCTGGTAAATCATGTGGAGGCCTCCTCCTGCCTCAGTGTACAGCAGGGCGTTCTGTAAAATAAAAGGCAAAACGCTAATGCTGCAACTCTATCAACGTGAGAAAACAGTGTAAATAAAGAAGGCTGTAAAATAAGTTAAAAAGAACGGGTTATCGATCTTTCTCTGTCTCATCATTTTTTAACTGAAGTACTTTCAATATTATGTCCAGCAAAGCCATGGTTGCTGCTTTTTTTTATTTTAAGCAACTAACAACCATTGACATAGCCAATAGTCCTGGTTTTTGTTGGTGTAATGATACTTGCTGTATTATATATATGTATCTGGATGCAAAGACATAAACAACATAATACCAGTTGGGAGGAACACTAAGCTAGCGCTGATTTTTAGCCTAGGTGTTTTAAACTACGCCCTTAATTACATCGAACACCCCCTTTGAAGAGACTCCCCACTTTTTTTATACCACTTAATGCCCTGGAAACAACACCATGTCACAGTCACCTCACATCCTGGCACTGTGCATCATGCGTGACTCATGACTTCTACGTTTTCAGACTGCCCATGTGCAGGGGCATAGTGAACTTTTCCCCACTCCACCCCACCCCACCCGTTGCTTTAGGAACTACAGCAAGGTGAAGTTGTTTGTGGGCCTCTTCTGTCTGCAACTCTGTAGACAAAGGCTCAGCTCATAATGTGAAAAGGTGGGTGAGTAAATAAGTGAAAGAATGTGTGAATGGCTGGATGGATAACTGAAAGGATGAATGGATAAATGGATAGATAAAAGAAAGGATGGATGGATGAGTGGAAGTATGGATTTGGGAAAAGGTAAATAGATGGATGTATGGGTGGAAGTGTAGATGGATGGGTAAAAGGGTGGATGGGTGTATGAAAGGATGGATGGATGAGTGAAAGCTTAGATGATGGGTGAGTGAATGGGTGGATAGATGAGTGAAAGGATGGATGGATTGAATTGATAAGTGAAAGGGTGAATGTGTGGATGGATGAGTGAAAGGGGTAGATGGACAAAGGGATGAATAGATGAGTGAAGAAGTGAAAGGTTGGATGGATGAGAGAACGGATGGATGGATGAGTGAAAGAATGGATGAGTAATAGGATCAATGGATGGAATAAATGAATGGATGAGTAGATGCATGGGTGGATGATGGATGGATGGATGGATAAGTGAAAGGGGAAGGAGAGAGAAAGGGAGGATGACTGAAAGGGTGAATGGGTGGAAGGATGAGTGACTGGGTGGATGGATGAGTAAGTGAATGAATGAATGGCTGGATGGGTGAAAGGGTAAATGGCTGGATGGATGAGGGAATAGATGGATGGGTGAAAGAGTGGATGGATGACTGTACGGATGGATGGGGTGAAAGGGTGGATAGATGAATAATGGATGGATGACTGAAAGGGTGGATGGAGGGATGGATGAGTGTAATGATGGATGGAAGGATATATGGTGGATAGGTTTGCAAATGGTTGAATATGTTTGGATATAAATGGGCACATAGATGAAAGGACAGAATGAATGGTGAAAGACTGAATAATAGATAAAAGAATGATTAAGCCTTGTAGCACCCATTACCTTAAGTAGCATTTCCTATACATTGACTTTCACGTTAATATGAGTCATTGTCTCTATATAATGTGTGTGATGTAACGCACTCTGACACCCTGCCCTACATAATTGGGATGAGTAACATAAGAGAAATTAAATACACATGAGAGATGATCTAAGTGAAGATGAGGGGCACCATTGAAGGGTGATAGCAAGGCAAGACTGGCTTGACCGGGCATCGGGTGTTTCCCTGGGAGGCTGGAAAGGGGGGGGGGGGCGGTTTTGTTACAGGGGGCTGGTACTCCAAAGTTCTTTATATATCCAGTAGTTTTCAATCAACAATAAAAGCGGCTTCACTTATATTCAGGTGTGGTTCACCATTGTCTGGTGATAAATGTACCTGCTGGAGCGAGATGCAAAATTTGAATTGTCTAAGGCAGCAAGCTGCAGCCATACTGAAAAACCGTGAAGTAAATAAATATGTGTATACTTGTAAAGCGCTCTGCGCCCTATCTCGGGGCATCCTGGTGCTGTATAACGCTTTGGACCCCTCCTGGATTTCCCTGTGAGATGCCCCCTCCTGGGCAACCCCAAGGAGAAGCCAGGCATCCCAGCGCTGTTGGGGCTGTTGTGGAGATTAAGCAAGCTATTGCCCAGAGTTGCAGAGTGGGACCCATGATTAGAGTAGGCACAGAGGAAGTGCACGATTGTCTCAACCTAATATAAACCTATTTTGACTTGTACTTAGATGGTTGTCTATTTACTTACATATATACTATTGCGCGACCACCTCTGACGTATCTGTAAAACTTACCTTTTGTCCCGATGTTTTGTCCTGAATTTTGACCTTTTGTCCTGAATTTTTGTCCTGAATTTTGACCCTTTGTCCTGAATTTTTACACTCACCGTCCTGAATTTGCACCTATGTCAGTTGGCCACCCTATACCTAAGTGTTCACCATGTGTTGAAGATCAGAGACTTTGACAAACGCAGTGCGTCCGCTTTGTCATTTTGTGTGTGTGTGTGTGAGGGAGGGGCAGCAGGGGGCGCTGTGTCCAGTAACAGAATCTCCTAAACCAGTTTCCCCACATGGTCAAACTGCGGGACCCCGGGCAAATTAAGGCACCCCTTCCGTATTAGTTACCTTAGCTAACAGATATAAAAGTGGCCAAGACCGACATCCAGCCAAGAATTAGGTGGTATACTCAAAACAGACACGCCGCTCTCATGCTTCCTGCTGCAAGGGAGGTAAGTCAGTTGCAAGCAGCAGTTCTTTGAAAGCACCAAACTAACAGGCTATAAAAAGTGGAGTGTTAACAGGAAGAGGCCCCCCGAACACAGCGGGGGGAAGTAGGGTATGTGTGTGTGTAAGTGGTGGTGGGAGGGGGGTTGGGGCCTGCTAATACACTAATGAGCCGGCTCTCCCACAGGCTCAAGATTTTAAAGTGCATCGAGGACATGAGCCTTGGCTGAAACTCAGTGGTTTTTAAGTTAACGTTGGACAGAAGTGTGTGTTCATGCCCACAAAATAAACCGATAATAACAATATCAAAGCTACTGTTACCCGTGAGTTCTACTAATTAATCTAAACGTGTTGTCAAAACGCTGTTAGTAGCACGTCTTACTGCTTCCTAACTTCGTGGCGCTATTTGTTTACACTACCAAGGAAAAGTCGATTCAACCCGAGGGTCACCCTTGTAACCCATAGGCTGCACCCGCGCCAGTAACATGCACAATAACCCAATGAGCTACCGTAATATTTGTGCTTTCCAGAAACAGGCCGCCGGGTCAGCGCTGCTCAGCTGCTTCTTGGTGCATGGCGACAGCTATTCTTACATAGCTCGACGGTATGAATTTCATCCACATGAGTCGAGAGACATTACCTCCTCGTCCTGTCTCCCCGTCCCATTCCTTAACAGTGAGCAGCTAGTCTGCTCTACAGAAACCTATTACCTAGCTGAGCTTTTGCACTTCCCCCAACATGGCGTCACCTTCACGTGACAATAAAGGGGGAAGTGCCGTGGAGAAGCATCCTGTTCCTTTTTTTATGCATTGCAGTTGCCTTCTTACCTGGCTGTGCTGTGGGTAAGTGTTCCCTTTTTTTCTCTTGTGTTGCGGCGACCTGCTTTAGCGGCCGCCTTTTGCTTGTTCTTTTTTTCTGCCCCTTTGCTGCCTGATGTGCCTTGCTGTGCGGTTCGCTTTAGCGGCCGTTTTTTGGCCGGTTTCACTCACCTATCGGTTGAAGCCTGCTTCACCAGCCGTTTTCTTGTTTGCTTGGTGCCGGGACGCCCTGCTTTAGCGGGCGGGGGTTGAGGCGGTGTTTCTCGGCAGTGCATGTGCTCAGCTTCTGCATGGTTCCGGGGGCAAATTTCAGGCGGCCGGCTGTGTTTTAAGGGCCGGCGCTTTTTCTGGTCCCACGGGAGCTCGAGTCCTCTGGACTTCGTTGCTTCATAATGGGGTCCTTGGTTGCATGCACTCGTCCACTGTGAGTGCCTGTTTTGGTTCTCGGGACGTTGTTTGTCTGCAGTCATGGATTCGGGTGCCTCTTCCTCTGCTGCTCCTCTTGATGCCATGTGCCTGTTAATTAATGAGGCGGTGGCTGCTGCTTTCCTGGCTAAGGACGCTGCTAGGCCTCCTTCCAAGGTGCCTCATGGTTCTGTGGATCCGCAGGCTGCTCCTGATGATGAGATGGGACATGATGAGGATGAGGGTGTCTGGGGGGTTTTGTTCAGGGTGCTGAGCTCTCTGGCCTGTTCGCCCATGTGTGTGACAATTTGGGTTTTTCTCCTCCTGTTGCTGATGTTCTGGAGGATGACGTTTTTATGCAATATAACCAGCCGGCTCCTGTCTCCTTCCCGTTGCACGGGGCTGTGCGCAAGGTGCTGGATCACAAGTGGAAGGAGGTGGATAAGTCCGCCTTCCCTCGCTTCTTGTCCAGGCGTTACCCTCTGGAGGGTTTTGCTGCTGAGTTTCCTCAGGCTGTGAATGTCGACAATTTGATGTCTGGTCTTTCCTCTCAGGGTTTGGTCCTCTCGGATGACGCCCTTCCTGCAGACGCTGTGGATAAGCGTGTTGAGGGGGCGGTGAAGCGTTCTTATGCTTCTTCGAATTTTTCTGTCCGTACGACTGCCTATTCTAACTACATGGTCCAGTCCCTTTTCAAGGATTTTCAGTCCCTTTCTGTTGCAGGGCCATGAGGATGCCACCCCTCTTTTGTCTATGATGGAGTTTGTACTTGTCGGATCTTTCCTTTGACAATTTGAGTGCAGCGGCGGCTGCTTCTGGTGCTTCCATCGCTGCACAACGTCATATCTGGATGCGTTCCTGGAAGGCTGAGTCTTCCCAGAAGTCGGTCCTCCTTAAGTTACCCATTGGGGGTTCCAAGGTGTTCGGTCCTCAGCTTGAAGAGATGGTCAAGCAATCGGCGGAGAACCGCAAGCTTGTGGCTCCAGTCCGCCCTCCTTCTCAGGGGTGTGGTTTTGGCTACCGTTGCACCTTTGGGCCTCTTGCTCTGGGCGCTTCACAGCCCTTTCATGGCAGGGGTCGTAGCCGGGGGGCCCCTGGAGGTGCCAAATCCCGGGCCCCTGCCGGTGTTGCTGCCACCGCTTCCTCCTCTTCCCAATGACTATCTGCCTTTGCCGGTTGGTGGTCGCCTCCAGTCCTTTCTGTCCCAGTGGTTGTCGGTTCCAGATGCCTGGGCAGTTCAGACTGTGTTGGAGGGTTGCCGGATAAAGTTTTCCTCTCCTCCACCTCCGGTCTTCCTTCTGACTCCCCTGCCCCGTCTTCCTCTATGAAGGGAGGTGTTGTTGGCAGGTGTGCAGTTTCTGTTGGAGAAAAAGGCTGTTGTGGACGTTCCTCCTCTGGAAAGGGGAGAGGGTTGTTATTCAATCCTCTTTCTGGTCTCCAGGAAAGATACTTCGGATCTGCGTCCTGTTTTGGATCTGAAAAGGGCCAATCGCTTCGTTCTCCATCGTTCATTCAAGATGGTGACTCTGCATTCCATCCTACCTCTGGTGCTTCCGAGGAGCTTCCTGGTGTCCCTGGATCTGATGGATGTGTATCTACATGTCCTGATATCTGTATTCCCTGTTGCATCATGTCCTGTCGTAATGGGATCCTGCCTCCCTGGACTACAAAACTCTGATACCTGTCTCTCCGGGGATTCCGGTGGATCTCCAGTGGTGACAGTGGTGGTTATCCCCTCAGTCTCTTTCCCGGGTGTTCCTCCTCGGACGCCAGTGCCGTGGTTTGGGGTGCTGTGCTGGGTGCCTCCAAGGCTCAGGGTCGGTGGTCCCATTTTGAGTCCCTCCAGTCCTCGAACTGGAAGGAGTTTTGGGCGGTTTAGTTGGCTCTTCGGTGGTTCATTCCCCTCCTTCAGGGTCAGGCGGTCTCGGTGCAGATCGACAACCAGGTGGTTCGTGCTTATATCAATCGTCAAGGGGGCATGTGTTGGTCTCTGTTTCTCCTCTCCAGGAAGATCGGGCTTTGGGCCGAGCTGCATCTCTTGTCTCTGATGGCAGTCTATCTTCTGGGGACGGAGAATGGGCCTGCGGATTCTTTGAGCAGGGTGTTTCCCTCCTCGGCGTCTCTGTGTCTATCCCCGGATATGTTTGTTCAGATTGTCCTCCGGTTCCACCGTCCTTGTCTGAATCTCTTTGCCTCAGAGGCTTCTGCCCTTCTTCCTCGGTTTTGCAGCCTCGTTCCCTCCTGGCTGGCGTGGGCGACCAATGCTTTCTTGAATCCGTGGTCTCCGGGGCTGCTGTTTGCCTTCCCTCTGTTTGCCTTGATTCCGCGGGTCCTCCGGAAGATTCGGTTGGACCAGGCGGAAATTTTGCTGGTTGTCCCGGAGTGGTCTCGTCAGTCTTGGTTTCCCCTGCTTCTGATTTTGTCTGTTTGCCCCCATTGGAGGTTTCCCCTGTGTACCTCCCCACTGCGGGCTCCTCTTCTCGGGCTTGACTCCCAGCGCCGCCTCCGGCTGGGGGTTTGGCACTTGAGAGGTTGAGTTTGTTGGATCAGGGTTACTCGGTTGAGGTTGCCCGGTGCTTCCAGTTTTCGCGACGCCCTTCCACCTTGAAGTCCTATGCCCGTCATTGGAAGAATTTCTCCTCCTGGTGTCTTGGGAAGGGTCTATCTTCTGCCTCCTGTGAGGCTGTGCGGGTGTTGGACTTCTTGCTGGATGGTTTAGTCTTGGGGCTCGCGATGTCTTCCCTGCATGTGCAGTGGGCTGCCATTCTTGCCTTTCGGGGTTCCTCTGTGTCCTCTGTCTCTCCATTGGTGGCTCGCCTTCTGCAGAGTTTTTTGCTTCAGCGTCCTGTTTCTCGCTCTCCTGTGCCTGCCTGGGATCTTACCTTGGTTCTCCAGGCCCTGACGGGTCCTCCTTTCGAACCCTCGGCCTCCGTGGACCTGAAGTTCCTATCTGCTAAGGTTCTTTTCCTGGTGGCCGTTACTTCTGGGCGGCACGGTTGGTGAGATTGGGGCTTTGATGGCTTCTCCCCCCTTTTTGCGCTTTTGCGCTGACAAGGTCATTCTCCGTCCCAGTCAGTTTTTTCTGCCTAAGGTGTTGACGTCTTTTTACTGTCAGCAGGATATTGTTCTCCCATTTTTTTACGGATCCTGCCTCCCCGGAGGAGATGGTCCTCCATTGGTTGGAGGTGCTGAGGGCTCTCTGCATCTACTTGGAGCGGACCTCTGGTTTCCGTAAGGTTGATTCCTTGTTTGTCACCTATGGCCTCTCTGGGCTGGGTCTTTGTCCTTCTTTGTCCACCTTGACTTGTTGGGTCAAGGGTGCTGTGGTTTCTGCCTACGATTCTGCCCACTGTCCTCTCCCCTCTTCTGTTCAGTTTAGGTCGACCAGGGGCGTTTCCTCCTCTTGGGCCATGTTCAAGGGGGCCTCCTTGAGGGACATTTGTAATGCTGCCACGTGGGCTGCTCCCCATATGTTTGTTTCACTTTATCGACTTCAGTTGGGGATGGCGGCCTTTGCTGCCTTTGGCGCTCATATCCTGTCCACGGTACATGGTTTGTAATGTGTACTGTTTTTCTGTTGATTAAATGGACCTGATTTTCTCTGGTCTGTTTTTTCTTACAATCACTGTGTGCTTGAGTATGGGCTCACTGTTAAGGAATGGGACGGGGAGACAGGACGAGGAGGTAATGCCCAGTTACTCACCGGTAATATTCATTACTCTGAGTCCTGGTCTCCAGGTCCCATTCCTGAGCCCTTCCCTCCCTCCCTGTGTTGCATTGTTTCTTTGGGGGGATTGTTTCCATTTCTGGGATCGTTTTCTTTGGTATTTTCAGGATGTTTCTCTACGGCACTTCCCCCTTTATTGTTACGTGATGGTGACGCCATGTTGGGGGAAGTGCAAAAGCTCAGCTAGGTAACAGGTTTCTGTAGAGCAGACTAGCTGTTCACTGCTAAGGAATGGTACGGGGATACCAGGACTCGGAGTAATGAATATTGCCGGTGAGTAACCGGGCATCTTTGGGAAGCTGTTTGGAGGATTCCACGGAGAGGAGCTTCCCCAGAGCTGCACAGATCTGCTGTTATGTTTTTGTCTTTGGAGGCGAGACGTGTGCACTTGTTCGTGGCTGTCTAAACATGACTAGTGCAAAAATACAGTTGAAGGCAGTGCATGTTGGCTCAACAGCTAGGGCGGTTGCCCTCGAATCTGGGGACCTGGGTTCCAGTCTCGGCAATGACGCTGAACATCCTGTGATTCTTGGCAAATCACTTAATCTCCCCGTGCATAGCAAAAATGAATGTGTTCTCGTGTAAAGCAACTGGTGCTATGTAAAGCACTCTGATACCCAATACAGATCAAGTTTGCGCTACATAAAACTCTGTATAATAAAAAAAATAAAACATTTAGTTAATGGATATTGGAGGTCAGGTGAGGGACCAGGGGACGTGTTACTAGATGGTGGTCCGGCTGCCTGGCCGTTTTAAGAGCCTCGAATTGTAAACAGTCCATTTTATCTGCCTTCTAAGGGGGAAAGGTCGAACCTGGATTACACTCTCCCCGGCAGTCCCTCATCCTGTGAGCTGTTTCACCAGTATGGAGCCCGGGAGAAGCTAACGCGCCGCCACCAGCGCTACTGCCTTGTTTTTTCAAACTAGGCGTTGTTTACCCATCACCAAAGAGTGAGAGCGCACGAAGAGGGCGCTGGGGACAGCATTCAGCGCAAACAGCATTAAGAATAATATTCATATTTTGCCCAAAGCTCTGCGCCGCTACCATACCCTTTTCAGGGCGAGTAGAGTGCTTTCAGCTGCAGATTGGGAGTCTCCCTGCACAGGAGACTCCAGCTGGCGGCAACCTGGGGTACCCCCAGAGAGTCCCCGGGGCTCTGCGAGGCACATCTTGTTTGTGCACACCACGAGACGTGCACAAGTTGAAACCAAGCAATTCTGCGCCTGAACCATTGCCTAACGCAAGGTTCAGTCCGAGGTCAGTCAGCTCTGTCATTCTTTCGAACTGAGGACCGCTTGAAGCTCAGTGTGATAATAATATAATAATTTTATGTCATTGCTCTTTCGTGTAGCACCTACACCTCAAACTCATTTCTGTCAAAGTGGCTAAACAGTATATTTTCAGTGCACAAAGCTGAAGGATGCAAGGTCAAGCCCGCACTATGCGGATTGTAACGGTGTCCCACAAACTGAACCGACAGGGCTGTAAAAACCGACCCTTTCCACCGCCACTCCAAACACTGAGCTGCTTCTCTGCACTTCAATATTTGTTGTGGCGCAACTCTAGGCACAGATGTTCCCCTTTTTATTCTTAAAGCCCGGGCCCTCCTGGAAAGACCCTGGGACCTCCGAGCTCACGTCGGGCTGGGGTACTTGTGTAAACCCCAAACCCCCACCATGTCCCTCTCCGAGCTGTCAGCAGCTGCCTCCGGTGACCTGCCCACCCAGAGAACAGGCTTCCACTGAGCACGGGGGTTGCCGCAGGCCACAAAATGCTGTTTCCGATGGTGGCCCAATGCGAGGCAAAGGGGCTGCTGAAAAGTGTGCCCTCAAAAAGGCAAACTGATGTTGGCAGGGATGCAGGGGAGAAGCCAGACTGACAATCGTTTTGTGTGTGTAAAAGGCCGCTTTATTGAAACAGGTGCACATCACAACTTTATTACAAAACTGGCACCTTGCCTTACAAAACTAAAACCTCTCTAAACATCGAGTTACCTGGCCCCCTTACCTTGCCTCCCCCCACCCCTACAATCCCCACATGATAAAACATCCCCCCACCCTGCAAAATACAATACATAAAATGCAAATACATTAAATAATACACCATAATACACAATCTTATACCATAACCTTTGAACTTCCTAACCACCCAAAACCTAACATCCCATCTGTCTTCCTGCAACTGAAACTAACGAGCGCCAATGAAAAAAATCCAACCTGCTTCATCTATCCCCGTTCCTGTACACCAACTCCCCAACTTAACGCTAAACTACCAAACTCCAGCCAAACTTGACCAACTTCCAAAACAGCACTGCCAGCACATGTTCCAAGCGACAACATACAACTTTAAAAACCTCTTCGCACCTGTTCCAAACTGGGCCAAAATCCTAATAAACCTAACCAAAACCTCCCCAAGAACCACAAAGTGCAGGGAGGGAGGGCGGGGACCAAAAAAACCTAACTACTGCCCCCTCAGCCACCAGGTCACAAAACCTAAAATGGTGGCTGGGCAAGCGCAGGGACCCCTATACTACCCTTGGGCTGGCATTCAAAAATTGGGCTGCCTTTGGGCTACTCCCAAGGCAGCCCAAACCTACCAAATGGCTGCCACCATCTCGCCCACACCCCCTCCCAATCTGCCCTTGAGGCAGACCTCGAGGCTCGGCTGCCCCCAAACCCCCTTTGGGAGGGATGCGGGGGCAAGCCAGACTGACAACCGTTGTGTGTGTGTAAAATGCTGCTTTATTGAAACAGGTGCACATCACAACTTTAATAAAAAACTGGCACTTTGCCTAACAAAACTAAAACCTCTCTAAACATCGAGTTACCTGACCCCTTGCCTTTTCTCCCCTCACCCCTACGATCCCCATATGATAAAGCATTCCCCCACCCTGCAAAGTACAATACATAACATTCAAATACATTAAATAATACACCATAATACACAATCTTATCCCATAACCTTTGAACTTCCTAACCACCCAAAACCTAACATCCTATCTGTCTTCCTGCAACTTTAACTAATGAGCTCCACTGAAAAAGATCCAATCTGCATAACCTATCCCCATTCCTGTACACCAACTCCCCAACTTAACGCTAAACTACCAAACTCCAGCCAAACTTGGCCAACTTCCAAAACAACACCGCCACCCAGGAAAAGACCGGAGGATAGGTGATTAGACCGCCTCCCTCTTTTCCTGCCCCCCTCCATTGCCCTGTCAATATTCCCAGGCACCCCCAACTCTCTAACGAACTCCCAACAACCAGCACAACATCTCCCTCAACTCCAACTGGTAAAGGTCCATGCCAAGGTGAGACAGATGAACCCCATCACCCCTAAACAGCTCCGGTGCATCATAACGTATGTCCTTATGCCAAATCCTCGAGAAACCTAGGTGCCTGCAAAACCTCACCATCTCTGCATTGACCTTCCTCCGGGCCTTATCAATCACCTGAGGATGCACTGTGCTGCTCCACACCCGGCGCTGCACCAATTCAGTCCAGACCACTACGCAACCAGCCCACTGGCTCTTGATCTCCCCAAATCCCGCTTCATGGCCCTCATCAGCACCAAACCAGTCTCTTGCACAATGTCATTTTCCCCTAAATGAAGTACCAGAACATCAGGACACCTGCCCTCCTTAACCATTCCATTGAGTGTTGACACCAATTCTCACCACAGCATGGCCCCCTTTCCTTTCCAACGAACATGAAAAACATTAGGGTTGAAACCCAGGTTTTCACCGCCCCATCCATCCGTACTGCAGACCGCAGTCTCAACCCCTACCCTAGGGGGCATCTCCCACCCAGCGCAACCGCCTGCAGCGACACCCAGCGACCTACCCCTCTCTAATCCGTTTTCGCCTTCCGCAACCACAAACACACTTCGGACTCAAAAAAAGAGACCTCAGACCACAATACTCCCACCTCCCCCGTCACTCCCAGCAATTCAGATAACCAAAAAAACCCCACAAACATCCAAACCATCAGGGTGGCAAACAAGCAGGCTTCCCTTTCATCAAAGCACACCCCAGCAAAACCTCCAGGACCTGCTCCAGCAACCCCAGCGACAAAGGCTGTCGGGCCCTGCACCCTCTCTTGCACTATCGTGCCCACCCCTCCAACATACGAGAACCGAGCTCCCCCGCCAATGGCGCCATAACCCTACAGGAGTTTCCCCATAAACGCGATCCCTGCCAGTTTTCCCGCTATCGTCACCCGCGTGAGCCCCCTCTCGATCAAACCCAGGATGAACTGAACTACGTCCGCCTGTTTCCCCCTCCTCGGGGCCCGCCACCTCGCCCCAGACGCCAAAAAGCCCTCCCATGCTGTCATGTACGTCACCTTCGTCGACTCAGCCAAGGACCCTAGAACCAGCTGCAACACCCTGTGTTGCCTACGTACCACATCTGAGGCGGGATGCTGGTCGGGTCCTGAACCACGTCCTTGGCTAACCCGCGGAATCTCCCCCACTGCGAATGAGACAAAGCATCCGCTATTTCATTGCACTTTGAGGATATTGGTGATCATACGGCCCAAGAGCTTATCACCGATCTGTCTGCATTACAGTTATCTCAGCTTGTCCGATCCTCCACACATATGAAAGGGCATTTGCTGGACCCCATATTTAGTAACTGCCCCGATTTAGAGGCAGAACACCCTATTGTGCTCCCGTGGACGGACCACTGGTTAGTCCCTTTAACTTGGCACACGCACAAACCCCCTGCCCTGATGCCAGGATTACGGGACGCTCGAAACTGGTCCAAACTCCCAATAGATAAATGGGCTGACGAGCTACAAGCCACTACACCATCTATTTATGCAGATCCCTTGTTAGCAAACGAGGAATTTAACAACTGGATAACAAGAGCACTGAATATCATATTCCCATCCAAGACAACCCGGGCAAAGAGATCTAGGACCTCGGCCCCTTGGTGTTCTGAGGAGCTTAGGGATATTAAACGCAAGTGCAAAAGGCTAGAGAGGAAATGGCGTTTGGGATACACTGACCCAGATAAAATTTTGTATAGGAAATCTATTAGGGACTACAAGACAGAAATAAAGAAAGCACAAACCGAATACTATACACAAAAGATCCCCGAAGCCAGCTCCAATTCCAAGGAGATCTATCAGATTGTAAAATGCCTCACTAAACTCCCCCAGCCCCCTGTAAATAGTGATAACCTACAAGCCCGATGTAATGAGCTAGCCGACTTCTTTTATAACAAAGAGGATCTTATCTACTCATCCTTCTCAACCACTCTCTCAAATGCTTCAGCTGACATCCTGGAGCATTCCAAGCAGGATATAACAGACAATTTGCCACCTGTGCTGGATGAGTTCCCTTTGCTACACTCGGACCTTCTGGCCACTTTATTGGCGCAGGTCAAATCGGGCTCTCCTAGTGACCCCGCTCCCCCGAGTTCCTTAAAGGCAGTTAGTCACATTATCCTCCCTGTTATGTTGGAGGTACTTAATGCCTCAATTTCCACCAATACGGTTCCAACAGCATGGAAAGAGGCTAGGGTGAGTGCACTTGTGAAGAAACCCAATATGGACATGAACAACTTTAACAACTACCGTCCCATTTCCCTGCTCCCCTGGATCAGCAAGATACTGGAAAAATACATCAACAACCTTTTAACTAATTTTCTAGAAAATAATCAACTGCTTGACCCGTCACAAACCGGCTTCCGCCCCAAACATGGGACAGAATCGGCCTTGTTGTCAGTTCTGGAAGAAACAAGAGGCATCTTGGATCGGGGAGGATCGGTGGCAGTCATCCTCCTCTATCTGAGTGCCGCTTTTGACACTGTGAATCATGAAATCTTATTGCAGCGTCTCCATGATATCGGGATTCAAGGGGGAGCGTTGAAATGGCTCAGATCATTTTTGACCAATAGAACTTTCCAGGTCTTTGAGGGAAACACCATTTCCACCAGCAGACCGCTGGGCTGTGGAGTCCCGCAGGGCTCCTCGCTCAGCCCGACGTTGTTTAACGTCTATATGAGACCGCTGGCGGGTATCGTCCGCCCATATGGTATTAAGATCGTTACCTACGCGGACGATACCCAGTTGGTGGTCTCTCTGACGCGGGCTGAGGGCCCCACAGCCACGGTAGATCTGACTGGTTGCCTAAGCGAAGTGAACAGCTGGATGACCCTGTCTTGTCTCAAACTCAATGGGGACAAGACAGAGGTTATAATGCTGGGACGCTCGGCTCCGTCCTCGCTGGGCTCCATCTGGCCGGCCTGCCTGGGTCCCCCCCAGTCCCAAAGAATGCCATTAAGAGCTTGGGCATTTGGTTGGACAGGTCCCTAACGCTAGACCACCAGGCTGTTAAGCTGTCTGCCACCTGTTTTGGCCTTATCAGAATGCTGAGGAAGATTCTCCCCCTGCTACCATTCCAAGCCAAACAAATTGTTGTACAGGGATTGATCCACTCTAAGCTGGACTTCAGAAACGCACTTTATCTTGAAGCCCCTGACTTCACATTGCGGAAATTGCAAGTGATTCAAAATTGTGCAGTCCGGACCCTACTTCAAATTCCCCGTAGGTCTTCTGCTAAACTTGGATTAATAAGATTGCACTGGCTTCCTGTTAGGGACAGGATTACTTTCAAATCCCTTTGTATTGCCCATCAGTCGTTCTGGGCAACTGGCCCATTGATCAATCGTCCCTCAATCACCCCCTACCTCCCTAGCAGACAGGTGCGTTCCGCCAGCGTGTTCCTTGCTACGGTGCCCAAAGTTAAGCGGGCTAGAGCAGGAGGCCGTTTTTTTACCCTCAATGCTGCTAGGCTGTGGAACAGCCTACCCCTTCAATTAAGGTCCAATCCAGATCTGACCTCCTTTAGGAAGCATCTGAAAACTTTTTTGTTCAATAAATAAACTCTCCTCCCCTTCTATGTCACTCGCCCTGCTGCTTAGAACACCTCGCAATCTCAGCGCTTGGACGTCTCCGGGCAACTATTTCGCGCTATACAAAACGCATTTTCATTTCATTTCATTTCAACCCCAGGCACATGCACTGCGCGAAAAGCAATGTCATAATGCAAGCAGCCTTATACAAACACTCACAGCAACTTCAGCACCTGCGCATCCCTGGCCGACTGCCGATTGACCACCTTCTCCACCACCATGTTGTCCACGTGAAAAGTCACTCTCCTGTGGGCCAGAAGCTCCCCCCAGAGTGAGACTGCCACCACCAAAGGGAAAAATTCGAGAAAAGCAATGCTCCTGCCCCCTCCCGCCCATTCTGGGGGTCACTTCTCCGCGCGCCACTTCCCCTGCCAGTACAATCCAAAACAGTCGCTCCCCGCCGCATCCAAGAAGATTTGAACATCCCAGACCAGCGCTTCACCCCACTGCATGGGGATACCGTTGAAATGCTGCAGTAAGAAACGCCACATCTGCAAATCCTCCCTCACTTCCGCGGCAGCCGTATGTGGTGATGTAGCAGTTTCCGCCCCGCCAAAGCCCTGCCCAGCCTACTGCAAAAGGTCCTCCCCACACGCACCACCCTGCAAGCAAAATTAAGGTGGCCCAACAACACCTGTATTTCCAACACGGTAACCTTGGGTCGTGCCAACATCACCTCCAGCAGCTCCAACATATGCTGCTTTTTCTTCACTGGTAAACGGGCCATCATAGCCATCGAGTCCAGCTCAATCCCCAAAAATGACAGCGCCGTGCCCGGCCCCACTGTCTTTTCTGGTGCCAGTGGCACCCCCAACTCCCCCATGAGCTCCTGAAACCTGTCCAGTGCCACCTTGCAGTCTGCGGAGCCTGGGGTGCCGACCAAAAAGAAGTCATCCAGGTAGTGCGTGACACCTTGGTGACCCGTCTGTTCCATGAACAACGATTGTAGGAACGTACTGAAGCAAGTGCACATGACATCGAGCACCCCATCGGCAACGCTTTGTCCACGTACCAGCAGCCGTCAAACTGAATCCCCAGCAGGCCCCAATTGTCTGGATGGACAGGGAGCAGCCGGAAAGCCGACTTGATGTCGCACTTCGCCATCCTTGCCGTTGCGCCTGCCGCCACCACTAGGGCCATGGCCGCATCAACGGAGGAATAAGAAACCGTGATCTCCCGTTCGCCAATGTGATCATTCACTGAGCCCCCTTTGGTCCATGACAAGTGCTGAATGAGGCGAAACTGCCCCTTCTCCTTTTTTGGCAGGATCCCAATGGGAGACACAATTAGCTCCTCCAACGGCCACTCATCAAAAGGACCCGCCATGCGGCTCTCGCAAACCTCTTTTTCCAGCTTGCTCCTCACCACCTCCGAGTGCTCCCTGGCAGACTCCAAATTGTCGGCCCACCTCCGCTGCCTCGACCCCTCGTAACCCAGCTGAAACCCTTCCAGAAACCCCAACCTCAAACGCTCGGCGGTTCCCATGTCCGGGTAATCTCGCAGAGCCACCACCAACCGATCAACCCTAACCGGAGTATGAGCCCTTGGGCCCAGGCCCCTTATCACTTCTGCCTGCCCCCGCTGAGTGATGTGCTTCCGACCGCCGACCACTTGCCGTACCCTGCTGACCCCCTTTTGATTGCCCCAATGCTCCCCAACACTTGACCAGGGGATGCCCATATTTCCCGCAGCCGGAACACTCATGGCGGAAGCGGCAATGCTCTCCTGTGCACACACCTTTGTTATAGTCCCAACAGGCACCTGAAACGCCATACTGGTTTTTGGCCCCTGCCCTCACCCCTCCCCTGGTGGGGCGTCCCTGAAAGGGCTGGTAAATTTGAGGCAGCCCGCTCGCTGTAAAGATGGTCTTCCCCGACCCTTCCAGACCCATTGTGTGCTGCCAGGGATCCGTGTCCAACTTGCCCCATTTCGCCTCCGGATCCCAGGCCATTTGCACCCTGAACTCCTCATCATACAGAGCCCAGGCAAACCACCTCCCGTAATTTGGGCCATCCGGATGACGTCCATATATTTAAACAAGGACACTGACCGCTCCGGAAATATTTCGCAATATACGCTAGCAAATATTAAGAAGGCCACCATCCAATTCTCAATCGTAAGGGGCACCTTCGTCCTCTTCTGGAGTTCATACTCCTCCTCCTTCGAGCCCTCCTTCGCCCCACACTTCCTGGTGAAGGGGCTTTAGGATCTCAATGTACTCCCCCTTCCAAATATGCTCTTTCGTAGCCAACATCAAATGGGCGCCCAGCGGTTTCGTAACCCCCATGTACGGCAGCCGCTTGATCTTCAGTCCCTTACTCTCTGGTTTTGGAATGTCCTCCCCCGATGCTCCTGTACCTGCCAAGCCTGCCCAACATGCAGCCCTGCCCGCCACACTCCCATTATCTCTGTCCAATGTCTGCCCTGGGGGCCCTTCCTTCCCCGCTGCCCCCAGCTCCTTCCCTACAGGTTCCACCAACACCTCTTTTGGCCCCACCCCTTTGTCAGCCACATACTTCCCCCATCCCCCCACCCCAACCGAAACCAGGCACGCTGCGGCCGCCGCTGCTCGCATACCTGACACCAAGGAGCCCACACTCCGCTCTACACCGCGCCAATCCAGCAACGCCGTTCTTGGTACCCAATGCGATGTCCGGGCCGTCCTCTCTCATTTGCCTGTGACAGCTGCAACACACTAGTAACACCATTATTGGGCCCCCCTCCGTCCTCGCCATCCCTCAGCTCTCCTTCCTCCAAACTGTCCTCATCCTCAACCACCTGCACAGTACCCGCTCCATAAACCCTTCCCGTCGGCAGCGCCGACTGCCCCCTGCCAGCAAGATTAAAAACAACGCACATGTCGCTCCTCCAGCGGCCAGGATCCCCAGGCCACTGTTGCCCCGTGGGTGGTGTGGTCGGCGAGCCCGCCTCGGGCCTTTGTCTACCGGCCACAACGGGATCTCCCGCCGGTGCCAGGCTCGCCGCGGGAGGCTCCACCCTCCCTTCACAGACCCCAGCCCTGCCAAGTCAGGACCCCCTCGCCGCTCTTCCTCCTGCAAAAGAAATGGGCGGACTGGTGTGCTGGGTCCCTCACTCAACCTGATCCCTGACCACCTTGCCTCTGCACCATCCCCCGTGCCCCTGGCCCCCAAGACCCCCAGCCTCCCTTGGCTCTACCCCCCACATCTGGCCGTCCTCCTCACCATTGCTCCATGCTAACCCCCCAAAACCTGCACCCCTGTCATCGGACCATGCCCCCCCAGCCCTCCACATCAGACACCCTCCCCTCCACCACCCCCCTGAGTCCACCCCTCCCCCCTGCCCCCAGGGACCCCGGACCCCCACACCCCCTCTGCTCCCCCTGTGCCTCCCTAACCCCCTCCCCCGAGACTCAAAAACATCCAGCCCATCCCAGGACCCCCACTCCCATCCGAGATCAACAGTGGGGACCAATTACCTGACTCCTCCTGCCCCCTTTGAGGCCCTGACCCCTCACCCCCACCCCCACTCACTCTCCCCTGCACCCCCACCTCCGCCAAGCAAACATCCTCGAAGGCCCCACCCATCCACTCGTGGCCTCATGACCAACTCCCCACTGCCCTGCCCCGGCTGCTTGACCCTCCTGCAGCTCATGGCCTGCACCCTCTAGCCCACCCGCCAGCCCATCCAGTGAGGGGGGCACTCCTGGACCCCTTTTCGGCTCCTCTTGCCTCCTTTCTTTCCTCCCTGGGGCCCCCGCTGAAACTTCCCTCCCTGTCATGAGCCCCCCCCTCCGCCCCACACCATCTCTGCCCCGGAGGTACTTGCCTGCTCCACACGCTCCCGGGGGGGAACTGCGCCCGCCCCTCCTGCGTGTATCCGCGGCTGTTGCCATGCCCCCGCCCACTCCAGCTGCACACCGTGAAGCGCTCCTAGCGCCTCCCCGCCGCATGCCCTCAGCCCTTATCCCTGACCCCCTGCCACACAAGACGCCTCTCGCACCCCCACCACCCGACTTTGTGCCTGGACCCCCACCACCACAGAAGCCTCCAACAACCCAGCGGGGGAAGCGCTCTTCGCGCCTCCCCGCTGCTGGCTCACCACAGCCCACCCCGGGCCTCTTGCCGTCGTTCCCTGGTCACCCGAAGGAGGCCTATAACTGAGCTTCAAGTACTCCGAGCTGCTGCAAAACTCCTACATAAGTGAGTTAGGCGCTAATAGAGCTTTTTTTTCAATTTGGCTGTTTTAACATTGTCTGCGCGTTTGCCAATAGCGCTCCGATCTGCTCCTCCCCCCGCCTCCATTTTGTTTGTTTGTTGTCCTCCTCGTGTGCCCGACCCGCCTCCCAGCTGAGACGCCCTCCCACTAACTTAATACAGCGCTGCTCTGCTGTAAACGCTGTGACTCGCTCCTCCTCAAGGATAGAGTGGTCGCTCCCTGTGCCCCTGGCTGCAACCTGGTATCGTAGCGCTGCTCTGCTAAAGGATCTCTTTAATACTTGCAATTGCTTTCACCTGCTGTGTGCCTTGTCTAGCGCTTTGCCTTATTAGCGCTCTAGATATTCAATTTGGCTGTTTTAACATTGTCTGCGCGTTTGCCAATAGCGCTCCGATCTGCTCCTCCCCCCGCCTCCATTTTGTTTGTTTGTTGTCCTCCTCGTGTGCCCGACCCGCCTCCCAGCTGAGACGCCCTCGCCCCTCCCCCTCCACTCTCCATATATGACAGTAGTTCCCGCGCGCAGCGTCCACGCGCAGCGTTCGCGCCCAATCCGCGCCGAAGGTGCGCCAAAGGTAAGCCCGTCTACGCCCGTCCGCGCCTGGACCGCGCCCAGCGCCAGACCCCCTGGTCCCCGTCCCTCCCAGCCCCCCCGCATTACCTACGATGCCGCCACCCTCCTAGCCCTTAACCCCGGTCGCGCCCCCAACTGCGTCCAAGCCGCCCCTGGACACACCCATGGACCTTTCTCTTGCTACTCCTGCAAATTCATCGGCTCCGACAACATCTCCGCTACGACCACAACACAGATTCCCGACCCCAACCACCTACAGTGCATCCTTCTCAACACTCGATCGGTCCACAGGCACGCCAAAGACCTATGGAATCTACTAGACACCATCTCCCCAGACGTCGCCTTCCTTACAGAAACTTGGATGAACGCTTCCTCCGCCCCAGACATCACCATTGCCATCCCTGAAGACTATAAGATCACACGCAAGGACCGCACCGACCACACAGGAGGAGGAATCGCTATAGTCCATAAGAAATCAATCCGCATCTCAACCAGCTCTGACGCCAACCTCGCTAACTCTGAACACCTTCACTTCCAGATCCACATCGACCCCAAGACCACACTCAGAGGCACCCTCCTCTACAGACCACCAGGACCGCGCGCAAAATTCAGTGAAGACATCACGGACTTCATCACTCCACACGCGCTCCCCTCCAAAGATTACATCCTTCTGGGAGACCTCAACTTTCACCTTGAAAAGATCAACGACCGCAACACCGCCACCCTCTTAGACAACCTCGCCAACCTCGGACTTAAACAACTAGTCACTTCCCCCACCCACATCGCAGGTCACACACTCGACCCCATCTTCACCTCCAGCAATCATGTCTCCTTCAGCCACACTACGGATCTCCTTTGGACTGACCACAGCTGCGTTCACTTCACCTACAACAAACCAAAACCCACCAACCACCTCCAACCAACTCTGCAAAGAAACTGGAACAAAATCACCATGGACCAGATCTCCGCATCGCTCCTTCTAAACACCCCAGCCCACTCTTCTAACGCAAACGAAGCCGCCGCCAACCTCACCCTATGGTTATCCAACACCGCCGACACCTTGGCACCACTGAAAAAACGCCAAAGCAAACCTGGCAGCAAAAAGGCCTCATGGTTCAACGATGATCTTAAGAAGTCCAAGAAACTCTGCCGCTCCCTTGAAAAGGCCTGGAAAAAAGACCCAAACACCAGCACCAGGGACGCCTTCAAAAACGCCACCCGCACTCACCACCAACTTATCCGAAAGGCCAAGAAAACAGCATTCAAGGATCGACTTGACAACAACGCCCACAACAGCAAGGAACTTTTCAACATCGTCAAGGAATTTTCCAATCCCTCGGCCAACTCCAACGACATCACCCCCTCTCAAGCCCTCTGCGACTCCCTAGCCTCATTCTTCCACAACAAGATTGCAGACATCCACAACAGCTTCGACAACCAACCCGGAAACCAACCCACCCTACCATCTGCTGAACACTCTCCCCCCTTGAACACCCTCAACGACTGGAACCCAATCTCCACTGAGGACACCATCCGCCTGATGAACTCCATCCACTCAACAAAGCAGACTCCGTCATAGCACCGCACCTCCGAGACGTCATCAACTGCTCCTTCAACTCCGCCACCTTCCCGGAAGACTGGAAACACGCTGAACTCACCGCCCTTCTGAAAAAACCCACAGCGGACCCCACCGAACTCAAAAATTACCGCCCCATCTCGCTCCTTCCATTCCCGGCCAAAGTCATCGAGAAAGCTGTCAACAACCAGCTCGCCGCCTTCCTTGAAGCCAACAAATCCCTCGACTCCTCACAATCTGGCTTCCGAGCAAAACACAGCACTGAGACCGCCCTCATCGCAGCAACAGACGACATTCGAACTCTACTGGACAATGGAGACACAGTCGCCCTCATCCTCCTCGACCTCTCTGCAGCATTCGACACAGTCTGCCACAGCACCCTTTTACAACGCCTCAATAACATCGGAATCCAAGGAAAAGCACTTGAATGGATCACCTCGTTCCTCACCGGAAGAACCTAGAGAGTCCGCCTCCCACCATTCAAGTCAGAGGCCACTGAAGTCATCTGTGGCGTACCACAAGGATCCTCACTCAGCCCCACCCTCTTCAACGTATACATGAGCCCCCTCGCGGCCATCGCCCGCCAACACAACCTCAACATCATCTCTTACGCGGATGACACTCAACTAATCCTTTCTCTCACCAATGACCCCAGCACCGCCAAAACTAACCTACACGAAGGAATGAAAGAAGTTGCCGAATGGATGAAACAAAGCCGTCTGAAACTGAACTCAGACAAAACTGAAGTCCTCATCTTAGGTACATCCCCCTCTGCATGGGACGACTCCTGGTGGCCGGAAGCCCTCGGAAAAGCACCCATCCCGACAGACCACGCACGGAACCTAGGCGTCATCCTGGATTCTTCACTCTCAATGAACAGACAAGTCAGCGCCGTATCCTCTTCCTGCTTCAACATTCTTCGCATGCTCAGAAAAACATTTCGCTGGATCCCCACCGAAACAAGGAAAACAGTCACTCATGCTCTGGTCACAAGCCGACTGGACTACGGAAACACCCTCTACGCAGGCACTACCGCTAAACTCCAGAAAAAACTCCAACGAATCCAAAACGCCTCAGCCAGGATCATATTAGACATCCCACGCAACGAACACATCTCTGGTCACCTTAAAGACCTCCACTAGCTGCCCGTCAATAAGAGGATCACTTTCCGACTGTTAACCCACGCACACAAATCACTCTACGACATCGGACCAGAATGCCTCAACTCACGACTGTCCTTCTACACCCCCTCCCGCCAACTACGTTCTTCCAGCCAAGCCCTCGCCACTGTACCTCGCATCAACAAGACCACCATGGGAGGCAGATCCTTCTCATACCTGGCTGCTAAAACATGGAACTCACTCCCCGCTTACCTTCGCCTTACCCGGAACCACCTAGCATTCAGAAAGCAACTTAAAACGTGGATATTTGACAAGTAATCCTCCTCCCCTTTCTAAGCGCCTTGAAACCCTCTGGGTATGTAGTGCGCTATATAAATTCTCTGACTTGACTTGACTTGACATATAAGTCTCTATATCAGAATGTGTGCCAGGACAAACCTGTCGAAGGACCTACTGAGATTGTTGGTAAGACCCGTACAGAGATGTGTTGGATTCCCATCAAATAGGTATGTAGATCAAGTGTTCTCATTTGGTCATCCAAAAATGGGGTGGTATGTCTCTTGATCAATGAGACCCATCCATCGCCCTTACTCAATTGGGTCACACCATCAATCGCTAAGGTACCCATGAACAAATGATAAAGATGGGATCGAGTGCAGTGCAAAAATCAAAAGATGTGTGAGTTAAAAACAAGGGGTAAAAGGATCAATAGGCGAAAAACTCTAATGTAATTTGTCCTTTCCCTCAAACAAACAAGAACAATGCAGAGGAAGCAGTCTAAACATATAACTGCATTTACAAGGCCAACATGTTTCAGCCGGTAGGGACAAGATCCCATGGCTTTCTTCAGGGCCAGAGTTCTAAGCATTAGCTACTGCATACATAAAGTGAACGTAACGACAATCTGTAAAGGATATACATAAATAGTCCAAAATCGTGTTCCTCTGTACCAAACGGTGTCTCTTACATCTGTTAACAAGAAACAAGAAATAAATTGTAGTAAGTCCCATCAAAACTGGAAAGACCTGGCACTGGCTTCTACTAAGTAAGCCAATTTATTTTACTAATGTTACTCACCTGAATAGTACAGGGAGTGTACCTCGCCTCTCCTGGAACCCAGCTCTGGAAAAAGGAGGCCCCGCTCTGTGAAGGCAAGGAAGGGGTAATGAACGGAAGGGTGGACAGTACTACTCTATCTCTCCCTCCAATACATAATATAGCCCCTATAACAGTCAAGCTTCACAGAGCCACAAAAAATCCTAAGGGTGGAATAAGTCACAGAGCCCATAAAAGTCCCAGGTTCCCAAGATCCATCACTTAATGTAAAAAGCTTTCCTCTAAATATGAGTGTCCTCAATAGGATGGAGCTAAACTGTAGCAGGTTTTGATCTGGGCTAGCAAAAGTTTGACAGACCAAGCCTGGTCTCATATCCCAGAAACATAGGTGAACCAGTCTATGTCACCCCAAAAGAAAAAAGGCCAGAAATAAATCCTAATGAGCCACTAACCTGTCCGGCGTTGTCTCATTGCAGGACCCGAGCTTCGTGGGAGGCAAAAATGGCTGCCCACAGGAAGCTTATAAAGGAGATAGGGGCGGAGTATCACGTACTCTCGCGGGATTCGATTGAACTACAGAGTGATGTCACAATCCACTGTGTTGTAGTTCACCCAAGAACTACAAGATAACAACATTACAGCCATCTTTGTAGTTTAAATTAGGTCAAAAATAAAGGTGCTTTATTTAACCATAGCGCAAGTGTTTGCAAGCGCGAAATAGTCGACCGAGATGATGTCTATTTATAAAGATCAATCAAAGTGGTCTCTGATAATGATCCCCAAATGAACCCAAAGAAAGGTAGCCAATGGTGGGAAGGGGGGAGGAAGAGGAGGGGGGCTGAATCATCCGCCCCTCACTTCAAAGACTGAAGTGGTAGAGGGCTGTCAAAACAGTACAATATCGTGCTGTGCCTGCCATATCAGAACAATGATGTTGCTTGTTAGTTCAAACTCACATATAGGCAAACAGTGTGCCAAGGGTACATCTGTAGAGAGCCCTAAAGGACCAAAGTGAAGGTGGGTGACCCTAGACTCAAAGGAAACTGAACCTAATACCTCCCCAGAAGATTCAGTGGTGCAGACTAGAGCACACAGTGTCCCTAGCGAAAGAACTACCTCCATAAAGTGTAGTCTAAGAGAAAGACCCGCAGCTGGCAGCTGCTCTAAACAGTAAAACACAAACAATTGAAGAAGGGTCTGAGGGAAATTTAAAGACCTGCCCAGTTCGTATCCCCCTAACTATAATCCTAACAACAAAAAGAACCGGGGGTCTATAACGGAGCTTCACTGTCATAGATTGCTTTATGTCCCGTTTTTTTCTTTCCACAACCGCATTTCCCTCAGGATGGAAGGGAGAAGAGTACCGCAATGTAATGCCCAAGCTGTCCATGGACTCCTTTTTGGCCCGAGAGCTAAACGCAGGACCCTGGTCAGAATGTAGCATGCCAACTGCGTATGTGCCGATAAAGACTTGCAAATCTTTTATAACAGTTCTGGCATCAGCCGAGCGCTGGGGCCACATCCAAATGAATCTTGTATAGGAATCCACTGTGACCATGATATATTTATAGTTGCCCTTTGTAAGGGACCACAGTGGTCCAGATAAACACATGCTAATGGTTTGTCTGAGATTAGAAGGGGCGTCTGTGCTGGTCGTTTTACTGTTGATACTTTCATTTACTGACATATTTCACATTCTAGAACATAGTTCCTAGTCTGTTTTCTCAATCGTGGCCACCAATATCTATGTTTTAATAATGATACTGTGGCGGTAACACCAGCGTGTGCAGAGGCGAGAACTTCGTGTGCCGCTAAAATTAGTCCTAACCTGTGCTCCGTGTTTGGAATTGCTCTATCCCCCACTCCAGGGATTTGAGCAAACAGAACGTTGTTCGCATCAGTTTTGTATGAGTACTTTACTGGAAAGCCTTTCGGGAGTGTCTTACCGCTGTTTTTTACTGAAGCACTGACAGCTTGCATTATCTCGCTGTCTATTTTTGTTTTTGACCGAGTGATGTCAGCTACGGAAGCCGTTTGTACAGCCGCTTTCGCGGCCTTGTCAGCCAATGAATTCCCTGCAACGTGAACGCCATCACGTTGATGACTCAGTGTATGTATCACATGAGTCTTTTGTAGTTCTTTCTGTAAAAGAACTACTTGTTCCCAAAGCATTTTATGCTTGATTGGGCCACCTTTCGCATCTTTGTAATTGTTTTGAACCCAGTTCTGTAAGTATTCATTGTAAGACTGGACACAGTAATAGGAATCGCACACTATTAGTGTGGGGAATTCTCGTTCGCTATTTTCAAGTGCCATCTTAAAAGTCTGTAGTTCAGCTCGCTGAGCTGTACAGTCTCCGAGTACTTGAGTTTTAGTCATCAAAGGTTTAAATTTCCCTTCGTACCAACGACCTTTAACAATCGCGCACGCAGCACTATAGGCTTGTTTACCCTCAACCGCAGGTTGTGCTGACCCGTCTGTATATATTATACAATCGTAATGTTCCAGAGGCAGAATCTCTATCGGCAGAGGACATTCATATTCATATTGCAGAAATTCTTGTGTTTTTAAATTAGGATCAAATTCATATACTTCGTCCGGTGCAGCAAGATAATTAACCCATTGTATCCATCTTGGATGTAAAGCTCTAGCCTTGGGGATGCTTGCTCTTGTTACTGCTTCTAGGGCAGGTATTGGTGTAACGATAATTATTTGTTTACCTTGGGCTAGGGCTCTTTCTTTTGCTACAGCGGTTTGAACCGCTGTCAGAATTTTTTCAGTTGAACTGAATTTCATTTCAGCTTATGCGTACAAATGTGATTTGTAAGCTATAGGTACAGTTTCTCCTTCATTAGAGGTCAGGTATGTGAATCTGCATCTTCCTGGGATGACTCAGATTACAAGGTTGCGTTCATTTGCGCCTGTTTGCAGTTTTGTTTTAGTTAACATGTCTGTTTGTAATGATCTTAATATATCTGTGTGTTCTTGAGTCCAATTAATTGGTTTAAAATCTTATTATTAGTTCGTAGAGAGGTTTAACTCTCTCTTCATAATTTAAAATGTATGTTCTTCCGAAATTCAGGAAACTTAGTATTGATTGCAGGTTTTTCAGCATTTTTGGAGCTTGGAGTACAGCACATTTCCCTAAGAAGTTGTCGGCCAGGCTTTTGCCTTCACTTGATAATTCATATCCTAAAAATAGAACAGTTAAATGGGCAATTCTTGATTTTTTTAAATTAAATTTGTACCCTTCAGAAGCTAACCCAAGTATTATGGTGTTTACTCTTTTCAAGTGAGTCTCCAGGTCATCATCTGTAAGATAGATGTTGTCGACATAAGATAATGCCTCATCATCATAAATTTGTAGTAACTCTGTTACTCTTGCTGAAAATAATCCTGGGCTGTTCTTGAATCCCTGTGGGAGACAACACAATTGTTTTTGGGACCCCATTATTGAGAAAGCGGTCAAATACCTGCTTTCAGGTGCAATGTTTTGACAGAAGAATCCATTAGAGATATCTAATGTCGTTTTATATTTTTTGCGCACAATGTTATTCATTAGTGCTGCACTGTGTGAGTTTTGGACTGCAAAAGTTTTACAGCAAGAGTTTAGATGTCTGTAGTCCAAAACTAGACGATATGAATCGTCTGGCTTGGAGACAGAAAACAAAGGATTGTTCATTTGTGAGGTGCATGTTTCAATCACCCCCTGATATTCAAGTTGATCTAAAATTTCTTTTACTTGTTTTTTAGCTTCTTGCTTAATAGGATACTGCCTCTGTGCAGTAGGTTGATTTTTTAACTGGATTTTATGGTGAGGAGAATCCTCATCCCATCCTACATGATTTTTATATAATGCTGGGGATTGGGCCACTGCCCATTTTCTAGCAAGTGTGTATTTTTTATGTATTGGGATATGATTTGAGAAGGCAGGCATAATCCTTTCTTCGCCATGTGGGTACTCCCTGACAAACTCGGGTGGCCAGTCTTTTTCTGATAGAAGGATGTCATAGCCTTTCGATAGATTCTCCCAAAAGAGACTTTTTATTTTCCTAGTTTTATCTCCCTCTATACGCAATGTTCTTTTGTACAGTTTATGGGGCACGCTCACTCGGGTGTCTGCAGTTTCCACTTGAATGTATTCATTCGTGTCCACTGTCTCCAGAAGATTCATCAGGATCTTGCGAGCTATGCTCACTTCTGCTGTGCTGTCTAGCATTGTCTGGGTCCACTCTCCGTTTTTCAGTTTTGTCCTCAGGATTCTCGGCATGTTGTATTATAATACTTGCTACCTTCTTTCTTGGAAATTGTGATTTTTTACTTTGATGAGCAGGTTCTTTGTCTTTGGACTTGACGTGCTCTTCTTTATATTCTGACGTCCTCTTCTTTCCGATTTCTTTGAGGAAGTCTGAAAAGATCGAGAGGAAATTGTATCAATATCTTGATATCTGTCAGGTTTTCTCAAATTGTCCCTATTTCTAAGGTTATATCTTTTCTCAGAGGGTTCCCTTTGGGGAAACTTGCCCCCCCCCTCTCTGGAGATCTATTTCTCCGTTGGGGAGACCTCCCCCTGGACTGACATTGTTTTTCTCTGGGAGTGGTTTGTTTGTTACCCTCCCAGTTCTACTTTTGAGAATTGAGATTATTTTTAATAAAAGTTTTTTCAGAATTTTCAATTAGTTGGGGTTTTTACTGGTTTACCACCCAAACTATCTCTGCCTAATTCTTCATAGGATTTTTCTATTCTTTTTGCGAGCTCAAAAGTTTGGTCTGTTATATCTGTCTCCTTCCATTTTTGGCGGATCGCCACACATGCTGCTTCCCCTTTAATGTTGGCTAATAATATAGCCGAGACCTGCTTAAAGTCTTTTAGTAATTTCATACCCAGAGTTAAAGCAGGTTCTGGACCGTATTCATTTTGAATCTGTCTTAGCACATCTGGTATAACCGCCATAGACGGAACACCTGGGGCCTCATTTATGAAAAGTGACGCATCGCTGCCTGAAAACAGCGATGCGTCACTTTTCACTGCGCACTACTTACGACATTCCTGATGCGTCATATTTAATGTATGACGCATCATGTCGCAAGGAGTTACAGATACGTCAGTATTTCTGACGCATCTGTAAGCACAAAAGTGACGCATTGCTGGAGTGTGTCACAAAAGTGACGCAACTCCAGCAATGCGTCCTTTCACATGGGGAAAGCCCCATGTGAAAGGCCTTGCGTCAGTCTTACGCCTGCTGTGAGGCAGGCACAAGATTTTGACGCAACAGCGTCCTAAAAGTGACGCAGTGAAATCTCATAGATTTCACTGCGTCACTATTACGAGGCTTTTTGCGGGGGAACGCCCCCTCTGCATACATTATACCTGACGCAGGTAAAATGTGGCGCAGGGGTTTAAAAAGTGACGCATCTACCTAGATGCGTCACTTTTTAAATATGGCGCAACAGGGCGCATTTTTTACACCGCTGGTGCGTCACAAAAAGTGACGCACCGGCGGCGCAAAACTGACGCAAGACCTTCATAAATAAGGCCCCATGTGTTTTTGTGTAGATAGAAGCAAAGACTGTGCCCCAAGTGTCACAGTCCTCCACATGTGGTGCGATCCCCATTGGGAGGCAGATAGTCAAAATTCTGTCTTTTTCTTGAGGGGTAGTATCAGGAAATACCGCCTCTATCTGAGTGATTTTCTGAGCTAACCAGAATGGAATTTGTTCCCGTTTTGCTGGTGTTTTACCAAGACATGATTGTATATTCTGTGGTGTAATTTTGTTTGTGTTGCCCTGGTAAGGAGTGTTTTGTGGAATTTTAGTTGCAGGTTGGACTGTTGAAGTCCGCATGACATATTGGACCAATTGACTATGTTTTTTAATTAGTTGTTTTAACTGAACTAAAAGTTCTCCGTCTGACATTGCTTCAATGTCTGGATGTGGTGTGTAGCTGGCTAGAACCGGCCATGTGGCTCCTGGTCTACCTAGTGGACAGAGCCTGGTAATGTGATTTTGATGTTTTAGGGCGCCATTAAACAAGAGCAGGTGCTCTTGGTACGTAAGTGGAATTTCAACTTCCTCAAAAGGAGAGTATTCCTCTGGAGCTTCCGCTATTTTATAGTAGTGGAACTCATGTGTCACAGCATGTGCTGCTGGAAAATTTATCCAGGTATAGAATACCTCTGTCTGCCAAAATTCATGTGCCTCTACCACAAATATGACGGTACCACCTCTTGATGTTACTCCATTTTCTATAAGTTTTATAGTTATGGTTTTTCTTATATTGACCGGGATGATTATTGCATCCGCGTCGGTATTTTGGACAGTTGTGTCGTTCGCTGCGAGTTGAGCTGCTAGTCTAACTCTCTCCCTTTCTTTGTCACTTTCTGACATTTTTGCTGACTGAAAGTTTTTTGTTGCAGATCAAGTTTCAAGGAAACAAAGGTTAGGTGCACAATATTTTGGAACAATGTATCCTTCAACGTTGACTATACCATAAACTAATACATAGGATTCTCATCCTACTAAGTTCCGGAGGATATTTAACCTTTTACCCACTCCAGACGTCTATTGGAGTTTTTATGGGAAAAGGGGTCTGTGTGAAAAAGCACGAAAAAGTTACTCTAGTATCTTGCGTTAGATTATCGCCTTACAAAACGTTGGGCGCCATGTTGTGTAGTTCCTATTTTCCCAATAGGCTCTGCGCATTGGAATAACATAAATGATAGTGTAGACGTAGGACTGAGGTCGACTAGGTCTATATTGAAAATGTTAGACTTAATTTAGGTTTGCCAGCTAGCTCAGAGGTCACTAGAAACTTTCTCGAGTGAACAGGGAGGAGTGAACTTCCCTGATTAGACAAAGAAGGGATTCAGCTTCTGACAACCGCATAAACATGACAACTTTGCTCCCCACGAATAAGGAGTATATCTCCAGAGTCGTGTGAAAACAATAGATAGCTATTTCACTCAGTCAGCTGTGCATACTTAGTTTCACCAGAGTGCAGAGAAATAGAGAGGCGGGCGTTTTCAATAAAATGGTGTTATTTATTGAACAGTCTTCTTTCTCATGCAAGAGAAATTAATTGCTATGATTGCAATATTTGTTATAAAGTAAAGTGTGTACAGTAAAAGGAGTATTACGAAATAATACTGTGAAAGCATTGATATGGTTTCTGAGCCATATGATACTTAAAAGGTATAAAATATATACAGTTACATACAAAGATAAAAGCTTGACTAAACATACTCAACTGGTACTTCTAAATACACCTACCCGGGTGTACCTAACCTAAGCCTAGTACGTGGGAAGGAGTAGATGGGCTGCAGTTTAAGTTTAAGTTAGTTTTTGCCTAGTATCGGACCCAAGAATTCTCTAAGGATCGAATCAGCTAAGTACCTTAGGTTTTAGAATGGAGGAGGTCTTGTATCTCGCCCTCTGGACTCGATCTCCCAGTAACCCGCGAGGGTGACTGGAAACACCGGAACTGGATTTTCTCGGCAGGAGAAAAAGACAGCGTCTTTCTCAGTGCGTCAAGTGGGAGGGACGGCTTCCTTCGGCACTCGCATCAGCTGGGCTTCGGATAAGTAGATAGCCGCTCTGCTCCACACCACCGTGTGTTGCTTAAGGCAAACGCTGGTATATTTATACCTGGAAGGTGCTGTGTTTGGACATAAGATGTCAATTAAAGATGTCACTAAGAACTGACGGTTCTTTCAGTGCTTGCAGGAGCTCTAGGACAAATCAAAACAAAAGCACGGGGAATTCCCAGGTTGCTGGAGGTTTGGTATGTTGTAAGAACTCGTTGTGCTTTCTAGGAGTCTAAGGAAGTAGCCTTGCCGCATTTGGTTTGGATTGGCAATTACTAAATATGAAATATTTAATTAGGGTCCTAGATAAAACGCAACAATCCGAGAGCTATACCCATTTTATTAGAAGATTCCCTGTTGCCTACTGTAACAGATAGACTAATGAGATTAGGTGACATACAAGACAAGGCCAGGAAACATTTATTAAAGTACAAAGAAAGCATGAAAAGACAAGCAGACAAACACAGATCTGAGGCCACAATGTATAGAATCGGTGTCAAAGTATGGCTCTCCACAAAGAACCTAAATATAGAGGGATCCCGAGAGGTGCAACCACGTTTCATTGGACCCTTTAGTACAACTGCCATAGTAAATCCGGTAACAGCAAAATTGGACTTACCAAAAGAATACCCAGTACATGCTACATTCCATGTGTCCTTGCTTAAGCTGTACTACCCAAATATCCGACCCGAACCACCACCTCCACCCATACCAATTAAGGGAAATCTAGAATATGAAGTGAAAAGCATAAAAGACGCAAAAAGAATTCATGGACGTCTGTTTTATTTAGTAGAATGGAAAGGGTATGACGAAATTGAGAATTCATGGGAAACTGCATCCTATGTACATGCCCACGGTTGATTAGACAGTTTTATATAAAAAATCCAGGGAAACCCTGTCCAGTAGGAGGGCCTTTAGGGGGGCGACTGTTAGGGTTTGTGCACAGCAAAGAGCATGTCCCCTCTCATTGCACTAGTGATCTCTGTAATAGCTCTCTTTAAACATACTACTGTTATCTCAGCCCCTCCCTAAGACTTCTGTGTATGTTGCTCAATGTATTCACAAGTTTGGACATTGCTGTCTTGTTTGCACATTGGACTTTGCTTTTACCAAGGCTTATTTAGAAAACATTGGACCTTGCTTTTACCAAGGCTTATTTAGAACACTCCTCGCCAGGCCATGTGTTACTTCAACTCATTAGCATAATAACTGAAGCTCTGCACACCTGCTTGTGAGAACCACACCCAGTTCTTCGAACCACACCCAGCTTTTCGAACCACACCCAGCTTTTCGAACCACACCCAGCCCTGTCTATAAAAGGCAGCCCCTGAGCCTCACCCAGTGCTTGTGCTCGCCTACCTCCCACTTACCTGAGAACAGATCCTTTGGCGCTGGCACTCCTGCTCTCTCCAGACCTTTATTGACTTCAACGGGCTCAGCTTCTGGCTCTTCCTTCTTCTGTTTTCCAGCTACTTCTTGCCTCAGCCCCGCTTCTGTCCACTGCAATCAACCTGCAAAAGAGAAAGAGGTCAAGGTTAGACTGATCAGTACCCCTTTTTAGCAACAAGTAAGTGCAAAACCTTTTATTACCTGAAAGAACTTTGTCGGCGATTTCTGGATTCATATAAAGACAATTTGGAACAAGATATCTCCCACGAACTTTGTGGTTTAAACCCTTTGTTACAAGAATACTTTGTGGAACTTTGTGAAATAAACATTGTTTTACATGGAACATTTTTAAGAATCGAACAGAGGAAACCATGGACAGCAAGGCAAACAGTAAATGAAGGACTTGCACAAATTATCTGCTCTATTTTTATGTAAAAGTACAGTATTTGTTTTATAAAAAGTCTGGACATGTGTGAAAAGTGAGTTTGCTGTTAAGAATTTAGGCTTTAGTCATATTAAGGTGAATGTTAGACATTGGTAATTCTGCTAATGATATTCGTTTGATTTTACAGAAGTTTTACAGTAATAGAGAGCACATCCCAGAACAGTAACACATTCCAAACCTGGAAGCTTGAGACCAGGATCCAAGAGGTACTTTTAGAAGATATTTTCTAATAAGATTAAGGTTTAGTCAGGAACACATTTAGGGATAGGTTGCTCTTATCTGTTCCTTGTTTATGTTTCATTAGGCACCAGTTTCTACAGAAGTCAGATAGGGCCGCAGATTTTAGCAGCTCTTCTACGGTGGAAACGCAAGAACGGTGTTGTCTCTCTTTTTATTTTATCCACTTCCCCCCTTCCCTTGAGCTTCTGGTTCTTAGTGCACTATTTTAAAACTAGTGTGCTGGAACAAGCAGTTTCAGGGTGGAGTCGGACTGTCTTCAACCTCCATCAGAAGTGAACAGAAACTCAGGTGAGCTGGGCTTGACACTGGCACATACTGGAGGTACCTGGTAGGATAGTTGGCTCACAGGGGACCTCAGGATTGAAGAGGAATTAATTACCCAAATTAAAACGCGCCACAGGGCGTGTTTGCACACTTGTCACCTCAGGCCCGCCCCCTTCCTTCACTATTGAGTGAAATATTCCTCTAAAATCAGTGTTGCATCTTTCAGCCCACTATTGATCCTGAAAAGTAATTCTAACCATACTTACAGTAATTTCAATTTCCTCCCATAGGCTAACATTGACTGGTTTCACTTGAAATGTTTCTAATTGTGGAGTTTTGGAACTTTAAAAAATTCCTGTAAAATCAGCCGAACTACGAATTCTGATTTACTCACCTGTTATCAGGAGAGACCTCAGTGCTGCATCTTTCAGCCCAGTACTGATCCTGAAAAGTAATTCTAACCATACTTACAGCAAATTGAATTTCCTTCCATAGGCTAACATTGACTGGTTTCACTTGGAAATTCTTCTAAGTGTGGAGTTTTGGAACTTTAAAAAACTTCCTCTAAAATCAGCCAAACTAAGAATTCCGATTTACTCACCTGTTATCATGATAGACCTCAGTGCTGCATCTTTCAGCCCACTACTGATCCTGAAAAGTAAATCTAATCGTAGTTACAGTAACTGGAATTTCTTTTCATAGGCTAACATTGACTGGTTTCACTTGGAAATTCCTTTCATAGGCTAACATTGACTGGTTTCACTTGGAAATTCTTCTAAGTGTGGAGTTTTGGATCTTTAAAAAATTCCGTAAAAATCAGCCGAACTACGAATTCAGATTTACTCACCTGTTATCTGGAGAGACCTCAGTGCTGCATCTTTCAGCTCACTACTATTCCTGAAAAGTAAATTTAACTTATCTTACCAGTAAATTAAAAAAATATAAAATAAAATAAAAAATATTACAATTTCAATATTTTTCAAAACATTCTTTTTCAATTTATATTAAAAATATGTAATGTAATTTAAAAAATAAAATATCTAAAAATAAATACTTTAAAACAATGTAGTAATTAGAATAAAAAATATAACAATTAATACATTTAAAAATTATCATTTACAAAACCGTTGAAATTCACTGAGAAAACCATAGGTTTCAGCCATGTTATAGTTAGGAATTAGCATTTAAAAAACCTTAGAAATTCACTGAAAAAAACATAGGTTTCAGCCACGTTATAGTTAGGAATTAGCATTTAAAAAACCTTAGAAAATCACTGAAAAAACATAGGTTTCACTATGTCACTGACCATGTCAGGAGTGATGTAATATGTGACGTCATCAGCAGTGCATTGCGGGTGCGCAAGTTATAGTTAGCTGAACTAACTATAACGGGGGGAATTTCAATGGTTTTGTATGAGTAAAATGTCCAGATAACTCTAACATGTGTGAAACCTATGTTTTTTTCAGTGAATTTCTAAGGTTTTTAAATGCTAATTCCTAACTATAAGGTCGTCCCTGAGTGCCGAGCCATTGAGAAAGGGAAATTCTTCCAGAAATGCGCCTGGCGCAATGAGGCATTTGAACATTTTAATCACGGAAGCTGCCGTGTTTGGTTTCAGCATGGTGTCATTAAAGAAGTCTTCAAAACACGCAACGTGAGGCTTTCCAATTTTTTGGCTTTGCATATGGATATATTCAGTGGCCTGCCTTGGTCACGGAAAGCCCCATTGTTACCTGTACGATTCCAGAGCGCCAATGAAAGTAAGTGGCACCTACGGAGTTGCTTGTGACATTTGGACACTGCTACAGAAGGCTGAATACCTGCACGAAAATTACCGCTGCACTTCCTACTTGTTTTTTCAATCTTTGCCGCAGTGGGCGCGGCTTGGGTGCATTGTGGTAGTTGGAGTCCACTGTTATCAACCCTTCGTGGGTGCCTCATGTAGCGTTCCTCAGTATGTTTACCTATTAGTAGGCTCCTCAGTAACTTTCGTGCAGGTATTCAGCCTTCTGTAGCAGTGTCCAAATGTCACCATCAGTGATGTCATTTGAGATATCATCAGTGATGTCACTGACCATGTCATGAATGATGTAATATGTGACATAATCAGCAGTGCATTGCGGGCGCGCGAGTTATAGTTAGCACAACTCACTATAACGGAGGAATTTCTATGGTTTTGTACGAGTGAAATGTCCATTAACTATAACACTCATGCAACCTATGGTTTTTTCAATGACTCTCAAAGCTTTTTTAAATGCTAATTCCTAAATATAACGTCTCTGAAACGTATGGTTTTTTCAGTGAATTTCAAAGGTTTTTTAAATGCTAATGTCTAACTATAACGTCTCTGAAACCTGTGTTTTTTTCAGTGAATTTCAAAGGTTTTTTTAATGCAAATTTTTAAGTGCAATATGAGTTATACCTATTTTTCTGTACTGAATTTCAAAGGTTTTTTAACTGTTTATTCATAAATATTTTATTTATTAAACAACATATTTTTCTTTGAAAATTGCAAAAAAATTAAAATAAATTTAAACCTGCAATAGTTTTAATTATTTTGTTTTTTTTTGTATTTTAATATATTTATAACATTTTCTTTTTTAATTTTTAAAAAAAAATATTTTGGGGAGTTGTGCGCCCAAAGCGTACCTACCGCAGCGGGTCTGCGTATTCTACCTGCCATTTTGGCAAACTTGTGAAGGATCAGCGCATGGTGAGCGGCTAGTGCATGTTTTTTTTCAGTTACGTCGTATACCTACAATGTTACGTGGTGTGCGCAAACGGTCTGCGATTCCTGCTCCGGCGCATTTGCGACACATGCGTATTACGGTACACAACGCTTGCAGGGTGACGGGCCCCACGTGACACCATATACGTGCTGGGGCGCGTTGGGTGCGCGACTCCCGTGAAATTTTTCATGTTCTAAAATGATATGTACATGTCTTTAATATACATATTAGGGCAAAAGTTTATCTAAGATATTCATAAAAATTATATATTTTTATTTGTGATAAACTTATATGATTTTTTAATATATATTTGCGAACTCGCTTCGGGTGCGCGCTTCATGAGCGCACGGTGCGCGGATCCCATTTGACCTAAGAAAAAAAGATTTGATTGGTTCATAACATTTCCCACTGTAACTATTGAAGGACCCCACCCATTTTAAATATTCAGTTTGGAGCAGTTGATGAGAAACATCTCTTCTTCTTCCAGAGCTGGTTTTGGATTTTTTGGGGTGTTTTTAAAACATTGCATTGGATAAATGGCATCTGGTTCGCAAGCTCCTAATCAGCCTTCAGATGAAGATGTCTTGGAGGAAGATCGACCCAAGCAGAGGCCTGAATCAGTGGTATGTACATTTTTCACCTTTCCTGTCGGAGAAAAAAGGTAAACGCAAGAAAAGTCACATGCTTACTGTGTGACAGGGTCCTATCATGAGGCAGTGACAAGAAATACACCTGTGGAACCGCGAGTATGTTTAAACATCTGCGGACCATTCACTCGAAGAATCTGGCACAAGAAGAAATGAGGCATGCAGCAAAATATCCACCACCAGGGATTGCTAGCACCTCCGGAGCATTCACTTCAGCACCACCAGTAGACATTGACTCAGACTCAAGTGCAAAACCATCATCTGTTATGGTGAGCAGTCAATGGACGCTATTTGTGCAGAACCGCAAATGCAATTTATTTGTTTTTTTGTTTTTCGAATGATGTTGAATTTGGAAAGCTAACTGTTTACTTAGTTCCTTTTTTGTAAAAATTTTTAAAAAACACCAAAAAAGTAATAAATTGTTAAAAAACTACAAAGAAAATAGAAAACAAAAAACAGAAGAACATAAAAGTTTAGAACTACCTTATCTGGTTTAAAAAGGAGACTTATAATTGCATCCGACACCCCAGCACCCACTGCCGAGACCACCACCTCTGCAACCTCCACCCGTACCAGTCGCCTGACCACTTGGTCCAGCGTCAGCGACGAAGACACTATCAAAACCATGAACTCCATCCACTCCGGATCACCATCCCCTTTGCCCTCGCCACGTGTTCAACAAAGCCAGCTCAGCCATCGGGCCCCACCTCCGGAAAACAATCAACATCTCCTTAGAGACAGCAACCTTACCGGAAAGCTGGAAGCACGCCGAGATCAACGCCCTACTAAAGAAACCCAAGGCGGACCCCAAGGACCTCAAGAACTTCCGGCCCATCTCCCTGCTTCCATTCCAGGCGAAAGTCACAGAGAAGATTGTCAACAAACAGCTAACCCGCTACCTCGAAGACAACAACACCCTGGACCCTTCCCAATCCGTCTTCCGCAGCAACCACAGCACTGAGACCGCCCTCATCGCCGCCACCGACGACATTAGGATCCTCATGGACAAAGGAGAAACAGCCACCCTCCTCCTCCTGGACCTATTAGCAGCCTTCGACACGGTCTGCCACCGCATCCTATCAGCATGCCTCCATGCGCCGGAATCCAAGAAAAGGCCCTGGCCTGGACCACATCCTTCCTCTGCGGCTGAACCCAGAGAGTTGAGGTTCCGTGACAATTGTAAGTGGTGTTTTCGACTCGCACGAATATGGTCGAGTCTGGTATCTATGAACCGCAAATGATGAGTTTAGTGGGTGTACGCGTTTTCGCTGTGCTAGCCTAAACCGTTTGTTTGTTTCGTGGGTTTCTTCATTTGAACCCACGGGTTCCATCTTAGATACGGCATCCATTTTGTTTCTTGCCCTCAAGTAGCCAGCGAACGGACGCTGTCCGCTTCGCGACCCTGGGATTCCCAAACTCTTGCGGAAGACACGTTTCCTTTGAAGGTGTCTTTATGATGAGGGGGATGACACTGTAAGGCAGATGGCCCCGCTCGAGGCTCATCTTGCCGTGCCGCTCTATTGTCTCAGTTGTGCATGCATTAGGCACGTCCCCTTTGATGCCTGCAACTCGTGTTTCTTGATGCCACCCCTTTTACACCCCTTTCGATCTGTTCACTGTTCTCGTCTTCCTCTGCACCTGTTTCTGTCTCTTCCTCCATTCGTTTACTGCTGATTGGAATGTACTAATGGTGGGAAGATGTACTTTTACAGTTGGGAACCGCCAAATGTTACTGTAATTATGTTCCGGGCCCTGAATACATGAAAGCGACCCCTTATGATCTTTACGATGGGAACCAAGTTGTAAACCTTTGTGCACCATGTTATCCTATGCTTCAAAACTGTATAAGAAGAGCGATCCACAGATACAATTTGAAGCAGTCTCCCTGAACTTACATGCTATGTACTTCTCGTGACTTCTGTGTTCCCTGCAGTAATAAACCTCGAATCTTTGACGCCGAAGGAAGTGTCCCGTGTCTCTGTCATTTGTACGCCGGAACAGGTTACCCACGAAGGTTTTAGGTGTTATCCCTGGCACCGCTGGGTCTTAGAGAAAACCCGGTCCTTCAGAGTCCGCCTCCCACCCTTCCGTTTTAAAATCAACGAGATCATCTGTGGCGTCCCACAGGGGTCCTCCCTCAGCCCAACCCTGTTCAACATCTACATGGCTCCACTCGCCCACGTCGCATGACAACATAACCTCAACACCATCTCCTACGCCGACAACACCCAGCTGATCATATCCCTCACGAAGACCCCCATACTGCCAAAGCCAACCTCCACAGAGGAATGAAGGCCGTCGCCGAATGGATGAAGGACAGCAGGCTGAAGCTAAACTCAGAAAAAACAGAGGTCCTCATCCTTAGGCCCACCCCATCAGCCTGGGACAACCCCTGGTGGCCCACATCGCTAGGCACAGCCCCGGAACACACCGACCACGCATGCAACCTGGGGGTCATCCTCGACTCCGCTCTCTCCATGACAAAGCAAGTCAACACCGTCTCCGCGTCCTGCTTCAACGCTCTCCGAATGCTCCACAGAATCTTCAAATGGATCCCCTCTGACATGAGAAAAATCGTCACCCAGGCCCTCGTCACCAGCAGACACGACTACGGGAACGCTCTCTACTCAGGAACAACAACCAAGCTCCTGAGACGCCTACAACGAATCCAGAACGCCTCGGCACAACTGATCCTTGGCATCCCTCGACGCAGCCACATCACACCCCACCTGAGAGACCTGCACTGGCTCCCAGTCAACAAGAGGATCACCTTCAAACTCCTCATCCACGCACACAAAAACCCTACACAATGCCGGACCAGCATACCTCAACGACCGACTCAGCTTCTAAACCCCACCCGCTGCCTCTGCTCTGCCAACCTCGCCCTCACCACAGTTCGTCGTATCCGGAAAACCACCGCCGGCGAAAGATCCTTCTCCTACCTAGACGCCAAGACATGGAACACTCTCCTTATCAACCTATGACAAACCCAGGACCTGCTGCCCTTCAGAAGACTCCTCAAGACCTGGCTCTTCGACCAGTAGCAGGTCCCCCATTGGTTAAATGTATGTGTAGAGCACGATTGACTGAAAGAATGCATTAGTACTGTATGGTGAATTTGTAGGGGCAGATCTATGAGGAAGTGCTGCAGCGTGACACTGCCAGCCCTTTAGCTGCACTGCGCTGCGGCACTTCTGAAGCACAGGGATGTTACATATTTACATGAATATGTCGCAATTCTTTGCTCCCTCTGCACTAGCACACAAACTGCAGTCATGCTTCCTGCACAAAAACAATCACTAAAGGCATTTTCCTCCTTCAATGTGTGCTGTGGAATGCAGCATGCATTGAAAGAGGAAAAAACGAGGAGAAATGAAAACATATTTCCTTGTTACGCATTGCTACACCACCTCTGGATGGCCCACCATTCACACTTATCTACAGATTTACATTTTCTCGTAAGTCTTGAGATGTGTTATTCCAGGGGTGCTGTGTGGGAACAGACACAGCAACACCCATGGATGCCCCTTCAACGCAAAGTGCTGCGTTTGAATGGGTTGTATTTTCAAGGAGAGGAAAAGCCACGCAGGGTGGCTTTTCCTCTCCTTGTAAATATGGAGGAGTCCCCAGTGCCCTTACTACGTTAAAAAAAGTGACGTATTGGTGGCGCAGGGGGCTTGTAAATCTGCCCCATAAGTGCTTAGGTATTGGCAGAGTGATACAATAAGAACATAGTGCTAGATGGCTGATTGATGAACTGCATGAGACTGACAGGAGGTATCCTAGGCTGCATGAGTACTACTTCAGTATTTAGCCGAGTTTACCCGCTAAATAGTATTTATCTGCTTAGAGGTTTGTAGGGATTGTGCACAGAATATTGTACGTGTAATTGTGTTGGTGCCTAGGGCATTCTATAGGAACATCACTAGTAACTAGAATGATGAGAGTGCTCAGTTAATTTATAAGTGCTTAGATATTGTTTCAATGCCTGAGTCATTCTGCAAGTGCATAGACAGTGACTGGGTTCCTACAGTGCTAATAGTTGGCAGCAGGATACGTTTATAAGCACTTATGTTTCAGAAAAGTGATTAGATAAGGACATGCTTCTGTCAAGATGATTGTAGGAGTGGACACAGACTCACAGTGTGATTCCAAGCAAGCATGACTATTACCTGGACTTTTGCAGGACTGACTCGTAGTCGGCAAGGGGTTAAGGGACCGCAAACATTGAGCCCATTTGACTTACCACTGCTTGTTTCAATGCCTGAGTCATTCTACAAGTGCATAGACAGTGACTGGGTTCCTAGAGTGCTAGTAGTTGACAGCAAGATAAGTTTATAAGCGCTTATGTTTCAGCAGAGGGATTAGATAAGGACATGCTTCTGTCAGGATGATTGTAGGTGTGGACACAGACTCACAGTGTGATTCCAGACAAGCATGAGACTATTACCTAGACTTTTGCAGGACTGACTCAGTAGTCTGCAAGGGTTTAAGTGACCGCATACTATGTGCACATTTGACTGTAACACTGCTTGTCTCAATGCCTGATTCATTTTGCAAGTGCATAGACAGTGAAAAGGTTCCTAGAGTGCTAGAGGTTGACAGCAGGATAAGTTTATGGGGGGCATATGTAGGTAATTTCCATTTTGCGATTCTCAAATAGCGATTTGTAGGGAATCGCTATTTGAGAATTGCAAAATGGAATGTAGGTCATAATTCGCAATTTTTTTGCAAATCTCTAACATTCCTTAATTGCGATTAGCAAATTGCGAATCGCAATTAAGGAATGAGTGTCCCATTCATTTGCGATTTTCTATGAGAAAATCGCAATTTGAGAATCGCAATTCCAAGGGTGCCAGGGTGTCCAAAGGACACCTGTTGTACCCCTGGAATGTGCATGTAAGTACATGTGGTGCCGATACATGCCCTAAGGGCATGTCTGTGCGCCACTGGCACTGTGAATTAAAAAAAATATTCATTTTGAACGGAAATCGCAAAATACCATCTACTTGAACTAGGTGGTATTTTGCGATTCCTTAAGCCCAAATCTCTAATTCTAAGGCACCCCTACATAGCATTTAAGGAATCGCAAAATTGCGATTCCTTTAATGCTTGAGCAAAATAAGGAATCGCAATTTTTACGATTCCTTATTTTGCTATGTGGCCCATACATACCAAAACGCCGTTTGCGATTCGCAAACGCCGGAATTCTGCGAATCGCAAACGGCTTCCTACATATGCCCCTGAGTACTTATGTTTCAGCAGAGTGATTAAATAAGGAAATACTTCTGTCAGGATGATTGTAGCAGTGGACAAAGACTCACGGTGTGATTTCAGACAAGCATGACTATTACCTGGACTTTTGCAGGACTGACTGAGTAGTCTTCAAGGGGTTAAGGACCCGCATATATTGTGCATATTTGACTGTACCACTGCTTGTCTCAATGCCTGAGTCATTCTACACGTGCATAGACAGTGACTGTGTTCCTAGAGTGCTAGTAATTGACAGCAGGATAAGTTTATAAGCACTTATGTTTCAGCTGAGTGATTAGATAAGGACATGCTTCTGTCAGGATGATTGTAGGTATGAACACAGACTCACAGTGTGATTCCAGACAAGCATGACTATTACCTGTACTTTTGCAGGACTGGCTCAGTAGTCTGCAAGGGGGTTAAGGGACCGCATACATTGTGCAAAATTGACTTTACCACTTCTTGTCTCAGTGCCTGAGTCATTCTGCAAGTGCATAGACAGTGACTGGTTTCCTTGAGTGCTAGTAGTTGACAGCAGGATAAGTTTATAATTTCTTATGTTTCAGCAGAGTGATTAGATAAAGACATGTTTCTGTGAGGATGATTGTAGGAGTGGACACAGACTCACAGTGTGATTCCAGACAAGCAAGACTTTTACCTGGACTTTTGCACGACTGACTCAGTAGACTGCAAGGGGTTAAGGGACCACATACATTGTGCCCATTAGTCTGCAAGGGGTTAAGGGACCGCATACATTGTGCACATTTGCCTATACCACTGGTCTCTGGCTTTGGAGCAGCAGAGCCAGAGACACAGGTCAGCAGAGCTGCTCTAGAGGCCGAGAACCAGGTCAGCAGAGCTGCTTTAGAGGGAGAGAACCAGGTCAACAGAATTACTTTAGAGCCAGAGAACCAGGGCAGCAGAGCTCTTTAGAGGGAGAGAACCAGGTCAGCAGAGCTGCTTTAGGGCCAGAGAACCAGGTCAGCAGAGCTGCTCCAGAGCCAGAGAACCAGGTCAGCAGAGCTGCTTTAGAGCCATAGAACCAGGTCAACAGAGTTGCTTTAGAGGGAGAGAACCAGGTCAGCAGAGCTGCTTTATAGCCAGAGAACCAGGCTAGCAGAGCTGCTTTGGAACCACAGAACCAGGGCAGCAGAGCTGCTTTAGAGCCAGAGAACCAGGTCAGCAGAGCTGCTTTAGATCCATAGAACCAGGTCAGCAGAGCTGCTCTAGAGGCATAGAACCAGGTCAGCAGAGCTGATTTAGAGGGAGAGAACTAGGTCAGCAGAGCTGCTTTAGAGCCAGAGAACCAGGTCAGCAGAGCTGCTTTAGAGCGATAGAACCAGGTCAGCAGAGCTGCTCTAGATGCAGAGAACCAGGTCAGCAGAGCTGATTTAGAGGGAGAGAACCAGGTCAGCAGAGCTGCTTTAGAGCCAGAAACCCAGGTCAGCAAAGCTGCTCTAGAGCCAGAGAACCAGGTCAGCAGAGCTGCTTTAGAGCCATAGAACCAGGTCAGCAGAGCTGCTTTAGAGGCAGAGAACCAGGTCAACAGAGCTGCTCTAGAGCCTAAGAACCAGGTCAGCAGAGCTGCTCTAGAGCCAGAAAACCAGGTCAGCAGAGCTGCTGTAGAGCCAGAGAAACCAGGTCAACAGAGCTGCTTTAGAGGGAGAGAACCAGGTCAGCAGAGCTGCTCTAGATGGAGAGAACCAGGTCAGCAGAGGTGCTTTAGAGCCAGAGAGCCAAATCAGCAGAGCGGCTCTAGCTGACACTGACTGACTGACACTGACTGACTGACACTGACTGATTGACACTGACTGATACTGATAGACTGACACTGACTGACTGACTGACTGACTGACCCTGACTGACACTGACTGACTGACACTGACTGACTTACACTGATTGACTGACACTGACTGACTGACACTGACTGATTGACACTGATTGACTGACACTGACTGACTACTCTCTACTACTCTATCACTCACTCTCTACTACTCTCTGCTACTCTCCCTCTACTACTCACACTCTACTACTCTTCTACTCTCTACCTCTCACTCTCTACTACTTTAATACTCACTCTCTACTACTCTCTCTCTACTACTCACTCTCTACTACTCACTCTACTACTCTCTACTACTCACTCTCTACTACTACTCTCTACTACTATCTCTCTACTAACTCTCTACTACTCTCTACTATTCACTCTCTACTACTCACTCTCTACTACTCTCTCTCTATTACTCACTCTCTACTACTCACTCACTACTACTCTCTACTACTCACTCTCTACTACTCTATACTACTACTCTCTACTAGTCACTCAATACAACTCATTCTCTACTACTCTCTACTACTCTCTACCTCTCACTCTCTACTACTTTACTACTCACTCTCTACTACTCTCGCTCTACTACTCACTCTCTACTACTCACTCTACTATGCTCTACTACTCACTCTCTACTACTTGCTCTCTACTACACTTTCTCTACTACTTGCTCTCTACTACTCACTCTCTACTACTCTCTACTAAGTCTACTACTCACTCTCTACTAATCTCTACTACTCATTCTACTACTCACTCTCTACTACTCCACTACACTCTACTACTCACTCTCTATAACTCACTCTCTACTACTCTACTACTCTACTACTCTCTCTACTACTCACTCTCTACTACTCACTCTCTACTACTATCTACTTTTTATGCTCTACTACTCTCTACTTCTCACTCTCTACTACTCTCTCTCTACTACTCACGCTCTACTACTCTCTCTACTGCTCTGTATTACTCGCTCTCTACTACTCACTCTACTACCCACTCTACTACTCACTATCGACTACACACTCTCTACTACTCACTCTCTACTACTCTCTCTCTACTACTCTCTTTCTACTACTCTACTGCACACTCTACTACTCACTCTATACTTCTCTCTACTACTCTCTCTCTGCTACTCACTCTCTACTACTCACTCTCTTCTACTCACTCTACTACTCTCTACTACTCACTGTCTGCTACTCTCTCTAATACTCTCTACTACTCAATCTCTACTCTCTACTCTCTATTACTAACTCTCTAGCTCTCTCTACCTCTCTCTACTACTCTCTACCTCTCTACCTCTCAACCTCTACACCTCGACCTTTACACCTCTAGCCTCTCTACCTCTCTCTACACGCACACATATGCACATATATATATATAAATGCATATATATATATATATATGCATTTATAAATGTATGTATGTATGTGTGTATATATATACTTACATATATAAACACATATATAATCTGCATATCTATATAAATACAAATATAAATGCATGCATACATATACATATATGCATACACATGCATGTTATGTACATGAAAGTTTGAAAAACACTAAAAAAGTAAAGCTAAAAAGCCACCTAATTACAAACAGAATTGCTTTAACTTAAACGAGGGCGAGACCTGTTGCATTTTCAATGCTTGTTTACTTTGGTTCCATCAAGAGGGCATTCAGATGTGTCACATATGTGCCATAAATTCTGAATGTTAGCACTCCAGTTGCTCATTAGATCACTGTAGTAAAGCTACTGCCACCAGGGAAGTCTGCTGCTGGTATTCAAAGTGCATGTTTCAGTCTGCATGTTAGAATTTTTTAATGAAATAGAAGAGGATTTGAGAAGTAAAAATGTGCCCTCATTTTTTTTCTGCAGCACTTATCATAATTTCTATGGAGAAATAAAGCCCCTCATTTTGTTACTTTGCAAATTAAAGGTTTTAAGTGTTACCACTTTATTCCAATCAAGATTGGTTTAGGTATTCCATACTTTTGTCATAAGTAAGACTGTTAGAGCTCTAGTTGTTCTTTAGAACACTCTGGGACATTCTGTCATTGGGCTATACTTGGGCTACATCTGGGTGATATTTGTGCTACATTTGGGCTCTTTTGTCTATGGCGGCCATCTTGGGAGACTTATTTGTTATGAAGTTTCGCAATTTCCTCATTTACTACAGTCTCCTCAGTAGGAAATACTTTCAGTGTTTTACTTTGGTTCCATCAAGAAGGCATACAGATGTGTCACATATGTGCCATAAATTCTGAATGTTTGCACTCTAGTTGCTCATTAGATCACTGTAGTAAACCTACTGCTCATCAGGGAAGTCTGCTGTTGGTATTAAAAGTACACGTTTCACTCTGCATGTCAGAATTTTTTTAATGAAATAGAAGAGGATTTGAGAAGTCAAAATGTGCCCTAATTTTTCTTTCTGCAGCACTAATCATACTTTCTATGGCAAAATGAACCCCCTCATTTTGTTCCCTTTTAAATTAAATGTTTTAAGACTTACCACTTTATTCCAATCAAGATGGCTTCAGGTGTGCTATACTTTTGTCATAAGTAAGGCTGTTAGCACTCCAGTTGTTCTTTAGAACACCCTGTGAAGCTGCAGTAGAACACAAAGGAATCAACTGACACTCTCTGCCATTGTTGGATGTACATGTGTTACTGAGAATGTCAGACTTCATTCTCACATGACTGAGAAAGATAATGTGAATTTACAGAAAATATGCTCTCAGTTTAGCTTATAGATCACCTTCCAAACCTCTGTGGGAAAAGCATGAGAAAATAGTTTTCTCTCAAACATGGTTCATGATATCCCAGCAGAAGGCTTTTTCACATGGTAAAATCACCTTAGAACACACCATAATTCCTAAAGAGAGTATGGTATCATCAACAAATGAATTAAATGTAACTAAAGTCTTAAAACCTTCTATTAACTGCAATGATTTTTAATGAGGTGCTATCATGTATATTGGTCCCAAGATGGCTTCCAACACTTCTTGGATGGAGTGATGACAGCCAATCAGATCTCACGATGAGATGTGCTGTTAGGCTCTGCCCAGATATATATGTATTTTTTTCCTTTAATATCTAACAAACTACTGAACAGATTTACACCATTTAACCAAAAGGCACGAGTGTGAACCAAGGACTCCCTCTTTGCCAACTGGGGGCCGAGAAAAAAGGGGGGTCCCAAAACGTGTTTTCCCCATGCAATTTCCCGTACGACCTTTAGCCACAGCTACAGCTTAAGCTGCTGAACGGAATGTCACCAAATTTGGCATAGATGTAGTCCTCAGTTCAGACTTGTGCCTTTTGCTTAAATGGTGTCAATCTGTTCAGTAGTTCTCGAGAAAATTACAGTTAAAAATAATTTATACATCTATGGGCGCGGTCGATCCGTGGACCCTGAGCACACCAAAAGCGCATCCTTACGATCACGCGTTGAATGCTAATTGGCTGTCAAGTGCTTGTCAACATTAGATACCAGGAACTGTTGGCAGCCATTTTGTGCCTCAGTACAAGCAAGGCTGAAGAAGTCAGTGGAATATGTGTGCAAAACGTAGAAAGGGGGCAGGGTAGAAATACTTTTAGCCTGTAGACTTGCTTAAGGGGTCCCAGAAGGACCACCAGGGCCCACAAATATTTTTTTAATAGTTTTTTTTTTAAAAAGACCCGGCAGGTGTGTGTAGGGTGCACAAACTATGGCGTAATTTTTTGTTGTTGTTGACAAACTGAGGTTTTTTATAGTTAGCCCCAGGGGGACCAAATCCTGGGGGCAACATTATTACATTTAAAAGAGGCCCAGAGGGCCCCCACTCCCCGGGGACCACCAGTCCCTGAGGCTATAAAATAAATTGTTGGGAAGGGCTCAAAAGCCCCTCCTAATATAATTTGTGGGGAGGGGCGAATGGCCCACCCAAGTTCTGGGGACCAACACCCCCGGGGCTTTATTTATTGTGGGTGGGGGGCTGCGTGGCCCCCCTCCTGGAGCCCTTGAGGGCCCTGGGGACTGCCACCCCCCCCAGGGCCAGCTCCTGCAGTGTCCTGGGGTGCCCACCCCCAGGACACTGTTGTTTGCTACGAGAGGGTGGTTTAAATTTTGAAAGAGAGAACAGGGACACCTGCTCTCTCTTTCAAAATCCAAACCATATTGCTTTTCCACACAGGGAGCTGCATGTTAGCAGCTCCCCATGTGGAAAAGCAATGGCGGCTCTCGTAGGATGTGGGGTGCTGGCTGGGTCCGTGGGGGCATTGGGGCTTCTCCCACGGTTACCAACGTTATTTATAAGCCCCGGGGGATGGGGTTCCCGGGATAATAGTAATTAGTGATAGGGTTTTTTTTTTTTTTTTACAGTAAAATTGGGAGTTGCGCACCCAGCGCAGCGCTCAGTGCGGCCCCCTGGTGTGCACACGTTGGATGCACAACTCCTAACCTGTAGGGTGCGTGACTCAACCGTGTGTTGTGGAAGATCTGGACGCACTGGGTGCATGACTTTAGCGCATTGGGTGCTCGACTCAAGTCAAAAAACAAATCCTATTTTTCAGATATACATCAAGCTTATGTGTTTATTTCTTAGGTGGCTCTAAAAGGAGCCCTTGTGTTTATTGAGTGATTTTAGTACCTACAAGTAAGTGCCTATGCAGAGTCTAAAGTTCAAGAGGAAGACCCTGTTTCCCTCAACTGTAAAATGTACACCATCTGTCCTGGAGATGCCATCCAAATTGAAATGCAGATTGTTGTGGTAAATCGACCCCATTCTATAGTCTCGGAGAAAAGCAGAAACAGATGTATTCACATATTTCCTAGCTTTCTCAATCTGTGGACAAGTTCCATTTCTGCCTTTGGCACATGTTAGAATAGACAAAGGCAGTTTGGGGGAAAAGTGACATTAATTCTCCAATTATGTCCTTCATAAGCATTTCTAGACCTACCCCAGTCAAAGTGCCTAGGTCATTGGAACCACAGTGCACAATTACGAGGTCAGGGTGTTGGAGATGCAAAAAGGATTTAACCAATGGCATCAATTGGTGCCACTTTAACCCTCTTTGTCCAATCTATTCAATGTCTACATTTTGTAAATCTAGGAGTTTGTTAATTCCTTTATTTTCTGCATACCTTTTGCTCCAGAACAGCATCTTGAAGGGAGGTCTGGATGTACTCAGATGGTCTCTGTAAATGAAATGGTAGTTTGAAAACTAAGATTTTTCTAAAATGGTGGATAAGATGCAGTTTTGAAAAAAGAAGACATGATTGATTGTTTGATGACATTCTACGCTGAAAACTAGGGTGCATGTTTCTGTTTCTGTTTTTTAAAAGCATGATTCTTATTGGTTAACAAAAACTGGTATGGCAATTGGAAAGGGTTGAAATGTGTAACCAATAGAAATGTGTGTTTGCTTTTGAATTAATGTAGGAAGGTATGTGATTTGATGTTTAAATGTATATGTGTTGAAAATGAGAGGAAAAGGTTGCCATTCTTTGGTTTTGGTGAGAGGTGTACAGAACAGAAATTCGGTATAAGAAAATCTGGTGTGTGACTGACATACTTCTTAATCTACAAAACAATTTGACAGGTGAGTTATTAATTTGTGAGGGGATGTATGTGGTGCATTCTGATTTTAATCAGACAAATGTGTTTCTCCTGCTAAAGTGCAGGGAATACTTTTTTTCTCTAGAATCTTATTGTGAGTGTGTGTGCATTTAGAAACCATTCTGAGATAAGCATTTGTGTATTTCATGTGTTTGCAGACAGATAACTGCTCTTCTCATGTTTTGGTAGAATTAGAAACCAGTAAGTTTTTATGTATTTGCAAAATGAGTCAAGTTTCTACATTAAAATGTAGTACTCCTTCTAGACTTTGAATTGTGTTTTGGTAAAATGCAAGGGTTTGTGTTGTTTGTCTAGAATCACACAGTGAGTCTTGTGTGCATTTAGGAATCATTCTGATAGAAGCACTCTATACTAATGTGTAGTAGAAAATGTTGTGCAATGTGTAGAGTCACCTTATGTCTTGTAGATTAGTACATGTGTTTTGGTAAAATGCAAGGGATAGTGTTGCTTGTCTAGAGTCACACAGTGAGTCTGTGTGCATTTAGGAATCACTCTGAGAGAAGCATGTTGCTACTTCATGTGTTTGCTGACATGTAATTGCTTAAAAACATATTGTGTTCTTACATTTTGGTAGAATTAGAAAATAGTCGTTGGTTATGTGTTTCCAAAATGAGTTTAGCTTTAATAGTAAAATGCAGTAATGAAATATGTGGAATGGATGCTTGATGTGAGCGCTGCGAGGCCTCCGGGTAGTTATGCGCTATACAAGTGTAATTTTTCATTTCATTTTATTTCATGTGTTTGCAGACGCATACGTACATGTACTGTTGCAGTGAGCCAGGCTTTAGGGCACACAGTGCTTGAAACTCCTGTGCACTATGCATGTAGTAGTCTAACCACCTCCACACGTGTGTTTCAGGCCTACATTTCCCCAGTCAGTATCTGTACACTCCATGTATAAGAAATACTGTTATTTGTTTAGAATCACACTGTGAGTCAGTGTCTATTTGGGAACATTCAGAGAGAATGATTTGGTTGGTTGATGAGTTTGCAGACATATAAGTACATGCACTGTCGCAGTGAGACAGGATTTAGGGCAGGCAGTGCTTGAAACTCCTATGCACTATGCAAGTAGTAGTCTAACCATCTTCACACTTGTGTTTCAGGCCTACATTTCCCCAGTCAGTATCTGTACACTCCATTTATAAGAAATACCGTTATTTGTCTAAAATCCCATTGTGAGTCAGTGTCCATTTGGGAAAATTGAGAAAGAATGATTTGGTTGGTTGATGTGATTGCAGACATATAAGTACATGTACTCTTGCAGTGAGCCTGGCTTTAGGGCACGCAGTGCTTGAAACTCCTATGCACTATGCATGTAGTAGTCTAACCCCCTTCACACTTGTGTTTCAGGCCTACATTTCCACAGTCGGTATTGGTAATCTCCATTTATAAGAAATACTGTTTTTTGTCTAGAATCAAACTGTGAGCCAGTGTCCATTTGGAAAAAAGTCACAGAGAATGATTTGGTTGGTTGATGTGTTTGCAAACATATGAGTACACTAGCAGCCCGTCCCGATGTTGTCCTGGTATGAATTGCTGCCGGCCAGTAGTATATTCTTTTGTAGGATTTCGTTTTGATACCATTTCTTATCTGTGACAGGCCTGTGAAACGCTCCGATTCACAGTGCATTGCTGATGCACTTAAGAGTGCGTGTTCAGTAGTGTGTGAACTCAAGTTTCCCTACTATATTTTTCCTTGCAATATTATATAGCGCAAACTCGACAACATGGCATGAGCACAATTTACAGTACAGAAGAAAACATTCTTTTGTGGTATGCACGGGGAGAGAAAGCGATTTGCCTGGAATCACAGGATGTTGAGCTGATGCCGCGATTCGAACGTAGCTCCCCAGCTCTAAAGTTCGCAATTCTAGAACTTGTGGCGGGAGGTGTGTCTAAAAGTGTATGTCGGTGCTGGCCATCAATGAGTGAGACCTGTGCATTTTTCAAATCGGTGGTGAAAAAATATGAGTATGTTGCTGGAGATGTGGGCCGCCATGCCACCAATGTACTTACCGGGGAGGGTAAACACCCATTATTCCGCAACTTTCTTTCTGCATACCATCACTCTGCATACTTTCGTTACAAAAGTACCATGACTCCGCAATGCCATTATAACGCATGGCATTACATTTTTATGCTTTTACCACGCATACATTTACAACGAAATTCGTTGTAAATGCATGAATGTTAAAAGCATGTTTTTTTTATGTTTGGATAAGGTATGGGTATAGAGGTATATGTTTTGGGGTACGGAGGTATATGTTTTGGGGTGTTTGGGTATTTTAAGGGTTCAGATATAGTTTTGGGTTATGGGGTACAGGGGTAGTTTTAGGGTTTAGGGATAGGTATGGGTTTTGGGGTACCGGGGTATTTTTAGGGTTCACGGCTAGGTTTGGGTTTTGGGTACAGGAATATTTTTAGGGTTCAGGGGTAGGTTTGGGTTTTGGGGTACTGGAGTATTTTAAGGGTTATGGGGTTGGTTTGGGTTTTGGGGTACAGGGGTATTTTTAGGGTTATGGGGTAGGTTTGGGTTTTGGGGTACAGGGGTATTTTTATGATTCAGGTTTGGGTTTTGGGGTACAGGGGTATTTTAGGGTTCAGGGGTAGGTTTGGGTTTTGGGGTACAGGGGTATTTTTAGGGTTCAGGGCTAGGTTTGGGTTTTGGGGTACTGGGTTATTTTTATGGTTCAGGGGTAGGTTTGGGTTTTGAGGTACAGGGGTATTTATTGGGTTCAGGGCTAGGTTTGGGTTTTGGGATACAGGGGTATTTTTAGGGTTTAGGGATAGGTTTGGGTTTTGGGGTACAGGGTATATTTATAGGGTTAAGATGGGTTAGTGTTTAAGGGTGTTGGGGTATTTTAAGGAGTAAGGGTGGGTTATGATTATGGGGTGCAGGGGTATTTAAAGGGAGCAAGGTGGACACCCGGAGCTGGAATATACAGAACCTGGGAAGAAAAAACAATGAAATATTGGGCACAACGCTCGCTTTTTTTCCCTGTAAACCCGCGCCCTGTACACACCGACGCCACCAGCACACGCCCACATCACAGGATATAAGACATGGCATGAAGGGCGGAGCGTACCACACGACCCCAGCGTTTGTCACGCCCCCCAGCATACGCCCACAGCACAACGCAGACACGCCCAAAAGGGACTACTTTGCTGGCACGGTTCTTTTATCATTTAAAATGTATATGGTGGGCGTCTGCATAGCCTATGCCCTTCTGCTGCAACTGCCCTTTCCAATGCTGTATTGGGTGTTGTGATTGGTGCTGTGGTTCCTGAGATTACCCGCCTTAAAGGTTTGGGCTCTCTCTTTATTATAGTAGTATGGATGTACTGTGAGCCAGGCTTTAAGGCATGCAGTTCTTAAAACTCCTATGCACTATGCATGTAGTAGTTTAACTACCTTGAAACTTGTGTTTTAGGCCTACAATTCCCCAGTTAGTATGCATACACTCCATTTATAAGAAATACTGTTATTTGTCTAGAATAACACTGAGTCAGTGTCCATTTGAGAACATTGAGAGAGAATGATTTGGTTGGTTGATGTGTTTGCAGACATATAAGTACATGTAAGCATGGGTGAATTTTGCGAATCTGGCGTTTGCGAATTTGCGTATTTTTGCGAGCTCGCAATCCGCAAAATCCGCGAATTCTCGCGAATTTGCGGATTTTTTTGTTTTTATAATGTTCGCAAGGGTTTCTGCCAGTTCACGAGGATTTTGTACCAGTTCCAGCAATTGCGTACATACTTGTCGGCACGCAACGGTCGCGACTATGTTGTTTCTACATCTGGTTCATCATCACATGTTCACAGCACCCTCTGTTTCAACACTGCCACCCTCTGTTTCACCCATGCCACCCTCTGCTACATCAATGCCACCCTCTAGTTCATCATCATCACTGTAGATTATGGGGGGAAAAAGCAAGCACACCTGCCCTGCTTCAACTGACATGAATTAATTTGGGGTTGATTTATTAATGTGTCACTGTTTTAAAATTCCAGTCTGGCACCTGCTTCCTTATTTGTAATTTGCTTTCTGTTGCAGTGCAATTTTTTTTCCAGGACCTTTGTGGCCTACTTGTAGCTATTCTATGATCCGGCTGTGAGGGTCAGAGCAGGGTCATACAATTGTTGCAACTAGCAACTGAACTCTGGAGGGGCCCCAGTCAGGAAGCACTACAGGGATTGGTTACTAATGATGAATTTGAACTTTTGCACCTGCTGAGTGCTTTCAGTTTAGCAAAACTCGTTTTTCTGCAGAACAGCAAATGTAATGCCCCAAACAAACTTACTTGTGAAAGTTGATTTCTAATCCAAAAGTGATCCAAAGAAAGTCAAAAGGCCTCAAATCCAAAAAAGGGCAGGCAAATGTCAACCTGAGGAGTTATTCTGATAAAAATCATCATTTTCAGAAGGTCTATGCTGCTTGCTAGTGGATTTCTTGTGCAGAATTGCAAATTTTGTAATTTCGCAAGTGCGAGATTGTTGCTGCCCGCCGCACCTACATGTTCACAATTGCGAACTTACGCCGCACGCCTCAAAATTGTATCACCAAGAAAAAAAAATCGGTAAATCCGCGATCCGCGAACGCTCGCGAATTTACAGAAAATCCGCAAAATCCGCGAGTGGAACGGATTTTCCGCCCATGCTTAAGTACATGTATTGTTGCAGTGAGCCAGACTTTTGGGCATGCAGTGCTTAAAACTGCTATCCACCATGCAAGCAGTAGTATAATCACCTCCACACTTGTGTTTTAGGTCTACATTTCCCCAGTCAGTATCTATAAACTCCATTTATAAGGAATTATGTTATTTGTCTAGAATCACACTGTGAGTCAGTGTCCATTTGGGAAAATTGAGAGAGAATGATTTGGTTGGTTGATGTATTTCAAGACATATACGTACATGAACTCTTGCAGTGACAAAACCCCCAGTACGACCCTCTACACTACACAAACACCACTGCACTACCTTAACCCTTAATCTACCCCCAGCACAACCACCTATACTACCCATTCACCACTGCACTACCCTAACCCCTAAAACACTACCCGAGCAGGGCCCCCTACACTACCCAAAGACCATTGCACTACCCTAAACCTTAAATCTACCCCAGCATGACCTCCTACACTACCCAAACACCACTGCACTACCCTAGAACACTACGCCAGCACAACCCCTTACAGTACACAAACACCACAGCACTACCTTTAACCCTAAATCCATCCCCAGCATGACCACCAACACTACCCATTCACCACTGCACTACCCTAAACCCTAAAACACTGCTCCAGCACGACCCCCTACACTACCCAAACACCATTGCACTACCCTAAACCTTAAATCTACCCCAGCACGACCACCTACACTACCCATTCACCACTGCACTACACTAAATCCTAAAAGTCTACCTCAGCACGACCCCCTGCACTACCCAAACACCACTGTACTTCCCTACACTCTTAAACACTACTCCCTGCATGACCCCCACACTACCCAAATACCACTGCACTACTCTAAACCCTAAAACACTACCTCCAGCACAACCCCCCACACTACACAAACACCACTGCACTACTCTAAACCCTAAAACACTACCCCCTACACTACACAAAAACCACTGCACTACCCTAAACCCTAAAACACTACCCCTACACTACACAAACACCACTGCACTACCCTAAACCCTAAAATACTACGCCAGCATGACCCCCTACAATACAGGAACACCAGTGCACTACCCTAAACCCTAAATCTACCCCCAGCACAACTACCTACACTATCCATTGACCACTGCACTACCCTAAACCGTAAAACACTACCCCAGCACGACCCTCTACACTACCCAAACACCATTTCACTACCTTAAATCTTAAATCTACCCCAGCAGAACCTCCTACACTACTCAAACACCACAGCACTACCCTAGAACAGTACCCCAGCCCAACCCCCTACACTACCCAATCACCATTGCACTACCCTAAACCTTAAATCTACCCCAGCACGACCTCCTACACTACCCTTTGATCACTGCACTAGCCTAAACCCTAAAACACTACCCCAGCATGGCCCCCTACACTACCCAATAACCATTGCGCTACCTTAAACCTTAAATCTACCCCAGCAGGACCTCTTGCACTACTCAAACACCACTGCACTACCCTAGAACACTACCCCAGCACAACCCCCCTACACTACCCAAACACCACTGCACTACCCCAAACACTAAATCTACCCCCAGCACGACCCCCTTCACTATATAAAAAACACTGCACTACCCTAAACACTAAATCTACCCTCAGCACGACCTCTATACTGCACAAACGCCATTTCACTACCCAAAACCCTAAAACACAACCCCAGCACGACCCCTACATTACACAAACACCACTGCACTACCCTTAACCCTAAAACACTATCCCAACACGACCCCTTACACTACCCAAACACCATCGCACTGCCCTAAACCTTAAATGTACCCCTGTACAACCTCCTACACTACCCAAACAGCCCTGCACTACCCTAGAACACTACCTCAGTATGACCCCCTACACTACACAAACACCACTGCACTACATCTGTACTGTTGCAAAACCATAGTGACTGTTTATGTACCATGTACTAATCTATTCACTAAAGTAAAAGTAAACCAATTATAAATTCACTCAGTATTCCTTATAGTATCGTAATGATTTAGTTAATATGCATGTATTCATGCAGTGAGCCAGGTTTTAGGGTTATAGAGTACTTCAAACAGCTATGCACTATGCATGTAGTGATCTAACCACCTTCGCACTTGTGCTACAGGCCTACAATATCTAGGTCAAAATTTATATGAAATGTGTTTGTATTGTGATAGAAAAGTATAATTTATAAAGTTATTAATAAACACTTATTTATGATTATTTTTGACAGATACTGTTTATCATCATTAAAATAAAGTTATGCCAGAGAAAGAAAGAAAAAAAAGGTCTGAAAAAGGATACTTACTTTAAAAAACACTCAACCACAAGTATTAGGTGACCAACATAATGTGGCTAAAAAGAGAAAAATTTCTGTTAAGAACACAAAGAACTTTATTAAAAATATTACTAGACTCGGAAAAAAAACTGGAAATGTTAATAGCACTGAAAATGTTCCAAGCATAAAAAATGTTGCAAAGAATAGGAAAGGTAAAAAATGCAATATACATACAAAGGATCCAACTTATAGCAAAAGAAGAGAAAATCAATATAAAGACATTCGTAAAAAAATATTTTATTATAGGGTAGTACATAATTTGATGAAAGGTACGAAGAAATATAAAAAGAGAACACTATTTTATAAAAAGAAGAAGCATATCGAATCCATTGTTGAAAATGCTTTTGAAGTAAAAAGGAAACTATTCATTTTAGTATTCAACAGAATTCGATCACTAGATAAACCAATCCATTTAATGAAGACCAAAAGAGTAATTAATAGAACTAATTTTTGTGATTTTTGTTTAGTGAATGAAAACACAGTTCAAGTTCTGAGCCTTTTTTTAGTGAAGAGAGTTATTTTCAGGCCAATGATTTGTTGCATGCAGTTAACACCAGTGGTTGAGCTTATGAGGTTAGAAATTGTTATCAAATTGAGAAATAGAAAATGGTTCCCAGAAATGCAGAAGTGATAGCTGATAAATTACGCAGTTTCTTACAAGCATATAATAAAAAAAGTGTTAAACAAAAGATTAAGGTGTTGCAATGACTAGACCCTTGCAGAGTGAGAAAAAATACTGGTTTGCATGGTCATTCTCTGGCTTGTCTTTCTAGGAAAGTATGTCAAAGTGTTTTTCACCATTTTAGGACGTTGGCAGTACATCATATTCAAATGCGGAAGTTAGTGAGAAGATTGTATTATGCAAAAAGTCCAGCAATAAAGTTAAATGAGTTGAACAGTGCTCTTTTGCGTGGGTCAGTATCAAATGTGAAGAAAGTTTGTGATGACATTGAGTTTTGTTACTTTGGTCCTGAACAAGAGAGTGTAGAAACTAAGATATGAATAGAAGAAAATGTTGGAGAGAATGTTGAACATGGTTGTACAGAAAATTTTGAAGGTGAAATTACAAAGTTTAAGGTGAGTTCAGGTGAAAAGCCACATTTTTCTTGTATTTCTGGTTGGTGAACTCACTATAAAAATCAGAATAGGAGTGTTGATCTGTATTTAAAAAGTGAAAAAGAAAATAATGATAAGTGGAAGGAATTTGCAACTTATTTGTTGGTGGAGAATTGTTTTGATTTGGGTTCTGATCAGCGTATTTGTAAATATTGTTATAACAAATTAGATGAGAATAAAATGCCCGCTAGAGCTGTGTATAATAATTTAGAGTTAGTTGCTATTACTCTAGAATTGATAGATTTAAACACCTATGAGTCTATTCTTATTCAATGTGTGCACCCATTTCAGGCTATTGTTCGCATGGAGCCTAAAACAGGCAAATTGCCCCCTTCAGATTTACAAAGAAGATTAAAAGGAAGAGTTGTGTATTTACAATTAGATTTAAAGAAATATTAAAACTATTGGTGTAAAGAGTGTAGAAAGTGAACCACTAGTTATTCTTGTTAATGGTGTGCCGACTAAGAATAAGAAAATCTGGCAGGAGTTAGTGGATGTTAGGAAAGTGCAAAAGGCAACATTGTATTTGATAAAAAACAATTCATACTATAAGAATGTTCCCTTGATGGGTCGTGGCTGCGTGAGGCAATATGGCGGCTGCGTGACCTTAGAGAGGGTCGCTCTCTGACCGATGTGTGTGCCTGATGTAATTATGGAGATCAAAGCCCTGCGGAGTAGAACTAGAGAAGGACGGAGGAAACGTAATAACCCCGGAGAATTTTTTGCCATTTTTAAACTGCTGTCTTAAAATGCTACAGCGGCTGTGGGAAGTAAGGCTCGGCCGAGCTGACCCGAGAAACCGGACTTATTTGCAGAGTTTGGCGTACCTGTCCAGTGCAGTGCAGCGAGTGAGGAAGACGGTTAGAAACAGGGCGGAGCTGGATGATTTGGCTGTTGCTGCTGCCCGGACTTTGGCCGTGAATCATACGGTCAGGTCTGTCTGCCTGGAGAGGTCGGGCTTCCCTGCTGACTTCAATGATTTGACGGTCGGGGTGTGTCGGGAGAGTTCAGCGGTGGGAGAGTGCAAGGGGCAACATGCCACCTCGAAGAGCCCCTGTTACAAAGGAGACCGTGCTCGGCTCCAAACCAGCACTTACGAACTCCAAGACAATGCCGGGGGGTAAAGATGTGGCAGTAACCTGCACCTCTTCACAGGAGAAGGACGAAAAAGGAGGAAGCAAGGGTGGTATGCCCGGGAGCTTGCAAGTGTCTGATGGCACAGTGAGAGGACGGACACCTAAGTTCCCTGGAATATTTTCTGGTAAGCCGGCAAGTGTCAAACAGATCAAGCCACTGCCGGAGAAAGCTCCTTTTAACATAAATAACCCTACCGCAAATCTAACTAATGTCTTAGATCAAACCAGTAATAATACTGGCAATACTGGCAACAATGTTACACCGTTAATAGAGACTGTATCTCAGGAACTTGCCAGTAGTACAGAGACTTTTGAAATAGCTAATCCGATTATGGCTCATAAGGATACAGCAGGGGGCGCCGAAGGATCAGTTAATAAAGTACAAGAAGGAGAGACAGAAGTTGCTGTTACTCTCCTTCACGGAGATTCTAGCAGGGAGCCTCAAGAACAGGGGTGTGCAATACCAGTAGCAGGCACCCCTGACGGTGAGAAGTTCTTTTGGCTGACAGAGGAGTCAGATGTTAACAGGACAGGTGATTCAGATAACACAGATGAGGATTCCGGAGAGGATAGTGATAGCCCCCCGACAACAGCAGACACTCTAAAGAGGGCTACACTTCGACCTAGCAGATCCAGAAAGAAAAGCCTATGTGATTCACGATGAGAAAGTCTACTTTCAGAGGCAAGTGATCATCTACAATGGGACTACGCCTCTACTACTCTCGCTGCGCTGGGGGGGGGGGGGCGGCATGGCAGAGATTTCAAGAGGAAGATCAAAGGGCTTCTGCCAGTAATCTGGAACCAGTCCCCTCAATTAACTTGATTTACGCTACGCTCAAAGCCATGAAAGTAGAGGCCTGCCAAGAGCACAAAAGAGCACAACTGGCCACCAAAAAGATACAGGGAGCTATTCGGAAAACGACAAAAGCTTGCTCTGAGGTGGTAGCCCAAACCACTGCTTCGAAAGCACCGAATCCAAAACATCGGCTAATGATGCAAGATTAGTGGACATTATGTGGAAACTTGAAGATTCCGAGAATAGACAGCCGAGAAACAACCTACGCTTATTAGGCATTGAAGCAAAAGTTGAAGGGGACGACGTACGTGGCTTTGTGTTGAAACTTTTCAGAAAAGTGGTTGTGAAGTCTATTTGATGAACCCAGCCTGGCTAAAGGTTATTTATCAAGGGAGAGTTCAGGTATTCACTTCCGAGATTCAGGCTGAAAACTATTCAAAGGAACTGACCAATGGCTAATTGACTTTTGATGCTGTACAATGTCTGTATAACTAAGGGGAATGTTTTAAGGGTGTTTCAGGGGTTTGTGTTTTTCTTTTTGGTCTGTTTTCCTCACTGCGTATCTTAGAAGAGGAGGGGATAATCTATGGATATAATGGGGAGTACGGTTTGGGAAACTTGAGATCTCCTCTATACAGCAGTTTGCAAATTGGGTTCGGGCTTTTTTCTCCTTCGCTCTTTAGGGTATTTCGTTTGCTCCTAGGTCAGGGAGCGACTAAGGGCTCACTCAGGAACGCGGGAGGCATCGCAAGGGTCTGAGGACCTGTTTTGCCTTAATGATGGGTTGGGGGGTGGGAGGAGGGGGTGGATCCTTTGGGGGGTTTAGGGGGTGATATGTTACAGAGACTATGTTTTATGGTGTTTGAGAGTAGTTCTGATACGCTTTTCTTGATTATGGATTTCTTGTTTATAGAAAAATCTGTTATAAATAATGGGGTGTATTAGAGTAGCCTCTATTAATATTTGTGGATTGAATGACCCAATAAAAAGGCGCATAATTAGAGAAGATGTTCAAATCTTGAAGGCACATATTATTTGCCTTCAAGAAACCCACAATGAAGCCAGCAACAATAAATATTTAGAGCTTGATGGGTTTCAACTAATTGCTTGGACAAAGCAAGAAGTAAGGACGAAAGGTGTTGCTTTATTTGTACGTCCAGGATTGGCCAATATAGTTCGCTCTTCTGATGACAATTATGGCAGGTGGGCGATTATACAATGCTCAATTCAAAATAATATGTTTACACTTTGCTCTATTTATGGACCAGTCTTGGACGATCCTGAACTCTACAATTGGCTAAGCTTGGAGCTGGTGGGTTGGCCATCTCCAATTATATTATGTGGGGATTTTAATATTAATCTACACTGCGCCATTTCAAAACATCTGGCACTAGGGTATCAAGGGCAGAAACTGACAATTTTAAGTATCTTACCCAATTAAAGAAGCTACACGGGCTCGTGAATATGTGTGCACTAGGAAATAAATATTTTTCAGCACCGCATAAAAGGCACTCTAGATTGGATTATTTGGATTGAGTGCTAAAATAACAACATTTCCCAGAGTAATGTCTGACCATAATCCGCTGGTTTTGGAAGTAAATATTAAATGTAAGAGGCCACAAGTCAGCTGGACTTTTAATAGGGCATCTCATATATACAACATATGGCAACCTGGATCACAAGATTTTTAAAGGAGAATATCGGCAGCACAGGTATACAGAATGTCTGGGATACCCTCAAACAGATATTAGGGGCGAGACAACACAGTATGGATGGGAGATTCAGAAAAGAGAAAAGGAGAAGATCTTGAATTTGTATAAAGTATTGAGGGATGCCGAGTTTAATCTTGTTGAGGTACTGTCGTAGGGGGGGAGGCAGAAGCGTCACAAACTAGGATTTCAATAGCAAAAGCGGCTATAACCGAAATATCTTTAGATAAATCTGCCGGCAAATGCTTAGCTTGGAGATCCAAACTATATGAAAGCAACGAGAGGGTGGGCCATATGTCAGCGGTTCGGACCAAGGAAAAAGTGGCATTATGTCGGATCACTAGCAGTATAGATCCGGATGTGGGTCTGGTTGCTGAAGAAGGGGCAATTCTTTTGGCCTTTGAGAAATTTTATCAAAAAAGTTATCTAGAGGATATAAGGGATAACTGTGAGATATTAGCAGAAATTCAAAAGTACCTCAACGAGATAAAAATAGATCCTTTGCCCCTTGTGGATCAGGACATGTTAGAAGCTCCGATTATTTTGGACAAATTACTCTGCCCCATAGTTTCGATTCCATCAGGGCCAGATTTCATACCAGAGAAATTTTATAAGATCTTTCAAGCGCAGCTCCTGTCGATAATGTTTGAGATGTTTAGTATAATTCAGAATGGAGATACACCCCCAGAATCATGGCGGACAGCTAAGATAGTTATGTTTTTGAAAAAAGGGAAGGTGGCAACAGATCCAGGATCATATCAGCCGATCATCTTGATCAATACCGATATCAAAATCTATTCCAAGATTCTTCGCTAATTGATTGTCATCTTTAATTTAAAAAATGGTTTCACCCCATCCATACGGCTTCGTCCCTGGGCGAGAAACTATTGATAACATAAGACGGGCAATTTCACTGTTCTATTATACTAAGGTTACAGGAGACCCTATGTCTTAATTCCGCTGGATGCAGAAAAGGCATTCGATAGGGTCTCCTGGCATTTTTTATGGGTTGCGCTGAAATATTACGGTATAGGCAACAGATTTATTAGAGCAATCCAGAGTATGTATGAGAATCTAATCGCTAAAGTTACAGTAATGGGAGCCCAGTCCGGGGTAATTAATATTATGCAAGGTACAAGACAGGGGTGTCCGTGCTCCCCTTTATTATTTGCACCTACATTGACCCCTTAATTAGGAATATCCAGGCTGAAGAAGTAATTCAACCTATTCAAGCTAGAGGGGGCGTTGTCAACATTTTGGGATACGCGGATGACTTACCTATTTTGACAGGTACACCACAGCTTGCTTAAGTTCAAATAAGCAGTTTAACATCACAGTATGGTAAGATTTCTGGATATCATTTAAATGAGGGGAAAACACAAATAGTCTGTAATTAATCTAACGATAATGTTAGACTAGCCGACCACAGGATAGCTGCAAGTGCTAGATATTTAGGCATAGAAATCAGCTCTAAAGTCGTGGAAATTGTGGATTTAAAACCACTTTTACAAAAAGTCAACTTAGATGCACGCAGAATAAATAATTTACACTTAACATTGATCGGTAGATGCAATGTCGTTAAAATGACATTTCTCCCTAAAACTCTATATTGTCTCAGAGCAATCCCCCTGTTGATAAACAAATCGTGGTTTAAAAAATTGGATCAGCTTGTTTCATGGTTTTTCTGGGCTGGACAACGACCAAGAAGGGCTCTTAGACTTAAGACGTTGCCTAGGGATAGGGGAGGGTGGTCTGTCCCTAACTTTCAAGTTTATTACTGGGCAATCACCCTGAGACAGATTGGAAACTTATTAAAAGGTGTAATTCCAGACAACTCGGACTTATCAGATATATCAATCTATCAGTTAATTTATGGGGTAGAGGCTAGGGGACTTCTTTTGCGCCATATATATTTTGCTTATTTTAAAAGGGTCAAATTTAAGGTTTTATTAAGTCCGCATAGGGTCTGGACTGCTGTTAGGAAAATGTTTGAAATAGGACAGCTACATCTCTATTCCCCCTTCGCAAGGAACACCCTTCCCTCAGAAATATTTCGAGACTCATCGTTTAAAAATTGGATGGGTAAAGGGGTACAGTGTATTGGGGATCTCAAATGTGATACTGAAATTATGACCTTTGAAGCCATCAAAGAGAGATATGGGTTAGAGAATAAATATTTTTTAAAATATTTACAGATTAGGGACTTCCTATGCAGAAAATCTGTGATGTGGGTGCATATCCCGTTATTGGATTTGATCAAGGTGGGTCGGTCTACAACCTCTTATTCATATAACTTGGTAAATGAGAGAAGGCGAGATGATTTACCTAAACATTTTGACAGGTAGCAAACGACTTTGCAAATAGGGAGGGCAGGGAGTGTACGAGGACTCTCTTTTGTATAGTCAAACAACATGTATTTCTGCCAATTTGCAGGTACAATGTTTTAAGACCTGATGCAACTTATATATAACTCCTGCTCGTATTTATAGATGGGGGGACCTCCGGGATAAATAGTCCTCACTGCGGATTGCTTGCTGCGGATAGTACGCATATGTTTGCCACCTGTTCCAGTCTGTTTCAACTGAAAACTAAAATTGAACAGCGGTTAGAAAGCATTCGGGATACCCAAAGGTATTGACCCCCCAGGTTATTACGTTAGGGATTTACAACCAAGACATGGATGAAGCTGATCGCAAAATGGTCTTCGTCGCAACGGCTGTACTGTGGCTTTGTTTATCCACGGACTGGCTTGAGCCGAGCCCCCCGTCGATACATGTCTGGTTTAGTAAATTACTATCTGTGTATCATTGGATGATTTCTGTGATGAAATGAAGGAGTGGTAAGGCTAGGGGGAAAGGAGAAAAGATTTGGGGATGTTTAACCAAATGGCTGAGTAAGGGCACACTCTCACTATGATGTATAATATGTATTTCTTATATACTCACCTTTTTCCTATATATTTCTTATATATCCCTCACCAAAGATCCTAACACTGCCAAAACCAACCTACACGAAGGAATGAAAGAAGTAGCCGAATGGATGAAGAACAGTCGTTTAAAACTAAACTCGGACAAAACGGAAGTCCTCATCTTAGGATCATCCCCCTCTGCATGGGACGACTCATGGTGGCCACCGGCCCTGGGCACAGCTCCCACACCCACAGACCACGCACGTAACCTAGGCTTCATCCTAGACTCCTCCCTATCGATGAACAGACAAGTCAACGCCGTCTCGTCATCATGTTTCAACATCCTACCCATGCTCAAACAAATCTTCCGCTGGATCCCCACCGAAACAAGAAAGACAGTCACCCACGCACTGGTCACCAGCCGACTGGATTATGGAAATACCCTTTACGCCGGAACCACAGCCAAACTACAGAAAAAACTCCAGCGCATCCAAAACGCCTCAGCCAGACTCATACTGGACATCCCCCGTCAAGCTCACATCTCCGGTCATCTGAAAGATCTCCACTGGCTTCCCGTCAACAAAAGAATAACATTTCGTCTCCTCACCCACGCACACAAAGCCCTCTACGTCCTAGGACCTGAATGCCTCAACAAACGACTATCCTTCTACACACCCACCCGCCAACTACGTTCATCCAATCAAGCCCTAGCCACAATCCCGCGCATCAATAGATCCACCATGGGAGGAAGATCTTTCTCCTATTTAGTGGCCAAAAACTGGAATTCCCTCCCCACCCAACTCCGCCTCACACAGAACCACCTCTCCTTCAGGAAGCAGCTAAAAACCTGGCTATTCGATAAATGATGCACTAAAGCATCCACCATCACTCAAGCACCTTGAGACCCTCTGGGTGAGTAGCCCGCTATACAAATCACTGAACTTGAATTTGTTTTTCACTCTCTTTGCCCTAAGGCGATCCACCAGGGTGGGGGTGTAAAAAATGGAAAGTGTGGGTGTCGATATAGTTTCTGTTTTCATTGCTGTAATATAGACAATGTAGTTTTAGTGTCTATCTATGTTCGATGTCCTAATAAAAACTTTTTTAAAAATAAGAATGTTTATATGGGAGAAGAAGAAATACTTTTAACAGATGATACTGAAACGTCAAGTGGACAAATTGAAAAAGTGGACATGTTAAGATGTGAAGAAATCTATGAACATTACAGTGTGCATCCACTTCATTCAAAAGAAGTGATGGGGAACACTATTGAGTTGTTCCAAATGAAAAAAGCAAAAGGAAGTCCCATGAGTTTATGGGAAGAGAGCTTGGAAGCTTGTTGTTTTCCGAAGTTGTTCCCAACTGGAAAAGGAGGACGATATGATGAACGTCCTGTGCATATTCCTGCATTTGAATATCGGACAACAAGATTATATGCAGAAGATCCAAGATTTCGACAATGTATCCCTTATATATTTTGGGCCTTATTTATGAAGGCCTTTCGCCGCCGATGCGTCACTTTTAGCATGGGAATGCACCAGTGGTGCAAGGCCTTCATAAATAAGGCCCTTCATCTTTTGTTTGAAAGTGACGTGTCTGGACTTTCCTATGCAGTCAACCACATTTTAAAAACTGGAATACATCTTCAAAATGTATCTGCAAAAGATTTTGTGGATTAAGTACACCAGAGAGATGATCATTTGGAATATCAGCTCATTAACCTGATGGCATGTCAGCGTGGGACTAATGAATATTGGTACCGTCGTCATGGAGAACTGAAGTGTTTGCTATGGAACTTAGGAACTCCTACATGGTTCCTTACACTAAGCTGTGCTGTGCTGTGCTGAGTACGCTTGGGATGATTTACTTGAATTTCGTCGAAAGGCAAATTGCAATATAAAAAATATTAAATACAAGACACCTGGGGAATTGTGCTCTTTAGATCGTGTTAATCTATGCAGGTATTTCAATCATAGATTTGAAGCTATGATGTCTTTTATCTGCAATAAAAAAATACTTCTCTTGGAGAAGCTGTGGATTTTTTTTGGGAGAAAGGGGTATCAAGCAAGAGGTGCTCCTCGTATGCATATGGTGTTATGTATTAAGGACGCCCCCAAATTAGGAACAAATGCGGATGATACTGTTTTGTCCTTTATTGAAGAATATGCCACATGCGATGTACCCAAAAGCACAGAAGAAAACAACTTAAGAGCACAAGTCTTACGATTCCAAAGCCACCGATGTGGAAAATACTGTAGGCGAAAGTACAAATCTAAGGATAAGTTCTACACAAAATGTCGTTTTGCATTTCCACATCCTGTAATATCCAAAGGAACAGTTTTATTTCATCTTTGCGACATACCATCACAAGAAAGTCTCCAAAAAATGCCTACAATTTAAGAGTCAAAATACATAAATGACTACAACCCAGTTATTTTGTCCATGTGGAATGCTAACATGGATATTCAGTATGTTGAAGACAATTCCATTGCTGTTGCTCAATATGTAACATCCTATATTACAAAATCAGAAAAGATGGAATTGAAACAAATGTGGGAAGAGATTTCTCACAAGAAGACTCTATGTAAGAAATTATACAGTTTCAGTTTGAAGATGTTATCCCATCAAGAGATCGGTTATCATCTGCAAGTCTATACTCCAAATCTAGAAGAATCATTTGGGTGAGTCTATTCTTGCAGCAATGCAAAATCGAGTACTCAAATTTGTACAAGAAATTGAATATTTAGCAGAAAAAGATCCAGAAAGTACAGATATTTTGAAAACAAATAGGTTGGACACATATTACCCTAACAGAAGTCATCATCTTGAGAACATGTGTCTCCATGAAGTGCTGCAAAACTACACTTTTAAACGGAATACTAGAGAGAACATCAATGATGGAAAATATGGAGTCATTGGTTCCGAAGGATGTTTGGTGAAATAAATGAAAGGAAATTTGATTAATCACAGAAAGCTGATTTGCGACACTGCTGATAAAAAGGAATTTTATTATTTAGCCCTTATTCAACTGTTCAAACCATGGCGTTCAGAACTGGAATTACTTAGAGATTTCCAGAGCTAAGATTCCTTTATTGCTTGCAAATTATGTGAAAATGTTGAACGATGAAATTGATCAAGAGGCTACAATTGCAGCTGAGATTGCTAGAGACAGTTCTCAAGACAGTCAAAGTTCTGCTGCGCTGGGTCAAGATCCACTAGGACAACCAATTGTTGAAAATGAAGCAGCAATTGCCATGAATGAGGTGGAAACAGCAATGCATCAAGCTCAAGAAGATCACAAACTTAGCAAACTTGGAAGAAACTAAATGTTGAACAGAAACAAAAATATCAGCAAGTGAGTCAACAGATTAACCATGGATTAGTTCATGAAAAGAAAGAGTGCTCCTGCACGTCTTTTTACCCTATTCGAATGTACGTGAGTGGACAAGCTAGAACAGGAAACAGTTTTTTAATTAAAGTAATTACAAGTTATCTACAGAAAACAACTGAGTCGCATTTGTCTTGTGTTGTCACTGCTCCAACTGGGTTGGCAGCACACAACATTAAAGGAATTACTTTACATCGTTTACTAATGCTACCAGTAGAGCATGAAAACAAATTGGAATACCACAAGCTATCTGGAGAAGCGTGTTGTGAAGTTTCAAGAGTATTGAAGAAAATGAAACTCCTCATTATTGATGAGGTAAGCATGGTATCAAACTTAACGTTTGCCTTTGTGCATTCAAGAATGCAGCAAATTCTTAAAACAGAGTACGACGTGTTATTTGGAGGAAAACACGTCATAGTTTTTGGAGATCTACTGCAACTGAATCCTGTAAAAGGACAACCAGTATTTAAAACACTTGCGCATTAAGACACCAGAAAGTCTCTGGGTAGTGTTGGAAACGTGAACAGTTGGTCATATTTTGAATACAAAGAACTCATTACAAATATGCGACAGGCAAATGATGCTGATTATAGAACTATTCTCCAAGGTATAAGAATTGGACTACTGACTGAACATGGCAAACAAGCTTTGCAGAGTGGATTACTTTCCAATTTGCTTCCAAATGAAAATGTAGTTCCTGAGAAAATATGCATGAAAATTGCAGAAAACAAATCTGTAATCTGCTTAATGCCAACACTGCATGAGTGTTCTACATTCAATGAATAGCTTTTGAAACTGGAAAATGAAGAAATAATAAAAAATGGAAGCCATTGATAAAATAGAGCATGAAGGAATCACTATTATTTTGACAGAAAATTTGAAGACAAAATTGGATTCTTTAGGAAAATCAATATCTAAAACTGCTGGTTTAGAAAAGAATCTTTATGCATTTAGAAACTGTTGAGTTATTTTAAAGCGTAATTTGGACGTGGAAAAAGGTTTAGTTAATGGAGCAATGGGCAAAGTTGTGGATTTTATTAATTATCAAAATAAAGATGGTATTGAATTCTTAAAAGTTAAATTTTATCAGATTGAAGAAGTTAAACAAATTGGTCATTGTTCAGTTCGTTTTTTGCTTGTTAAAGATTTATATGTGCATAGAACACAGTTTCCAGTTTCTCTGGCATATGCAGTGACTATTCATAAATCTCAAGTGTTGACAGTGCTTTGGTGAACATTGGAAATACTGTGTTTAAAGAGGGTATGGCGTATGTTGCTTTGTCATGAGTCAGAACATTATCTGGTTTGTTTTTGATTGATTTTGATGACACAAAGGTTACTGTAGATGCAAACTGTGTCACAGAGTATAATAGGTTAAGAAAAACATATGCTCCCAATTTAGGTCAATATCCTGTATTTGAAAAGCGGGTGGTTGGTCGAAAAAGACGGTACGAGAATATCTGTAGTGAAGGTATAGAGAAGGGAAAAAAACAAGATAATGATGTGATTGCAAGCAAAAAGAAAAAGGACACTGTTGAAGAGATTGTTTGAAAATAGTTCAGGTGTCAACTGCTATGCTAACGTAGTGGTCAATGTTGTTTTTTTTCTTGAAGGTTTGCAACAGCAAATTATAGAGAATCGGGAAGAAAGATTTTGTTCATTGTTGTATTGCGTTTATGAAAAATTGAGAACTGATAAAGTAAAATACAAAGAGTTTGTGATATTCGTAATCTTTTGGATGTATGTTCAGGTTCTACACAATTCACGCAAAATATCCAACAAGATGCTCAGGAATTGCCATATTGGCAAATAAAGGTATACAAATTGAAAACCTTTTTGGATTTTATTATAAATGGGAACATCATTGTGAAAATTATATGTATACATGTATCACTAACATAGACACTGAAATATTTATACATTTGACATTACCAGACTGTAAATCAGTGTCTTTCAATAAACTAGTTAAAGCAGAAAATCAGAACATGGAGTGCAGCCAATGCAAATCAGAAATGTTGTCAACAATATTTATACAAAGATATGAACAATATATGATTTTAATGATGCAACGTTGTACATCTGATGGAAGAAAATTCGAAACTTTAATAAAACATTTTGTAGCAAGTCAACTATCAATATCAGGAAGGACTTTTGTAGCAGTAGCAGTAATTTTCCATGATGGTCCTTCCACAACATCTGGACATTACACAGCCTATCTAAAATGTGACAAAGGCTGGACACTGATGCTCAGTTGGTTTTCAAACAATGTTTGCCTTTCGAATTACCATATTCCTGCCTAATATTTTTAAAGCCAAAGTTTAAAGAAGATAATTCAGCCTCTGAGGAAATGAATATTATGATTTAATAGGATTACCATTGGACAATTTACATAAAAAGGAGAGCAAAAATACTATTTGGCCTCAAGGAAAGGTATATGAATTATGGACTTTTTCTTGAACATTGTCTCGTGTATATTTTTAACCGACAACATTTACAGTGTTTATAAAATTAAAGTTATGACATTTTCTTAGCAGTAACCATTTTATATATGTGTGATTTGTATTATCCAGTATTTTACTGGGGATGGGTTGTTGTTATTTTTTAAACAATCAAATTGATTGTTTCTTTTTTACTCGCTGTTATGTGATGAGTACGATTGAAATCACTGTTTCTAGTGAAATTCAATATATTCTGAGAACAGCAAAAAATGCAAAGAAATTACTTTGTAAAATGTTAAAATTATGCTGTGCTGTTAAAAATCTATTATTACATGTTATAACTATTTTTTCTTTTCTTTTACAGATCCTAATGTTAAAATATGGAACTTACTATATTTTACAATATAAAAAACAACTGAATAAAATGTGTAGCGTTTTTTAGATGTATTACTGCTGTGGTAAGTTTAAGTAAGTCTTAAAATGCACAATGGACTGTATTTCAACACAGTTGAAAAAAAGGAAGATGGATGGAATAGATTTGTGCCAGAGAATTCCATTGCAGATAGGTATCAAATAGAATACAGCTTCAGCGCACCTGTCTGCAAGATACATGGTATAGTACACAATAGAGTCATATGGTGGTCTTGTAGGTCCTGGTAAATTTAGAATGATAAGAAATAAAACTATTTAACTTAAAACACATCACTAACTGTTTTTGCACATGTCACAGTAGGCCCCATCCCTTCTCTTCAGTCATATATAAATATGTGTTATAAGTTTCCTAAAACATAAGTACTTATAAATGTATCTTGGTCTCTGTTAGCAGTACAGAAATGTACTCCTATAATAAGAATTGGCCTAGCCATTAACTCTCGTTCCTAATTAAAAGGTGTGGAAAAGGCATTCTGTATACCTTTTATTTTCCATGTAAATATAATCTCATCATACACACCACTTTGCGTTGAAAAGGCGTTCTATAGGTTTTGTTGTGTGTGTTTGCACAGAACAGTTATAGACAAGACATATGTCCAGTTTTATCAAAAATCATAAATCTCGTCATGTTTGTGAATGCTGCACCATCCTCTAATTGGTGCAGCAAAGCACAACAAGGAGAATTGTTTTCACTTCTCCTCCTTTTTTTCTCTTTCAATATATGCTACAATGCACAGCACATAATGAAGGAGAAAAATGCCTTTACTGATTGTTTTTGTGCAGAAAGGTATCCCTTCCTGCACAAAAACAATCTCTGCATGACACGGACATCCTTGCACCATGGTGCAAGGGTGCCTGTGTCAATACATGGCTGCTATTTAAGCAGTTGTGCAGAGGGAAGCACAGACTTGCAACATCTTTATGTGCATATGTTACATCCCTGTGCTTTGGAAGTACCTCAGCACGCTGTAGGTAAATACTTCACAGTGTCATGCTGCAGCACTTCCTTATAGTTTTGCACTTGTGTATTCACCACACATCACAAATTCATTCTTTCAGTCAATTATGCACTACACATACATTCATCTAAACTTCCACACACTAGCATACAAGTTTAGCTCTTTCTTTAACCAGAGTAGTTAGTTCTGAAAATAACTTTTTTTTTCTTTTTGTTGTTTTATATATATTTGTTTTATTTTTTGAACGATTTTTTGTTTTTTAGTTTTTGTTTTAAAAAGAGGGAAAAGTGTCAACAGGACAAACAAAAGTAAACAATAGGAGGAGAAAAAAAGGAAACTAGCGACTGTGGTTGTCTACAGCACGGAAAACTAGGTTGACTGACTGCTCTCCATATTCAATTCAATTCAATAAATCTTTATTCGGATACATTTGTTGTGTCCATAAAAGCACAGGTCAAATCCATTAGTTTACAGAATACTTAGAAGTTCTTTAAAATGCATAGAAATACAGTACTCAAAAAGGAGATAGCATCTGGAATATACACATGAATTAATTTGTAACCATTCACTTACAGCCATATTTTTTAACCTTCGTTCATCACCCATGGTGGACCGTGCATGAACAGCTGCTTTCAAAAAAGAACATACTCGAAAAATCAAAACATCTTCTTCCAAACTAAGAATTTTAGTGTAGGCTGTTTTATGGTCAGAAATTACAAAATATTAAAAAGTAAACCATGGTTTGTTTACTCTGATTGTCACATGGGCAAGTCTTTTGCTTAAGTTTAGTATTATACCCTAATGGAAAACAAAGCTTGTATTTCATGGTATCTGCTCTCAACCGGAACAGTAGTCCTCTTTCCCATCAATTAATATTCTTCAAAAGATAGCCTGAAGGCAGTTTGGGTGACAAATTCTCAATTGACATATACCTTCCTACTGACTGTTTGGACATCTCTTCAGCCTGTCTTAACATATTATACTTTTCATATTATAATTTTTAGATTATACTTTTCATATAGCAACCCCTGGAGTGATTTTTTGTTTACGCTGCCCAATTCACTGGGATTAAGAGGTGCTCAAGATTTACACTAGACAGGCTTTCTCATACAGCCGAGAGCCAAGGTATATCCATCCCCTTGTCGCAATTGAGACAATCTGAGATTATGCTTTGTGTTAATGTTGCCGCAGGATTCTGCCATACTTTGAGCCAAAAAATGGTTGGCCGGGCTCTGATGAAATCTTCTATGTATGTCAAGTTCAGCTCCCCGTGACAAACATACTTAGAGGCAGTAATCGGGCCTCCTAACAATTTTCTACAGAATCTGTTCTCCTCGGTTTGAATACCCTTGCAGCCCGAGTATCCCCAAACCTCTGCCCCATAGTTTGCCACCGGGATACATTGTAATTTAAAAATGTTAATGATGGGTAATACTACCTCGGCCTTTCTTATGGTAAATTATTTCATAAAGTGTTTCTTTGGGCCACGAGCCACTAAAAATGTTTTATTTAAATTTGTACGAAGGTCTAAAATAGCCATAAAACCAACAAAACCCTTAATTAAAGTGCCTAGTGCATTTGAGGTGCGGCCCATTAAGACTGCATCGTCTGCATATAATAAAGCGGGGAGAGTGTTGCCATTAATCTTAGGGACGTCATTTGTAAGCTTAGCAAGGGAGTTATGCAATTCATTATTATATAAAATAAATAGCAGTGGGGCCAATACGCACCCCTTCCAATATTGATGTCCTCAGTCACCTCCCCATTGCAAAACAAAAATTCTATAACTAAGAAAATCTGATTGAACTAAGGAGCTTTTTCTCATGTTGTCCATTTTAGGTTTGTGAGGCGAAAGTTGGGTCCCTGGTAAAAAAAGTGATCTCTGATATCTGCTTGCAACTTTAGGAAAAAAGGGTCCACCTTCCCTTACAGAATGCAGAGACTCAATCCATTCCTCCTGGAACGAAAATTGAAAGGGGCCATTGTGAGAACATCTGAACCTTAGACCCATTTGGGCATCCCCCAAAGAGGTACCCCTGTGAATAAACAATAACAAAAATAATGATTTAGATGTAGGTTTATGGACTGCAATGTTGAGTTTGTGGCCCCGTGCAGTCCCCGATATACTTTAATCCTGACTGGGGATCATGAACCCAGCGCAAGGTCCATGGGCGAAAGGCAAGAATTCCAGAAATCCAAAACCAGGTCCACAGTGCTCATGGGAGACCCAATACAGGAAACAAGAAGCTTTCTGCAGGTTTGTGGTCCATGGCCACAAAGCCTTCTGCAGTTCGCAAACCCTACAATAACCCCTACTGCATATAGCCTATGGCCTTGAGGAAAGAAGGTTTCCCACCAGCAGTGGAATGGATATAAGGCCTGGCCTAAGGTGATGGATGTCCGCCCACAGAGGTTAAAAAGCTCCCAAAAATTCACCAATAAAACAAAAGTTTCTTGCAAATTTCAGTGTTTTTTGGCTTTCATTTCTAACCATAACTACATTTTAACTGTTTTGTCAGTAGATGTCTGAATTTTTTTTTTAAACCTATGTTTATCTGTTATTACCAAAACTAAGCATAGCTTCATTTCATGGATAATAAATATATACTAGGAGGGCAACCGGATCATATCTTCAGTAGAAGATGGGAATTATTATCATTCTCAGAAACATGATGCATAACTTTATAGTCAAAGAGTCTTGTGAACCACGACTATATCCCTGCATAAATATTATGGAAGGCATATAAATATATTTGATTAATTAGGAGCTATGTGATTCAACTTGCAAATAAGGCAACAAATGTGTAATTTATATATTATGAACATCAATTAGGCTAAGGAATTTGACACAGTAATAAGATGGCTATTTAGTCTAATTTTATATTTCTTTAAAATGATTCTGAAATTGATGATGCAAAAACGGGATTTGAAATGTGAGAAAAAGACTATGTGAAAAGTTACTTTGTCTTCTATGTTTACACTTGGGCACATCCTCTTTAAAAGTTGCTTTTTAAAAATGGCGCCCATCCATGAACAAGGCTTGGGGTGATGAGTCGAAACGTGTTGGGTCTGTGATGTTCTTTTCAAGAGGATTAAATTAAAAGCACTGTTTACACCAGTACCTGACCTGCGCTTCTGAACTCGTCTTTTGTGTGGGAGCAGATTAGAGTGCTTACATACATAGGGGGTTTCCATTTCCCATGTACCAAAGCTGCACTGCTATGGTCAGAAACCTGAAAACAGATTGAGACAGTCGAGATTAAAAGTGAAAACCGAGCACAGACTCCAATTACTATGTGTGATTGATTAAAATATCAGCATGTCCATACAATATATATATATAAATGTAAGCTTTATGATTCACAAAACAGAAACAAGATTTGCTCCTGTAAAGTAAAGTACTTGTGCTTCATGCTGGGGTAACACTGAAATCAATAAAAAGGTAATTAATGCTTAAATTAATCTCAGCCACTGGTAGTTACTCGGGTTGCATCCCAGTCCATTGTTATTTTGCACACCATGTCACCTCAGTTGTGACCTAGCCATATGCAAAGTAGCCTTGACAGGAATCTAATAGGAACAGTCTAGCCCAAAGTGCCAGGCCAGATCCTCCCTGACCCAAATCAATATTTCTTCCTTATTATGGCTCATCATCGGCCTGGCAGTTCAGGATGGACTGTTCCCATGAGGGGCAGGATCAGTACAGATTTGCATAAGGTGTTCCTTTGTCTAGAGTGGCATGGTGAGCAGTAAACAAATTGAATTGAATGTGGCCTGAGAGATTGCCAGTGGCTGAGATTAATTCAAGCATTAAATCTATCACCTTGCAGTTGTTGTTGCAATTTTTATCGTGGAGTAAGCCAGCACATTTATCAAATCTGAAAAAACACAATTTCAGATGTTTTGTTAATGATTGCTAGAAAATAATCTGTTCAACCTTTGTATAAAGAATATAGCCTGTAATATCTCTTTGACAACTGTACCGCCATCCTTTTTGAAGCTCACAGTTTCTTGAAATACTTAACACTACTCAGGATTGGTATTACACCAACCACCCATTAAAAAACCTAAGACTATGGCAAGAACACAATACATTTAGGGCACCTCCACAAGCTTAAGCAGACTCCGGTTTGTAGTCGTAACTATGGACCCATATGGAAAATCAATGGAGTCCCAAAAGTGCTACAAGGCAATATCAATAGCAGAGGGTGTGATATACAAATGCCAGAAACATAACATAATGATTGCACTCATTAAGCCTCCCAGAAAATGATCCCTATTTTTTGGTCACACAGTAGCTTTGTCAGTCCATAGCAGTACAGGAAATAAAGAGGATCTAACCAGATCCCAGATCGGTCAGCTATTATTGAACTGGATCCAGGCTGGCCAAAGTGAAAAATGCTGAATTCTTTGCAGGTAATTTGCTGACACTGGAAGATAGTCTGGGTTGCCCACACCTTATCAGCTTTGCATTAAGAGCCACACACTGCTTTATCTGCTTTGCATTAAGAGCAGCACACTGCAAGGGGTCAGGAGGGGGTTTTATTTGCACCTTGAGCTGTGCTGAATATCGATGCCTCCCTTAAAGGGACATCAGCACTCCTTGTGTTTATCCAGGCTGGAAGCCTAACACCTTGCTATCAATGCCATTGAGGGAGACAAAGGCACTTAGCTTTTGTCGCTTCACAAGTGCTTACGAGTCAAACAAGATTTGCAGGCAGGTTTCTGGCTTTTACAACCCTTGTATGTAAATGACATACATGCACAGTAAGAATGTCAGATGTATCTGTATGAGTAATTACTATAATACCCGTTTACACAGTACTTCATTATTTATTTATTTATTGCTACTCATCCTAATACATGTTCAGAGTTATATACATCACACAGATATTATACCAATGCAATGAATCAACAAGTGTGTAAGATAACATACAGGAGATGTTACATAAGTCAATTAGGGTTACAAAGTGTAGGAGTCACATACCATCTATACTGATAGGCATTACATTTTAAGAACTCTTGTTCTTGAGAAACACTTAGGGGCTCATTAGGATGACAGGCGGACTGTGTCCGCCCGCCATCCTGTCGGAATTCGAGACCGCCCGCCATTAGGCGGGGGTCCCGTGGGGGGTATTAGGATGTGCCGCCACACTGGCGGGCACATCCTGCATTTATAGCATTGTGGCAGGCGGTGCTCTCTGCACCTCCCGCCACAATGCTATAAATGCATAAATGCATTTGCAGAAACAAAGCGTCAGGCACCGCGCGGTGCCTGCCACTTTGTTTATGCAAATGAAGGGGTTACCCCCCTTTGTGCAACCCCCACCCCTCCTTCACTCTGGGGGCCTACAGGGGGCCCCCAGAGTGAAGACTGCATGCCTTTCCATGGCGGCATTACCGCCACGGAAAGGCATTACAAAAAAGGCATCCTAATATGGCAGGCGGTATCTGACAGACACCGCCACCATAGAAATCCTTTTCCGCTCCGGTCGCCTTGAGACTGGGGCGGAAAAGCGACGGACAGTCTTTCCGTCTGCCGCGGTCCCCCCGCCATTCTAATATGGTGGGGGGAATTCTGGAGAGGATGTCTGGTGGATTGCCCCCGCCAGGCCAGCGGTGGCTACCGCCAGCCTGGCGGGGGCAATCCGCCCGACATCCTAATGGGCCCCTTAGTCAGGATTTAAAACATGTAGAGTCTGCCAAATGAAGTGGTTGGTATTGTCTGTACCACTAAGTCTATATCTCCACCCAAAGGAATCCCTTTCGCAACCTTAGAATAACAAGAGATTGAGAAAAAATCATTAAGATTCTTGGAGTCCTCATGCAGCTCCTTGATACCTGATCATACCTCACTTTGCTATATTGCACGGGTTGTAATTATGATCTACAGGTAACACAAGGATCTCTGTTAAAATAGCGGTATCCAATTTGGCTAATTACATAAAATAAAATTCCTTAATCTGCATATTACATGTTATGCTTTGCAGCGGGCACATAAGCCCTGTATACTATTGTACAAGACAAACTTCTGACAAAACTGCACAAAGAATTCTCTAGCAAGTGCATTAAGTACCAAAGCTAGTTAGCAGTTGTTATAACTTGGAAAGATCCCACTACGATATTTTAAAATGCAGCTTGTTTATGACCAATTACATAAGCCTGAATAGATGTATTGCCATATTTGTCCTGGTTGCCAATTTATTTGGGGCGGAGCAATATGTTTACTGTCTGACTCTGTTTCTCATGGCTGTGCCGATTGTGTCTCCACGCCATTTCTGCTCCAAACCTTGGCCCTCAATTGATGGGAGCCCATAATATTTTTTCCCGTTTCAAGCACTGGTCCTTCATCTGTGGGCCAAATCATGTCCTTACACCAGCCGGTTGGTGCTTGAGCAATATTGATAGTAGGAAGTGGCAACAGAGCCTCACTTATGTCACATTGAAAGGTTGCTACTTTCATAAACGTGCTAAATTACACACAATCTCGAGGCTATTTCTTTTCTCCAACAGACCTTTTCATGCCCCTAGCAGGCTTTTCCTTTACCCCAGTAGACTTCTTAATACATCCTTCAAAGTCCTTCCTTTCCTTAGTATGCTCTTTCTTGGTGCCCGCAGCTTTCATAGAACTCATTGGTGGTGGCCATAAACTGCATGTTGATAAAAGTGAAGTACCCTCAGAGCAAGTTCTGACTGCTAAAGTGTAGGCCCACACAGCAGTAGAAAATATGCTCCTTTCTTTGTTTGAGCACGAGGCAGCAAGACCTGAAAACTCTGGTTCAATCTTTGGTACTCTCCAGACTATTGGAACCTATCTTCCATCTATCTTCCATCCATCTATCTTCTCTAAAATCCATCCTCCATTCAGCAGCACTTTTCGTCTATGGGCCCAAAAGAAACTACAATATAAAATGTAAATTGATACTTGTATAGTGCACTTCTAACCCGCAAGGGTCTCAAGGCGCTTGTACGAATACCGCTGTGGAACCCATCCTGGCGTCCACTCCTGGGCACCCCCAGGGTGGAGGCCAGGCATCCTTAGCGTTGTGGGGGCCGTTGTGGAGATTAAGCAAGCTATTGCCCAGAGTTGCAGAGTGGGACTCCATGATTGGAATAGGCACCGAGGCGAGAATGATCAGGTCTGTGGAATTTTTGAGCCCAAGACCTGCCGAGGCGGGGAATTGAACCCTGGTCCGGGGCTAGACCTCTGCATCAGGGTCTGCCGCTCTAACCTTTGAGCCACACCCATACTGATTTGCTTTGCTGGCGTCCCATTGAAGCTAGGTCAATATACAAGACTGATTGCATCAACCATAAAGCCAAACACAGTTCCACCCTTCGCTACCTGGCCAACAAACTCAAACCATCAAGAGGCTCCAAACCCTCACGCAATGCTGAAAACGTGCTTCTCAAACCTCCAACTTTCAAAAGGGAAAGACTTATGGCGCAATCCTTCTCAGGTAATGCAACTAGAGTTTGGAAGTCGCTAATCCGAACCTTCAGAAAATCACCTCTTTCCCGATTATCAAAACAAATCTTAACACTCTTCTCTTGCAAAGGCACTTCTATCAATAATTCTCCTAGCACAGCTCCCCACCAGGTACATGCCCCCCTCATCCCAAGTCATGACTGATTGTTGCATGACACTCACAAGAACTACTACAACCCTCCTCCTCAATTTTGTAAATATATATTCTGTACTTGAATAACCCAAATCTTTCCACCTTTTCTTATTATGTAATCCTGAGTGAATCTGTAATTTGTTGATGTTATTCTGCAAAGAAAGGAAGAAAACACTCCCAAACTTAAAGGAAAATGGAAAAATGATTTGAAAAAAATAAATCTAAAATCTACCACACAGCTTATCCACATAAAAATCTTTAACTGGTGAAGATTGGTAGACGAGCTTCTGGTAATGATTTGTAAACTCCTAACAACCATATATATATATTCATGTATGTACGTATGGGAGAACGTATGCAGATGTAAATGTAAAACATTTTTATGAATCCCACTCACTGTTTTCAGCAACTGCAGCATATAGAGAACACTCTTCAACACTTATTTCCACAACAACGCCCTCGCTCGTAAAGGCACACCAAGATACAACAGTTAGCAATACAAGATTAAGTTGAGACTTTTTGAAGCTGAGGAAGGATAAAAGGAGTGACAATTATTTTGGAACCCTTTTCGAAGTGGCAGTGCTAAAGGAGTCTAATCGGCTCCTTAAGTAGTAGGCGGGAACAGATCGAAAACAAGAACAAAAGAGTATGATTTACAGCTCAAAATAAAAGCACAACACATTAGGATAGTGAAACAATCAGCCTGTATATGAGTGAGAATCGTAAGGCCTGAATTTAGAGTTTGGCGGATGGGGTATGCAATCACAAATGTGGCGGATATCCCTTCCACTGTTTTACAAGTGACTTATACCCTGTGGCACTATGGCGGTCACAATAACAAAAGTTAACGAAAATGTTTCCCTAGGTAAAAGTCTGTACTAACCGCATACGTTCACTTTCACACAAATACACTTCATTTATACTTCCAGAGAATTATAAGAACAATGTGGAAAAAAACCGAATATCATGTATATAAAAAATATATATACTATTATAATTGGTGCTGTTATTTTTAATATTAACAAACCACTCTGTTATGTATGAAATAACATTCGTAAAATATTTTACATATGTATCGTACACTATCAAAATAACATGAAAGAGGAGCCAGTGACTCACATTCTTAGAGGCGCTCTTCACATCCCTTCGAGAGGACCTTCACTCTTTAAAGCGCAAACTTTCTCAGGACATTAAAGAAACCCGAAGGGATGTGGACACGCTAGGAGAGCGAGTGTCAGAATTGGAGGACAACGAGGGGGGCCGAGAAGAAGAAACAGAGGCACTCAAACAAGAGGTTCTTCGCCTCAAGGAGCAGCATATCGATCTACAATCGCAACTCGAAGATTTGGTAAACAGATCTCGACGGAATAATGCTAGCATACAGGGAGTGGCGTCCAAGGTGGAGGGAGAAGATATTTTTGGTTTTGTCCATGATCTCTTTCATCATATCCTAGGGGGTCCCCCAGAAACCAGCATTCAACTTAATAGAGTAGGACCCAAAAGGCAAAACTCCTCCAATCCACCGGCTATACTGGTCTGCATGCAACACTTTCAGGTTAAAGAGGAGATCTTGAGAAAAGCGAGCAATGTGCACCCCATTGATTTTCGGGGGCATTCCCCGGCCTTCTTTTAGATCCTAGCAGCCCTTACACTTCAAAAGCATTGCACATTTCACCCAGCTACAGCTCACCTTCGCAGGCACGGGATGCCTTCCTCCTGGGGCCTCCCATGCCGCCTGATCTTCCACTTGGAGGGAAGGCTTCACCAATTACTCTCTTTAACTGAGACTTGCGGTGTGCTGGGAAGTGAGCCCCCAGAGGAGGAGCAGACAGGAGGGTCCCCACCTCCCTCCCAAAGAGAGTGGAATTCTAGATGGCAAAGAGTAAATAGACGCTGCACAGTAAACAAACCAGACCCAGAGAAGATCAATCAAGGGCAACTGGCGAATCTTTACCCCAGTTAAAAAATTAAAGGAGGACCCCACACAGGCTAAATAGGGGACTGGGGGGATAGTGGTTTACAAAAAGGACAAGGGCGTCCCCACCAGAAGGACAGTATGAAGGTGTGTCCACTCCTATTGAGTGCACATTATAGTGAGCTTATTATTCAATGAGCATGCCATCAATAAGGCGGGAAAGTAAAGTTACAAAGGGTCAATCACCAATACTAACAGTATATTTCAGCTAAAAAAGTCAATTCTGTGTACCAATGTTGCTGTGTTTTGACAGATGCCACGTGTTTAAAGAAGGACCTAATTTTTGACTATATATTCAACTCAATTTATGTCATCAAAATCTGCTGTATTTAATGAATAACACAATTAAAACAATTAAAAAGAGATGTTTTCCACACCGTAAGTTTGGTAAACCTCTGTTTTACATTTATTACAATTCAAAAAACAATTAATCATTATACATTTTTGCAATCTTAAAAAACACATGTTATACATTTTTATAAAAAATGACTTCAAAACACAAAGAATCACAGGTCGACGCGGCGTTTCGGTATTCTGTTTGTCTACCTTCTTCAGGACTGATTCTTATGTCAGATGGAGTGAATCTCCCCACTGGACATTATTTGCTTCTTATCGGAACCCTGTAGGCTTCAAATGCATGGGCCTGTTTTCGGATTCTGCCTTTGATATGTGATGTCACTGATTTTCAGCATAAATGTGCTTGATATTGGACTACCAGGAGGAGCCACCGTATTTTCAATTGTGGGTATCGTCAATCACCCATTAATATCAGGTTGACTGGTGCAATTCCAATGATATTTGCTTCCAAGTCACTCCGTTTTGTCCTTCAGCCGGTATGTTCCGAGCCGCGGCTCGGAACATACCGGCTGAAGGACATATCGAAAGACTGCCAGGATATAGGAGCAGGGAGGCCGATTACAGAACTAAAGTACGGACCCTCTCTCCAAAACGCAAATGTATAACATGTGTTTTTTAAGATTGCAATAATGTATAATGATTCATTGTTTTTTGAATTGTAATAAATGTAAAACAGAGGTTTACCAAACTTACGGTGTGGAAAACATCTCTTTTTAATTGTTTTAATTGTGTTATTCATTAAATACAGCAGATTTTGATGACATAAATTGAGTTGAATATATAGTCAAAAATGAGGTCCTTCTTTAAACACGTGGCATCTGTCAAAACACAGCAACATTGGTACACAGAATTGACTTTTTTAGCTGAAATATACTGTTAGTATTGGTGATTGACCCTTTGTAACTTTACCTTTCCCGCCTTATTGATGGCATGCTCATTGAATAATAAGCTCACTATAATGTGCACTCAATAGGAGTGGACACACCTTCATACTGTCCTTCTGGTGAGGACACCCTTGTCCTTTTTGTGAATCTTTACCCCATTCACTGGGCTTCTGAGACAATCGCATATCTGGGGATTGAAGTGGCCTCCACAATGCGTGCTAAAGCAGATTGCAACTACAAGGCGCTACGTCGCCAAATACGGCAAGACCTAGGAAGGTAGCAACATCTCTGAATCTCTTGGTTGGGACGGATAGCAGCTTCTGAAATGACGATCCTCCCCAAGGTCTTGTATCTCTTCCAAACTCTACCGTTCTTGCCGCGACCGGTGCATGATCGCCAAACTCCAGTCCGAGTTAACGCAATTTATCTGGCAGGGAAGGAAACCCTGTATGAAGAGATCTTTGAGCTACCTTCCACCAGACATAGAGGGCCAGGGAATCCCGGACCTACAACTATACTACATGGCGGCACAACTACATTACTTGGTGGAGTGGGGTCACCCAGAGTTCGAAAAGCACTGGCTCTTCCAGGATAGGACAGTGGCAGGTACATCCCTTTGGAAGATTCCCTTTCTCCCTAAAAAGCAGAGGCCTGCATCCTTATATCTATCGCCGGTAACACGGACAACCATGAATGCCTGAGATCAAACCAGTATTAAATATGGACTGACCACCCAACTATCACAACTGACCCCTCTCTTTGACAATCCAGATTTCACTTTAGGGGCTACGGTGGGGGGATTTGCGACCTGGAGACAGTCAGCCTGCCATTCTATGGACCATTTTTTTAACCCTGATGGCATACTCTCCTTTTCCCAGATGTGCGATGAATTTGGACTTCCCGAGTCTGACAGACTACACTACCTACAATTTAGATATTTGATCATGCACCCACTAAATAGGCCCAATGCAGAGTGTTATTTATCCCAGTATAGGAGATGGCTTCTGGATAAATCATCGGATAAAAGTCTTGCATCCGAAATATACGCCATCTTACTCCACAGTCATAATCACACTTTCAGGGCGGGCAGGTTAGGTGGGAGGAGGAACTTGGGCAGCCATTGAGTACCAGAGAATGGAAGGACATATCATTCAGGACCCATCACACAGACCACTGCACAGCCCTCACTGAGACGCTGACCAAAATCGCAACACAATGGTATTGTACGCTGGTCAGGATACTTATAATACAGCCCATGCAACGCGGTACATGCTGGCGCAGTTGCGGGGGAGTTGGGTCATTAGCACATATATTGTGGGACTGCCCTTAGATTCAGCAATACTGGACAAAGGTTGTAGACAATATAGATCGCCACATGGATACTCAGCTGCTGTGATTCCCGGCCTACAGACTCCTGGGGCTTCCAAATCCTCTCACATTTCCTCTGAAATCTAAGCATGGCCATCATATAGTGTGTGATGTCGATTTAGATACCGTACATAGATTTCCCGATTCATGCCCTTAAATAGGTCCAATTTACATTGCCCTTATTTAGGTATGGAAATCCAGCCCTTATTTAGGCATTGCTCTTCCTAACCAAATACAGGCATGGTCAACTAAATCCGATCATCTTCGTCACAGTGAGTTCTTGGAAAACCAGACTCTTAAGCCTTTAGGACTTCCCCTTGCCTGGATATTGATTTCGCTAAGAACTCCTTTATTATGCATGAACATCTATTTCTTAGGGGTTCATTCATGACGGTCATATGCCCAACTTGAACGTCAATACAGGCATTCCTAAAAATCTTCAAGGTATAAATATACCTTCACATGCTATGGCAAGGCACGCTGTGGTTCGGCTACCTACTTGTAAGACGCGGTTCGCCACAGCAAGTCCCCAAAAAAGTCAACTCCCCAACTGACGCACTGACCAGACGCTGTCATCCTCCTCGCCGAGAAAACAGCTCCTGTGTTTCTGATTCCCCTTGCGGGGTGTTAGAGATTGAGTCCCTGGAAATAAATACCAATCTCTCTCATTCTATGGAATGGAGCTGATTAGAACCTAGAGAAACTTTTGGCCAATTCTTGGCACAACCAAACTAAACTAAACTATGGCTAAAACAGCACCTATTTCTTCCTTCGTACTAGACTTAGGTTAGGTACACTGGGGTAGGATAATTTTAGAAGCACCAGTTGAGTCTTTCAGCCAGTATTATTTATTTATGTATTTTTATATATGTCATAGCTACAGACCATGCTATTGCAGTATTATTTTATATTACTGCAAACGCTGTACGTATTATATTTCGCATTCTGTCTTACAATTGTAACCGTTCATATCTCTTGCATGTGAAATAAGACTGTTCAATAAACCTTTTTATTGAAACGCCTGTCTCCCTATTTCTATGCAACTCTGTAGATACGAAGCATGCATGATTGACTGTGTGAAACTGTAATCTATTGTTTCCATGACTCTGAAGATATTGTTTCGACTCTAAGGGAAACAAAGTTGTCATATTTATGTGGTTGTCAGAAACAAATCCCTTCTTGTTCATTCAAGAAAGTTCCTAGTGACCTCTGAGTTAGCTGGAACACACAAGTAATTAAGTTTAAAATACTCGATGGAGACATACTGACCTCAGTCCTCTGTCAAATCTATAGTGTATATTATTCCAATGCGCAGAGCATATCAGGGATATAGGAACTACACTACAATAGGCATGGCACTGGGAGCAGCCACTCAGACTATCCTTGGACATTGGGGCACGGCTCTCGTCCCTACCCATACCAACTGGTTACAAAAGATATGGCACATTAAAGGAATGGAGAAGACATTGGGGGGTTGGGTTTAGTTCTTTTTGTTATCAGCATGAAATAATGTTTTGTAAAGCTGCACTGAGGGTGTGCACCCATGGTGGTAGTGATTCTGCTACTGGTTCTTGTTTTGTCCTATTTGGAAATGCTAATAAAATATTTAAACCGTAAAAAACATTCATTCATTAAGGCTTTCTCATCCTTGCCAGAAGTGCTCCTCCGGAACCTCACTATCTCTTTCATACAATTTGCCTTCTCTATTCATTAGATTACATGACTGCACCTGCATAGAAGAGAACACTTTTTTGTTGAAGGTTAAACACTATGAAATCCAAATGCTTAAGGTCTTTGGTCAAGTTAGTGCAGCAAGCCTTTCAGTATATGTGTAAATGCATGATTACAGATACATATACATATATGTTTACAATTTAGACGTTGAATACTATTCAACTGGATACATTTTCAGATATAAAATAAATGCAAAATATATTCAAATGGGTTTGTGAATATTGAAGAATTAACAATAATATTCAAACACACAAATGCAGATATATGTGAGAACTACAATTTGTTATTACTGTAAAGAAATGTTAATATGCACACTCATATAAATGTTGATATTACACATTAAATTTAATTTCTGTATCTGTTCAAGTGAACTATATTATATTAATAATGTTAAGTCATACGAATACTAGGCCATACATGAACATAAATGTGTCCTAGTCAAACAGGAACGGGTGGAGCACAAATTACACTGCTCCAGTCCACACTCTGATGGCAAATCAAGCCAACACAAATTACAATCAGATGGCATTATACAGACCATCTAATACCTTGTAGTCTTGATTATATTTCATCTAAAATCTTCCAGACGTTTCATGCCATCATAATATTAACTCTAACTCTAACTCTCCTTTAACTCTACATCTGCTCTCTTCCTCTTCACGCCATGTCTAACCTGTGCATACTTGTATCCCTTAAAGACCATGAATAGAAATATTGCACAAAGAGCAATTATCAAAAGGTTTCAAGATGGCACCCAGAATTCCACTTCCCAAGCACCCAAACTATTTTCCTACAGCAGAAAATCCATTCCCAAACGCTTCCCAACCAAGCTCCTGTTGCTTCTAACTCTTTAAAACATTTTGTGAACCCAGATCTAGTCCGAGTATACTTCTCCAGGTCCTTACTTTTATCTGGGTTGTAAGTACAGCACTGCTGAACTTTCAACATCCTGCAGACTCCACCATCTTTTGCATGTAAAAGGACTAGTGCAAGTCTGTTTTTCAAATCCATAGACCTTATCTCAACCATCTCGGTATTTGCAAGCAACAAAAACATGTCAGTACTAATAGTCTGTTTATCCACTCTCGTAGAAAGCGTTCTAATTTTCAGATCATTCAGGATTACCCCAACAGATGAGATTATGGCATCAAATATATCTCATACTACTTCAGCTGCATTAACACCTCATCTAGTTCCATGTTTTGTTTCCCATACAGGATCAGTAAAATGCCCCACATGAAAAATCTTCAGAAAAAGTATACAAAGATAGCCTGTACCATGCCATTTATGGGACATTTTAAAATATGCACACTGTCCACAAATAAAGTACACTTCAGGAATCACAGGATCCCGTGCCTCCAAGAAAAGGTCATTCCTCCCTCTTGCCTTGAAAACATGTGCACATTCGCTATGCTCTAAAAATACAGGGTCTATATAACTCTGGTCAATGTGTATACACAGCTTTCCCTTATGTTGCCAATCTAAGTTTAAGGCGGGCAAATTTCCCTTCACCTGATGTTCAATTTCTTAACTACTCCACCTGTGGTGTCTCCGAAGATATTTATCAGATTCAGATTTGGACTCAATATCTCTTCTTCTGTTTTCCACTAAATTCAAGAATTTCTTTTCCATATCTGACACTAAACAAGTCCAATTATGTCTGTGTGAATATGCAGTGCCTTGTGACTTAAGAGATGCATGATATTTGCCTGCAATCACTGCATCTTTAAAATAAGGTTTCTTATTTAAGTATCTGAACATAGGAGCTTCTGAAAGGATTAAATCATAATTCTAAAAATAATTTTGGAAATTACCCTGTCTATTGAAGAGGCTAAGTAAAAGACTACAAGAAATTCCATTAGTCAAAGGAATATGGTGGTAGGTTATACTCTCAGCAACAGAAGCAGGCAATTGGGTACAAATGTAGCAATCTCTCACATTCCTTGTGTTAATGCATTCATAAAGCAATCTAAAATAAACATTTGTAGAAAAATCTCCCCCTGATAGATCTGTGTGATAGTAGTGTGGCTCACTGGTTAGAGGCGGCAGACCCGAGAGCAGAGGACGGCCCGGGACCAGGGTTCGATTCCCGGCGCGGAGAGGCGAGAGATAATTCTCTCGCCTCTGTGCCCACTCTGATCAGCGATCACACTCGGCAACTCTGGGCATTAGCTTGCCTCATCTTCACTAACGGCCCCACCAGACCGCCGGGGATGCCTGGTCTCACCCTCGAGATACCCATTAAGGGACCATCTCTCAGGGAAACCAGGAAGGGTTTCGCAGCGGTCGAAGCGCCTTGGGACCCTACGGGTAAGTAGTGCGCTATATAAATGCCTATACATTTACATTTACATTTACATTTACATTTACATTTACATCTGTGTGCAATTTCTTAAACCCCCCCTACAGCTGTGAGTTACTATCAGCAGGATGTAGTGTAATATGGGCAACTGTAGGCTCTACTGACCTTTATGTAGCTGAGTATAACCCTGTAAGCAATACTATTAGTACTACAACTACATCTAATAGTGTGCCTTTCTTGAGCAAGATGGAGTCAGCGTGAGTGCTCGTGCTGTTCGCCTGTTCACACCAGACGAATGAATAATCGGCTAGCCGCCGTGCGATGCAATGCCCGTCTGGAGAGCTCAGAGAACGCTGAGGTTGCCATCAGGAGGTCCCAAATTTTTGCGATCACGACATGGATGTGGCACCATCAGCGAGGCAACCAGCAAGGCTACTCTCTACAGCCTTATACGTCCGTCGGATCCCCTTGCACGGTCCGTTTTGTACTTTATCGCAGCTTTGATCTCACCGCTCACAGCACCTTTGGCCCCCTCGATCACCCACAGATTCAGCTGGAAACGGGACCAGCAAGGTCAACAGCCTCGGCATGAGTGCCCGGAGGACCAGGAAGGGTGGCAAATTGAAGACAGCAGCCATCCCCAAGCCCAGAGATTCCAGGGATGCTGTATCCACAGAGGGGACTGTCAAACCCAGGCAAGAGGTTAGTGGCGGCAAAAAACTATTTGGTAAAGCAGGGGGGGCTGCTCAAGGACACAAAAGACTCTGTACCTACGCACACCCCCCCTAGCAAAAATGTTCATGGGAGCCAGAGCCCAATCCTAAGGTGCCATTCCCAAGACTCTTGCGCTCCCCACCAAGAGTGTCCCCATGGCTCCACTAACCTTTCTGAGCACACCAGCACCTCTACCGGGCTCACAGCAGAAGGCCTGCTTAGCGGCTAACCAAGAGACTGCCCTGGCTGAAAATGGGTCCAGGGAATTACCACGCGCTGACACTGACACTAGCACTAATGGCACTAAGGGCTCCTCTGTTGGGCTACCAGACCCTGCTACGACCTTAGGCATCTCTCCCTGTGTACCTGCCACTATTCTCCCAAATGAGGGAACCACGCAACAAGCTCATACAGCCCTCCCCTTCGTAGTACAGGAACCAAGTAATGGCTCCAAAGTTGATAGTCTTGGCACCCTGCTCACAGCACCAGAGATGCAGATGGCAGGTATAACCAATTTCATTCAGAGCCTAGAGGTTCCCCCTGGGGCGCAAGCCCCTTGGACTCCAGAAACGGGGCCCGATCATTTCTATTCAGTCTCTGATAGCACACCTTCCTCTTTGGGCAAGGGAGAGTCAGACGCAAGCGAAGGAGACAGCAAGGTCTCTAATAAGGACACTGGCACGGTCCAGCGACAAAAGAAACCCAGAAGCAAGAGCAAGAGGCGCAGCCAGTTGAAATGGGACTATTCAGACTCTCAAATGTATTATCCTTTGGATGAGCATGACCCCAGCACAACACAATGGGGGAACCCCAAAAACCTGCATGCAGACACAACTGAGCTTCTATCTTAGCTTCCATCAAAGAGTTTCAGGAGGAGGTTCAGGCAGATAATCGCGCAGCCAAAAGTGCTGCCAAGAAACTTCAGGGCGGTCTAAGACGGCTGAATAAAACCTGTTCCGACATAAGTGACTGTGTCTCCATGGTGGAAGCGCAAACTGAGCACTTGGAAACCGAATCTGTGGCAACTAAGCAACAAAGCGAGTTTAACACTGCCTGCCTGATAGACCTAATGTCCAAGATGGATGATCAGGACAACCATCAGAGCAGGAACAATCTTCGCCTGCTTGGTATTTCGGAGGGGAAGGAAGGAGATGACCCTAGACGCTTCATCACAAAACATTTGCAGGATTCCTTTCCTGATCAACAGGGCTGGGACTGGGACCACGAGATACAGTGGGCGCATCGCTTCCCCTTCAACCAGAGACGGCAGCACAACGGCGGCAATGCCACTGGGGGACAGCCAAAGGTATTCCTTGTTTACTTTGGAAACTTTCTTCTAAGGCAGTTAATCTATGATCAGGCACGTTCTAACTCCAAGAAAGGGGCCAATGGCATAACATTTTTCGCAAAACCTGACTTCTGTCATCATACAGTAGAACGGAGATGGTGCCTGAGACAATGGATCTCTCCGTTTCAGCAGCTAGGGGCCGAAGTATATCGAATGAATCCTGCCAGGCTCAAAGTAATCTTCAATGGGGGCACCAAGGTCTTCCTGTCCGAAGTAAAAGCTGGCAAATACTTGGACGAATTGAAATCCAGGAAGAGTCTTAGATGAAAAGCTCACCCTTTGCCCTCTGCCCTCGTTATTGTCTTTATGCTTGCACTCCTGTTCTTACAGTCTTTATAAAATTTCAAGCCTCCAAGTTGCACTATGGCAGCTCTATGTGAATCTTACAATTGATGTAGGGGTTAGTCACTTGTTTTCTTCGATTGTTTCTTCCGTCTTTTTTTCTTTTTCTTTTTCTACTCTTCTCCCGCCAAAGGGTGAAAATAAGAGGGCTAGTAGCCCAATTAAAGTTTATTTGGCTCTTTTTAGGCATGGTTGACAGCCGGGGCTCATGACTGACCACCATCACTCAGGTTATTCCTGATTGCTCAGAAGAAGGGGGGTGCAGGCTGGGGGGGATGAGGGAGGGACGGGACGGGAACTAAAAATGGCACAGAAGTTTCAAGGGCACTCTATGGCACGTACATTTCTCCGCATTCACTTTTCAAGTTTTTGGGCGAGATCAAAGGTTTCCTTCTAATACTTAGGTGGCTAAGATAGACTCACTTAGGATTGTCTCTGCCAACATCTGCGGACTGAACAACTCCTCAAAAAGGCAAAATGTTGCCCAAGGTCTACGTTCTCTAGGGGGCAATATCATCTGCCTCCAGGATACCCACATAGAGGGCTCGCAGAAACATCTACTAGACACACTGGGGTTTAAAGTCGTGGGGGCTACCACACAGGGTGCCGAAACAAAAGGGGAAGGAATCATGGTAGATAGAAGACTTTCTCTTAATAATCGTGTTAAATCGGACCCACAGGGCAGATAGGTAATAACTGAGTGCCACCTTCCCTCTAACCCTCCTTTTAACGTACATGGCCCAGGGATCATCAACTTGGTCTCAGGGGAACTAGCTCACTGGCCCACCCCTATCATCTTGTGAGGCGATCTCAACATACATCTGCCCAGCGACTGGAAAATTGATAGCAAATGGAGGTACAAAGGGAGAAAGTCCCTAGTATTTCAAGCTCTAGTAAACCTAGCTCATGTCCATGGATGTGATATTTGGGCCAGCTTAAATCCTACGCAACCTGGCTACACCTTTTTTTCGGCCTGCAACACACTTTTGTTAGATTAGATTACTTTTTTGTCTCATCTTCACTTCTTAGCAATTGCACCATAGACAGGGCACCTCGCTTTATGTCAGATCACAATCCTCTCATTTTAAACATCAAGGGATTTGGGAACTGGAGGGAGGTACCAAGATGGAGTTTTGAGAAAGCCCTTTTACAGGACGCAGGCTATCATGCAAATATGCAAGGATGGATCCAGGAATTCCTGGAAATAAACATCGGTACCGCCTCAATTATGACTGTCTTGGATACATTAAAGCGGTACAAATGGGGGTGGTGATGGACGGAGCATCTGATCCAATCAAACACTAACACCCAGTCAACAGATCTGGGTTTAATCCATCACCGTTCTTTAGCCCACTCTGCCACCCCAGTTCAGACATGGCCATATGCAAATCAGTCTGACCCTGTGCCACATGGGAACAGTCCAGCCCGAACTGCCAAGCCATGCCTTCCCTGGACTGGAAACAAGCTGCCTAGGACCGGTTTCTGGCATTCCAGCCGTCTTCAGCCAGGCTTGCTTGAATCCAGTGGCAAAGTGAGCAAGGGACTCACGTCTGAGTGTACCCTGCCAACTTATGGCAAACAAAGTGGTACAAAAGGGGGTGGTGATGGATGGAGCATCTGAACCAATCAAACACTCACACCCAGTCAACATATCTGGGTTAAATCCATCACCGTTCTTTAGCCCACTCTGCCACCCCAGTTCAGACATGGCCATATGCAAATCAGTCTGACCCTGTGCCTCATGGGAACAGTCCAGCCCGAACTGCCAAGCCATGCCTTCCCTGGACCGGAAACAAGCTGCCTAGGACCGGTTTCTTGCATTACAGCCGTCTTCAGCCAGGCTTGCTTGAATCCAGTGGCAAAGTGAGCAAGGGACTCCCGTCTGAGCATACCCTGCCATCTTATGGCAAACAAAGCGGTACAAAAGGGGGTGGTGATGGACGGAGAATTTCAACCAATCAAACACTCACACCCAGTCAACAGATCTGGGTTTAATCCATCACTGTTGTTTAGCCCACTCTGCCACCCCATTTCAGACATGGCCATATCCAAATCAGTCTGACCCTGTGCCTCATGGGAACAGTCCAGCCCGAACTGCCAAGCCATGCCTCCCCTGGACCCGAAACAAGCTGCCTAGGACCGGTTTCTGGATTCCAGCCGTCTTCAGCCAGGCTTGCTTGAATCCAGTGGCAAAGTGAGCAAGGGACTCACGTCTGAGCATACCCTGCCAACTTATGGCGAACAAAGCGGTACAAAAGGGGGTGGCGATAGACGGAGCATCTGAACCAATCAAACACTCACACCCAGTCAAGAGATTTGGGTTTATTCCATCACGTTCTTTAGCCCACTCTGCCACCCCAGTTCAGACATTGCCATATGCAAATCAGTCTGACCCTGTGCCTCATGGGAACTGCCAAGCCATGCCTTCCCTGGACTGGAAACAATCTGCCTAGGAGCGGTTTCTGGCATTCCAGCCGTCTTCAGCCAGGCTTGCTAGAATCCAGTGGCAAAGTGAGCAAGGGTCTCACGTCTTAGCATACCCTGCCAACTTATGGCGAACAAAGCGGTACAAAAAGGGGTGGTTATGGACGGAGCATCTGAACCAATCAAACACCCACACCCAGTCAACAGATCTGGGTTTAATCCATCACCGTTCTTTAGCCCACTCTGCCACCTCAGTTCAGACATGGCTATATGCAAATCAGTCTGACCCTGTGCCTCATGGGAACAGTCCAGCCCGAACTGCCAAGCCATGCCTTCCCTGGAGCGGAAACAAGCTGCCTAGGACCGGTTTCTTGCATTCCAGCCGTCTTCAGCCAGGCTTGCTTGAATCCAGTGGCAAAGTGAGCAAGGGACTCACGTCTGAGCATACCCTGCCAACTTATGACGAACAAAGTGGTACAAAAGGGGGTGGTGATGGACGGAGCATCTGAACCAATCAAACACTCACACCCAGTCAACAGATCTGGTTTTAATCCATCACTGTTCTTTAGCCCACTCTGTCACTCCAGTTCAGACATGGCCATATGCAAATCAGTCTGACCCTGTGCCTCATGGGAACAGTCCAGCCCGAACTGCCAAGCCATGCCTTCCCTGGACTGGAAACAAGCTGCCTAGGAGCGGTTTCTGGCATTCCAGACGTCTTCAGCCAGGCTTGCTAGAATCCAGTGGCAAAGTGAGCAAGGGTCTCACGTCTTAGCATACCCTGCCAACTTATGGCGAACAAAGCGGTACAAAAAGGGGTGGTTATGGGCGGAGCATCTGAACCAATCAAACACCCACACCCAGTCAACAGATCTGGGTTTAATCCATCACCGTTCTTTAGCCCACTCTGCCACCTCAGTTCAGACATGGCTATATGCAAATCAGTCTGACCCTGTGCCTCATGGGAACAGTCCAGCCCGAACTGCCAAGCCATGCCTTTTCTGGAGCGGAAACAAGCTGCCTAGGACCGGTTTCTTGCATTCCAGCCGTCTTCAGCCAGGCTTGCTTGAATCCAGTGGGAAAGTGAGCAAGGGACTCACGTCTGAGCATACCCTGCCAACGTATGGCGAACAAAGTGGTACAAAAGGGGGTGGTGATGGACGGAGCATCTGAACCAATCAAACACTCACACCCAGTCAATAGATCTTGGTTTAATCCATCACTGTTCTTTAGCCCACTCTGCCACCCCAGTTCAGACATGGCCATATGCAAATCAGTCTGACCCTGTGCCTCATGGGAACAGTCCAGCCCGAACTGCCAAGCCATGCCTTCCCTGGAGCGGAAACAAGCTGCCTAGGACCGGTTTCTTGCATTCCAGCCGTCTTCAGCCAGGCTTGCTTGAATCCAGTGGCAAAGTGAGCAAGGGACTCACGTCTGAGCATACCCTGCCAACTTATGACGAACAAAGTGGTACAAAAGGGGGTGGTGATGGACGGAGCATCTGAACCAATCAAACACTCACACCCAGTCAACAGATCTGGTTTTAATCCATCACTGTTCTTTAGCCCACTCTGTCACTCCAGTTCAGACATGGCCATATGCAAATCAGTCTGACCCTGTGCCTCATGGGAACAGTCCAGCCCGAACTGCCAAGCCATGCCTCCCCTGGACCGGAAACAAGCTGCCTAGGACCGGTTTCTGGCATTCCAGCCGTCTTCAGCCAGGCTTGCTTGAATCCAATGGCAAAGTGAGCCAGGGACTCACGTCTGATTATACCCTGCCAACTTATGGCGAACAAAGCAGTACAAAAGGGGGTGGTGATGGACGGAGCATCTGAACCAATCAAACACTCACACCCAGTCAACAGACCTGGGTTTATTCCATCACCGTTCTTTAGCGCACTCTGCCACCCCAGTTCAGACATGGCCATATGCAAATCAGTCTGACCCTGTGCCTCATGGGAACTGCCAAGCCATGCCTTCCCTGGACCGGAAACAAGCTGCCTAGGACTGGTTTCTGGCTTTCCAGCCGTCTTCAGCCAGGCTTGCTTGAATCCAATGGCAAAGTGAGCAAGGGACTCACGTCTGAGCATACCCTGCTAACTTATGGCGAAAAAAGCGGTACAAAAGGGGGTGGTGATGGACGGAGCATCTGAACCAATCAAACACTCACACCCAGTCAACAGATCTGGGTTTAATCCATCACCGTCCTTTAGCCCACTCTGCCATCCCAGTTCAGACATGACCATATGCAAATCAGTCTGACCCTGTGCCTCATGGGAACTGCCAAGCCATGCCTTCCCTGGACCGGAAACAAGCTGCCTAGGACTGGTTTCTGGCTTTCCAGCCGTCTTCAGCCAGGCTTGCTTGAATCCAGTGGCAAAGTGAGCAAGGGACTCACGTCTGAGCATACCCAGCCAACTTATGGCAAACAAAGCGGTACAAAAGGGGTTGGTGATGGACGGAGCATCTGAATCAATCTAACACTCACACCCAGTCAACAGATCTGGGTTTAATCCATCACCGTTCTTTAGCCCACTCTGCCACCCCAGTTTAGACATAGCCATATGCAAATCAGTCTGACCCTGTGCCTCATGGGAACAGCCCAGCCCAAACTGCTAAGCCATGCCTTCCCTGGACCGGAAACAAGCTGCCTAGGATGGGTTTCTAGAATTCCAGCCGTCCTTAGCCAGGCTTGCTTTATTCCAGTGGCAAAGTGAGCAATGGACCCACAACCTCCGATAACAATTTCATCAGTAAGTTGGATAGACCCCGTAAACTCCATTGACGAACTGCACATGGCACCATGGAGTAATACTAAGCACATTGGAGGAAGCAATTAAGGTACTGAACTTTCAATCAGATAAAATGGAAGTCCAGATTGACCTAATATACCTAATTGCTGGTCACATTGCAGGTATAAATACCAAACTAGACTCAATCACTTCCTTCGTATCGCGTAGGGGAACCCTAGAATTACAAACAAGAAAATACCCCCTGCAGCCCAACTGTGGATGTGACAACATATTAGATAAACTGGCAAACTTGCCCTAAATATTAACCCCTTCGACGCTCCTGACAAGTTCAGCTCGTCATGAGTTACGGTTCTCGTATGCTCATGACGAGCTGAGCTCGTCATGTAACGCGGGTTTTTAAAAAACTCAGCGCACAGCGGGAAAACCGCTAGCGCGCATGGGGTTAAAGGACATCTTAGGGGCAGTGCAACTAACAGCAAAATCAAAATATACAATGGAAGCCAAAAAGGTCACAGAGGAAAAGGAGAAACTGGAAGATATATGTAAAGGGACAGGTGAAATTCACAAGGGAGAAGCTGAACAAGAAGAAATAGAGGTTTAAAGTGTGAAAACAATGCACCACCGAAAGGAAATTACACACAGCACTATTGACACTTCAAAAACTGCAAAACCTACAAAAAGACAAAAAAAACATGCCACAAAGGGTAGGACAAAATACAATATTCAACGAACTACAAAAGCAGAGAAAATGTTTCCTATTTTTTCAAACCAAAACTCACATAGGAAAGAAAATAAGGCTTTGATAGAAGGTATAGAGGAGGATCCAGCAGCGGGCCCAGACCAATCAAATCATACATTAGATTCTAATAGCTGCAATATAAAGCAGAATGCATTAAGTGATCTGGCTATCCGTAACAAATTGAATATGAACCAGCTGGGTCTTATAACACCTACCTATCAGGCAGCCACAGACCACGCATTAAACCAAAAAGGAGCTTAGAGGGATTTAATGGTGCTCAAGGGATGGCCCTCCACTCAACTACATACAATCACAACAAATCCCGGCACCAAGGACTGGATGCAACTTGCTCTACTGGGCTAGATTTTGCATGCATATCCTCTGTCAATATCTTTATTATTTGACATAAGTACTACTGAGCCACTCTCAATGTAGCTGTGGATCAGGTTATGCCCGACAGTCCAACACTACATCACTGGTAGTGTAATCTCAAATTTAATCTAAGAGGCTCAAACACATACAGATTATAATTTGACAGTACCTGCACTGTCCGTTCTAAAAGGAACAGACCACTCATACATTTATGGCAAACATTCTGTCCAAAAAAATATGTGGTGACAAAGAGAGGTACCTCACGAGCGCACTCCCTCGGGGTTACTGGCTGATGGTACCGACTCTCACCCCTTTCTCATCATCGGTCACCTCTCTTTATCGGAAGAGAAAGAAATACGTGTCCAACACAAAACTTATAAATAGAGAGTTTCAAAGGAAGAACATAAAGGTGCACAAGAAAAACCAAGTGTAAAGTCTTGGTGTGACTTAAAGAGTGATGATTAAAATCCACAGCTACACCAATATAATTTTATTGGGAACCAGATGTAGGCTGCGGAGCTAAAAGGGCTGGTAGCTTAGACTAGCGTACCATTACCTGTGGCCAATACCACAATAGCCACAGACCACGCGCCAACTCCTGGAATCTTAAATAAACAACTTGAAGGAACCCAGTGTTTCGGCAATGGAGAAAAGGCAGAAAAAACTATGCAGGTCCAAACACGAGTGGTATCTAAAGAGGAGAGAGGTTCAAGTTAAGACTACGAAGTTCATGAACCGAGCAGGAAAAAGAAGGGCAAACCAATGCAATTAATAATTCAACATACTAAAAAGTGAGAAGAGACCGAAAATACATCACAGGCACCCGCAAGGACCACACCCAAAAACAAAAGATGTATCACTCCAGAAAACGGATGGCAAGCAGTTAGGAGGAGAAAGAAGGACATAAAACGAGACAAGCAAGAAGGAACACCAGGTAATAAGGTGTACAAGCAAATAGACCGTAATGAACATAGTACACAAAAGGCAATGAAAGTTACAATAAATAGAAACGGCAGAGTATGTAGGATGCCAATTAGCGATCAGCAGAGTGAGCAAAAAGGACCAGTAATACATATAGAAGCATGAAAACTGGAGCAAGAGTCCAAGGTAGCAAAAAAAACGGATACTCTACAGGAAAAGACCAGTAATGAACGAAGAAGTCAAGACAGACATGTTAATAATGGAATTACGAACAACACAAATACTCAGATAGGAAAAGTGGAAAGAGCAGGAAGTGTAAGTAACTTGTGGGAGTATACTTCGAAACTGACATTTGTGCCAGAATACTGTACAAAAGGACGGCAAGATATACTAAACAGAGGGAACCTCCTAAGGTTGTTTGAAGAAATCCCAGATTTAAAAGAAATATTGTCCCATGATCTCCTAGCCGTGGAATTTAGGAATTCCCCAGAAAATTCAGATATAGAAGAGACCTTGACTACCTGGACCACAAAGGAGCTAGTGGACAGGATATATGCTACCAGAGTAATATTCGAATCCTGGGGAATCTTACTGAGGCCATACAAACACCCACGGTACCATTACCCCTTCTTAACAAATCAGAAGTACACACGTGCAAAAAAGCAAATAACATGCTTACACGGCGCCCGATCCACCTCGCTAACAGGGCAAATAAACCCAAAGGAGGCCAAGGAAACAGCAAGGCAAGCCATCCCTGTACAGCCTACAGAGGATAGGACAGACTGGTCTTGTGGGCCAAAGGTACTTAGTAACACATGTACCTAACAAACATTCAAACTCACTTGGGATGGATAACAGATGGGGGCAGAAATTTCAAGGAGACAAATTGGACTCAATATTTTCCTCATGGCAGCCCCACAAGTTAAAGGAAATAAGGCAGAACACAATAAAAGTATGTTCATGGAACGTCCATGGTTTTAAAAATATGGGGTTGGACCATGAAACTATGTCCTTCCTGGAACAACAGATATATTATTACTTCAAGAAACCTGGAACATGACTCCAACAGCGATATCAGGCTATATTGAACATCACATTTTAGCAGAAAAATGTGCAAGATTTGGTCACCCAAGAGGAGGCTTATCAACATACATATCACAAAGACATGGTTGGCAAACGGAAGAGTTAGAAACCGGCGGAAGCTGGCTGCTATTTACAAAACTTACAGGAAAGCAATATTTGAATAATCTAGATTGGCAATTAATACTAGCCAACGTTTATGTTCATCCTACAAAAAAAAATCGGAAGGAAAAATGTACAACAATAATGAATCTGATCAGCGCATTACAAAAATCACATGAATTCTGCCCAGTGATCATTTCAGGAGACTTCAACAGTAACCTAATAAAACAGAATAACAGAAAAAGGCATGATGACTGGGGATACCAAATAATAACGCGAAACTTAGAAAAGTATGGCCAGACAATCCTGAATGGTAACACTATAGGGGATATATCAGCTGCTACAACATATTCAAAGGGAAAAAGTCGATCTGCAATAGACTTTAACATCACTAGCAGCAATCTAGTCCCAAGAATAGACTCATTTCAAGTTTGCACATGCATAGAAAGTGACCACCATCCACACATTACAACTCTGAATATAAACCTGACCCACACGCAAAAATTAAACATGCTGGGACAATACGCAGAAACGTTTACCCTGAGGAAACTAAGATGGCGAGGACTAAATATGACGACCGTAATGGACTCTGTTAAAGAACACATAAGTCAAAAAGGTCCCTTGATAGAAGAAAATCAAATAGAAACTTGGGAAGACCTGTGCCTCTTCCTTACCCGGAACTTTCCCACTACCAGTATAAACAAAAAAAGGATGCACAGCAGAAAAGATTCTTGGTTTAACCTTGCGCTACGAGACGAAAAGAGAATAGTGGCAAAAGAGGTACAAACTCACACTAGCGGCAATATTGGGTAAGAGTACAAATAAGAATAAACTAAAGGATCTACAGAAAAATTATTTTAAAAAGCTGCGGGAAGCAAAGGCAGAATATAAAGAAAAAATCTGGACAAAACTACTGTGGGCTAGCACATTGCCAAACAGTAGGGGATTCTGGGGAATCATTAATAACATGACAAAGGGAAAACAACTACAACAAGAAGCGGGAATTGGCAAAAATATCTGGATACACCATGTACACAATAGGTACAGCAAAGGGAGGAATGATAAGTGTGTAAGGGCAACAGACTACCCAAAACCCCCAAAGGATATAAGACCTGATGGAGAATAATATACTGGTCACGTAGAATTCTACAATGATTTAAAGGAGCTGACTGACAAAAAGCAATTGAGAGAAATAATAAAAAGATTAAAAACGGAGGAAGCAGCAGGTCTGAATGGATTGCCCATCGCACTATTTAAACACGCTCCAGACTTTTGGACAGACCACCTCACGCCTTTGTTTAATCAGATCTACAGACATAAAACCGTCCCCAAATCTTGGAAAGTAAACATCATTCACCCAATATTTAAACAGGAAAGTCACAACAATCCAGAAAATTATAGTTTGATATCATTGATGGATGTTGCGGCCAAACTATACGGATCATGCCTACTTCGCTACCTGCAAGTTTGGATGGATGAGACCAGCATTATCCCCATATTCCAAACCGGCTTCAGACCAGGCATGGGCACTTTAGCAAACTTGGCTACGCTGGCACTTTTAATCGAAAAAGCAAGAAGAAGGAAAACACGGAAGTTTGCATGCTTTGTCGACTTGAAAGCCGCATTCGACAAAATGAAAGAAGAAATCGCCATTGGGAAAAATTAGGAGCATGGGGCTACCCAGCAAACTATTGGATGCATAAATAGCCCTGCATAGTGACACTTGGGCAAGAGTGAAACTAGGCGATGGATGAAGTACAACTACCAGTATAAATACTCAACAAGGCCTAAAACAAGGCTGCGTCTTACCCCCAAGCTTATTCAATTTGTTTATAGCGGATATTGGTAAATACATGCTAGCAGCCAAATGTCATTTGCCAAATTTAGCTCAGGAGGCAATACCCTTTTTACAATAAGCAAACAATATAGTGGTGCTCAGCCAAAGCCCCATCGGACTACAAAGAGCAATAAACAACTTAGCCACCTATTTGGATGTCGACAACTTGGAATTAAATAAAGACAAAACCAAGGTTGTACGCCTTGTGGACCCAAAAGAATACAAGTTTAAATGGTTCGTAAAGGAGACTAAAATTGAAGAACGAGTGGCCTATAAATATCTCGGCTTAAAAATGGGGAGAAGCACCACACACAAGGAACAAAAATTTGACCTAAAAGCAAAATGTCAATCGTTAATTTTTGCGTACAGATTATTGAGCAAAAAACTGGGTTGCCCGAACTACGCACATCTTTTAAAAGTCATGGCCGCACAAATAGTACTGACATTGTCATATGCCCTTGTAGTCTGGTGTGGCAAGGAGGGTAACTTCTAAATGAGCTGCAGATAAAGGTTTATAAAGCAGTTTTTAATTTACCAAGGTCGGCTGCCCCAGCACAGATCCGGCTGGAATTTGGCCTTCAAAATCAGAAATTCCGGAGCATGAGCGGCTTCATGAAATTATGCCACAAATTCCGACCATCTGAACCAGGGACATTGAACAATCTATGCTGGAAAGAAATCAAACCTCAGATGGATCAGGACACTCCACATTCAGGGGGAGCGTATCTGAGAAGATCATTGGCGGAACTGGACATACAAATGACATGGGACAGCCAGATAGACCGGGCAGCGTTTGGCAAATTGGCAAATAGGATGGAGAAGAAGAAGTCCTTCTTAGAAGATAAAATAACAACCTAGAAACGCAAACATGGGTGGACCGTGATTAACTCCTACACATTACCAAAGCCACAGGCCTACTTAGTAACTCACTTCAGTGGAGCACTAAAAAAAAGTTTCACCAATTACCGTCTGGGAACGCATGATTCAAAAGGTCTACAACCGCGCTGGAAAAGCAACCAACCAGCGGCTCACTGTCGATTATGCAGTTTCTGTAACAAAACAATAACTCACCTTCTCTGTGCATGCCCCTCAGTTAATGAACTAAGAAGGGGGCTTTTAAAACCGATTTTTATTGAATTAAAGATTCGTACGTGCAGGCAAGCTGTGATATGTTGGTTGGAAGGTTACTCTATAATGTCAGCATGCCGAGGGGTAAAATATCTGGCAAAAGTAAGAGAACTTTTAAAGCAATCCGATTTAGAAGAAATTGATACAGTATGAACAAGGACGGCAGGGACTGTGAATACGACTCTCCTTCACCAGCTCAAATAGAATAAGAACTACCCCACAAGAAAATTGGAACAACACAGAAAAACGTGGCGGACTAAAAAGATACATGAAAGTTTGACACTTATGGTATGGTTATTTTACCTCAAACAATTTATTGTGGGATAACTTTGGTCATTGAAGCGCCTGGAAATGTTATGAAGTATAGAATTTCGCAGATTGTTTAACCTGATAACCAATATTTTAAGAGTGTTATTAATGTTTGTGAGATGAGATCAGACGAAATCTTAATACTGCCAAGTTCATTGTTGATAATTGATATTTTATGGAAGAATACGTTTAATACTCTTTCAAAGTGTAAATTGTAACGATTTTAAGTAATCATATACAATAAACTTTTATTTGATAATAATAAAATCAGGCCTATAGCCATGATTATCATTTTGCCACTACAACCAACTCAGTCCTACTATATGGAGTATAAGCCATGCCACAAGCCAAAAACGACATTCCTTTTAGTGGAAATGGGGAAGCCTACTTTAGCCATTGGCTGACTTCAGTGTGAGTTGCAGCAAGGTAGCTTACTCGAATGGAATCAAATGGAAGTAGAAGTGGAACAATAGGAGCCTGATGAGGTTTAAAATGGAGAGTTAGGGGATGGGTTGGACAATACCAATTGAACTGCAGTAATAAAACTGGGACTTTGTGGGAATTATGTTTTACAAAGGGGAAGATATGTGTAAATAAATAGGTACTCAGATTTGTATAGTGCAGCTAATTACCCAGGAGGGTATACGGGTGCTGTTCATAAGCATGGGGAGATTAAGTGATTTTGGCCAGAATCACAGGGTGTTGAGCGATGCCGAGACTCAAACTTGGATCTCCAGCTCCAAAGTCAGCAGCTCTGGCCTTACACCACATCCTCTCCCTATGTGTGCAATGTTATCTAATTTATATGTACCACAATCGAAGTAGTGAGCTCCCCATGAAAGTGGAATGATTGGGCTGAGGGTGGGAATTGATGTGTTTTTCTCTATTTGCTAAAGTAAATCCAAAATATCTAAAAAGTATTTTGTCTTAAGCCAATGTTTCTTTTCTATCATTGATAATGGCCTGGCAGCTTCCCTAACAATAAAGTTTTGCAAAACTATGAGAGAACAATATTGAAGGTGCCAAAGCCAAAAGGTTGGAAGCCAACGCCAGACATATTGGGAAGGGCGATGCTTGTTTTATTTTTTAAGTCAGCTGCTTTGGTGTCCATGCAGGAGAAAGTAGGATGAACCTAGGTTGCATATTTGAGGTCTTGCTGAATGGTCTTGAAGGAGTATGGTGGAGCATTTTGAAGGAGAAAGCAGTGTCGGAATTTGCTGATTAATAGTATTATTGTTTGGTTTGCTGGATTCTGGATTGTAAAATCCAGGGGACAGTCAGATATGAGCAGTTGCTGAAGGATGAAGTAGCCCTGTGCCTTGGGGTTGTATATAAGAATAAAACATCTTATCTTCAATACAAGCTTCTTGTGAACTTTTTCAAAAGTGGCGACGGAGGATGGGATCTCCACATTGAAATGTTTTATTTACAATGAAGATTTTAAGAAGAATTTTTAATGGAAACAACCTCTGAGGCTTATTAGAACTGCATTGATTTACATTTTTGACTCTCTACTGCTGCAAGAACAAGCGTTGAAACAAATTTGAATTAGTTAATGAAGAATTTGTGAGTGATAATTCAATGCTTAGCGTATTGCGGTAAAAGTTGCATAAATCGAATACCATACTGAAAAGCTAAAGTGAATGCCCGGAGGCTGCCCTGAGATTGTACATCACATGGTGATTGCATGTCACATCAATTTAAATCTACTTCGGAAATGTTCTCCGTATCGCATTTGAGTGCCAGTTGTTCTGAACTGATTTAAAGCGCGCCATGTTGGCAATGTACATTTATAAATTGTGTGGAGTTTGCCGTGAAGTCTAAACGTCGGCATATGAAGGAGAGAATTATTTACATTGAGCCACATCAACTGTAGGAAACTGTTATTTGCCATTGTTATTACTTGAATCAACAAGCGAAATTGTCGCTCAACAAGTGTTGCTTTTTAAAAATCATCAAACCTTTACCGACATTTTCCAAACCGTACAACGTCAAGCTCCAAACTTCTTTCTTCTTGCTCGCATGCATTCTGGGATGACCGTCTGAGCGCTTACGTATTACGTGGAGGTCACGTTAAGCCCACAATCATCACCATGGTTACATTTGCATTTCCTGTCATGGCGTTTAAGGTGAACTATTTCAAGCAATAAATTTGTCTTTTAAGTCACGTCGGTACTGTGTGCAATAGGTATTACAGACACCATCTTTAAACATCGTATTTGAAGTAATTTATACAAGATTGGAACAAATATTCTGCAAATTATTCACAGGACATTGGTGCTACTTCTTTTATTTTCATTTAATATATTAATACAATTTGTATACACGACTGCAGTGACTACCTCTTTTATTTTAGTTTATTATATTATTAATCACATACAGCAGTAACCATTTATGTGACTTTATTCATTTAGTTATTGAACCTTTGAATGTATCATTATTGAACTGTTAGCATTATTCTATCTACACAGTTGACACATAAGTACTTCTGATATTTTGTGATATTAACGGTATTTAAGTTATTTCTGTTATATAATTCACCACCATTTCACATGTAGTTTGATTACATAATTGATTGAACATGGATTCAGCATCCTCTGTATTACCCCTACCCACATTTTTACAAGGACCTGGACTTCCTGCTATGATATGGAAAGATTGGTGCGAATCCATCGGAAACCTATCTGGAAGCCATAGGTGGAGAAGCTTTCTTACCATCCAGGAAACTCGCTTTATTAAAGCATAATTTAGGGGTTGAAGGCAGAAAAGTCTTAGAAACGGTACCTAAACCTGTACGTGTTGTTTCAACAGTTTTGGAACCAGCTGATAGTGAGGCAAGTGAAACCAGGTCCAATGATACGTCAGTTGATGAATATCTTGCAATTCTAAGAACATTAGCTTCCTCATTCAGATTTGGAGATTTACATGAAGAAATAATTAAAGATAAATTTCTTAACTGTACAAATAACATGAAAATTCAAGAACGACTACTTGATCTTAAAAATCCTTCTTTACAAAAAACGATAGATACTGCTAGAAAAATAGAGAATACATCACACTATGTTAAAGAGTTAAATACTGAACAACAAACCAATAAGGGTGACACTCACAATGTTAATGCTGTAAATAAGGGAAAGAAAGTAGATAATAAAGATGAACAAAAGAATACCAACCATCCTAAACCATTTATCGGAAGAGGTCAGTCAAATTTAAATAGACGTGTATGCTACAGATGTGGAAGTCCTAAACATACTGCAGATTTCATAAAATGTCCGGCTTCCAAGGTTACATGTTTTAAATGTAAAAACTTAGGCAATTTTTCTAAGTTGTGCAAAACAGGAAACAATGGTAACTGGCAACGTTCGGTTAATGTTGTAGAAACACTTAGTAGGGATGAATATTACGATGATGAGGTCGATGAAGATGACATTGAAGTCATGGTAATTTGCGATAACCAGGTAAATGAAGTGTCTGAAAGTTATCATCCTCCTAAATGCGAAGTATTAATCAACCAGTTTGCCACATCATTGTGGGAATATTCATGTTCACCATACACCATTATTAATCGGCACATGTGGGAAACTGTAGGCAAAATTGCCCTGTCGCCACCTGATGTTGAACCTGAAGTTTATTGTGGCATTAAATTACCATTATTAGGATATTTTGATTGTCAATTGTCCTACAAGGGCAGATCTACTCAGGGCAAGGTATACGTGGTAGAACATGGGAGAGCTCTATTGGGTTGGAGGGAACAAAAGAATTTAGGAATCATATTAGATCCCAACCACCCTGACCAAGTATTATTGACCGATGAAACGTTAAAATGGCAAGAAAAATTTCCCAAATTATTTAGTGACAAATTGGGATGTTTAACTAAATTTGAACACAAGATTATCCTGAAATCAAATAGAGTTTCAGTTGTTCATAAAGTCAGGAATGTTCCATTTGTACTACGTAATCAATTAAAGGAAGAACTTAACAGATTATGCGATGCTAAATTTATTGAACCTATAGAAGCTTCAGAATGGCTTCGTCCCATTGTTTTGGCACAAAAACCTAATGGCAAGTTACGCATGTGTGTGGACTTAAGAGACCTAAACAACAATATCTGGATTGATCGCCATCCTTTACCGCGCATAAATGAAATGGTGGCCAGTATCAAGAACGCAATGTACTTTTCCTCAATTGATCTATCGAATGCGTACCATCAGGTCAAATTACATTCTGATTCAAAGCATTTAACTTCTTTTATAACACCTCAAGGTGCGTTTCAATATTTACGAATGCCATTCGGGTTAGCATTCGCTTCAGCAGTTTTTCAAAGGTTAATGTGTAGTATTTTAAAAGACATTGAAATGTGAGAGTATATCAGGATGATGTTCTGATGTGGGGGGATAATTTGCACAGCCATGATGATATTTTTAGAGAAGTTTTAAACAGATTACAAGATGCTAGGATGACTGTATGTGCAGAAAAGTGTAAATTTGGTGTCAAACAAATAGATTATCTAGGCCACACAATTTCAAACGAAGGAGTCAAACCAAAAATGAACTTGTTGGAAGCCATTAAAAAGGCTCCTGCACCTTCCAACAAGGAACAATTACGCTGTTTTCTAGGACTCACAGAGTACTATTCAAAATTTGTGCAACATTTTGCCAGTAAAGTGTATGATTTTAGGGTATTGATGAAAAAAGAAACATCTTTTGTTTGGTCAAATACTTGCCAACAAGCTTTTGACAACTTCAAATCTGACATTGTTAAATCAGTATCCCTGAAACCATATTATGCACATGATTCTTCCATTATTGTAGTAGATGCAAGTGCATAAGCTTTAGGCGCGGTATTAATGCAAAGAAAAGATGGACTAGAACGCATAATAGCCTTTGCTTCACCCACCCTTAAAGGAGCAGAGGCAACTTACTCAGTGATCGAAAAAGAAGCATTAGCATGCTGGTGGGGTGTTGATCATTTCAAAACATTCATTAGGGGTACAGCTTTCGAGCTCAGAACTCATCACAGACCTCTTATTGATATTTTTACCACCAAAGGGTGCATCCAGAGCAACACCTAGAATAGCGAAATGGCTATATTGTTTACAAGAATAGAATTTTCAATTAAAATACGTGCCAGGTCTTAAAAATGTTAATGCTGACTATTTATCTTGTTTACCCTTGCCTCATAAGGACAGTGACTCTCAGGAAGACAAAGAAGAATGGCAGGTAGCAAGCGTAGAAGAGTCTTGCAAGGGTGCAAAAAGTGAGGTAGAGTGGAAACAAGATGTACTTAATGACAATATCTTACAACAAATTGTAACCAAGTTAATTGCTAAGGCTAATTCAGTGATCTTTAATAAGAATGAACTCACAGATTACAGAATAGTATGGTCTGAATTATCTTTCACTGATGGCATTCTCAGAAGAGGTAGCAGACTAGTAGTACCCTTAGAGCTACAGATGAGATTACTAACATTGTTGCATGAGGGTCACAGTGGCACGTCAAGCATGAAAATAAGAGCTAGGTATGATTTTTGGTGGCCAGCAATGGATAAAGATATTGATAGATGTGTACGTAATTGTGTTGCATGCATGTGCAGTGACAAATCTCACAAGTCGCAAGAAGCAACTATTCTACCTACCACTTTTCCTTCTAAACCTTGGGAAAAGTGGCAATTGACATATGTGGTCCTTTTTATGTTACAGGGATAAACAACAACTATGCTATTGTTCTTATGGATTATTTTACCAAGTGGCCAGAAGTAGCTTTTGTAAAATATATCAAAGCTATTAATATAATTGAGTTTTGTGAAGAAGTGTTTCGTAGGGCAGGTTACCCTAATTCTATTTTAACCGACAATGGACTACAATTTATAGCTGATGATGTTACTAAATATCTAACAAGCATGTGTGTTAAACATCTCACCACTGCAGTTTACAATCCAAGAGAAAATGGTCTTGTGGAAAGATTTGCCCAAATTTTAAAGGAATGTTTACAATTAGCCAGTGCAAATGGTGATGATTGCAAGAATGCCGTAAAGCAGATGTTATGGTGTTACAGGCACACACCTCATTCAGCTACTGGTGAATCCCCTTTCAGTCTTCTTAAAGGTTGTGTAGCATGTGGTAAGGTTAGACCTGCATGGATGTGTGACTCGGTTTAAAAAAAAAATATCTAGGGAAGAAATATCGAACAGAGTACAAGATTATCAGAACAGGTATACACACAGAAACAATGACAAAATTAAGAGAAGGATGGTAAAATGTAGTACTGGTGAACAGGTACGTACTCGTTTATTAGGCAGTCAGAAAACAGGTTTATCTAAATGGTCTAGGCCCAAACAGATCACAAAAGTGGATGGCAACAGTGTGTGGGTGAGTGATGGAAAGAGGTGGAAGGTTAGGAGTGCAACCAAGTGTAATAAATTGGAACATGATGCTTGGTCAAAGGATCAGGATTCCGTACCTATCCATAACATACCATCTAACGATCCAGAATGTGAAGTGTCTAAATGTGTTAAGTCCCAACCTGTTTGGATGAAGGATTACGTTAATTCTTAATCTATTTTTTCAGTTTGTTTTACTAGTTCTTGTACTAATTTTATTGTTCAGCTTGTTTTCATTGTTTTGTAGAGAGGAAGATGTTGTATCCTGGCAACTGCATCCCTGACTACCCTGTGGTCAGATGTTAGGTTCACTGGATTCTGGATTGTAGAATCCAGGGACAGTCAGATATGAGCAGTTGCTGAAGGATGAAGTAGCCCTGTGCCCAGAGGTTGTATATAAGAATAAAACATCTTATCTTCAATACAAGCTTCTTGTGAACTTTTTCAAAAGAAGAGATGTGGCAAATATGAGCAGGCCATTTGTTAAAATTAAAACAATTACTATACTGTACTGTGAAGCTGCATATGTATTATTATAGGAACAAGATACGTGATGGAACAGCAATACAAGGGATATGGGAGTGCGAAGAGCAGTACATTACATCCCACCCCCAAAGTAGAACTTCTTATCTGCCTTATTTTAAATGATCTAAGTTGCATTTTCATAGATAAATTCCAAAGAGTAGGAGTGGGTGAAATTCTTGATTTTTTTTCAATTAGTGATAAGCAGATGCAAAACTGCTTCTACTGCAGTTTTAGCATCTGCTTGCCCCAGACTGAAAAGTAAATGAGTGTATGGGAAAAACATCTTGCAGAACAAGCCTTCCTTGTTCTGCACAGTGACAAAGGCACAGAATAAAGAATTCCTGTGCAGTCCAACACTGTCAGGGGCCAGACATTGTAAATACCCTAATGGTAATTATCTTCAGTTAATTAGCCCTTCACAATGCACTTCAAAGCAACTTTACTAGCAAGAAAGCTAGTGTATGGCCTATGTCTGCTAGAGTGCCAGGGGGATCCTGAAGGCAGGTGTGGCACATAGACTTTCATGATGGGGAAGTAGTTTGAAGTGTATTATTAGGTACCTGGGCAATGCATTTACCGTTAAGCAATTAGGTAAGTACATTACCCAAACATTATCAGTGCTTCTAAACGGAAGTATGCTTTCAAGGCTTTGGGCTTTTTTTCCACCCATGGAGCAGCAGATCAGTGACAAATCTTGTTCACAGGGGGCAAAACAAAAACAGGTGTATTTCCTGCATGTTACTTGCGTCTCTGCATTGGGACATTCCCCTGCATGGTGACTGAGGTGCACCCCTTCCCCGAGTGCCCCAGCTGCATGGATATCTGGATCCCTGATACAAATTTTTGGGTCATGGGTGAATATGGATTATGCATGTGCGCCATGACCTAGCATGCCTCACGGTAATGTGCTCTTGTTAGATCAGGAGTGGCGCACCATGGGCTACTGACCTTACCTGCAGTTAAGTAAACATGCATGGTGTTGGCAGTATATATGTTTTGTGATTAGCAGCAGCTACAAATGCTTCTACCTGTGTCACAAGAGTGAAGTCTATTGGCCCACTCATGTTTCATGTTTCATAAAGCTTTATTCTGAACATTTAATAAATATGTCCATAAAAGCACATACAGTTACAAATACAAACAACTATTGGCCCACTCATATAAAGTTGTGCTGCTCTGTCCTCATCTCACCCTGTCCGTCAGTCAAAAGTACTTTATTCGGTTAATTTAAAACCATAAAAGCATACTATGGAATACATAAAATTAAGTTGTAAAACCATGAATCACAATAAAAAGTTTCAGACATTGGATGCATATCAAACAGATAATTAATTCTTTTTTTGGATGTTTTCTTAAAAACCACTGGTCCAATTAAACACATGATTAAATTTAATTAATTCAAACTAGATCATGAAAATCAGTTGCTTTTTCTTGATTTTCCTCCTCAATCTAACTGCTGCTGTAAGAAAGCTAGCTATACTAAAGGTCTCCCACACTTTAGATACCAGCTGCAAATAGAGAGGTGCTGGCTTGACTTGCAAGAAACCTTTATCTTTTAAAATTGGGAGAATAAACCGCTTCCGAATGTGCAAAAAATGCTCACAAAAAAAGATAAAGTGCATTGGGTAGAAAAGTCGTCACAGGAACATACCGCCAAATCCTCCACCATTTTTCATCCCGGAGGATCAGCGAGAAGGAAATAAAGTTGATTCAACCTGAATCTGACCAGAAGAAAACGGTGGTTGGGATTTGTAACAGTATTCAGGTATGGTTCAATTGCACAAGATGTTATTAACAATTGGTGAGCTTTTACGGTTGGTTTTACCAACTCCTTTTCTTCTCTATCCATGGCAGCCATTAACAAATATGAATACTTCGCCCATTTTATATCCCCTTTCACCAACTTATCAGGCAAGTTAAATATCTCTGGTCGACGCAATTTCCCTGTCAGCCTATGGACATAACTCAGCCAGGGGATACGATTCGCTTGATCAACAGCCAGGCAGTCTCTTAATACTTCATGGTTCAACTCTAATTCAGGGATTAACCAAGTAGAGATCCACTTCAGGAGAGGTGCAATAGCAAATAAATCCTCCAGAAAGCCAGCTCCAAACTACTGATGGACAATGTAGCCAGATGTGGATTATGAGACAGTTAGAAGGTTTTTAAAAAACTTGTTCTCGACAACTTGAATTTCCTTGCGTCATCTCACCCTTACCCTACACGGTTATTGTGTGAAGCGCTAGACAGCATGTGATACTTAGATGTGAGTGCCAGGATGCACATGTGCGTGTGCATGATGCATTACGTGGAGGCCTGAGGCTTCCATTTTGCTATAACTGGGCTGAAAGGCTAGCAGAGTGAAGGGCTACAACCCACATACAGGAGATGTGGATTTCTGAAATTATTGAGGGGTGGGATGGGAACACACATCCTGGAGGACGGAGAGCCAAGCATCCTCTTTGCAGAGCAAAAGTTACTTTGATTCTAGGAAGAGTTACTGAGTAGTCGGGCTTGGGCTCATCATCAGGAAGAAGTTAGGGCTGAAAAGGTTCACCAGGAGATCATGAAAAAAGGGAAGGGAAGGCTTAGGCCTTTGAAACTTTAGGAGGTACCGTCCAATGGAGGCTGACAGCCAGATATGATCCCCATTTACTTCCTTGGCCTGTGTTGTAGATCAGCCATACTTGGAGCCCCTCCTGCTTGGCAGACTGTCAAGGACAAAGGATAGTGTTAATATTGATGTTTATGTACTCCCCCTGGTATGGTCAGACCACGCCGCAGTTATCTTTACTACGAAAACCCACAACCCTAATCCGCCTCAGTGTAAAGCCCACACTCCCAAGAGCACTAGAGCTTGGAAAAACATAGATATCCCTCTACTTACTCATACCCTCACTACCTCTCTTTACGAGGCTTGCTCCAATCCTAGCTTAGTATCCAACAAGTACCAGGACTGGCTTCAGGACGCTCTTAACTCTGTAGCTCCGATCAAATCCATCTTTCCAAATCGAACCACTCCTTCTGTGACATGGTTCACAGAGGACCCTAGACTCCAGAGACAGTACTGTAGGAACCTTGAGAGACGCTGGTGTAAACACTACAAGCCTCAGGACAAACAAACCTATAAGGATGCACTAGCTATATATAAGCGATCCATTGTTACGCACAAGAGCACCTTCTTCCTATCCCAAATTGAGTCTGCCCAGAACTCCGCCAAGAAGTTGTTCCAAGTAGTCAATACCCTTTCCAATCCCCCGACTGATCCTTCTATCGAGGCATCTCAAGATCTCTGCAATTTTTTAGCCATATTCTTTGCCACCAAGGTCACCACTATATATTTAGCTTTCTCCTCTCAAACCCACCCCAATGCTTCCGACCCTAACCCCTCTCCTACACCCTCCTGCCCTACCTTCTCCAATTTTCACACAGTCTCTGCCAAACTGATTAGTAAACTCATTGTCTCCATCAGGTCTGGGTCTCCTCTAGACCCTTGCCCACCTTCCATATTTAAACTCCTAACTGAGTTTATCACGCCTCCACTCACTGACATCTGTAACTCCATGTTTCTTACAGGTTCCTACCCGGAAGTCTAGAAAAAAGCAGTTATTAAACCTCTTCTAAAAAAACCTTCCCTTGACCTCTCCGAATCATGCAACTATAGACCCATATCTTGCCTCCCGTTCCCTGCCAAGATATTTGAAACACTCATGAACCATCAGCTCTCTGAATACATTAATCAACACCACCTCCTAGACGACACCCAATTTGGGTTTAGGCAGGGTCACGGTACAGAAACTGCCCTGATAAAGGCTACTGATGAGATCAGGGCAATCCTAGATTAAGGGGGGGTGGCGGTCCTCATACTTTTAGACCTATCCGCTGCCTTTGACACAGTCGCTCATTCCACCCTGATCGACAGTGTCGCAACCTTAGGGATTGACCACTTAGCAAAGGACCTCCTTGCCTCATTCCTGGCCAACCGCACCCAAACTGTGAAACTGGACGCTTTTTATTCGCCCATTTTTACATTTCCGTGTGGGGTGCCCCAGGGATCATCGCTGAGTCCGACACTATTTAACATATATGTGTCGGACTTGGCGAGGGTCATAAAATCTCATGGGCTGAGTTTAACCACCTATGCTGACGACACCCAGCTGGTGCAGCTGTGCATAAGGATGGTGCAGCAGTTGCATCCAGATTCCAGGAGGGTATGCTAGCTATCAGCGCCTGGAAGTCGAGTAACTGCTTAAAGTTAAACTCAGACAAGACCGACGTCATGACCTTTGGCAACCTTTCCCCTGGATGGTCTTCCACTTGGTGGCCAATCGAAATAGGTTCCCCACCTGAACCGGTCAGAAACCTCGGGGTCATGTTCAATGAAAAACTGCTATTTCATCACCATGTAAATACAGTGGTATCCGCCTCCTTTTACATGTTAAGGAAAATTAAGAAGTTACTCCCATACCTACCAGCATCTGCAGGAGAAACCCTTATTACCACTCTTATCTTCTCCAAATTGGATTACTGTAACGACCTCTTTCTTAATGTGTAAAAACAGGTCCTAAACAAGCTTCAATCGATCCAAAATGCGGCAGCCAGACTCCTACTAAACATCCATAAATACAACTCCATCACCGCGGCCAAACGTCAACTTCACTGGCTGCGTGTCAGAAGCCGGATCAAATTCAAAGCGCTCTGTATTGCCTACAAAGCCATTCAAAATTCAGGACCTCGGTTCCTGAAGAACGCTTTTCGCATTTATACCCCCATCAGACCCCTCCGCTCATCTACTATCTGTCTCCTACCAGTCCCACGTACAAGAACCTCTTCCTGGGGAGACAGACGTTTCCTAGCTGCCACCCCAAGGCTCTGGAATACCCTTCCTCTCTCCATCAAATCTAGTCCCACTCTCACAATCTTCCAGACACCTGAAAACTTGGCTCTTTAATCAATGATTCCTCTTCAGCGCTTTTACTGCCCGTATTCGCCGCATCTCTCTGGAAACGTGTGTTCATCGAAGCTGCCTGCTGTTGCATCACCGGAGAACCGCAACACCATTGTGAGAGTCACCATCGCATCACCTGAGAAGCCTGTCGCGGGGCCTGTCACGGCTCCAAAGTACAGAGTTGTCGCAAGGCTGCCAGGGCATCCACTCATCATCATTGCATCACCACATCAAGGGCGCCATCTTCTCGCATGCAACCGGATCATCACATCGCATCAAGGCACCATCTTGCGCACCGCAACGGGCCCGCAGGCCGAGAATCTACCATCACCCCTGGACCAGTAAGGATCACGACGCATGCCCTACTCTGCGCAAGCATTGAGGCCCGACGCATCATCTCTCCAGATCACGGAACCAACACATTTCCCTTTTGCAAGCCTTTTGTTTACGTTGCGTTACGCATCCAGGAACTTTGTTGAGAACTTTGTCGCATCTATCATCAACTCGAACGAAGTAACTTTGATCATCTTTAAAGCAATCTTAAGAGTAGTATTGTGGATTTTTGTTGTTTGTGGTCTTGTGTTAGGTCTATATAAAGAATACTTATTTTTATAAAACCTGTGTTGTGTCCATCTGTAGTGTTTTCACTGTATTACTGTGTATATTCACAAATGCTTAACATACTGCCTCTGAGATAAGCCTGTCTGCACCCTAAACAGGATCGATGAATTATTTTATGGTGCTTCACGAAATGTCTAAAAAGAAGCTTAAAACAGTCTTACTGTGAGTCAGTCCTCAGACCCGTTTATGTGTGCAGTACTCCTGGTCACAGCTTTTAATTAAACCAACTGCTCCTGTTTTGCCAAACACCTCCTGTCCTTGTTTTTTTCAAAGTGAAATCATATTTGAGAAACAATAGGGCAGATAAGAGGGTACGTCAAAGGAGTTGACACCCACATCCTGAATTTCAATGGACCAGACGCTAAATCACATCTGTATCTGGATTTGGGATCAAAAGGTGGGAGCATGCGTCTCACAAGTTGTTCAACAGCACTGTACCTCAGGAGAGTAGATCATCAAGACTTCTAGCTCCTGGGACCAGGACTAGGGACCAAGATCTGCTAGTTCCCTGCTCTGTGAGAGGCCATCACCCAGGACCTCAAGACCACTTGCCCCGAGAGCCTGGAGCACCAGTCTTCTGCCTGCCTGTCAGCCCGCCAGAACCAGTGGATCCTGTGAGGAGGAGGGAAGTCCCTTCAGGGAGTAAGACACAGTGGGGATCCTGCTGAGTAGATCCCAGTGAGCAACGTGTGAGATGCCCTGTCCGGTCAGGGCCACTACACAAATGTAACAGCTACCCTTGTGTGTTAGGAGAGTGCCACTGTGAAGTAAGGGCTGTCTCTCCTAAGCAGAACCAGTTGGCAACCGTCGTATGTTAGATGGGGGCTACTGTGAAGTAAGGGTTCTTGCACTTGTGCAGAGCCAGTCTGAGACTCCGGTATGCCTGAAGGGGGCCTCCATGAACTAAGGATGGGGACATAGTGTAGTAAGGGCTGTCCCCCCTGTGCGGAACCAATCAGCGACCCCCCCAATGGGCCAGGAAGGAGCCAACACTGAGTCATGGCTGTTGCCCTGGAAGGTTTTGCCCAGCCTGCTGCTAGGAACGGGTATTGATTGCAAGGAGGCATGGAAAAGGATGTCCAACACAAACATGGGCTATCTGGAGACTCAGAAGACTCAGGAGGCCCAATGCATCATCGGGGAAAGATGGCAAGAGGTCTTGGACCCTCAGCATCTGGAGACAGAAGCCTGCAGAGACATGCGCTGTTCCTCTTGCACTTGTCATCAGAATGGGTAAGATTGTTCAAGGGCAGCAAATTTGTTGGGAACTTGCATGAATTCGGCCTGTGCCGCTGCTGAAGTTGACTTTTAAAACCAAACTCAGTCACAGGTGAAATAGGATCGGCCACATCTGTAAGTCACCTCCGGTATCAAATGGGGAATAACAGCGTTTCTAGAAGGGGCAGAGAAACTCCGGAATACAGCCTATAACAACTCTAGAGCGCCAACCTTAAGAGACTGTGTATATTATTTAATGTGTTTCCTCTATGTTTTGTGCGCTTATATTAGAATACATTTTTTTTCATAAAAGCAAGTATTTGATTGTACAATCAATTTATTTGGATTACTGTTTGTACTTTCAGTCTCGAGGATATGTATGCCTCACACCTACCTTCCCTCAAAGAGCCTTGGACTGCTCAACAGACGCTGCCATCATAAGAATTCTGTTCGCCTGTGTTTATGGGTGACTTCATGTCTATTGGTCTGTGTGCATGGGTATCATTTTTTCAGTGTTGGTGGTGGTAGGAGTGTTGGTTTGTGCCTGCAAGGATGTCTGTAGGTCCACTATTCGCATACATTTGTCATCTGCGTCAACGTGGGCGGGTACTGTTCAAAAGTGACACCTACTGGCTTTTTCAATGCTTGTTAATAATCAAACTGTTAAATATTTATGATACTAAGCACCAAATTGCTTTCTTTTAGATATACTGAAGAGTTTTCTTAAGAGTTTTGAGTCCCTGATAGTTTTTACATAACAGCATCCCTTAAATCTAACCATCTGGTTTCCATGGAAACAAGGGGCAGGTGCACCAAGGTCAAAGGCGGACAGAGTCCAAGTGAGCCATATATTCCAGAAGCGGACAAGCACCACACCTCCCTTGCTTTTCAAAGGCACCATCAGAGCCATATGTATGCAATACCAAGCGGCTGCTTTTAAATGTCACGTCTTTCAGAGCAGGAACTGAAGCTGGAAGCAGCTCTATAAACCTGCCTGGCTGCATGTTTTCTGCAGCTGAAGACGATCAATCATTTGGACTCCAGGGGCTGTGAGAAAAGGAATGAAGAAATGAATAGTTTAAAAAAAGAGCACTCGGAAAAAGGAGAAGGCAGAGCAGAATTGTGAGATGTAAATGATCAAACGCCATTCCCATCTGGTGGGCTGCTCGGTGCCATGTGTGAAGTAGGTTCAAGGTCCCAGTTCAGCTCGCAGTCAGCAAACCACCTTATGAAAAACAGGTACTCACGTTCCACAAATCGCGATGAACTGAGGAAATGTTATTTAAGAGATAAAATCTGATTTTGACTCTAGTCAGGGTTGAACAGGTAAACCACCTTCCTCGATACTCAGGTGGTAGGAATCCCGAGATGCCAGGAAAAGCTCAGTAACATAGTGGCTCAGTAATGGTTAAAGGTTGTGCGCCAACCATTTACCCACCACGACTCTGCCCTTACTGATCCCTAGTCAGATCCCTAACTCAGGAAAACCATTTCAGAAAGCAGCTTAAAACATTGATATATTCTCTTCCTGATGATTACGTAATGACCTTCATCTAGTCTTCTAATTTTTAACTTCTGCACACTGTCTATTTAGCGCCAGGATGCTCCTTTCAGAGCGATTGTTGCGCTTTAGAAATACCATAAATACAAAATACAAATACAAATACTGCCACCTCCAACTCCACTACCCCCAAAACCCCCACCCACGAATCACTCACCTCACCTGTGTCCTTTTCGCTACTTTTCACTACACTTATGGGCAAAGCACTGTGAATAGGTTCATTCATTTTCAGAAGGGGGCTTCAGTGGATTGCCAGTACAAGACCAATTGTGGAAGGTAACTTGTAATTACTGATACATCCTTTTCTGCAGACTGATTTGGAGATTGAAAAGCAAAGTGTTTTGTAAGAGTACCAGAACCTTAGCCACCGCGTACCCAGCCAGATTCTTCAGCACTTCATTTAACACAAAAAAAAGCGAACTGATGTTCTTTGTCAAGCCTTTCTGTTGGGCCACAGTAAATATTCTCCTGGCTGCCTGCAGAACACACAGTGTGAACGAGGAAGTCCAAATTGGCTAATAAAAAACTCAGGCATTAGGCGACTTAAAGAATGATCGATGGCCTCCCTGAGAAAAGATCCACTGAGCTAGACAAGGGTCTTTGTTGCAAAATGGATAAAGTCTGGGAACCAAACATTTTAGAACTAAGAGGGACCGCCATAATAATTAAGTAACTGGGTGACTGTTTAAATTCACCAATTACGTTGTGAATCAGTATGAAATAAGTCATAGACTCAGGGCACCCTGACCAGTTCAGGAACACTGTGTCTGTTTAGAGAAGGAGATTACCCATTTCAGGAAGCCCAGATATTGGGACCTACCCCCCAGCCTGGAACGACTTCCGGTGACCCGCCGCACTAGGAACTCCTCCCGCCCATACAGACCATGCATGCAACCTTGGCGTCATACTGGACTCATTGCTCTCAATGAACCGCCAAATCAATGCAGTATCCTCATCCTGTTTCCACACGCCTCGCCTACTTCGAAAGACTTTCAGATGGCTCCCCACAGAATCCAGAAAGACGGTCACCCATGCACTCATCACCAGTAGACTGGGCTATGCCAACGCACTCTATGCCAACGTCAACCAAAAACAGCTCAGGAAACGACAGAACGTCCAAAACACCGCAGCCAGACTGGACCTTGACATCCCCCGCCGCAGCCACATGACACAACATCTCCGACAACTCCACTGGCTTTCTATCAAAAGGAGAATCACCCTCAAGCTCCTCACACATGCCTACAAAGCTCTCCATGATGCAGGACCAGAATATCTGAACCACTGCCTCGCCTTCCACACACCCGCCAGACAACTCAGCTACACCCAACTCAACATGGCCTCCATCCCACGGATCCACAAGACCAAAAATGGAGAAAGATCCTTCTCCTACCTTGTCGCCAAAATCTGGTACACCCAGCCCCTCCACCTCAGGCAATCCACATCATTGACACAGGTCAGGAAGGACCTCAAGACCTGACTCTTCAACCGAACCTCCACACCCAGATGGATCAGCAGCCCCACCTTCCAACACCTTTAGACCCTCATGGGTGAGTAGCCATGCCTTACAAATCCCTGATTGATTTATTGCCAGAGTGCTCACTTTCAATTATGCATGGAGCCAAATGATCCACTGTTGGACCAAGGTCTAAACAGGCGGGAAATGTCTACACCTTGCAACCGGTAGTAAATTCTGAGACCACATCGCTGCAAGAAGGAATCTCAAAACATCTTGCATTTTACATCAAAACTCTACTCCAATTCCCCACACATATGCATCTGCCATTGACTTCTAGATGCCATTGATAAAACTTGGAAACTCCTTGGAATGTGAATGTCCCATGCATGGCTCAGGGGAGTATGCACCCCATTCCCGAGTTCCCCTTAGCAAGTCTCTGTGGCTTTTGTATTCTTTTTTGTAGCTTGACTACACATACATATCAACTGCGGAAGACCTGTGATCAGATGAAGCAGGATTCTCTGACATAGGAGGGGCTTACCAAGTGCCCTCTTCTTAATGAAGAATGTCTTCTGTCCTCTTGATGGACTGGGAAATACTCGTAGTGGGGACTGAAGCAGGTAATTCTATCATTCTGGCAGGCCTTTTTCTTGCTACCTATATAGGTAAAGACTAGTTGACTAGTGGTCACGACTGCTGAAAGAATGGTTCAGCCAGTCCCTTCACTCAAGTCCTGTGCTCCATCTATTTGTGGAATGGGGGGTACATGCCTATTTATAATGTGTTGTATGGCAGAATGAGCACATATATGTGCATATGTGACTGCAGAAACACAAAACTCCATCTTGGATCTCATATTTAAAAGTGGTTCACAAAATGGAAGATGTAGAGAGCTTCCTTGACAGGGAATATAGATTGGAGGTAGTCCCTATAATATTCCTGAAGCCTTGTGTTATGGACCTGGGTCCAGTGCAAGGAGGTTTTAGGATGTCGCTAATGTAAGGACAACCTCTGCCTCATTTCTGCTCTCATTTTCCACCCAGGCTTAACTGACACCCATGTTGCAGCCTGTCAAATGCCAAAGATAGGCACTCTGAGAGTCAACACAGTGACAGCAGACTTAGCCCTGGTGGAACCGGATCTCAGATTTCTGGGGGCTGCTTTTTGGCCACTGCAGTATAGATCTTGATGAAGAGGACTATCCACCTCTATAGGCTGTGCTTCTGCATAGCCTTGCCTTTCTTCACCCTGAAGAACGCCACAAAAAGCTGATCATCCTAAATCAATTTCTTGGTACGATTAATGTAAAAGGTTAACGCCCCTATGTGGTCCAGCCCACGGGACCTCTTCTCCTCTTTTGAGAGGTTAGGGTGAGCAAAGAATGCAGGCAGGGTGGTGAATTTCCCTACTTGAAAGTGAATAATGAATTTTGGTAAAAATGCACCAGAGTCCAACCTATGTGGAAAAAAGGTAGTGTATGGTGTTTGCACCAAAGTTGCCTTGAATTCACGCATGTGATGAGCTGACATAATTGCCTATGCCTACCTTGAACCACAGGTAATGTAAGTGGGACTGCAGGGTGATTATATGAAGACACACATTTTACAGATAGAAGGAAATCATCCAGTCACCGGGGTGCATGGCAGACATCATTTGGGCCAGAATGAGCATTTTGCATTTGGACTTCCACAGGAAGGTATTCAGAGTTTGAAGGGCCAAAATAGGCCAGAGACCCTCATCCCTTTTTAGCACAAAGAAAAAATAACAGTAGCAATCTTCTTCTCTTCGCGAGTCCAGTAACCCCTCGATAGCACTCCTGCATATGAATGGGCAGGTGATTTTGTGAGATTTTCTGTGATGTGGGCGGAATGTTTGACGGGGCAAAAAGAAAAGGTAGGGCATAGCCATGTAGAACAATTTGAAAGACCAGTCTTTTGGATGTGATAGATCCCTATGCTGAGAGGAAGTACTGTATCCGGTCTCTCCCCAGTGGATGGGCATCTACCACTAAGTGCAAACTAAAACAGTTTGGTGGTCGTTGCAGCCAGCAGGGGAGGGGGAGTCAGAGGACAGATGTCCCTGCTGTTCTGTGCAATGCCTGCCAGACCAATGTCCAGAGCCTCCAAATGACAGGGGTGACTGCTGAACTGGTTGGGGAGATTGTATTTAACTATACACCAATCCTTTGAAATAGCCTATAAACATTTGAATTGGTGTGGAAACTTATTAGCAGTGCTCCCCAAACAAAGGAGGCATGCCATGGCTCTACTTTACTGAAAGCACTCCAACATATATTCTGTGTTTTCATGTGAAAGGCATGAGCAATCAAAAGATATATATCTGAGAGAGGCTTGTACATTGCCAGAAAATCCTGTGGAGACCATTTATGCATATAAGCAAAGCACAACATTGGTGTCAACTACCCTCCTCTGGCAATCTGTAGTATCTAGGTCGGCACAGACACCATAATTGGACATGCTTAGTTCATCATGAATTTTCTGGTCCAAGAAGGTCATAAGGACTACCCTGACCACTGTCAAGATCTTGCTGGCCATGACCCACAGGGTATGCATGTAGTAACTTAATAGACAGACAGTGTTAACTGAACTCAATGCAAGACTGGCGAAAGACAACATACAATTGCCAAAAGCGTAAGTTCTCTTGTACTCCTAATTCGTAGGACCTGCACATTGTTTGAACAACATAAACTAAGGGCTTGGTGTCAAAACTGATTCCAGACACCCCCAACAGGTTATGTTGGCCTACAGACCAGCTAACTCACAGTGCCACTGTAAGCCCCCTAACCTACCAGGGAGCGAATAGTTTTTAACAACCACTGTACATGACAACCCTAATTCCACAAGAATAGCGGAAACAATATAGAATCTTTCGCTCAGTCACTTGTGCTTACTTATTCTCAGAGGATTATACAGAGAATACACAGGGGGGCATTTTCAATTATATTTATTGAACCATTGTTATTCTTGCCTAAAAAAGATGTGCTCCAATTATTAGTAGACAGAAGCAGCATATACAAGCAGCATATAAACAAGGGAGTAATCTAGCGTACACCTACCATGCAGACACTACACTAAGTGTACCTAGAGTGTGTGGTGGTGTAGAGCCTAGAATCACTCCAAGGGACGATCCACACCCATTACCTGATCGGATAGAGTGAAGGACCCCATCTTGATCATGAACTGGACACCCCCCACAGGATGACAGACCACTGCATGGTGATTTCTTCAGAATGCAAGGACCCTTGGTGTCAGCAGAAGTCCCTCCATTACTAATATATTGGGATGCTCGTCTTTTTTCATAGAAAGCAGCCTAGCGATGTATAGATAGATTTGTGATTCTGTGGATATGTAGTTAGCCCTGTTGCGCCATGGATGAAGATTGTGATGACATTTGTACATAGTAAGGAACAAGACCTTGTACATGATGTTCAGGGCTTTGTGATCATGTTGTGCAAAGCTAGATGCAAAACATGTTTAGTTTCAGAGAAACGAATCCAAAATTTCCAAGCATTCATGTATGTAAAAGGTCACAAGTTGGAAATGTTTCTGTGAAGCCAATGTAAGAAATAGGCTGCTTCTCTACATGGGCCTAACCTGGGAATATAATACCCACTCCTCATACTAAGGGTCAATATCTAAAAATCTATCTAAAAAGCCAACAGATAGGTTTAAATTTTTTTTTTAAAAACCACTCTTTAAAAGCATTTAAACAAATGCTTTCCAATAAATTATGTAAAAAGTATTATATTATTTGAGATCCTAGACACTTAGAAAGCCATGGTGCCTAGAAAAAGAAAATACAGTTTTGGTACACTTTGTTTCAAACAAACAAAATTGTTCCCACACAGAAAAAGGCCAATTGTTTATGTGTTCCAAGTGGTAGATGCATTGTTGTTGCCCACATCCACAGACGTTCCCAGAGGCTCACCCTGTAGCATGGTTCTGGAGCAAAGGGGATTCCATCCAGTTCCCACAACAGCAGCTGAGGGAGGCATTGTGTCCCAAGTTGTCCATAGAGCCGTTGTTCACATTACTCCGAGCTGAAGCATCCAAGGGTGACTCTAAGAATGTGTATACCATCAATGGAATATGCTAGGGACAGCAATAAGCATGGGCCTTTAAGGGGGTCCATCAGTACTTCAATATCCGGTGGTGCAACCAATTCTGATCTGAGACATATAACTAGGATGCGTTCTTGGCTGCAAAGCAGGCAGCAGAAGTTAGGTTGAATACAGTCTACCCAGACCAGCCTGAACGACAAGAACCAGTGCTCATTTTGTTCTTGTTGTTGAGGTGTGCGTATCATGCGTTCACAACAATGCAGCACTAGCAGTACTCTTTCCATTCCGAGTTAAACTGGGACCTCCATTGCGCAGCAGATATAATAAAATCAGTATTCTCCCCCACACAAGTAGCAGGCCAAGCGGGAGCCCTCCAAAAACGCCCAGCAAGGAGTGTATGAAAGATGGTATAACTATATTGTCTGAAAGGTGCTCACCAAACCAGAGCCACTACATTAAAAAAAGTGACCTATTCCTTTTGCATCAGGGATGTGAAAGATACAATGGACCAGCTCCTCAAAATTAAGCGGGAAGGTAGTGTGGAGTAGTGTCTGTATCTCAGACGAGGACCTTGCAACCTAGAGATCAAACGTCATTTTGGCTGACGTTAAAGCCACATCCTTCTATAAAAGCATGGCTTTCAGTTTGTTTAGGGAGTCAAATTTTATGTCGGGAACATTTATTGAAGGCCATAGCGCTGCCTCCCTAACTGTGCAGGCTGGTGGAAACAGGGCTTTTGTACAACAAATGACTATGGAATTAAAGGTCACTAGATAAGTGATGCCCCGTACCAATCTGCAGCAACCTTGATCATTCAGGATCAATGGCTCCTATTCGAGAGCAGTCTAAATACAGGATGAATCACGGCAAACCAAAGAACTGCTTAAGGTGTCTTCACTGTCGGAGCTACTAGGAAAAATGTCTATGTCTCCATTACTGCATATAAATCTGAATGGTATCTCCCAATACTCGTGTACATATCATTCACCTAGCGCTTCATATCTGCCTACTTGTTGGTATTGGAGACTATATTGGAACTGAAAGGTCGTGAACGGTAGGCTGATGGAACCATGGATTATCCAGTCAGTGGATAGTGTTTCAGCATCGGTGAAAGGTAATTAGTCTAATTTTTCAGTGTGCAACATAGTATATTTTGCACTGATACAGAGCCATTTTCATCTGTTTTTCTGTTAAATAATATGAGGAAAACAGATTTGTACTATTTATGTAACGCCATGGCATGTGACAAGAACGTAAAATTTGTAACTTCCAGCTCAATATTACTATTGACCATAATTGTGACTGTCCATGTTGTACTGTAGACGTCATGTTGTATTATGTCAATTGTGGAAGATGTGATGTTGCCCAGTAAATAAATTCTGGATAATAAAGTAGTCATACCATTGTCAACCACAGCCATAGCCTTTTCTAAATTAGCCCTATCAATCTCACACAATCTCTCAGCAGCTTTTTGTTGAGAAATATTTCTCAGTTCATTGCATATTCCATAGAAAAAGTGCTTTTGATGTGGGTTCCAGGAACCTAGTAAAAAATCCCTGAGATCCATGTCATCAGAATGAAGGGACAAGTGTTATTTCACCTGGGAGAGTGTTAAGGTTTTTTGCCAATCTAGGAATAACTTCCCAACATTAAATGACATCACCACCTGAGTGTTCTGTTTGTACATATTGTTGATCAGGTCTATTGGTCCTAAACCCTTCAGTGTTAACCAGGAATCTAGACTGACAACCGTTTGTGTCTACAGGCCGTACCAACCCTTCCAAATGGAGTCTGATAAATTAAAAGAACCATTATGTATCATGGCGCCCAGTGTATCCTCACTAATGTGTGTAACGTGCTGCCAGTTATCAAAATGTGAGGATGTGGGAATACATGGCGTGTTCAAATCTTTTATTTTCTCTATACCCAGACATGAAGTTTGTTGCACTATCTTGTTCAGGAAAATTATTTGATGTGGTATGAGGCACGCTCTAAATAAGGCCTCCCTTTCCTGAACCTGCTAATCTTTTGTCCCTCAGACAGACTTTGTGTCTAGTGTGTCTTTACAAAGTCAAAACCCTGTATAGACAGTTGAGAAATAAAGAAAGCAGAGTATATCAACTTAGTGTTTGTTAGCATATTTTTCTTTGCAAGTGTAGGTGCAAACCTATAGTAATATGAGGATGGGTCAGATTATTCAAAACCTTGAACTACCCTTTGGAGGTGTTGGCAGTGTTCCCATTGTGTGTAATTATAAACTGTGCGTGGGATACTGGCTTTCTGTAATAAATAGGTCACCGTAATACTGAGAGCAGAACATGTCTCCAAAATTACTTGTACCATCATACAATTCATTGTTTGAAAATGCAGCTGATTGTTCTAAATCTGAAAGCAAATTATGCACAGTTTCAATGTCTCAATCATCAAAGAAAGCACTAGAGGTAATGATGTCATTTAAAGAAATTTTGAGCAAATAAGCAATTTTTAAAAGTTCAGTAGGACCATAAACATCACACAATACCCTGTCCCATACAATTCCTTCAGGAACTGCAACCGCTGTAATGTTCACCAAGGACAAGCCCATAGCTGCCAAGGTTTCAGATTGCTATGTGTGACATTTTCATAAATTCAGTGGAATTATGAGTGACATTTGAACGACTATGAGTGACACTCGCGAACAAAATCAGGCGAAGTTTACCTAGACTGAATAAATGCTACAAATAACCAAGTGTTAACTGCACACAATCCCGGTGAGAGCACATTTCCATACATTAATCTCTCCTGTTGCGTTAGTTTGTACTGTGCACAACATGAAAATAGCCTTGTGTTTAGTTTGTTTGTCTGCCTCATGCCTGTACTCCGCAATGCTACAAAGTGTGCTGTGTATGAGGCTGTGTGTGTGTGTCTTAACTCAGCACGGGGCATGAATAGTGAAGTGAAGGTCACAGGATGCGTGTGGGGCTATCCTAGGTAAGTAATAAGGCACACAAAGTAAATGTCTTGGCCTCCTTGCTCCTCCCTAGCAACTAATCAAGTACCCTCCGTCTACTCCATGGCTTTTCTGTCCAGCGTGCACCCCGGCCGAGTCTCCCAGGATGTGAGAGGCCCCATCTCGTCAGCTGCCTAATAAATAATCAACAACACTCAGCTGACTCGAGTTGCCAGAGCCACCACAGACTGTCATTGGGCAAGCCTCGGGAGAGGGAGGCTGAGGCATGGTACATGTATAGTTAGTTCGAAACATAAATTCAAAGAGAGGTGGGTTGTCATTGCGCGTTATGATTTTGAGTTTAAAAAAAGCTGCACTTTGTGCAGACATGTAACGTAGTGCTGCCAACACAGTAAATAAGCTGGTTTTTGTTTGATACTCACCAAAATGGACACTGTTGGCAGGCAGAGGTTCCAAATTCTAGCAAGCAGAACAAACGGAACTTTAAATTAACATGCTACATCAATGAATTATTGTAAGCATCCAGGGCTTGCCTTGCAAACACACTTACTTCATGCACCCAAGAGTGCTGCTGCATTTCCGTCGGCAGCCTGTGGCTTCCGCTTGTCTGGTGACCGTCTGCCCGAGCTCGCTCTGGCCTGCTCAGTGTGAGCTGAGCTGCAGTCAGGGGTCTCTGATCGGCTTTCTCGGGTCGCGGGCACCTGAGTCAGCCACCTCCCAGACCACGGTGGCCCCCGTGAATTCCTCGGAACGTTTACGTACTCCATAGTAGACTCCTCACAGTATGATATCATTATCAGTTACCAAAAACTTTGTTGCTCAAAACGCAAATCTTAAAGCTATATTATAGAGAGTCATTGGTGTTCAATAATATGAATCTATCTGTAAGAAAGGACAAAAATCTACTGAATATATCCCCCTAAAGGGAGAAATGTTGGAATAAGCCTCCACGTTTTCAGTTATGTATATGAATGAATGAATGTTGGATTTATAGAGCGCGTGGTTACCCTGGAGCGTCCCAGCACTTACCACTGGGGAACCCGTCCTGGCTTTCCCTGTGGGATGGTCCCTTTACTGGGCATTCCCAAGGTGCAGCCAGGCATCCCCGGTGGTGATGGGGCCGGAGTGGAGATTAAGCAAGCTATTGCCCAGAGTTGCCCAGAGTTGCAGCCTGGGACCCCATGGTTAGAGTGGCACTGAGGCGAGATTTATCGGGCCCGCTGACATTGGTCCTGCACCCGGCCGTGTCGGGAATTGAACCCTGGTCCCGGGCCGACCTCTGCCTCTGGGTCTGCCGCCTCTGACCGTTGAGCCACACTTCTCCACATATATAATGGTATTTGGTTACCAAACTCAGTAGGAGTGTGACTGATGAATGAATAATGGCTTCAGTGGAATATGCCGCACGCGCTATTACAAAGCACATTTTCACAAAATAAAAGCAGAGAATACCTCACTCCACTTACTCTTTGCTTTAACAATCCGGATTCTACTGTGGGCCGCAGAACGCTGTCCGGGGTCATTCACACAGGGCTGCTCAGCTCTGCACAGCATGGACTGTGGTGTGCTGCTGGTGGTGGGCTTTTGTGCCTGGAACCACACCGACTGGCGGATGGTACCGGTGGGATGAAATATTTTGATTAATAGTGGCAAGCTGCCTGTGCCGCTATATTGCCAGCAACCAAGGGTCTTGAACTGCCGCTAGCTCGGCACGTGATGCGCGCCGGTGGCAGGACGTCATGCCGCTTATTGAAGAGACTAGAGTGTGTCTGATAAAACAGTCCTGACCTCACCCCCTCACTGACAAAGATTCCTCCTAGCCCTTGGACGCACTGACTCCTGACGTCAGTCGCAGTACGTCAAGGTTGAAAAAAGCTTGTTACATTGTTACGTGAGCAAGCTAGCAGCCTGAGCCAAGCCCCAAGCCTGCTGCGATCAGCGCGAAATACTGAAATCTGAGTGACAGAGTGCATTGCGCACGGTGCCTAAGCAGAGCTCGCCTTGACAAGTCAGGCTCAGGCAACGCTATAATGCGTGACTTGGCATTTCAGTGCGGTGTTGCGGAACACCACACTGAAATGCTTTAGAGTCACGCCTGATGCGTGATACTTGGCAGGCCTGCAAGCCTCTTAGTTCACGGTGTTATGATACATGTGGCTTAAGAACCAAGTTGACAAGTTGCACTGCAGAGCATTCTTGGAAGGAGCGTCAATTCAGAAGTAGAAGAAAAGATAGTTACTGTACTAATGCAAAGTACCAGGAAAAGTTAGCCAATTGTAATCCATAGATGTATCCAGGGAACAACGAAGTAAGTCTTTTTTATCCAAAGATAGAAAGCATAAACTCAGAGCTTGAACAGGAGAGGCAGTGTTGGCAGCTCAGGTTCACATGGATCTGATGAAAAATTGTCATAATGGATAAAGTAGCGCGGCGCCATCCTGTCTATTCTATTGCAACTCAGCAGGTTTTATAGAACTACGAGATGACTTGATCTGTGGCATGTAGACATAGATGTCATCATTTTTTCAAATTGAAATTTCCGTACTTGTTGACTGTAAAGTTGTAATTGTTTCAATGAGGAGAAGCATTATCTCATTTTCATTTACAGCTTCTCTTTGAAAAGTGGAGTCTTCAGTTCTCATTAAAGCTTCCATCTGTACCTCCTGTACGGTAGCGAGAGCAGTGCGGTGGCTACCCAGGAGCCATGTGGCCTACTGTTGAGAATCAGCCACATAGTGAGGTTTTATCAGATTAATTGAGACAAACCTATTGTCTCGATGGCCAGGAAGAGTAGGAAGAAGGACAGTTCTGGTTCCTTCGACAGCTAGGACAGGTACAGGTAAGATGGCCCAAATTCTTTATTGGCCATGATTTTTTTCTCTGAACAGGTCCCCAATCTCCAGGAACTAGGCAGGTCTTGCCATTACCGTTCCCACTTCATCAGTGACAGTGCATTTAATTGGATGTTGCTTTGTAAAGCTCTGTGATCTTAGGTCATGAAAACATCCAAACAATTATTGAGGTCAACTGGTGTTTCAACCGCCACTGTGCTGACACAATGGAGGTTGGGTACCCACATCCTTATCCCAAACAGGAGCTCATAAGGTGTACGACCTCCCAGGGATTTTCTTGGCATGTTGTTACGTGCCCTCTGGACCCCATATAGGTGATTGAACCAACTGCGGCCCGAACCTAATGCCCTTTCTGTTAAGGACTACTTTAAGTCATAGTTTTTCTTCTCGACTACCAAATTTCCCTCAGGATGAATGGGGGAGGAGTACCGCAAGGCCACACCCAAACTTCCCTTGGAATCTTTGTAAGCCAGAGAGCAAACCGTCGGCCCTGGAGAGAATGTAGTGTGCCATTTGTGTATGTCCCAATAAAGACTTTCAAATCCTTTACAACAGTACGAGCGTCAGCTGAGCACTGGGGTCAAACTCACAGGAATCTAGAGCATGAATCCACTGCCACCAAGATATAATTGTGAGCCCTGAAAGAGTGTAAGGGGCCGCAGTGATCCAAATAGACACAAGTGAGAGATTTGTCTGAGATCTCTAAAGATGTTTGCTGTTGATGTGCTGCAGTGGAGCCCTTCATCTGCTGCCAGATGTCACATTTGAGGACAAATTCCTTGGTCTGTTTAGTTAGACCTGGCACCAATAGCACTGCTTTAGTAGTGAAACTGTAGCAGATCCCTACATGTGATGATACCCAGACTCTCATGTGCATCTAGTATTAATCTCAATCTGCGATCAGTGTTTGGTATTACTCTATCCCCCACTCCTGGAATTTAAGCTTACATAATGTTTTGCACATCAAATTTGTTGAAGTATTTGAGTGGAAAGTCTTTTGATGGGGCAGAGCTCTTGCACGGGGCATTGACAGCTATCCTAGATGCTCTGTCTACTCTCGTGCTAGAGCAAGTTATTGCAGCAACTGCAGCAGTGCACACTGTGGCTTTGGTGGGTGCAGCCACCATTGAATTCCCATCAATGTAAATGCCAAAACATTGATGACTCAATGTAAGAATAACATGAGCTTGTGGCAGGCCATCTTTCAGCTTCGCCACTTGTTCCTAGAGCATCTTGTGCTTTATTGTGCAACCTTTGGAATTCTTAAGTCCATTCTGGCCCCGATAATGTAAATTTTCCTTATAGGACTGGACACAGTAAAATGAATCACACATTATGATTGTGGGAAATTTGTGATCTGTATTTTGTAGTGCCTCTATCAGGGCTTTTAGTTCTGCCAGCCGAGCAGTAGTCTCCTATAGATTGTGTATGTGTCTTCCAAGAAGAAACTTTCCATCCTGCATGCACCCTATTACTATTGCGCATGCCGCAGAATATTGCTGTTTTATTCCAACGGCCGACTGGGCAGATCCATCAGTATAAATAATACATTCATATTGATCTAGAGGCATTATTTCATTCGGCAGAGGATTTTCTATTTAGTACTGCAGGAATGATTGTGCTTGTAATGTAGAATCAAATCTGTAATCTACATCTGTTGTAGTGAGAGAGTTACCCCATTGAATCCATTGTGGATAAGTATTTTAACATTCAGAATGCTTGCCTTTGCAACTGCCTCAAGGGTCGGTACGGGGGTATGACAATTACCCGTTTCCTCTACGCTAGTGCTCTTTCTTTCTCTACAGCAAACTGTACTGCTGTGAGTATTTTTTTCAGTCTGTGCAAAATGCATTTTAGCATTCGTGTACAAATGTGATATGTAAGACCATATCACCTTCATTGAAAGTGATATATGTGTACCTGTTTGGTCCAACAACCATGCATATCACCAGGTTAGTTGTGTTGAGAAGTTTGGGCAAATGTTTGGCAGCTATCATGTCAGCTTGTATGGAATGTATGATATCAGTATGTTACTGTGTCCAACGGTGCACTGAAAAATCAGCCTAATTTAGTCGTAGAAAGGTTTTACCCTGTCTGTGTAATCCAAAATGTATCTCCTGCCAAAAATCAAGAATTCTAAAATGGATTGTAGTCTTTTCAGAGTTGTTGGAGGTTGGAGCGTGCACATTTTTCTAAAATTTGTGCCGCCAGGCTTTTATTATCACTTGACAACTCGTACCCTAGAAATGACACTGAGGTGGTATTTTTTTCATTTTTTGGAATTGGATTTGTAACTCAAGTGAGCAAACCTAAGGATTATGTCGCTCACTCTGGCCAAGTGGTCCATTAATTCATCGTCCGTCAGATAGGTCCACATTGGACAATGCCTCTTCATCAAAAAATATAAGTAACTTTGTTAGCCTGGCTCAAAACATCCCGGGCAGTTCTTATACCCCTGGGGTAATGGACAAAATTGTCGTTGAGAGCATAGCGCCAAGAATGCAGTCAAATATCTGCTTCCTGGTACTATATTTTGGCATAAAAATCCATTTGAGATGTCTAGAGTTGTTTTCTATTTCTTCCTCACTATGTTATTCATTAGTGTGGCACTGTATGTATTCTGTACTGCAAAAGTGTGTATGGATGCATTAAAATATCTATAATCTATGACCAGACAATATGAATTATAGGGGTGAGAAGAAAGGTTGTAGAAAAAGGGTGAAGATAAGGAAAGAGAAAGAGAGGCAGATGTACATCCCCAGTCTCAAGGAACTAGTCCCGAAGGGGAGGGTAAGGTCTTGCCTCTATTGTTAGCCCTCACACTTCCCGAAGGGAGTCATGTTTCATCACTGGGCTTATGCCCCTCGTCGGGCCGGTGCTGCAAAGCCCGACGGGACACCTATTGTCTCTGTGTTATTGGAATTGATTTTAATGGGATTTTGTGATGAAATGACTCATCATCCCACCCAACATGGTTGTGGGAAAGTGAAGGAGCTAACACTAACACCCACTCCTGCGCGTATGAATTTTTAACTGATTCTGGTACAAGGTTGGAAAAGGCAGGTAAAATGACTTCTTCTTCTATTGGGCAATCCATTATGAACTCATGTGACCAACCCTTTTTCATCCAAAAGAATGTCATAACCATAGTTCAGGTTCTTCCAAAAGAGTGTGATGTTTCTCCCTTTTGTGCTTGACTGCCCGTATCTCTCCGGATGCTTTTCGTATGTCTCCTTAAAGGAACAAGATAAACGGGTATCAGTATCCTGATATCTCTCAGGCATTCTAATATTGTCACAGTTTTGCAAATTATATCTCGGTGTGTTCCTGTTGAGGAGACCCACCCCGTGAATGTGTTTTTTTTTTGTTTATTATCCCATTTCTTCTTTGAAGAATCGATTGCTTGCTTAGAATTATCTCTTTCAGAGCTACTCCTAGCTATTGGTTTCCCAGGTTTGGGTCCCAGATTATCTCTGCCTAGAGAGGCATATGTATCTTCGATAATCTTAGGTAATTCTCGCTCTTGCTGTGCGGGAGTGAATTCCCTCAGGGGTTGGCGTATAGCCTACTCTACCCATCAGTTTTATTCCCAGATCTAAGGCAGACTCTGCCTGGTACTCATTCTGAATCTGTTTCAGTACATCAAGTATGACTGCTATTGAAGAGGCACCATGTGTTCTGGTGTATGCAGCAGGAAAGACTGTACCCCAATTGGTGCAATCTTCTAAATGAGGAACCGTCCCCATCTGTAAAAAAAATTTCAGTATTCTGTGTTTTTCCTGTGGGCCTATATGTGGAAAGACTGCTTCCACCTGTGCTGTTTTTTGTGCTATCCAGAATGGGATTTGCTCCCGGCTGGTGGGAACCTTTCCCATGATGGCATTCAGTGTTTGCGGGCTAATGGTAGCCATGTGTGGCTGTGTAGCCTGAGCAGCCCATGCAGATTGCACTGTCAATGTTCTTATTACAAATTGTGTTAGATTTCTGTAAATTTGTACTTAATCTCTGTAAAGTTTGTGCATTCCTGCTGGTGTTATGTTATGTTATAGAGGCTTTTGTAACACGCTCTGTTACTAAAAAAATAGTATCCTGGCGCGGAAGAGGTGCGAGGCAAACAGAGCAGGGGAGCATGGCAGCAACATCTGGATGCGGTGTGTATGATGCTAAGAGTGGCCAAGTTGTTCCATCTCTGCTGAGCGGACCAAGTCTTGTGTGTTCTGTTGTATTTGGTAGGGTGCCTTTAACCCCTTGCATGCTGATGACGGAGCGGTTCCGTTATCAGCTACGGGTGAGCTGTGCTGATGACGGAACCGTTCCGTCATGACTCCGCCCGCGCAAGGCGGAGTCAGCATGGGCGGGGAATTCCCGCCGCACGCAAGGGGTTAAACCAATTAATATGCACTTGATTTGTTAATGGGACTTCCAAGTCCGCATATGTAAAATACTCATCAGGTGATTCATCTTCAATGTACTCATGAAATAACCTTGTGTGGGCATCCGTAGGTGGGAATTCAACCCAAGAATAGAATACCTCTTTTCTGAATGCTTCATGTGCCTCAACCACAAAGCTGACATCTACACCCGTTGCTGGAGGCCATGTAGTAGCAATTTCATGGTAAATGACTGTCTGCAATTTTCTGAAATATTTATTACAATTAACTGTTCTCCAACGTCGAAGATACAAAAGGTATGCTGTTCCTAATGTCGAGACAAGGGAAAACTGGTTTAATGTGGTCATGAAGTGTAGGAGGATGATGATTCCTCCTCTTGGAATATAGGGCGCTCACACACCCGGCAAGGTGTCATGCTTCATCATATGGGCTGCTCCTCGTCAGGTCAGCGCTGCAATACCTGAAGGGCTCCCTATGACAGCCTCTTTGGCGGAGATCTTTTATTCCATCTAGCGTTTGGTGCTATGGGGGTGAGAGGCCTAATTAGTGTACATGAAAGTGTGAAGGTGAATAACCTGAAAGAAATTTTAAAACAGGTAACGGAGTACCAGCAAAGACTATTTTAATCAATGGGTCTCCCACCCTGATTAAAAGAAACAAAGGCGCATGTCCAAGATTATGTCTCAGGTAGGGCGCACTATTGTGCGGTCAACATGTTTCTCGCCTGGTAGTTAAACAATCTAGTGGTGATTTTTCAGGACCTAATAAAATAAAATGTATCTATACATCGGGGGTTGTATGGTGTGATCTACCCTTTTAAACCAACCTAACCCACATTAAACTAAACTGTTACCGTGGCCCTGCGGCTATGGTGTGTGTGAACGGGCATGCGTCCACCCCGTTTCATATCCACAGAGGCACTAGATAGGGGTGCCCTCTATCGCCCCCGCTCTTTGTCTTATATATGGAGCCCCTGGCACAACGAGTCCGTGAGCACCCGGGGAGCACCCGGGGATTCCGGGAATACGCTTTGGCAGTGACACCCACACCATTAGTTTGTATGCAGACGACGATCTGGTCAACCTGACAGAACCTGCAACGGCCTTGGGCACCTTTTTGGAGGAGCTGGACTCCTTCGGGGGGTTCGGGTTCAAAGTTAATATCACCAAGTCCAAGGCTCTAAACCTTTCCATGCCACCTCAGATGCTGGCAGACCTACAGACGCGCCACTCTCTTATTTGGGGATCCAGCTAGCTCCATGCTACAGGCAATGAGGGATGTTAACTATACCATCTTGCAGTCTCACATTTGTGTGGTCCTGCGATGTTGGAAACATTACCTAATCTCTTGGCTAGGCTGTGTTGCAGCAGTTAAGAGGACGATCCTTCCAAAACTCCTTTATCTGTTTCAAACGCTCCCTTTACAACCTCCCATAGACTGGCTCCAGCGGGTGCAGACGGAACTTTCTCAATTTATCTGGCAGGGTCACAAACCAAGGATGAAGCTGCTGGTCAGTTTCCTCCCTCCAGATGAGGGGGGCATAGGGATGCCCGATCTCGCGTTGTATTACAGGGCCACACAGCTCCGACACTTGGAAGAGTGGAGCCGGGCCGAGTCGGAAAATCACTGGCTCTTTCAGGACCAGGCAATAGTGGGCACTTCCCTGATGAAGATCCCTTTCCTTCGGAAGGTCCAGCGCCCCCTAAACCTCTACGCTTCTCATATAACCCGCGCGACACTGTCGGTTCTGGGACCAGACAAATAGACGACACGGGCTGATGACCTTCCCTTTCCCACTCACTCCTCTTTTTAATCTCAGACCTGTATAGAATGCTACTATCCGGCTACACTCACACTTTCCATGCAGGGTAGGCCCGATGGGAAAACGACTTGGGTCATGATCTCACTAGCAAGAAATAGGAAGGGATCTACCATAGGGTGCGACATACTGCGACTCACGCAGGCCTCACTGAAACCTTTACGAAAGTTGCATACTATTGGTATTGCACCCCCGAGCGCATACACCACATTAACAGCGCACATAGTCCGGACTGCTGGAGAGGGTGCGGGAAGACGGGTACTCTCGTCCATCTCTTATGGGAATCCGAATTCCTGACACAATATTGGACTCAAGTCCTCGAAGACGTTGACAAGTATATAGATACAGAGATCCTCCGCCATCCTGAGTACGTGCTTCTGGAGGTTCCCAACCTGCTTACCTATCAGCTGAAATCCATGAGGAAACAAATGCCACTTGCAGTGGGCTCTGCCTCACAAAACATTCTCACACATTGGAAGTCTACATGTACTCCAACACTCACAGGGTGGCTTCACCGCCAATGGCATATATTGGGCATGGAGAAGATTTTGCTCACTGCAGCTGGCAAAGGTTCAGGATTTAACGACCTGTGGCAGGCCTTCCTGGCTCTCTTGGCACAGGACTTTAGAGAGTTAACATGCCAGAGATACCTGCACCTTCTGCGCTTGACACATTGGACGCCTCCACGTTGGAGGAGGGTCATGCCGACTAGTAGGTGTCTATCTCTGGATGGGCAGTGTTGGGGGGTACGGAAGAGGAGGGGGAGTGTGCTTTCCTATTTTCTTCTTCTTTTCTTTTCCTATTTCTGGGTTGGGTGGGTGCTATTCTTTGGTCTCATTTTTATTGTTTGATTTTTCTGATAAACTTATATGTCACTCGTTTGTACTGGAGCCCTGCGTGGCCCAATTGGTCACACTGCTGTTTTGCAGGGTTGCAGTGCATGGCATTTATTTCAATAAAAAGATTTAATCAATAAAAAAAAATATTTGTTCAGGGGACAACTGCCTACTCTTTATCAAACTTTTTTTTAGTATTCACAAAGGGTTACCTTTTGCGATGGGTTGCTACCTCCTTTGAGGTGTCAGTAAATTTCCACTCTTTGGCAACCAGATTTCGGTCATAAAACATTGCTACTTAAGATACACCTACAACATGCCCTTTCCAGATACCAAAACGGTATCCATTCGTAATCCCAATTAAGGGTTCAGAAAAACTATTACAACTCACTAAATGAGATTAGTACATAGGAAAAAGCATATTAACAAACTCCAAAACAGATCATTTGAGACTTTCAAAATGCTTACTGCATCTGGACCATAGTTCTCTGAATATTTTCTCCTTTTTTTCATTAAATAAGCTTGAAATCTGCTTAGATACTTTTCCCCACTAGCACAAATATCATTTGCCCAATTCCATATTACACAAACAACAAAGTGAGACAAGTGGTGTTGCCCTATTTATTTTGCACCAATACAAAGTTTCTTCAGTATGGCTCCTGTTGGTCTAATGCAGGGGTGTCTGGTGAAGTTCTGGAAGGTCTAATCCCATACCAGATATTCAGCATAGCCACATAAAATAAGTCTATGTGAAGTGGTTCCAGATGGAGGTCATTTACATTAAATCTTCTGAATTTGGCATCAATCCTGCACTCCTGGACCCATGTTTAAGACCCCTAGCCTAAAACAGGCAACTGCTTGTCTAAACACAATGAATGGCCGTTTTGAGGTCACCAGGAGTCACACACACAGCACCAAAAACACAGAGAATAAAGAGCTACCTGGTACACGGAGAAACTCTGTACAAATGCACAAAAATGGAAAGGAATTGGAAAATTACCCATATGAAAGGTGACCAAAAGGTTTACAAGACAACCATGAGATGCTACCACAAACAAATCAAAGAAACAAAAAAGAAGGCCTTAGCGGAGCATGTAGAGAGCAGCTAGAACAGAGGAAAGGAAATCTTTACAATCATCAAGAAGTCACCTCTCCAACCTCCACCACCAACTGCATCAAAATCATATACAAAATCTTCAACCCTCAACGAAACCCCCTACACCATTGCCTCCAGCCTCCTGTCAAACACCCAAGGCAGAATCCTGATGGCCTGGAAAACATTCACCATGGAGGAAACTGCAAGCATCACAAGAACCATCCACTCCAGGGCACCTTATGATTCCTGCCCCCACCACATCTACAATATGGAAGCTGCTGCCATCAGCAAAGTCCTCATCCACATCATGAACACTTCCATCACTTCCGAGATGTTCCAGATGTCTAGAAACACGCAATGGTCAATGTATTGCTCAAAAAACCCTTGGCGGAACCTGCACAACTAGCAATCTACTGCCTGATCGCCCCCTTCTGCCCTACCAGCCCAAATATTGAAAAAAGCCAAAAATACACAGCTCCTTTGCCACCTCAATGCACACAAGCTCCTTGACAAGTCGCAATCAGGTTTCCAGCCAAACCACAGCACACATCAGAGCAACTGATGACATCAGGATGATCCTAAACTGGGGAGACATAGCAGCGTCCATACTACTTGAGCTCTCACCTACCTTCAACATTGTCTTCCACCCGACCCTAATCAGAAGACTACACCAGAAAGGCAAGCTCTTTTTACTTTCGCACGGAAAGGGCACAATACACATCAAAGACCAAGACACTCATCTGTGGAGTACCCTAAGGATCATCCCTCAGCCCAATGCTGTGCAACATTAACATGAACCCACTGGCTGATCTCATTAGGTCTTACAACATCAACATACTCTTCAACGCAGACGACACCCAGTTGATATTCTCCCTGTTGGATAAGACCCCACTACAAAAAAACAACTTTGCCACATACATGACCACAGGAACCTCATAGATGAAAACAAAGTGGCTCAAACTCGAAACAGACCAAACTGAAGTAGAACTAAGTGCTGTACTAACCTTGGACCCTCAACTACCCCCACCACCAAAGCAAGAAATCTGGGACTCATTCTAGATGACATCACAACATAACAGCCAAAGTAAACACAGTAACCACCACCTGTTTCAGCAACCTCAGGCTGCTATGAAGGTTCTTAAAATGACTTGCAGGAACACCAGGAAAAAACTCACTCAGGCATTGATCACCAGTACACTCGACTACGGCAAAACACTCTATGCAGCAATCAATAAGAAGCTACTGAACCGTCTCCAGACCATTCAAAACACTGAAGCAAGACACTCCCTCATCACACCCACATCACAAACACCTCAGGGAACTACACTGGCTCCTAATCTACAAATGCACCCAATTTAAACTGCTCAAACACACATACAAAGCACCACACAAATCCAACCACCCCTGCATACCCGAACAGCCACATACACTTCTACACACCTCCCTAATGCCTTTTAGTTCTCTCCGCTGCAAAGCATGTAATGGACCTCCCTCACCACATCATCAACTCCTCTTCGCTGCTTGAGTTTCGCAAGAAGATGAAAACCTGGCTCTTCGACTAACCTCTCTAGACACCAGCTGCCGACCTTCCTGCTTAACCTCATGTGCGCTAGCGGAATTCCGCTCGCACGCTGAGATTTTTAAAAACGCACTTTACGTGACGAGCTGGGCTCGTCATCAGCGTGCGAGGAGGCTACGCCATGACGAGCCCAGCTCGTCATCAGCGTGGAAGGGGTTAAGCACCTGGACAGAATTAAGGGTGATTAGTGAGCTATACAAATAACTGTGATATCAGAACAAAGCTGTGGCAGGGGTCAGCCAACACCTCTGCTATTATTTTACTTACCTACAATACTTACCAAGGATTTTGTCGTCTGATGAATTTCTCGTCTGCTAATTTCTTTGTCCTGGTGAGCCCTTTCAGGTCACACGTTATCTGTTTTGAACTCCTTGTTCTTCAGCCTTGTCTCCTGCCTCTCAATAAGCCATGAAGTTGGCACTTTTCTTTCAGCCACTTTACTGCTCCATAGAACGAACATGTTAATGACCTAAAAAAGAAACGCAAATACACTTTTCCAACGGAAGAACTGTTGCTACAATTTGGTATGATAATGCATAAGGTTTGTTGTGGAGAATTTCTTACCATATGGATGTCAGTGATTGGGAATTATCTCATCTGGGGTTTCTGAAGTTCCTAAAAACAAGGGAAAGAGAATGTAAATAATTTATCAGAGCGCATACTTTTGTATTCAAGACTGTGATCCTAAGAGTTTGTGTGCAATATTTTGGAACTCTTATACAAACTTGTGAGAAATCTGGCCCTGTTTGCAGTGCCCCCCCCCCCCACCTTTTGCACCCATTTTGACTACTAGGTGCTGTTTTTCTGACTATGACTGAGACCTGGGCTCTGCTAACCTGATCCAGGGCCTGTTCTCTGATTAAACATGTATGGTAATTAGGTGTAATTATAATTGGTACTGACAGCCTAGCTGTAAGTGCCTAGTATATAATAGGGCACATAGGTTTAGAGGCCTAGTAGACTCAATGCACTTAAGTGTGCACCTCTGTGGTGTCTGCTGTCATTTCAAACTAACTCCATAGGCTTACATGGGAATATTTTATTTAAGTATAAATATTGACGGGCGAGCTAGAAATATAATGCATTGACTTAAAAGATTAGGTATAATAAATCTAACAATTTGCCACTGTTTTGTTATGACTATTACCAAAAATAAGTTATAGAACCTTCTTTCCTGTGAGACAAAATCCAGCATCCCAGCTGCCCTCTCCTGATTGGCCAGCCTCTGCTACGATAAACCAAGCTGTCTTAATGAGGTGTGAAGTGGCCTGCTAGAGAGAGACAAAGGATTTTCTGTGGGTAGAGAACTGCAGCTGCAGAAGCAAAAGGCAGGAGGGGGGATGAAGTAGCTAAATTGGTCTTCAAAAAGGGAGTTACACTTTAGGATAGCACAGGCTCAACTCCACATTCTTCCCTCCCAGCCACACAGAAGCCCCTGTAGTTAGATTAGTGAAGGTGCTGGAAGGGAAGTGTTAGCGAATATTAGCCATGTCAGTGGGTTAGCATAGCTATATCCAACGCTACAGGAGAGACTTTGTCCATTTTGGAAGAATACTGCTTTTTGGGACAAGAGTATGCCAGTTTATTATTACCTTTTCTCAAAATAACATTACTTATCATTTCCCTCTATTTTGTTAGATGAAAACAGTCCCAAGCCATAGCAACCACTGAAGGGGTACCACATCTAGAAAGTCCTGATTAGTGAATAACGCTGCTTTTCTTTTTCATCCGCTTTCCCATCCCCTGAGAACTGACATTGTCCTCCTAGTTCTTGACATGTAGTTAGACGAAGTCTGCGGTTGGGTGGTATAGAGAACTTTCTTCTGGGATGATATCTCGCTCCCACAGGAGTGCACTACTTACAGAAGAAAACTAAAGAACACGTTAGTGTTATAACATTACAGAATAACAGGCCCACTTACTCAGCATTTCCTGATGTATAACCCAACTTATGTAGGCCCGACTTCATCTTGACTAATGGAGGTCTCCATCTTCCCACTCTCAAACAATAGAAGTCACCAACTTTCCAGATTTATGCAGAATCATTGTCAAGTCTGCTATTATATGTAGATGTTGCCTGCCTTTATCTTTCTAAGTACTGTGAAAGTGTCAAGACATTCGATTGATGACATAGATACAATAATCAATTTGACATTCTGGAAACACTTAGTGCCAGCACACTTCGCAGATGCAACATCTTGTCTAGAGCTGATAAAGCTGAGTCCCATAGGAAGACCGACCGACTACTACCGTTTCATAGTGTGTGTTTGTTCTTGAAGGGAACACTGTCATCATGCCTCCACTGACAAAGACAGCCTTTGCTGTCAACAAGGTATGCCTTGCATCTCTTCACCCTAAGAAACACAAGTTGCTCTGCCTTCCATGGTCTCTTAATATAGCACATGGAAGTAGAAGGTCAGGGGGAGCGTCCAGTGACCTTCGCCTGGCCTGACCTAGTAGGTCGCCCCCCCCCGCTGCACCAGCCCTCAGATATTCCTGCTGCCCATTCCAGGGCGCTGTTTTTTCAATCACCCCCCTGCCCACAGCCCGCTTTCCCGACGCTGCTGCGCCTGCGCCCCGCCCCCGCGCCCATTCCCTTAACCCCTGCCTCCTGCCTCCCGCCTCCCAGCTACTCCGCCCACCTGCTCCCTTAAATCTGGAGACAGCGCACAGTGAGGAGAGCGACCCCTGACCTTCGCCTGGCCTGGTAGGTCGCTTACCCCCCGCTGCAGCTGCACCAGCCCTTGTGCCTGTCCCTCGCTCCTGCCTCAGACCTTCCAGCTGCCCATTCCTGGGTGCTGTTTTTTCCCTCGCCCCCCTTGCCCACAGCCTGCTTTCCCGCTGCTGCTGCCCCTGCAGCCCTGCACCCATTCGCTGAACCCCTGCTTCCCGCCTTCCAGCTTCTCCGCCCTCCCAGCTACCCTTCAAATGGAGGCAGAGCTCTGGTCTCTGCTCGACACCTCCGCCCCAGACGTGGCCTTCCTGACCGAGACCTGGTGGAACGACTCCATGGCGCCCGACATCACCATAGCCATCCTGGACGGCTACAAGATAACCCGCAGGGATTGCGCCAATGGAACCGGAGGAGGAATAGTCCACGCTCAAGGTCACCACCCAGGCAGACGACACCCTCAACGCCGCCGAACACCTGCACTTCCGGATCCACACCGACCCCAACACCACACTCTGAGGAACACTCATCTATAGACCCCCGGGCCCAGTTCAGCGACTCCATCGCCGACCTCGCCAGCACCCACTCACTCACCTCCATGGACTACATACTCCTCTGGGACATGAACTTCCACCTCGAAAACAACAACAACGCCAACCTGATCGACAACCTCGGCCGCAGACAACTCATCACTGCACCCACCCATGCCGCCGGCCACACGCTGGACCCTGTCTTCTCCACAGGCACCCACGTCACCTTCAACCACACCACCGAACTCCACTGGACTGACCACCGATGCATCCATTTCTCCTTCAAGAAACCAACCACGCACCACCGCACCCAACAGCTGCCTCACCGCTGCTGGAGCAAAGTCACCAAAGACCGGCTGATCACCACCCTCGCCCAGAACCAACCCACAGACCACACCAACACAGACACTGCAGCTTGCCTCGCAACCTCACACAGTGCATCGACGACTGCGCCAACACCTTCGCCCCACTCAAGAAACACTCTAACAACCACGCCAGCAAGAGAGCCACCTGGTTCACCCACGAACTCCAGACCTCCAAACGCGCATGCCAGAAACTGGAAAAAATATGGCTCCACAAACGCACACCGACCAACCACGCAGCCCACAAGGACGCAACCCGAAGACATCACCACCTCATCAGATTAGCCAAGAGATCGTACTTCAAAGACCGCTTGGATAACAGCGCACACAACAGCATAGAGCTCTTCAGCATCGTAAGCGAACTCTCCAACCCCAGCACCAACGGCAACGACATCCCACCCTCTGAAGAACTGTGCGACTCACTAGCCATCTTCTTCCAACGCAAGATCGCTGACATCCACGACAGCTTTAACACCACAACCGCCCCGACTATGCCAGACCCCACCTCCCCTGTGAACAGCGCCATATGCCTGACCTCCAGGTCCAACGTCAACGACGACAAAACACGAAAGGTCATGAACTCAATTTTTCTCCATCAGACCCATGCCCACACCACGTATTCAACAAAGCAGACGCAGCCATCGCACCCTAACTACGGAAGGTCATCAACATCTCCTTCGAAACAGCAACATTCCCGGAAAGCTGGAAACACGCCGAAATCAACGTCCTCCTCAAGAAGTCCAAGGCAGACCCCAAGGACCTCAAGAACTTCCGGACCATCTCCCAGCTCCCGTTCCCAGCAAAGGTCATCAAAAAAATCGGCAACAGACAGTTGGCCCGCCACCTGGAAGACAACAACATCTTGGATCCTTCCCAGTCCGGATACAGACAAAACCACAGCACGGAGACAGCCCTCATCGCCGCCACAGACAACATCAGGCACCGACTAGACAATGGCGAAACATCAGCCCTCATCCTCCTGGACCTGTCGGCCGCCTTCGACACGGTCTGCCATCACACTATAAAGACACACCTCTTAGAAGCCGGAATCCAAGGGAAGGCCCTTGACTGGACCACGTCCTTCCTCTGCGGCAGAACCAGAGTTTCCGCCTCCCACCCTTCCAATCCGAAGCCACCAAAATCATCTGTGGCATCCCCCAGGGCTCGTCCCTCATCCCGACACTGTTCAACATCTACATGGCCCCCCTCGCACAAGTGGTCCGCCATCATGACCTCAACATCATCTCTTACGCCGACAACACCCAGCTCATCCTCTCCCTCACCAAGGACCCACACACCCACAAAAAACCAACCTCCACGAGGGAATGAAGGCCGTCACCGGCTGCATGAGGAACAGCCGTCTGAAGCTGAACTCGGACAAGACGGAGGTCCTCATCCTCTGACCCACCCCCTCAGCCTGGGACGACTCCTGGTGGCCGACCACACTGGGAGCATCACTAACACCCACCGACCATGCACGCAACCTAGGATTCATCCTCGACTCCCCCCTCTCCATGGCTAGACAGGTCAACGCCATCTCCTCCTCCTGCTACAACACCCTCCGCATGCTCCGCAGGATCTCCAAGTGGATCCCGACCGAACCAAGAAGAATGGTGACACAGGCCCTCGTCAGCAGCAGACTGGACTACGGTAACGTACTCTACGCAGAAATCCCAGCAAAACACCCACAACGACTACAACGCATCCAAAACGCCTCCGCCCGACTGATCGTCAATGTCCCCCGCCGCAGCCAGCTCCGCCAGCCGCGCCCTCGCCCTCGCCACTGTCCCCCGCATCCAACGAACGACCTCCGGCAGCAGATCCTTCTCCTACCTCGCCGCCAAGACCTGGAACACCCTCCCTACTCACATACGGCAGACTCAAGACCTACTCACCGTCAGAAGACTCCTCAAGACCTGGCTCTTAGAGCAGTAGCAGCACTCCCCTCCCCTCAGCGCCTTGAGACCCTCACAGGTATGTAGAGCGCTCTTCAAGTACTATGATTGATTGACTGATTGATTGATGTTAGGGTGTTAGGTTTTAGATAACATTTTAACAATGGTAAAAAAAAAACATTTCATTCTCGTTATTTATAACATGCTGTCTTGCTGTTTTTGTATTACTCTGTGTAGATATTTTAGGCATACTGAGAAACAGATTATTCCTGCAGTAATAAATACTTTTTACTTAAAAGTGTTCATTATTCTTGATACGCTGTGTTTTTGATACTGTGAATAATTAAATTAAATAAGGTTTGTTTCTATTACCACAGCGCCCTTGATACCTTTAGAGGATTGTTAGTAACTCAAAAGGAATGCCAATGTGTCAATCTTATATTAAATAGTGTTCTGCTGGGCTACAATAACCTGTCTTCACATTCATTGGGTTAGAAAGCACACCTTGTAAAGTTACTCCAAAGTCATAACTTACGCAACAGTGTGCGCTCAACGTGGGACTCGTATCTTATAGCTACACCATGAGTGGTTTTTCATTATTCACACACATGTGAACCCATATTACATCATTACGGAGAAGTCTGTAGTAATCATGGTTACCTCCTACTTGGGATAAGGAAGCACCTATTCCTGTAGGTTTGTCAAGCTTGACTCATAAAAGGTCATTCTCGCCAGTACATTGGTTTTCTAATTCTTTGATTGCAATTTTGAATGGAATCCATTCATTATGGCAGCATCTATTGTTACCAGGGTAATTTCCATGACGCAATTACTCAATATCTCAAAGCTCAAGGTGTCCCTGATGAGGGGGTACAAGCTACATTTGTAATAGCTGCACATTCAGCATATGTCTTTGACACGTTATACTCATGGATGAAGTCAGAGCCTATTGATGCTGCCTTGGGGCACTTTCAGTAATATACAGTGGTAGATCCACCGGCACACTATAGGGCTTAGCAAGATTTGGAAAAAACTTTAACTTACCGAGAACGCCAGAACTTGTTTGGCTGGTCAATTTCCTACCCTGGGCGAAGCCCTACGCTACGCTCGCGTAGTTTGCGCAACTTCGCACTACGCGAGCTGCACGTAGCACAGTGCGAACACGCGCAGTGCAGCGTAGCATCGTGCAGTGGTCATTTTTTGCTTGTTCGCAGTCCTCAACGTCATGTTCGTGACCGCGAGCAAGCAAAATGACATCCCAGCGAGATTCTCAACGCGGGAGGTCAGGTTTCTCATTGCGAGGGGTTGTGCATGCTCGCGACCGCTCGCAATGAGAAACTACCAGTTTACGTTGAGAAAGCTGCCGCTCGAGTAAAAATCTACTCGAGCAGCAGAAAACTGCAACTTGCACTGTGCAAGATGACGTTTTCAATGATTGCACAGTGCCGGATGCTTGTCCGCACTGTGCAATCATTGAAAACGCATCTTGCACAGTGCGAACATGCTACTAGGCAGCTCGCTTAGTGCTACGTGAAGTTCGCGTAGTGCGAAGTGCACTTCGCGTAGCGCTACTTCGTGAACTACGCCCACCCTTATTCAATTACCATATATGCACAGAAATGCCTGTGTGGGGCCTCTGAGCAATGATGGGGTTACATGGCCAGTTTTAGCTGGCTACTCTCCTGATCCTTGCCCTGACAATTTAACACAGGCTTAAGTTACACAGTCGCTTTGTACAGGAGACTGGTACAGATTGTACAAAGTAATTTGCTCTCCAAATGAACTTCCACTCCCACACAAATACAAACTATTAGTTCACAGACTATCAATGCTATCATGAGGAAAGCACCCACGAAGCATGATGAAAGGGCTTTCTGGATCAGTACATATGATAAGTGTTGGAATTAGGTAGCCTGGCCTAAACTCGTGGACCATCCTCCTCTCCTCTTTCTCCTGCTCCAATTTAGCCAACTCCCACTTTAGCTGTCTCTTCTCCCTCCTATCAGTGAGCTCGGCTTCTGTTAGGCTTTTCCCAGAAATGCTACTGCCCTTTCTGGAATAGGACACTGGTCCGGTGAGCAAGTTTTCCCCCTCATGGCGGAATAACTCCTCCACCCCCCCTTCTGTGCCCTGGTCAACCTCTTCATCCTCCTCCTTTGTCTCTTGGTGTGCTTCCACCCAGGCCCTAAGGCTAGTCTGGAGCTCCCCCTTCCTAGCACCATGTTTGAAAAAGACCCCCATCTGCTGGCAGAACATTCTCAATTGGGGCACAGAATAGACTTCCAGGTTTTCCACCGCAAACTCCATGGTGAATCTGGCAAACCTGGATGCACACCAGAAATTTCAGAGGGGTGAGGGTAACCTAAAACCAACTCCACCCACCACTAGGAATAAATTTAGAAAAAACAAAAAGACTAATTGGGAGGGCCGCAAGGAGAAAACTCCTGGTGTAGGTTGGGTGTATTACGCCAAATTACTAGTAAGTAGCTGCAACCAAGTCCGCAATCCCACCGCTAGGCACCAATATGTTGGAATTAGGTAGCCTGGCCTAGGGCAAGACTAACATTTAGAGGCACAGTGTAAAGGTTGCAGACCACCCAAAAGTAACTTCACGCAATAGCACTCAAAAAGAAAAACACTACACCAAAATTATATGAAAATACGTGCTGCTTTATATAAAAATAATGTGCTCTGTGTTGTCAAGTATCAGTAACTCACATATAAATAATTCAAATCAGTTTAGATCACTTTCAGGGTTAGCAATTACACGTTTTAAATCATTGGCAGATAATCACTTTTTCTACATTACTAGCTGTCACTGTACTTCTGGATTCTGATCACGCTTTTTCCTTGGAATAACTGTACCTCAGAATCAATTAAGCCAGATATGCCCCGCTAGAATCTTGGGAGAAAGAATCTACTACACAGTATAAGCACAAATACGTTTCAATTCTAGACCACATTAACAATCAGCTTTTGTAGTAAAGACAATTCACTTTAGACACCACTGGCAGATATCTCTTACACTTCTGATAGCTCAGTTAGGCATTTACTATACTCAGCTCACTTTGTATAATTCCTCAGATCAGTATTACTCTTCAGTTTGGCAAGAATAACCCCTTTTATTAGATCAGGGTAACCTTTCCTTTTAATTAAATAGCATTTCAATTCACTTTCTTATCTGGTGAAAGGAAGGAGTGAAGACCCATGGATGCCAGCTCACAACAGTACCTGGTCAGTGATCCCCCATAGATGCTGTACTCTCAGAGTCAGAGTCTCAATTCCTACAGTTGCTTCTATGCAGACAATCTCCCAGGTAACCACCTCCTTACTTGTCTCTGTCGATGTTGCCTCAAGGGGAAGGCTGATCAAGCGCAAGGGGCTGGGGGAAGGAAGGCTGACGAGGCTCTCACGCCCCACAAGACTTCCCAGCACAAGCCTGCTCCTCCGCGCTGCTCCCGCTCAGGAAACCACGAAGGCAGAAGCCTCAAAGCCCCCAGACCTCTTCCGGCCTTGCAACTCTCCCTCCCTGCCCGAGCCGGCTCCTCAGCGCGGCGCTCGAACAGGAGGGACCAGGCCGATCACCCGGCCAGCTGAAAACCCCTCCGGCGCTTCTCCTCAGCGCCGATCTCCTCAGATGCTGCTCTAGCGGACATGCGCGGAAGCGCTCTTGTCGAAGACGCGTCTCGCCGGTCCCGCTCCAGGGAGAGACGCTACACGCCTGGGCCTGCTCACTTCCTTGCCCCTCCTTCCGGGGATAGCTATCTCCGAGGGGCATGCGCGATGGCGCTCTCACTTCCCTCAGCTTGGTCGCTACCGGCAACGCATCCACAGCGCGGTAGGTGCCCCCGGGGTCCCGCTCACGAAGGGAAGCCTCGCAAGGCTTCTAAGGCTCAGTGGATCCTGCGGGGGCGCTGCCATGGAGCGCGAACAGTGCCCCAGGGGTCCTGCTCTCAGATGAAGTCACTGACCCTGTTCCTCAGCTCCCACTTTCTACCAAACGGATGGGGATGCCTGCCACACGTCACAGGACCAGTTTGGGGGTAAGGGAATCTGGTAACTGTCCAATGGAAGTTCTTCCTTTCCACACAAAAGTGAGGAGGGGGGGTTAACAACGGGGAGGCTCCTTCAGACTGAATCCACAGAGCTCTTCCTCAGCACTAATCCCCTATCCCTCCTTACTGGGCAGACTAGGGGCACAGGGGAACTCTCAGCTCAGCTCCCAGTACTGCTAAAATTAACCCCTTAATCCACCTGCCCAGGATCAGCAGGATGAGCTAACTTGGCTAGGACAACAGGACCAAGGAGGGGGCAAACCTTGACAGAGGGCTACTCTTGTAGAGGGAACCACCCTTCAGAATCCTACCCCCACTAGACCTCAGCCTTCACTCTAGCTGCTCCTCACTGACAGACAAAATGGCTGCCCCGCATTCCGCCTTATATAGGCTGCCCTTCAGTGGTCCAGAATGCACCAGAAGGTTCTGGAATGCCCTATGTTAGGCTATGGCCAGGTTCTGTTGGTGACAGTTGGGGCAGTTGGTGGCCACCATTTTAGGTGGTGCCAACTTTCCTGTCAGAACAGGCCTCTGGGCCTAAGGTAAAAGATTATGAGGGGGGAAGAAAACACCTATCCCCCTGCCCAACACCTACAAAAAGTCAGTAGACACAAAAATTAACAAGGGTATGAGGGGCAAAAAGGGGACAAAATAAATAAAAATTAGGAGGGACTTCGCCAAAAAGCCAGACAGGTCTAACAATAAGCCTTCATTAGCATTCCTCCCTGATGTACTTATGCAGGTGCAAAATGAGCATGGAGCTGCACCAGCTCTAGACTTAGGAATGAAATGAATTGGGATCTCCTCTACAGTCTCCTCTATCATCCTAAGCAATATGAGTCTTCAGTTCTGCCTATACGTCAGAGACTGGAAGTAGTTTCAGTTCATGACCGTAAATGGCAACTACCAAAAATATTCACAGAAGTTTATACCTCTGTACAAAGACATAAAGACATACCTTGGGTACTCAACTGATTAAGCTACATTTAAAACTTAACAATGACACTTAGGGTTCTGTTAAAGAGAAAGCTGCAAAGGAAGGGATGAAAAACAGAAAAATAAAGATAAAAGACTAACTGGATTATTCGCTTCCTGGGAATCCGGCAGGGGTGGTTACAACTGCAAGAAAATGAAAAAATCTGACAGGTATCAGAATTCTGTTGGGATAGCCGCTTTTCGCGTTCTTTTCCAGGATACTGAAGATAAAAGAATAGAAAGATGGAGCTCATCGTAGTACCAAAGGAAAGATGAGTACAGTGTGGACTCTCTCCATAACGGTCGCTCCCTTGCGTTCTGCCTCCCAACAGACGCTTTGCTCCCTGCTGCCTGCTTGCCCTGATTGAACGCTCTGAAGTATACGCAGCGCCTGGTATCGTTTACATTTATTTATTTGCCTGCTGCCTGCTTGCCCTGTGAGAGCACATTCAGCGCCTGGTATCGCTTGCTTGTGGAGTAATATTTTGTACACTGGCCTTGCATTGCGGGGGTATTGTAAAGTGCCTGAATATTGTTTTGGCAACTTCTGTACCTGACTCGCACTCCGGCTGTGCCCCAGTTTCGATTCTGGTACCGGGCTGCCATCTTGTTGAGTGTTTACTTCTGGGAGCCTGTGTCTCCTCCCAGCTCCCGCCTCCCAGATGCCCCTCCCACCCACGAGTACAGCAAACTCGCCCCGTCCTCTTGCAATCTGTGACCGTGTGGACTCTCTCCATAACGGTCGCTCCCTTGCGTTCTGCCTCCTAACAGACGCTTTGCTCCCTGCTGCCTGCTTGCCCTGATTGAACGCTCCAAAGTATTCGCAGCGCCTGGTATCGTTTACATTTATTTATTTGCCTGCTGCCTGCTTGCCCTGTTAGAGTGCATTCAGCGCCTGGTATCGCTTGCTTGTGGAGTAATATTTTGTACACTGGCCTTGCATTGCGGGGGAATTGTAAAGTGCCTGAATATTGTTTTGGCAACTTCTGTACTTGACTCGCACTCCGGCTGTGCCCCAGTTTCGTTTCTGGTTCCGGGCTGCCATCTTGTTGAGTGTTTACTTCTGGGAGCCCGTGTCTCCTCCCATCTCCCGCCTCCCAGCTGCTCCTCCCACCCACGAGTACGGGTAACTCGCCCCGTCCTCTTGCAATCTGTGACCGTGTGGACTCTCTCCATAACGGTCGCTGCCTTGCGTTCTGCCTCCCAACAGACGCTTTGCTCCCTGCTGCCTGCTTGCCCTGATTGAACGCTCTGAAGTATACGCAGCGCCTGGTATCGTTTACATTTATTTATTTGCCTGCTGCCTGCTTGCCCTGTTAGAGCGCATTCAGCGCCTGGTATCGCTTGCTTGTGGAGTAATATTTTGTACACTGGCCTTGCATTGCGGGGAATTGTAAAGTGCCTGAATATTGTTTTGGCAACTTCTGTACCTGACTCGCACTCCGGCTGTGCCCCAGTTTCGATTCTGGTACCGGGCTGCCATCTTGTTGAGTGTTTACTTCTGGGAGCCCGTGTCTCCTCCCAGCTCCCGCCTCCCAGCTGCCCCTACCATGCTCCGCCCCCCTCCACTCCCTATTTCAGGCATATGTACCAACGCGCAGCGTTCACGCGCTGCGGCCGCGCCGAAGGTGCGCCAAAGGTAAGCCCGTCTACGCCCGTCCGCGCCTGGACCACGCCCAGCGCCATACCCCCTGGTCCCCGCTACACCCACCCCTCCCGCATTACATACAACGCCTCCACCCTCGTAGCACTCAACCCCGGCCGACTCCCTAACTGTGCCCAAGCAGCACCAGGACACACCCACGGACCCTTCACCTGCCACCCCTGCAAATTCTCCTGCATCAAGACTCACACCAAACCCACGAACACCAAACAGAGATCCGACACCAACCACTTTAAATGCATCCTTCTCAACACCCGCTCGGTTCACAAACACGCCATCGACCTTTGGAACCTACTAGACACCTCTTCTCCAGACATTGCCTTCCTAACAGAAACCTAGATGAATGCCTCTTCTGCTCCAGACATCACCATAGCCATCCAGGACGGCTACAAGATCATCCGTAAGGACCCCACCATCCAAACAGGAGGAGGCATCGCCATCGTCCACAAGAACACCATACGCGCCTCAACTAGCTCAGAAGACAACCTCGCGATCGCCGAACACCTTCACTTCCAGATCCACACCGACCCCAAGACCACACTCAGAGGCACCCTCCTCTACAGGCCACCAGGACCACGCACAAAATTCAGCGACATCATCACTGACTTCATCACCCCACACGCCCTCCCCTCGGAAGAATACATTCTACTGGGAGACCTCAATTTCCATCTGGAAAAGAGCAACAACAGCAACATTACCACCCTTCTGGACAATCTCGCCAATCTCGGACTCAAACACATCTCCTTCACTCACACCACACCCCTCCACTGGAGGGACCACAGTTGCGTGCACTTCACTTACAACAAGGCCACGATCCACGACCACCCTCAACCAACTTTGCGAAGAAATTGGAACAAAACCACCATCGACCAGATCTCCTCATCGCTTCTTCAAAAACCACCTGCCTATTCAACGAACCCTAACCAAGCCGCTATCAACCTCACACAATGGCTAACCCAAACCGCCGACAAACTAGCACCCCTGAAAAAACATCAAATCAAGCAAAGAAGCAAGAATGCCCCCTGGTTCAACGATGACCTCAAGAAATCCAAGAAGCTCTGTCGCTCCCTTGAAAAAACTTGGAAAAAAGACCCAAACACTATCACCCAAGCCGCCTTCAAAAATGCCACCCGCAAACACCCCCAACTAATCCGAACTGCCAAGAAATCAGCACTCAAAGACCGACTAGACAACAACGCTCGCAACAGCAAGGAACTTTTCAACATCATCAAAGAATTCACCAACCCCACCGCCAGCTCAAACGACATCACCCCTCCCAAGTCCTCTGCGACTCCCTTGCCTCATTCTTCCATGACAAAATCGCCAACATTCATAACAGCTTTGACAACCAACCCGTAAACCAGTCCACCCCACTCACCTCCGAACCTGTACCTCCTCCAAACAACGTTGTCGAATGGAACCCAATCACCACAGAAGACACCATTCACCTGATGAACTCCATCCACTCAGGATCCCCTACAGACCCATGCCCCCATCACATCTTCAACAAAGCAAACTCCGTTATCGCACCCCATCTCCGAGACGTCATCAACTGCTCCTTCAACTCCGCCACATTCCCAGAAAGCTGGAAACACGCCGAACTCAGTGCCCTTCTGAAGAAACCTACAGCTGACCCCTCCGAACTCAAAAACTTCCGCCCCATCTCGCTCCTCCCATTCCCTGCCAAAGTATTGAGAAAGCTGTCAACAATCAACTCGCTGCCTTTCTCGAAACCAACAAATCACTCGACTCCTCACAGTCTGGCTTCCGAGCCAAACACAGCACCGAGACCGCCCTCATCACAGCAACAGACGACATCCGAACTCTACTGGACAACGGAGACACAGTCGCCCTCATCCTCCTTGACCTCTCTGCAGCCTTCGACACAGTCTGCCATAGCACCCTGATACAACACCTCAGAAACATCGGAATTCAAGGAAAAGCATTGGACTGGATCATCTCGTTCCTCGCTGGAAGAACTCAGAGAGTCCGCCTCCCCCCTTTCAAGTCAGAGGCCTCCGAAGTCACCTGCGGCATCCCGCAAGGATCATCACTCAGCCCCACCCTCTTCAACGTCTACATGAGCCCCCTCGCAACCATCGCACGGAAACACAACCTCAACACCATCTCCTACGCTGATGACACTCAGCTGATCCTCTCACTCACCAAAGACCCAATCACCGCCAAAACCAACCTAGATGAAGGGATGAAAGAAGTAGCCGAGTGGATGAAGCACAGCCGTCTGAAACTAAACTCGGACAAAACGGAATTCCTCATCTTAGGTGCATCCTCTTCCGCCTGGGACGATTCTTGGTGGCCAACTGCCCTAGGAACAGCCCCCATACCGACGGACCACGCACGGAACCTCGGCATCATCCTGGACTCCTCACTCTCGATGACCAGACAAGTCAACGCCGTCTCATCATCATGCTTCAACATCCTACGTATGCTCAAAAAAACATTTCGCTGGATCCCCACCGAAACAAGAAAAACGGTCACCCACGCACTGATTCCTAGCCGTCTGGACTACGGAAAAACCCCTTTCTGCCTGTACCACCGCAAAACTGCAGAAAAAACTCCAACGCATCCAAAATGCTTCAGCCAGACTCATACTAGACATCCCTCGCAAAGACCACATCTCCGGTCACCTGAAAGACCTGCACTGGCTCCCCGTCAACAAAAGGATTACGTTCCGTCTCCTCACCCACGCACACAAAGCCCTCCACGAACTCGGACCGGAATGCCTCAACACGCGCCTTTCCTTCTACACCCCCACCCGCCAGCTGCGTTCGTCTAACCAAGCCCTCGCCGCCGTCCTGCGCATCCACAAAGCCACCTTCCTTCTCCTACTTAGCGGCCAAAACCTGGAACTCCCTCCCCACCCACCTCCGCCTCACTCAAAACCACCTAGCCTTCAGAAAACAGCTTAAAACCTGGTTATTCGATAAGTAACCCTCCCCCCCTTCCTCAAACGCCTTGAGACCCTCTGGGTATGTAGTGCGCTATATAAATTCTGACTTGACTTGACTTGACTACAGTAGAAAAAGTGAAGAAGGGTGTGTGAGAAAGTGGCTCTTTATAGACTGGATAATAATGAAGTACAGTGTGTATAGAGTCCACAAACTCCAAAGATATAACAGAGGTTAAAGTCAGGACTGACCTTACTCTCAAAAGTGGTAGCTTGGTCGAGCAGTAAGGCAGTACCAGAGGGCAGGGCAAAGCATTTGTTGTACAGACTCAGTCAGCAAAGGATTTCACACACTCAAAGACTGAACTCCAGGCCAATGGTTGTTATATCCAAAGATATAGTTGTTTTATTTTTAGAACCAACAGGCATAAAAATATACTTTGCTATATATGAGAACTCTCATTTGATTAATTTGCAAGGAAACAATGAGGTTGGTGAACAAAATAGGTACCATGGTTGCTGAAGGCGAAATTAAGTTTAGACACACTTAAGCATTGAGCTCAATGAATTGTTACCATAAAAGTATAGTTGATTACAGTACAGATTACTTTAGTAGTTCCAGGACTAGATCCTAGATTCAGTCCTGGGGTCTAAGCTGAAACCAAGTTAGCAAAAACGTTTTAGTTACTGTGGTGAATTTTCATGAATATAAAGCTGTTTTAAAAGTTCACACTTAGAAACCTTTCAATGACAATCTGGCAATGTTATTCAAAAAGAGAAAATTCAGGTTGCAGGTAAAGTATGATCGTGTTACTTTTGTAATCCAGTACTGGGCTTCTAGGGCCAGCACTGGGGTCTGAACTTAAAACAGGTAGGTAATTGCGTTTCAGTATTTCGTATGATTTTTATAGAATATTTAAAGTTTTCAAAAGTAGGCACTTTCATAGAAAAACAGACAATGGGTTCCTATGGAGAAAATACAGATTACTAGTAAACCCGGTAAGGATTACTTTTGCGGTTCAGTACTGGGCTGCAAGGTACAGTACTGGCTTCTCGTCTGCTTGCAGGTGAGTACTTCGGAATTCGGGCTTCGACTGATTTTATATGAATATTTGCAGTTTTCAAAATTTCACACTTAGAAAAATTTCGAGTCAAAATGGGTCAATGTTATCCAATGGCCGGTAAGTAAGTTACCGGTTTCCAGGTGAGTACTTGGCCGGTGAAGTTAAGGTTCCGGGTGTAGACTCAGTTGTCACCCAGGGTCAGGTAAGTACAGTCGGTTCCGCCCAAGCAGCGCAGGGCCGGCCCGGTGCAGAGGCAGGTAGGCCCGATGATATCCAATGAGGGAAAGGATGCCTTCGGTTGTTGGCTGCTGGCTAGCAGGCCACACGGCTGTGGGAGATGAGGTCCTGGTCACTTGCTCAGGGTAAGGGGGGAAGTAGGATAGGACAAAGGTGGCACAGCCAGCGGCACTCGGGCGGCTGTGTGCAGGATGCTCTTGAGCCATTGGGCGCTCAATGTTATCCAATGGGAAAGGTCAAAAAGGAACAGAGGCTGCAGGCTCAAGGACGGAGACTGTCCAGGGGCGACCAGCACTTCGAGAGGTAAGTTGGGATCTTGGAGCACAGGTAGGTACCCCAAAGGGAGGCACAGGGGGCTATAGGGCACCGGGTGCAGGGGTGTCTTTTGGTGCCAGAAAAGCTTACCCTCAGCTGGTCGTGGTTGGAGTGGCCCCTAGTTCTGAGTCTGCAGGCGTCGGCTGGTTCGTCGAGGAGGGTCTTTGGGCACTGGACTTCAGGTCCCAGTCGCCGGCGGGACGTCCTTGTGGTTTTAGTGCGGTTGGGCCCGGCCCGAGCTCGGCGGGTGCAGAGTGGGCTGGTCCGGAGCTTCCTGGTTGGCACCAGGTGGGTTGTTGTAGCAGAGCCTCTGCTGATGGGAGTCCCAGTCTTTAAGAGGGTCAAGGCAGGCAGGTCCTCCGGGTGTCCCAAGGTTGCTGTCCGCAGGTGTTGCAGGGATTAGGCAGGAGCAGGTTCCCGGATCGACAGGCCAGTAGGGCTGGGGCCAAGTCAGTTGTTGTTGTCTTGTTGTTAGCAGCTGTTCAGCGGGTCTTCTTCTTCTTGATCTTCTAGTCTGCTCCTCTCCTGTGGAAGGGGGGCAGGAGCCTAGCTGGGATTGGGCAGGGCTCCCCATTTACAAGATGGCCGGAGCCCGGGGTTGTGCTTCACCTCGTCTCCCCACCTGAGGGGTGGGGTTGGCACAGGCTGGCACACCCCCCTTCCTGACGTAGTTTTTCCTGCCAGTCTTCCCGCCAGAGTGGGGGTTAGAACTGGTAGGGGCCAGTTGCTGGGTACAGCAAATAGTCTGGAGAAGCTCACAGAGGCGGTATGCCTTGGAAGCTTCCCCCTGCCCATCATGGGGGAGGAGACCTAGCACCTTGCCCAGGATGTGCATTGTTGCAGGCACAGGAGAGCAGGGGACTCTCCACCCAGGGGTCCAGCAACATGTCTGCTGTGTGGCAGCCTCTGCAGCCACTCAGTCCAGACATGGATTGGAGGTTAGGGTTTCAGAGGGCATCTGCAAGATGCTCTCTGGTGCATTTTACGTTAAATCCCACACTGGCATCAGTGCAGGTTTAATGTGCTGAGAAATTTGGTACCAAACATGTCAGTCTTCAGTGTAGCCATTATGGTGCTGTGGAGAAATAACAACCTCCCAGCACCATATACTCTTAATGGCATCACTACACTTACAGTGCCCAGGAATGGCCCTCGGTACTGTAGGGGCACAGTGCTCATGCACCTGTGCCTACACCTCTGGCATAGGGCACCCAGCTACAGGGGTGACTGAAATATGCTAGGGCAGTGGGTTCTGTGGGCATGGCACACAGGGACGTGTGCCATGTCGACTCTTGGTTTAGTTCTGTACTTAGGCACTCAGCCTGCAAAGGCAGTGTGTGGGTGCCAAGGTACAGGGACCCAGATGGTGGCACAATAAGTGCTGCAGCCCTCAGGGGTCTTCTCTGGTCACCATGCCCCAGGTACCTAGGGTACCATTTACTATTGGCTGACAGGTGGCCAGAGATGCCAATTGGGTTTTTAGTTTCAGCACAGTTTTAGGGAAGCAACACAATCCCTGGGTACCTGGTTGGCAGGAACCCAGGGCACACACAGTCAAAGCACATCAGCAGTTCAGAAAAAAGTGGGGGCATACCAAGGCAAGAAAGATAGCACTTTCTCACAGGTTCTGAGACTTAAGGCAGCATAAAGAGGGAGGAGACAGGATTGGACTCTAAAACACCAGTTAAAAAAGAAGGCAGTAGGACTTTCTAGAAACATGCAGATCCAGCCGGCATAGTACATCAGACATTTGAGAATCCAACTGATGACTTTACACAGATCGAGACCACCCAGATCAAAAATGTGAATCCTCCGGTTAGGGTTTACAATCTAAACATACAAATTGAAGGCGACATACCATGTCATATTAAAATAGTCTTCTGGATCAACTATCTGATGATTATGACATCATCTTAGCAGAAGAGGACTGGGGTAATATTATACACATTTTACTAGATTGTATGTGGTTTTTAGATTTACGAAAGGAGTTTTTATGTCCGATTTTTAAAAATTATAATATTACAAATAGGATGCAAGCCGCTAAATTGTTGATGGAAATGGAGAACTTAGATATAGCCTGTGCTTTGGGGAAATATATGAAAAAAGTTGAGGTGTTCCTCAGCTGCACAGAGTAAGATCTAATAATATAAGTCCTTGACATCAAATAAATGTGAAACAATTAGTGTTTAAAATAGTGCTGCATGGTTAAGGAGATGTTGTATAGGAATGAATTAAGTGTTTTTATTTAAATTCATTGTTATAATACTCCGATTTTAAAAATGATAGTTAAAGTATACGTATATCAAGATTTAATATGTTTATCGATACCGCTGTGCAATGTATTTATTGTTGCTTTTATTTTTCCCTGTTTAGTAAGATAAGAGGTAGATTGTACTTTTATGGTTGTAACAAACCAAATAAAGTTTGTTTTGACTGACTGACTGACTGACTGGGCTCAGTCTTTATTGGGGGGAAAGAAGTCATAAGGGCAGCCTTGTCTCCCATAGTACTAGAAGATACCAGGGACATTTGTGCCAGTGCATGGGCTATAAGACAAGCTCCAGCCTTATAGAGAAACAAAGAGGGGTGGGACAAACATTCTAGTCCACATGTCATTCCCTTACGTAGTAAACCACAACCACAATACCCTTTAAAGCTATAAGCAGAATGTGGTAAAAAATCAATATTAGATCAGACGAAGTATCAGGGCATAATAGTGCCTTGCCTTTCACCAATGAGCACACCCCTTTTTCTCATCTGCAGTATATAATGCCCTCAACATAGGTTTAATGACCAAACAATACAGAACATCCCTTGATATTTCCAATGGGTTCTGTAGCCAAAACATAGCTACTGAGAGTGAGCATCTAACCACTTTCAGTTTCAAATGAGTGTAATTTTCATTTTGACCATTTTCTATGATATAACCCTTGGTTATATTCAGCGTGAGTGATGAAGATCATACAACCAGATTCTGAGGTATTGTCATACATTGATGATATCCATTTTACTGATGATGATTTGAATCTACATCTACCCAGGGTAGACAGAGTAGTGACATATTAACATCACATGGCTATAAAATTAATCAAATAAAAAAATCAAAGATTTCCTACCTTATGGTGATCTTGAGATACAAGTTATCCAGTGAGAGCAAGTGTTTGGTTCCAGACTGCCTTCAGAAGTCTGCAAACTTGGAACCTCCCGACACACATAAAAAATTGCAATCCCTCCTGGGATTTCTTAACTTTGTATGTACTTATTTGCCTCAATAAACTGAGAGAGTGAAGTACTTGTATGACCGAATTTCTCCTACATTTTCTTCCAAACAATGGCTGAACGTGCATACTGATATCTTGTGTGCTCTAAAAGTACACATGCTTGAGACTAAATATTTACAAGAGACAACAAACCCAACCCAGTTATCAGTCATACCAACCCACAATGGTAACACTTATATGACCTACAATGAAGGGCTGACCATTCCTATTGCTTACAAGTCTCACATGTATTCCCTGGCAGAAGCACATTTTGCTTCCATCCAAAAAATCTTGATGGCTGTGCTAGCAGCTATTTTAAAAATGCGCCCTTTGGTGCAGGGAAAACATAATATTATTGTTTCTCCCATACCAGCACTGGAGGCATATACAAAGGCAAGCATTCTTAATGCTTGGACGCCACAACTGAGATGGGTACAGTGGGCCTCTTCTTTGAATGCAGTGGATGTAAAGTTTCAGTGTGATCCCTCTCTTCATACAAAAGCATTTCTCCAATATGAACTTGATGTTGCTCTGATTCCAGACACTTTACTCATTGAGTCTTTACCAATTCAATTCAATTCAATTCATTTTATTATGATTTGGAATTCCAAGGAATTCCACATAACATTACAATAAAACATGATTCATAAAAAACAGTATTAAAAAGCACGAAGAGTTACACCCCTAAAATCTTATCCATGGGAGATAAATATTAAATGAAAGCAGCGGCAGGATTTTTATGAAGTGCCGTATAGAGTGCACATGCCATCTACAATATGCAGACGTAAAGAAACCATAATCCTAATCCAGGCCTAATACCTGAATCAACCCTTTTAGCTTAGCCCAAGATTACTAAAATCATATACATTTATGCAATTATTATCCAATATACAGGCAGTAGTTAACAAAAGCAATTAAAATATTTCTTATGTTGAGGACAGAGAACAGTGTTAACAGCAGATGATTTATGCAAGATGATACTAAAAGTGCAAATATATCAAGATAAAGTGCTAGTGCATAGACACCCTAATCCAGTACAGAACTCAGGATGATTATCTAGCAACAATTTAGCCGAATTAACTCTGAACAAAGAACCGAAAATTTAAGTTGCAAACAAAATTGTTAAAACACACTACTAAACAATGATACTTATCCGATGTTGCAAGTATTAAAATTCTTAAAGTGCTTGAAAAGTTCTAAGACAAGGAAAGTTATACAAGGTACTACATGAACCACTGTTTCCCCTACTTCTAGACTTTCTAATATACATTTAAAAATTCTTTAAAAAAACAGAAAATCTTAAAACATATCTGTTCTGACGGGGGATGCAGAAGAAAGTTGCGTGCCTGATCTGCTGTTGAAATATTATAATGTAAAAAAAACAGGCCTTAGAAATTTGCGTCGCATTGAACTAAGTGCTGGGCACACAATCAAAACATGATTAAAATCTTGGATACCTCCATTGCATAAATCACAAATTCTTTCATTTTTGGGGATACCCTCCCAAGCTCCTGTTACTATCCTCAGCGGCAACAAATTCATTCTTAGGAGTAAAATCACTCTGCGTACACCATGTTTCAAGTTCCAAAGAACATACGGCTGAGGATTTTTTACAATTGAACTCTCCGCTAGGCAATCCAGTTTTCCATTCCCTCTGCATATTTCCAGATCTCTTTCTCGTGAGATCACATATATGTTTTTTTTAATTAAGTGCTTTAATTCTAATTTGTTTAAACCTGCTGCCCCTGTAATGTCCAAACCAAAGGTACTTAAAGCTTTTAAATAGTTTCTAAAAATTACACTTTTACACAATAAGTTATCAAAAATTTCCTTGTGCAGAGCTAGCCTTAATAGATTTTCTTGACCATTTATCAAAGCATTACACCACCTTAAAGACCCTGCCAATGACAAAACATATGTTGAGAGGAGGCCAAATTCGAGCCTAATAGCCGCAATTAATGCGGCGTGACTCAGGTTACATATTTTTGGCGCCAGATTTTGCCTTCCACTTTGTCGAACTTAGCCCACTCACATTCGTCAATTGTTTCACTAGCATAATTCAAGGTCGGCGGAATCTTTATTTTGTACACTGCAAAAGTATGTGAGAAGTGTCTTTTCCCGCATTGCTTATACAAGCAGTTAATTGCCGAAGCTTGTGAAATAGCTTTACTTTTGCAATGATCTAAATGTCTGATAGCAGAGCACCTATTAGTAAAAAAAATTCCTAAATAAGGATAAAACATCACTATTTCCATATTTTCATCTCCCAAATACCATTTCAGATTTGGTCTAACCTTACAGCCTTTCTGACTAAAAATCATCACCTTACTCTTAGAAGTGTTTATTTTAAAAAAATATTCTTTAGTGTACCTAACCAGCTCTGTCAAACGTCTTTGCAACCCAATTGGAGTTAGATTCATGATGATTGCATCGTCAGCATACAGTAAACAACTTAATTTTTGATCACCCACTTGTAGAGGGTCCCCTTTACTCTCCCCTACCCGGCTAGGGAGGTCATTTATGTAGATTGAAAAGAGTAAAGGGGCCAAGAGGCACCCCTGCTTCAGCCCATTGTGGGTAGTGATTGTGTTTGATAGGCCTTGAGTCCCCCCCAACAGAACTTGAGTCCACGTAGAGGAGTGGAGAGCAATTATTACTCTTAACAAATTCCCTGGGATCCCCATTCTTATCAATTTCCTCCACAGCGTCCCCCGGTCTACCCTATCAAACGCTGTGGAGAAGTCAATGAATGCTGTATACAGTGGTATCCTCCGCCCCGCAGGATATTTATCAATTAAGGTTTGCAAGACAGAGATGTTGTTTAGGGTGCCACTATTCTTCCGAAAACCAGACTGTTCAAGGGGAATCAAGTTACTACCAAATACCCACTCTTGCAAGTGGACAAGGATGCTTTTTGCAAACAGTTTTCCCGTTGCGTCCAAAAGGGAGATTTGCCTATAGCTTGCAGGTGAGTTTTTAGGGCCTTTTTTATATAGAGGTACTATTATACTGCCCTTCCAGGAATTAGGGATATCCCCGAGCTTATAACAATAGACGAACAGGGGATGTAACACCTTTGCCCAATCGCCACAGTCTTTTTTTATTATCGCTACAGGGACATCATCCGGCCCCATTGCCCCGGAGTATCTCGCCTCCTTAATGTATCCCTCAAGTTCGCTCATTACAGGTGCTTCTATCTCTTCTACGGATGATGCAATCCCATTAAACCCCTCAACCCCAACATCTGTAGGATTGGGGGCGTACAATAGGGATATATAAGTAGACCATTCAGATTCAGAGATCAACATCGGCTGGGATTTTACTCTACTGTCACAGTACTTGGCAATCAATGTCCAGTACTTTCTAGTGTCCCCCGAGGCTGCCACTTCCCGAAGGTTAACCCATTTTTCGTCTTTAGAGGCCCTGCAAACTGCAGCTATTTTCCTTTTCCGGGCCTGTTTTAATCTGTATATCTCTTTTTGTCTTGATGGCCATGGGTCTATAAATTGCGATCTAATCAGCCCATTTATCTTATTATTAAGAGTTTTAATTTCATTAGGAGGAGTTACTCTAGGGGCGGCACACTCACCTTTCATCTTTCTTCCCAGCTTTCTGACAGCAGTCATGATTCTTCCATACCTCACAATCGGGTTCTCCCAGATTAAACTGAACGCAATGTTCTTAAATACCCAATGTAGATTCGGAAGGTTCTTGTGTGACTAACAAGTGCGACCATTACTTCGAGAGTATGTTACTATCTCTTTCCTCTGGTTCCATAGTTCGGGTTTCTCGAAGTTTAAAGAAATATTAACAGCCAATATATTGTGGTCACTCAAATTCGTAGGGAGAACCTTAAACTGGGAGCATACCCCAAACAGTTGAAATGACACTGCCATATAATCGAGAAGGGAATTTCCATGTGACCCGTGAAAGGTGAAGGCTGCAGGAGAGTCCTCTGGGAATCTGCCATTTAATACTATAAGGTCAAGATTTCTTAAGTTTTGCAACAGTAAAAGGCCACGTTTATCAGATCTTAAATTGGGAGAGAATACTGCCTCTGGGATAAACCAAACCTCCTCCTGGTCCAGATTGGAAAAGGATGCGATTGAGCTATTATTGATTTTGGCATTAAAATCTCCTACCATCAGGATACGAACTCTTTCATCATTGCTACATAACTTTTGCACAAAAGTGCAAATTGAATCGACCAATGGGGTGGACGCCTTCCCTGGAGGAATATATACATTTACCACATACAGAAATGATGCTGATTCCAAGTTGCCTTGTTCTACTTTTAACTTTGCACAGATACAACAATTTGATGGATGAATGAATATCTCAGGGTCCCATACTAACTTGCAGCTTAACAGAATGGCTAATCCTCCACTTGCATGCCCCTTTGTAGATTTTTTAGCTGCACTACAATACACGTAGTAGTTCTTTAACTGGAACTCTTCAGTTGCCCACGTCTCTTGGAGGCAGATTATTTTGGGGTCTAGGTGTGCTAGCGAAGTAAGCTTAATATTTCCTTTTCCTAGCCCCGCCAAATTCCAGGACACGATTGTTCCTAGTAGGCTACCTCCGCTCTATGGGGATGGTAGTAGAAGATTTAGCCCCATTCAAGGTGCCTGCAATCCAGCTCCATTTTGACACCTCATCTCCACTATCAATGCCAAGGACCTCTTGACCCTTGGGTGCTACTACCTTTATTTTTCTAGTACCTAATCCCCTCCCAACTGTAATTTTCAAACCCTCAAATTTAGTGGTCATATTCACACCCTCATGATCATTTACTTCTCCCTCTTGCCTAGCATAAGAAGTTTCGAGACGCTTCAACGAAGCACCCTGGGTAGTGGGGCAAACAATAACATCTATTCCTCTTTATCTAAAGCCATCCACATTTGCTAACACGATGGAAGACACCACCCCTGAAGTAAAAATTGCTTTGGTGACCTGAGGTTTGTGCCTCCAATCTAAGAGGACCAGTTCTATATCTTTAGAAGAAATTAACTTTAGATCATTTATTTCCGATAGAATTCCAAGAAGGGCCCTTCTATTTAAAGTCATATGCTCAGCATCAAAAAGAGGGATAAAAAATAAGGCATTATTCCCATGCCCAGTGCCTAACTCTGGGAGCCTTAATACATCTGTGTCATAAGATCTCCTCGAAAAATCGGTGGTTACCCCCTTTGATGTTATTAACTGATATAGTCATATTTCGACTAACTCCCCCACCATTACTTACTTCAGGCTTCATGCAAATAAGGGGTGGACCTACTGATTCACATGCGGTCCTACTTAGTTCTATCCTCGGGGCTGGTATGAAGGTTTTTATAATATTCTCTGTCACTCCTATGCTACTCTCCAGCTTGAAATCCATTATTTTCCAGGCCTCACCCAACCCATTTTCATTCTGGGAAGTACTCGACCTATTAATCAGACTAATCGGCTGGGGGACATCATCTTGCTCCTCAATTGCACTCAAATTCATCCTCTGTTTAGCCACTGTTGATGTGTTATTTTCATCGTTAGGAGCGATATTAGAATGATCTGATTGTACTACACTTTGGAACCGCAGTTTTCTCAGTTTACGTTTTGGAAACCGGCGATTTTTCCCCTTCCTTTTCCTCCTACAATGGGTTTTAACACTTCCCTCTCTTACTAATGAGTGTTCCCCCACCCCAGAGACTTCTAAAATATTAATTATTTCAGCTGAATCATGAGGTTTGGGTTTTTTAGGCTTGCTCCTATTAAAGATTGGGAAGACACGCACTGTATCTAACACTGGAGATACCTTTACATTTACACTTCTCTCCATAGCGGTGTCTTTTGCAGAGTTATTAACAACAATTTGGGAAGGGCTTGGAGTTTGATTTCTTACAGGCGGCAAACATCCAACGTTCACCAACGGATTATTTGGTTCCCCTAACTCTGAGCCATTAGCAGTATTATGTAGTCTGTCATTAATTTGAGAACGATTATTACGTATAGGGGAGGCACACTTCGCACATACTTGGCTATGATGTTTAAGATCTAAAACCCCTCCCAGAATGGGCGTTAGGACTTTGAGGATATGGTCCGAGTTAGAGGCGCTCTTCTCCATCAGGGACAAAATTGCAGCCAAAATTTTTTGCAAATTAATAAATGTATACATTAGCCCCCCAGTATCTTCAATCTCATTTTTAGACAATGAAAACACAGAATTCCCTGCCCGATTATCACAGGGCATAAATGAATCATGAAATTCTGATGTCAAAGAGGATTTAGTAGGTGTACTGCTATACATAATTGGCATGTGTAAGTGAACTCCTGCTTGAGGGGACAGTATTTCCTCATTCGGATGGGGATCTATAGCCAAAAATTGAGCACCCAATTTTTCTAACTGCTTCACTCGTTCAGCGTTCTTTTCCAATTGAATGGCAATATCCGGAAGAGTGAGGTCTTCTGTTTTTGCCTTCCCGTTAAGTTCACTATGGGCATTCTGATGTTCACTTTTAGGAGAAGGTTCACTTCTTTTTATTGAAAAGCAGTCCGGTGAACTCCTTTGAGATACACTTACATTGTCGTGTACTTTTTCAAGGAGAGTTATCAAATCTGCTAGTGGGGAGGAAGGAGTGACATCCTCACTTACACCACCCTTACTCTGCGTGGAAACTGGCGCCTCATTCCTAGATAGAGCCAGTTCCATATCTGAGCCCGAAATTTTCTCCACACCTTCATAAGATGACACAACAGCTTGACTCACAATAGACGGAGGCACTGCATTGCCTACTTCCCCATTAGATTTTTGTATTATTATTACAGGAAAGAGTGCTTCTGGTCTTGATATATGGCTACCCAAACCATTCTCAGCTGATATTTCGGAGTCCATTTTCACCTCCACCTCCATTGAATTCTCCTCATTTCCCACAGCTCCAGTTCTTCACTGTTTTGCCCTATTCCGCTCTTATAACTTCTTCCCTTTTTAAAGAACATTGATGATATTGATGGGTAAGATTTTAAAAGAGTTAGGTGAGCACCAACTCTCCGTCTACGTATTAACTTTTGTGGATTTGGGGGACTCCACGAATTCTTACCACTCTTATCACTCTTGACGCTATGGTCAATGGTTTCTAGAGGGTTTACAGATTTTACTTTGGACTGAGAGCGCACTCGCCTAACAGACATTACCATGACAAAAAGAGATTATACCTCTTAAACTTAGAGATCCTCCAGCTAGAAATGAGACAAGACTTGCAGGAGAGAACAATTTGTTTCAAGAGAAACAATAAGTGAATGATAACGTAAGCACCGCCTTAGGACAGCCTGCAGGTGGCGTTATATCTGCCACAGAGTAATCCAGATAATTCCGCAGAGCCCCACGGGTTTTCACATGACACCTTACCCGAGGCCTGGGCGATTCAGCAGTAGCCCAATCAGAGCCTACACGCCGACCCCCGTCTGGCAACTGGGGCTATGGTGACTATGGTGACCGTGGTCTTCTTCATAGGATGGAGGAAGCACCTGGAGATATGAATATAACCAGCGTACACCAGTGCACACCCCCCCAAATACTGCACAAGGCTTATATCTGGACTTTAGCTGCGATTAATCAATAACTACTCCCAGAGTCCAGAATCCAGAGTCCAGAGACCAACAGGCAAATCATGTAACTCGTAGAAAACCCTGAGACACCTAGGCCCAAGGTGCAGGGTCCCCAAGTCCACAGTCCATGGACCACAGAGCAACGGTAGGTATAGAACTTGTTTTTCTCGCACTCTCAGACTCTTAGTCTCTCTTAGTCTCTCTTAGTCTCTCTTAGTCTCTCTCACGCACAGCGCCTTCACACAGGGGGAGCAGACTGGAGCGCGGCGGCAACCCGCACAACGCCGCCGGGGCCCCCTCCAACCTCCCGCCGGGCCCCCAGACCCCTGCTCCTCTTTCCGCCGGTACTCACTGTTCTGCTCTGCTCCCTGGTTTTCGGCACCTCGTGCCACTCCTCGCACTGTGCTGCACTGTGCTGCTGTATGTAATGGACTGGCAGCGACTGGCGAAGGGGGCGGCAGACAGAGTCACAGGCTCAGGGGCTCAGGGGGCAGCTGGCAGCAGGACTCGGACGGTTTCAGTAGTACTATATTCAGTAGTACTGTACTGTACAGGGGTTTTCTCGGGAACATCTTGGCTTCCTGCCTCCCACAACTCAGCCAAACTAAGCCAAAACTCCACTGCGCCGCCACAGCTCCTGCTGCTCAACTCTCAGCTCTCTCTAGACTCTAGACTCGGCTCCCGTGTATGGGGAGGGCTGAGAGGAAGCAGGAGGCTACGGGCTAAATGCTGAATGCTGGAGGCTGAGGCAGTGTGCTCCAATGCACTGGTTCAATTTGCCTCGCACACCCTGCCTCACTGCCGTACCCCCGCTGCTGTTATTTGTTGATTCTTTACCGGGAAAAGACTTAACCGGGCCTCTGGCACTGTTGGCACCGTGGAGATATCGACACGGCGTCCTGCTTGGCGTCCTCGCTCGCACGCCCGTTTCTGCAAACTGCTCTCCGTTCGCTCGTAGCTCACTGCTGCTCTCTGCTGGCCACCATTGAGTCTTTACCAGAACAGCTTCTATACACATGGCTCTGCCCATCCTGCAGTAGGAAAAAAGTACAAACACTCTGCAGCCTGCGCAGCAGTACATGGTGTAGTGAAGGATGGTGAATTTTATCCCACAATGCACCCACACTAAAACACTAGGTGAAAGTACTGCACAACATGCAGAATTACATGACCTGCTACTTGCATTATAGATGACTGACTTATCAGTTTTGACAATTATAGGGTCCAGCTCATCCTAATGCGTGCAAGGTTAGAATGTCAATTTGCAGCATTGGAGTTGAATGTATTCATGGATTCAAAGGGAAAACCAATATAGAATAAACAGCTTGGGGCAAAGATTGCACTCTTACAAGACAAGCTTCCATAGGTCCCTGTGAGGCACACTTTGGGCCATCAGCATTATGGTATTCACACTAAAGGGAACTGTGCAGCTGACTTAGCAGGAAAGGCTTGAATTCAGACTGTCAGAGTAGCAGTCCTAACCACATATCAAACAAAGATTGACACAGATATTTTAACAACCATAACTGCAACCAAGCAAACTAGAAAACCTCCTGCAGAGTTTCTTCCCAAATACTCTTACACCCTCAATTAAGATAACATTACACAGGTTACAATACCAGGAATAGGAGAAAGAATAATACCCAACATTCCGTCTAGATGAGAGCTAATTAAAGAAGCACACGAGGGGTTGGCAACTGCACATGCAGAAATGAACGCAACACTAGCAATGCTACGGCAATGCTACTGGTGGCCTAGTTTATGCAAACGGACTACTAGGGACTATGGGTCAAATTACGATTGTGGAAGGACCGTCACCACCAGCCATGCGGTGGCGCTCCTTCCACCATCCGACTGCAATTTTCCCCCGTCACGTTACAATGGCGGTGGGAATCGCTTTCGGACCGCGGCGGACCCAAAGACCATCTGCCACGGAACCGCCATAGGCAATCGATCATGTAAAATGCTGTAAAATTGTGTAAAATGGTGGCAGCTGCATCCGCTAAATTACAATGCGGGCTTCAGTCAGCCTTTCTGTGGCGGGTAAACTGCCATTGAAAGGCTGGCAAAGATTGGTTTTGGGGGTCTGTTGCGAGCCCACCTTGTGTTGGAGGAGGTGTGGTTGCACTGGGGGGTACCATACATTTCACTGCACCAAGTGGCAGGCACTGTGTAGTGCCTGCTATGTAGTGCAGTCATATGCACAACATGCACTTTTAACATTGTGGCGGGTGCTGCTGTCAGCAGCTCCACCGCAATGTTAAAATGCAAGATGCGACCCCCATGGTGGCAGTCGCATCCTAATTTGGTGTGCAGGACCTTTGCATGTATTGCAGACGGTCCTGGTCACCACCAAAATGGCAGACAGGCTCCAGGCCATCCGCCATCGTAATTGGCCCCTATGTTAGGCTGTGTGACATTTATCCACAGATTAAACCTTCCACTGCCAAAATACCCTCACCAACTCCTCTCCTGGTATCAAATATCCCTTTCCTGGTGATATATTTGGACATCATAGGTCCCCTCCATTCAGCTAACCAATATAAGTACGTATTGGTAGCGATTGATTCATGCTCTCGATTCCTATGGTTTTGGCTGCAGAGAAATGCAAGCGGTTCAGCAGCAGTAAACGATTTGCAGTGTCTTGTTCAATGAGGACAGTTGATTCATTTCATTCAGACAACGGACCTGTGTTAGCCTTTAAGGCTTACACAAAATCAGTGTTTGTTCTGGGAGTTTGTCTGCAATTCAGCAGCCCATTCAAAGCTGAATCAAATGGTGTAGAATGGGCCAATGGCATGATTAAACAAGCTTTGACTGCTGCCTTGCTAAGTTCAGGTCCTAGTTGGTACCATAACCTGTACCTTGCCTAGACAAGTACTGGCAGGACGTACTACATATGAGTTTCTCTTCGGCAATCCTATGTATGTGCCTGGCATAGATAACTCGAGGAAGGTGGTGGACAATGATACATTTGACTTGGAGAAACATTTGAAAAGTTTTACCAAGTATCCAAGAAGGCAGAGATGAACTGTCTAACACAAACCACTCTGATGCTGCCACCTGTGAAGAGAAGTTTATCACTGCTGCTGATGGGTGGGTTCCCAAAGTTGGGGGGCTAGTTCGGGAAAAAATCCAAGACAAGCAAACTTTGGAACCATCTTGCAGACCACGCGTCAATGTTCTAGGGGAATAAGGCAACAGAACTCTTATTTTGCCTCCTTTGCCTGGCTCAAAGAGAAACAGACATGTATCTATTGAACATGTTAAAAAGCACCATGTGGTCAGTCCTCTATAACCAACCTCCACAGACACCAAGAAGGATTCAAAGTAGTGCCTCTCAGCCTCTTCCTACTTTGAATACTATATCCTCTGAGCAAAGCAGTAACATTTTTAGCTAGAGTTTCCAACCGGGAATACTTGAGCTTAACACTCAATGCAGAACATTGAATGCAATAAACACAGCTGATGCTGCCAATATGACAGTAGCTACTGTCCAAAGCAATTCCATGGTTTACTATGAAATCCCACCTTATGTTAGGTCATGTGCACTAGCGCTCTCGAGAGACCAATAATATTGAAAATTATTCTCGCTATTTCATGGGAGACTTTTCAACTCCTTCTACAGTCACTCATCACCAGAGACTGTTTTGCGTTTGTCAGTGGTTTCATGACAAGTAATGGATTACTCCATGGGCCTATGCCTGGATCCTTTTGGGAACATTTCTTTTCATCATATGGTTGTCATTCAACTGCTACTGAATGGACATGTCAACCCTGCAAAAAGAACTGCCTTGCCTGTGGTTTGTGAACTGCAAACTCACTCCTCATCCTAAAGAGCCCAAAGCGGTCTCTATGCTGTGAACACTACAGGTTATCCTACGCCCGAGGGTATAGCATGGGAAAAATGATTGGGGCATTTCTATGAATCTTATATGAATTCAGCAAATCTCATGAATGAATTCAGGATCTTATATGAATTCAGCAAATTACAAACACATGTATTGTTATCACCATTATGCCCATTATTCTAAGCACAGGACTAGCTATCCTAGAGAAATTCACAATTACACACAATGGGAACATTGTCAGGTGCTGCCTTCTGAGAGCCATCTTAATTTCTTAAAGAAATTCCCTTACTTTCAGAGTGCTTACAGATCACATCCTTCAGCCTTTTTTTCACATAGAAGCCATATCAGCTATGAACAAATCTAATCACTACCAACAAGATGATTTACTCTCTTATAGTTTAATCAAACCCTGGCTATTCAAGGCAAAGAAGTCTTATTTCCAGCCTGTATAATACCGAATGAAATTATTTTTCTAAACCAAACTATCCAGGAAACTACTTATCTGGGATTCTGAACCATGAAGGACTTAAAGAATCCTTCTATTCCAAAAGTCAATTTGACCATGTTCAATAATTTGTAATTTCAAATGAATATGTGGGCTTCTTTGATTAGCTTATACAAAAACAATATGCTACAAAATGGAATCTATAATTACACCCAATTCCTGTTGCAAGTTTCACCTTATGGCTTATAATTCTGATTCCACACACAAAAAACGGAAGGGGTAATACAATGGACTAGTGTCTCCCTGGGAGCTGCTCATCATTCTGCAGTAGGAAATTCCTTCATGTTTAAGTACTACCCTCTCACACTAGAAGTGTCATGCTTCATCAAAGGGTGTGCATCAACATCCTGATGCAAACCAATGCTCAGGATGGACTGAAAAAATAGCAAAAAAACTTGTTTTGTTATTATCAAAACAGTTGAGGAACTCCAATCAATCCCTCTGTCCCACCTGGGTCCAGGATCCTCTCAACACAGAAAAAAATTAAAACTACTACCTCATTTTCTTTCGAACTTCACCTGGCATGATGATTTAAACTGGTTTAGGAAGGGGTATTTCTAGATCATTAGTATCCGTGCTCCCCATAAAAAGTGTTGTTCTATCTACATGTTTTGGCCCTCTACAAGCCCAGAAGGGTCCGCAGGGCTTCCTCAGGATTAGGATCCCTCTTATATAGGCATATCTTGCCCTCCCCTACATTCAGTGCCTTATGTTTTCAGGTATGTGTGTGGGGATTTTTGTAATTGATCTTTCTTCTCTCTTGTTAGCACAGAGCATTTCCTCAGCAATCTCCTACAAAGGAATCAAACTTTGTAATCATGCTCTTCTTACACACCTGCAACTCCCTAATTAAAAAACCAATTATAGTGGTCTACTTCCCACATCTTAGCAGGTAAGAGTACTCTCAGGTCACTTCTCTTCCCAAAGCAATTCAAACACCTCCAGGTATGCATGCACATACTTCTTTTGTACATTTTGTGCAGTTTCCAATTCTTTATATTCCTCTTACCTGAGTTTCATCTGTTCACTCCGAAACTAGGGTAGTGATGGGAACGTCTCTGTTTAGTCATATTCTGTTATATGACTTAATCCAACAAATATATATAGTACCAAAAATCAGTATTGCATGTTTTTCACTACTAATTGTCCCACTCTTCTACGCATGGGCCATTGTTAGTTAAATAAACCTCAGTATATCGTATTGTTCTCGTCATATCCATTCTCTTCTTTCTATCCTGATGTGCCCAGATGTACCTACATACAGGGTGTTTGTGCATAGGTCAATATCATTATCCAATCCCTCTTAGGAAAATCATCCTGGTAGTTTCGGAGTTCGCGTAATAGTCTATAAACGTTTGCTCCTTTGTGTTATCTCACGATGTGTTCTTTATGGCTGTATTGTTTGAAATATATATATTTAGACATACGTCTTACTCACATCACCTATGAGCCGGGATTTTATCCCCGGGATACTCCGTGACTCTCAAGGTATTAAATAGATGTCCTTACTTAGGTCTGCCCCCCACATTTCCCAAAAAACCTTTTTCGATCCTTGCTATCAAATGAATTACCTCACCCATCCATTGTCCCACCTGTTTCTGGAACTCAACCAGCCGCAGGGAGGTACACAGTATCTCTGGGTCTCATTCATTTCTCTGAATAAGAGCCTACTCACTTCATCAAGAGACTGCCATTGGCCTGCATTCAGGTATAATAATTCTGTTGTTTGTAATCACAATAGAGAGTGAGGAACCAGAGTGGCCAGTTCACTTCCCCAAGGGATATGTAGTGATCAATAGGAGCTAGCTACTTTAAAACAGTACATGTTGCATGTGTCTGGTTGGGAAAAACCTATTGGTTTTTAAGAAGGCCCTCACCCACCAACCTAGTTGGTGGCATGCTTCATCATCGGGCCCCAACCGAGCCACCGAGTGTGCCATAAGGTGTGTTACGAAGCCTGATTACAGCGGAGCAGGATGTGTTTCGTGAGTGTGCAGTGAAGGTGTTTAGAGTGGGGTTAAAATGCTGTCCTGGAGGTCCCAACAAGTTAATTTATTGATGGGCCCCAGGCAGAGTTAAAAACATGGCTTTATGGACGTAATAGGAGAGACTTATGTTCTCCAACGTCCCATGTGGTCAACTAGTTTCAGCCAGGCCTTTGGTTAAAACTGGCTTTCGTCAGGACCTATGTGTGGAGGGGTGATAGGGGACTAATGTGTTGCGAGGACCCTATGTGAAGCACTCGCTAAGGTGCTACAATTGTAAGAGGAGGTTTTCTTCTCAGTTTATACCTGTGAAAGGAAAAAATGAGACATACACATAGACACATAATATGTAAAACACGTTGGTTTTAGGCACATGATTGGTATATTTTACACCAGCCGATTGACTCGGTTGACTCGCTCACTACTTAGGCACCAAGGTATCGCTACCACCACCAATCATGTGCCTAAAGATCTTCAAACTGGGGCACAACTACCTTGTTGCAGAATTTATGTCCTGACTGAACATTTAAAGTTTTAGCTCAGAGAGTGCCTCGATGAACTTCAGGAAATTGGATTAATTTTTCCTTTAAGGTCTCCAGTCCCTTCAACTTTCATTTGTTTTCCTCAGAAAAAGGGAGTGCTCAGAACATGCATACATTTTTGAGCCTTACATCTGGTCACTATAACGAATAGATATACACTAGCATTGATTCCATCTTAATTAGATCAAGTAAGGAAGACAACAATCTACAGCAAGTTAGACTTAAAAGGAGCATACCATTTGGTTTTTATCCGCCTGTGCTATGAGTGGAAGGCTGCCTTTTAAAACAAATTTGGTAGTTATGAGACCTTTGTTAGGCCCTTTGGATGGTGCATTGCTTCGGCTGCCTTCCAATACTTGTTAAATTAGGTATTTACATGTACTCATAGACATTTGTGCTGTGGTCTATATTAAAAACATTCTTATCTACTAAGAAAATACATCTTTCACGTTGTGAAGTTGTGTTTTGGTATTCATCATTTCCCCTCCTGGTATTCGGTTGGACAGAGGAGTATAATTTCTTGGGCCATTTTCTACTGGCATTTTATTAGTCAGTTCTAAACCATAGTTCCTTCCATAACTCATTAGTTGAAAAAAGTAATAAAATTCCAATAGGATTCTGAAGCCGAGAATGCTTTTTAGATTCTGAAGAAACAATTTGTTACTGACAAAGTGCTGAGCCAGCCAGACACATAGGGGCTGATTACGATGGCAGGCGGAGGGATCCACCCGCCATCGTCACCCGATTTACCCTTGCCATATTATAATGGCGGGGTATCGTGGCAGAAGCACTTTTCTGTTCCGATTGCCGTCCAGGCGGACTTGGGCCATGGAAAAGTGATGCCGCCATGGAAAGCCTGGTGGGGATTTGCTTTGAGGGCCCATTGCTGGCCCCCGAAGGGTGGTGGGCAGCACTTGGTGGATACCTATGGTACCTCCTTGCCATGCACAAGGGGTCAGGCACCGCGCAATGTTAAAATGCCTGATGCGACCGCCGCGGTGACGGTCGCATCATAATATGGAGGCGAATGCTTCACATAGTGCCTTTGAGGTAATCCTGTCGCGAAGTGATCCAAATACTATAGACTTATAACTCAGGTGTTTATTTTTCACGTCCAGCGGAATCAAATTACAAAGCAGCAGATAGACAATTACTGACTATTAAGGTAGCATTTGAAGAACAATACTACTATTTGTTAAGAGAACAACACACCGCAACATTTCTATCAGATCACTGTAATTTAAAAATGTTGAAGTCCGCCTGAGCTCTGTGTTCCTGACAATTTTGCTGGGACACATTTTCAATCATTTTACGTCCAGTAAAAAAAATGGAAATGAGAATATTTTGTCTCATTATACATACTCTTCAATGGAAGACCAGGTAGATCCCCTTTCCATAATACCCACTAACAACGTAGTTTGACGTATGACAAGTGAAGACTTTTTGAGACAAGTTCAATAGGAACAAAGTACCGAAGAAGGTAAGAAGGTACTTACACTTTATTCTGGAACCCAAAAGTATGATATGTATTATGTAAAGGAAGCCCTATTTCTTCCTACTAAATTGTTGCAGGAATCGGCTTTATAGTGGAGTCACTCTAGTCGGTTAGCGATGATATCCAAGGGAGAAGAAAATAACATCAGATTAAATGAGAAAACACTTTTGGTGGCCTACAATAGTTAAGGATACAAAAAGATTTGTTGTAACTTATGAAATTGTGCTCAGAGTAAGGTTTCTCATACAGTACCCACTAGACTACTTCAACCTGTTCCAGCCCCACCACATCCATGGCATACAGTCACCATAAGGATTAACACAATTCTACTAACAGTCAACTATTTAACTAAGGTGGCTCATTTCATTCCTCTAAAAGGATTACAATCTGTAAAAACAATTAGTTGAGGTGTTCATGCAGTCTGTACCCCAAGGGCATGAAATTCCATCTGTGCCCATTTCAGAAGGGGGTTCACAATTAATTTCACATTTGTGGAGATTATTCTACGAACTCATAGGCATTGAAGTCAGACTATCCTCCAATTCCCCTCCAAAGAGAGTTAAACCGAAAGAATAAGCCAATGTCTAGAACATTACCTAAGATGTCAGACTTTGCAAGACGATTCAAATTGGGTGTCTTGGTTATGATGTGCAGAATTTGCGTGAAATAATTCCACTAGTGAATCTTCTGCTTACTCACATTTTTTTGTTTCACTTATGGTTTTCATACCAAAATGATCAATGTAGACATTTAGACACCCAATCTAGCATCCGCAGCACATGCATTTCATGAACACCTCATGGACATTCACATCACTGCTCAAAATAATTTAGAACAAGCCAAGAAGAAATATAAGCAGTTTGCTGATAAGTATAGAATACCCAAAAAAGCCATACAGCATATGAGGGCTAAGTGAGGTCTCCTACATTGTACTAGACATATTGTATCTACTAGATATTGTTTCCTTGAAGGCCAAAATAAATTCAACCTAAGTCCATAGGGCTCTTTTATAATGGTTAATCCAGTTGAGTTTTAGTGAAACTCGAGCTAGCTACCACACTACAGGTATATCCAGTGTTTCATGTTTCATTGATCAAATCTGTAAGAGAAGTAGCCAATTTACCAAACACACCACCTTCGGTAGAAGTAGGGGATCAGGTAGACAATGAGGTGAAGGCTGTATTAGAGTCTAAAAGAGATGGAGAATGGTTGTTCTGTCTAGTTGATTGGAAGGGTTATGGTCCTTTTAGAAGATCCTGGGTACCCATCGGACACATACATGCTGATATGAAGAGTTAATGTACTACATTCAACTAAACCCAAACCCCTATGGAGGACCCGGGGGGGGGGGGGGGTGTATTGTCATAGCTGCCGCAAAAACACATATGCAGCAGAGCCTAGTCTAGCGCTCATAGAAAGGGTTTGGCTACCCAGAGGACACCCAGCGCTAGTACAAATATCGCAGGTTGTCAGGTAGCTGCAGAGTGGAAGATTAGTAGCTAAAAAACCACATATGCAGGGCTTTACGGAAGGAGAGCTCGTGCTCCAGTTGTCGTATCTATGGAGGTATGGCACTCCAGAGTTTATGAGCCAGATAGGCCATTGGGTTCTGTGTTTCTTGGGGACATTCAATAGATGTGCTGATGAGGATCTAAGGAGCCTCCTTGGCCTGTAAGGGGTGGCAGAAGGTCTTAGCAGTATATGGCCTTTTTTGTTGAGTGCTCTATGCATAGGGCAGAAGGTCTTTAATTGCACTCAATGCTCCACTGAAACCAGTGAAGTTCTGATGGGCCATTTTTGGCAGACAGTTGTCTCTGGATGTTCATAAGGAGCCTGGTGGCAATGTTCTGGAAAACGTGCAATCTTTTAACCATGCATTGGGCGCACAAAGGTACAGGACATTCCTATAGTCCAGATGTGATAATACAAGGTCCTGAGATCAGTCTTTCGGCTGTGAAGGGGAGAAGAGGAAGGACCTTTCTCAGCAATCTCAGGATGCCAAATCAGCAGGCAGCACGTTTTCTGCTTGATGGTCCATCGTTAGCTGGAATCCAGTCACATCCTGACGCTATTTATCAAGCTTTTTAGGCTAGGGAGCCTGTTTAGGCAGTCCAGCATGGGAATAGGGAGCATTTTTGGGAGATTATTGCCCAGCAACATAACCTCTGTCTTATTGTCATTGAGCTTTAGTTAGCAGTTGACCATTCATGTGGCTACTTGCTGAAGGCAGGGGGTCAGGAATAGGTGGTTGAGCAGGGGTCGTGGAGCTAGACATCACCATTTGGGTGTCATCAGTGTAAGAAACCAATGACAACCCAAAAGTAAGCACAATTTCAGCCACGGGGTACATGTAAAAATTGAAAAGGGTAGGGCTCAGGGAGGACCCCTGAGGTACTCCACAGTTCAAAGGAATACTAGCAGTGTAGCAGCACTGCTCTACAACCTGGAAAGCTCTGTTTTTTATACATGAAGGAGAAGAATCATCTTTGTGCTTTGCCCTTGACACCTACATTAGAAAATCTTTGAATCGGTGTGGAGTGAGCTACTGTATCGAAGGCCACACTGAGATCTAAAAGAATGATGGTGTCCCAGCCTCCTTGATCCAAAGGTCGTTTAAGTTCTCAACCACAGTCAGCAAGACTGTTTCTGTGCAGTGGTCAGAACCGCTTTTGAGTGGGAAGAAGGTCTTCATTGGATTCAAGGAAGGTGGAGAGATGTTCATTAACCTACTTTTCCAATAATTTGGAGACTCCTGGTAGCAGAGAGATCGGCCTAAAACTACTCAGACTGAAGGGGTCCAGGATGTGTTTTTTGAGGAGCAGTTTAACTATAGCATGATTCCAGTCGGTGGAAACCTGCCTATTCCTGAGGGAAAGATTAAGCTGGTCTGTTATGGCAGGGGCCATGCTTCCAGACGCTAGACTGAGGATGTGGAGTGGGCAGGGTCTAATGCGAACCTGATTTTACTGTGCTTAAGAGATTGCTAACAAAACCTAAGCAAAGACTAGGGAAGGCCGCAAGGTTCCCTTCTGTTGGTTTAAAAGAGGTATTTTAGGAGGGAGGTTATCTGAGTTTAATCTTTCAGGAAATGCTGAATAAATATCCATTATTTTCTTTTGAAAAAAGAGTGCTAGAATGTTGCTATGTTCTACGGATACTTCCAAGTTAGAGCTGGCTGTGCAATTTAAACCATTTCTTTGAGAATCTGGAAAACCCCTTCGGGGGAGTTGTAGAAATGTTCAATTTTTCTGGAGAAGTAAGACGCGTGAGATATTTTTATTTCTGCGTGACGAGACTGAATGGCTTTCCTGTACTTGAGTTTGCTGGCCTCATCATAAGGCTTTCTTCGGCTTCTTTCTAAATTCTTACACTCCTATTTGCAGAGCAATAAAATGGGCTTTGAGCCAAGGGGATTTGTTGTCCTGATGGGGGTTCTTGTGCCACCTAGATCGCATCTACAGAATCAGTAATCCATTCATTAAACCTATGGGTAAACGTGGTGAGAAGATCCGAAAGTTCGTCTCTCGTTGCCTCCAGGGCAGTTAAACAGGCCTCGAGGTTTAGGTCAGTGGCCTTCCACCCGACTGACCTTGGGAAGAGGGGCTAGAGGGGGGCCTGAAAGGGGTATGGTGATGGAGAGTAGGAAGTAGTCTGACCATGTTACCAGTAGGGGGGTCTGGACCTGAAGTTTGGTGAGTTTGAAGATAAGATCAATGGTATGTCCATTCTTGGCGGTTGTGCCTTTCACGAACTGTGTAAGTTGTAGGGAGAACTCAAACAACAAGAGAGAAAGGGTCAGAAATAACACTCTCGTATCCCTTGTAAATACAAATACAATTACCAATCAACAAAAGAGTGTCACTATGAATATCCAATACTATAAACAGAAGAACAAATTATTCCAAGTGTGTTAAAGCATCAGAAAAAGCTGTTAATACAGTAGGGAAAAATAGAGTGCACGTGATCAGAGAGCTAACTAAAAAGAACCCTCAGGCCCCAGCTCAAAGCTGGTAACCAGGTATCTTCATCGGGCCCCCATTAGTAGCAGGAAAAGTGAAAAGTGCATTAAAAAGAGTGTGGACTACTCCTCCAAACTATTTTAATAAGAGGGTAGCTCTAACTCTGTTAAAACCAGTGTGTGAAAAATGTATTAATTTTTCAGGACTACAAAACGGTTGTGTGAATTTGAACCAAGGAGTCCTTTTAATAATGTGAAAAAAGAAAATAGTAAAATATGGTCAACATGTTTCTGCTTATCGAGCAAAATCAGCTCAGCATTCGTCAGGACCAAGGGAAACTAATACTACTCGATGGTAGCCACCCCTAAAAGTGTCAGACCTAAAGAGTAGCAACAAGGAAAGATACGACCTGAAATTGTCGCAACTTCTTTATGGAAAATTCATCCTCGATTTACTCCTCATTATAGGAGAAACGAATTAATATCTGTAGAGATAAACAGACAAACACATTTACGGTGTCACACAAATTGCAACTCGAGTAATGTTATCTACTTGATTACATGTCCCTGCGGTCTCAGATACGTGGGTATGACCACGAGGAAAATAAAAATGCGAATAGGCGAGCATCGCAGTAATATGAGGTGTGGTAGAAATACCACGAAGCTGACCACCCACTTTCTCGAACAGGGTCATTGCCCGAATGATGTAAAATGGGTCATAATTGAACAACTAAACACGGGCAATGAAGGTACATTGTTCGAAAAAGAACAATGATGGATATATCGTCTGTCAACTCATATACATGGCCTTAATGACAATATCCCATGGGGATCGGTCTTGCGTAGATAAGTGATCTCAGCTTCAGGTTCAATAGACCCCTGTTTTTTTCCATCTAGACTTCAGACTTGACCTATGTTTATTTGAAGTCTAATTCTGTGGTTTATGTCAGAGAAATTTTGATTAATCAGTCTCCATCTCTTTCCTGCTGGTTAAAATCCCGAAAATATCTTTTTTCACATGTAAATAAACATGTGCCTTTAAGATCGTGATTTTACATTTATGTCAAATAATTTTGACTATCAGTCTCCATCTACTTAGGTTTTAAGGTATTCTTCCTGCTGGTTAACAATCCGTGAATATCTTTTTGCGCATGTAAACAAACATGCTCCTTTAAGATCATGACGTCACTACGCTGACCACGTGATCGCAAACACCGCCATTCACGTTCCGCCTCATTTACCGGGTTTTAAATATCCCGCGACATCAGACCCGTGTTTGTAGATGCGGGCGGCGGACGTGGCTGCTGTAGGTCTCCTGGCGGGGAGCCGCTCAGAAACTAGTAAGTCTTCCTAGTGTCTCTTTCTTTTTCCTACGGAGGATTGTATGCGTTTATCTAGCGGTTACAACTAACTAACGCATACTCCATTCACTTCCAGTTAAATCTGAACGTGAAGATTTCCTCCTTTCGCTATGCCCATGGGGCCCACTACACTACGATAAGGTGTAAGTGCTTTGCTTTCTCCCTCCACTTTCGGAGTACTTTTGAGCCCCTGATGCGTTCCGTTTCCAAAGGTGTTTTATGGAAGTTTAATATGTCACAGTTACACAGTTGTTGTGACGGGCACTGTTTCGATGTAACCATAATTAGTTAAATTCCAACGTGTAACGGATTTGTGTTAATACGTTGGTTATATGCTGTATCTGACTAACATGTTTTTTTTCCTAAATTAGTGATAAAAAAAACACTTTTTGACAAAAAAGACATTTGTATTGACAGCATATGACTTGTTGCCTCACTTGGCTGCTGCACATGATCAGAGACTATTAATGAGGAATTAATTAATCTTACAAAAGTTTTGTGTTTGTCTGTTTATCTCTACAGATATTAATTCATTTCTCCTATAATGAGGAGTAAATCGAGGATGAATTTTCCATAAAGAAGTTGCGACAATTTCAGGTTGTATCTTTCCTTGTTGCTACTCTTTAGGTCTGACACTTTTAGGGGTGGCTACCATCGAGTAGTATTAGTTTCCCTTGGTCCTGACGAATGCTGAGCTGATTTTGCTCGATAAGCAGAAACATGTTGACCATATTTTACTATTTTCTTTTTTCACATTATTAAAAGGACTCCTTGGTTCAAATTCACACAACCGTTTTGTAGTCCTGAAAAATTAATACATTTTTCACACACTGGTTTTAACAGAGTTAGAGCTACCCTCTTATTAAAATAGTTTGGAGGAGTAGTCCACACTCTTTTTAATGCACTTTTCACTTTTCCTGCTACTAATGGGGGCCCGATGAAGATAACTGGTTACCAGCTTTGAGCTGGGGCCTGAGGGTTCTTTTTAGTTAGCTCTCTGATCACGTGCACTCTATTTTTCCCTACTGTATTAACAGCTTTTTCTGATGCTTTAACACACTTGGAATAATTTGTTCTTCTGTTTATAGTATTGGATATTCATAGTGACACTCTTTTGTTGATTGGTAATTGTATTTGTATTTACAAGGGGTACGAGAGTGTTATTTCTGACCCTTTCTCTCTTGTTGTTTGAGTTGTCTTAGCAGCGTGCAGCTGCGAGAGTTCCCTTTTTTTACAATTTACATGTAAACAGTGCATCGTCCTACACTTTTGTAATGGAGGCATCGGGCCTATCATACTCCAGAGAGGAGGCTGACGCCATATTGAGTGACACCTCTCTCTTTGCCGACCCTTTTGTTGCTCAAGCAATATCACAGACTACTGACTGGGATAAGCTGAGTGAACAAAGGAAAAACAGAATTAGAGCTATTCTGCACGGAACCATGATGAAAGAATACCTTAATAACAAGATGGCCCCTAAAGGCCTTTTGGTCACCAATGCCCTGCGTATATTTCTAGAAGACAGTGTCTTTAGAAAAGAATGGGCGCAAATCGCCTGGCATTGCACACACGATTGGGCTATCCTTATTATTAAAACAGCAATGCGACTTTCTGAGGCCTTGTTAATAGACATTCAGGCCACAGAAAGCCATATTAAAGCAACCATCACGGGTTTCAAAAAGAAACTGGACGAGTTCAATAAAGAGCTCAATGAATATAAAGAGAACCTTACTCAATCGAAAGTAACAAAATTCCAAAAAGATTTAAAAAGGTGGTCTTTTGATAAAACCTACCCCTATGCAAGTTCAGATTATACCCCTACTACACGTACCAATGAGGATTCAGACACCTCGGTTGATTCAGATTCCAGCAACTCTAGTACTGGGAGTAGAGGAAATAAACAACGGGGTAGAGGTAGAGGAAAACAGAATTACAATCAGTACAATCAGCCATGGTTCCCTTATCCACACCAGGGACCTGGAGTTTTCCAACCCAACCCTTACAACCAACCTCCATTGCCACCACATTTTGGCTGGAATCCACATTTTGCCCCCCCCGCCACAACATTTCCAACAAAATATGTACCCGCAGCCTTTTTTAGGTTTTGGCCGGAGAGGCAGAGGGAAGAGGAGAACAGGCAACCAAGTTCACTGGGGCCCAACAGAATCTGTAGGTGACAACACACGAAGCAAAACCCAAGAACAGAGAGCAGGGCCGAGCAACCAAGGAGTTTAATAACTAATTTATTAAAAGTTGTTCTAACAGCAGATGAGACTGCAGTATTAGAAAAGGGACTAGGTTTTATACCCAGTCCTCGTTTGGACCGTTTCAAACTTAAATGCGAACTGGGAGAGTTCTTCCGGAAACTCAGGCTCAAATCCTTTTTTGAACTACAAGAAACACAACTCTCTGCTACACCGGGTGATACCAATTTTAAAAAGAAGTCCAATTTCACCCCTCCAACACACTTGGTACCCGCAGATATCATAGCTTTTGAACAGGCTGTATCCCGGGAAGTCGAGGCTCTGACCGAGCCCGCTCCGTTTAAAAATCTAACAGCAGGGGAGTACAAGGCCATTAAATCACTGCAGGAGAACGAAGAAATTGTCATCAAAAGTGCTGACAAGGGGGGTGGTATAGTTGTCCAGGATGCCACGGCTTATGATGCTGAGTGCAAACGTCTCCTGGTAGATACCATTAGCTACACCATCCTCCATCAAGACCCCTCTCTGTTTCTAAAAGATGAAATTCTGGAGCTTGTCACAACTGCTGAAAGAGATGGTTACATTAGCAAGCAGGAAGCGGATTTTTTGACAAATTCAGATGACAAAATCCCTTATTTTTACACCCTCCCCAAAACCCACAAAAATCGGGTGCCCCCACCGGGAAGACCTATAGTGTCTGGGATTGGTTCCCAGTTGGAACCACTCTCCAAATATTGTGATTTTTTCTTTAAACCTTTAGTTCAATCCACAAGTACTTATATCAAGGATACGAAAAGCCTCCTTTCAATGTTACTTACGGTACAATTACCAGAAGAACCATGTTATCTTGTTTCTTTAGACATTGAAAGTCTGTATACTTGTATCCCTCAAGATGCAACCCTCAAAGTTTTGGCTGACATCCTTGATCAAACAACATGGTCATATAATACATCTAAGACCTTTGTGATAGATTGTGCTACTTTGGCTTTAAAACGGAATTTTTTTCAATACAAGGATACTTTTTATTTACAGAAGACTGGTACTTCTATGGGCAGTACTTTTGCCCCCAGCATAGCGGGGTTGTACGTTTACAACTTCGAGAAAACGCACATCCTGGCCAACTCTAATCCTTATGCTCTCAATGTTATCCTGTGGCAGAGGTACATTGATGATGTGCTTTTAATCTGGAAAGGGTCTGAGGAAAGTCTTTTATCCTTTTTTGACTGGGTCAATACCTGCGAACCTCATCTAAGATTCACTCATCAATATGATTCCAACACCATTGTATTTTTGGATGTCACACTCACGAGAACTGGTGATCGATTAACGAGTAAAACCTATTATAAACCCACCAGTAAAAACAATCTCCTACATTTCTCCAGTTTTCACCCGCGCTCCCTGCGGAAAAACCTTCCCTTCGGCCAATACCTACGAGTTCGTAGGAATTGTAGTAATCTTGTGGATTTTAACACCCAAGTAGACGACTTAACTACGAAACTGATACAGAGAGGCTATCCCAAAAAGATACTACAGAAGAGCCGCAAAAGAGCGAGAAATAACAACAGGGAAGCATTGCTGGAAGATAATATAAAAGACAACGAGTCTGAAGTCCCCCTGACATGTGTGACTACTTACAGTAATATTTCCAACTCAGTAAGTCGTTGCATTGGAAAACATTGGCAAATCCTAAAAAGTAATGGTAGATACTGGCAGAAACCATTATTTTCTTATAAAAAAGAAAGGAGTTTGCGAGATGCATTAGTACATACCCGCCCAAGAGCAAACCAACCCAGACAAGATCCTACTGAATTGAATGCCTGGGGTTTACCTCCCATTACTGGCCATTTCCCATGTGGGGGATGCAGTGTTTGTCATTTAACAGTGACCACAAAAACCTTACATCTAGAGAAAGGCAAAATATGGCATTTACGGTGTCACACAAATTGCAACTCGAGTAATGTTATCTACTTGATTACCTGTCCCTGCGGTCTCAGATACGTGGGTATGACCACGAGGAAAATAAAAATGCGAATAGGAGAGCATTGCAGTAATATGAGGTGTGGTAGAAATACCAGGAAGCTGACCACCCACTTTCTCGAACAGGGTCATTGCCCGAATGATGTAAAATGGGTCATAATTGAACAACTAAACACGGGCAATGAAGGTACATTGTTCGAAAAAGAACAACGATGGATATATCGTCTGTCAACTCATATACATGGCCTTAATGACGATATCCCATGGGGATCGGTCTTGCGTAGATAAGTGATCTCAGCTTCAGGTTCAATAGACCCCTGTTTTTTTCCATCTAGACTTCAGACTTGACCTATGTTTATTTGAAGTCTGTTTCTGTGGTTTATGTCAGAGAAATTTTGATTAATCAGTCTCCATCTCCTTCCTGCTGGTTAAAATCCCGAAAATATCTTTTTTCACATGTAAATAAACATGTGCCTTTAAGATCGTGATTTTACATTTATGTCAAATAATTTTGACTATCAGTCTCCATCTACTTAGGTTTTAAGGTATTCTTCCTGCTGGTTAACAATCCGTGAATATCTTTTTGCGCATGTAAACAAACATGCTCCTTTAAGATCATGACGTCACTACGCTGACCACGTGATCGCAAACACCGCCATTCACGTTCCGCCTCATTTCCCGGGTTTTAAATATCCCGCGACATCAGACCCGTGTTTGTAGATGCGGGCGGCGGACGTGGCTGCTGTAGGTCTCCTGGCGGGGAGCCGCTCAGAAACTAGTAAGTCTTCCTAGTGTCTCTTTCTTTTTCCTACGGAGGATTGTATGCGTTTATCTAGCGGTTACAACTAACTAACGCATACTCCATTCACTTCCAGTTAAATCTGAACGTGAAGATTTCCTCCTTTCGCTATGCCCATGGGGCCCACTACACTACGATAAGGTGTAAGTGCTTTGCTTTCTCCCTCCACTTTCGGAGTACTTTTGAGCCCCTGATGCGTTCCGTTTCCAAAGGTGTTTTATGGAAGTTTAATATGTCACAGTTACACAGTTGTTGTGACGAGCACTGTTTCGATGTAACCATAATTAGTTAAATTCCAACGTGTAACGGATTTGTGTTAATACGTTGGTTATATGCTGTATCTGACTAACATGGTTTTTTTCCTAAATTAGTGATAAAAAAAAAACACTTTTTGACAAAAAAGACATTTGTATTGACAGCATATGACTTGTGGCCTCACTTGGCTGCTGCACATGATCAGAGACTCGTAATGAGGAATTAATTAATCTTACAAAAGTTTTGTGTTTGTCTGTTTATCTCTACAGATATTAATTTGTTTCTCCTATAATCGAGGATGATTTTTCCATAAAGAAGTTGCGACAATTTCAGGTCGTATCTTTCCTTGTTGCTACTCTTTAGGTCTGACACTTTTAGGGGTGGCTACCATCGAGTAGTATTAGTTTCCCTTGGTCCTGACGAAAGCTGAGCTGATTTTGCTCGATAAGCAGAAACATGTTGACCATATTTTACTATTTTCTTTTTTCACATTATTAAAAGGACTCCTTGGTTCAAATTCACACAACCGTTTTGTAGTCCTGAAAAATTAATACATTTTTCACACACTGGTTTTAACAGAGTTAGAGCTACCCTCTTATTAAAATAGTTTGGAGGAGTAGTCCACACTCTTTTTAATGCACTTTTCACTTTTCCTGCTACTAATGGGGGCCCGATGAAGATAACTGGTTACCAGCTTTGAGCTGGGGCCTGAGGGTTCTTTTTAGTTAGCTCTCTGATCACGTGCACTCTATTTTTCCCTACTGTATTAACAGCTTTTTCTGATGCTTTAACACACTTGGAATAATTTGTTCTTCTGTTTATAGTATTGGATATTCATAGTGACACTCTTTTGTTGATTGATAATTTAAGTTGTAGGGAGGCCAGGCCATGTAGAAGGTTGTTGGAGGCACTATTATTGGTGTCATCTATATGCATGTTAAAATCCCCAAACAGAGTGAAATTGGCCTTATCTACAGCGAGGCCAGAAATCACTTCGGGAAGGGGCTGAAGGAAGTGCGTGTGAGGACTCGATGGTCGATACAAAAGTATTTTGGAAAGAGTGAGAGTAGGGCTCAGTGTTATAGAGAAGAACAAGCTCACACAGTTCTGAATATTAAGTGGGGAAAAAGAACATTTATATAATGGCTTTACCACCATCTCACTAATCTAGTGATAAGGTAGCCAGAGGGCAAGGCTTGAACTACATCAGAACCGGAGATCTCATGTAGTCCGGTCTCCATGAGGAACAATACATCCGATTTTGACTCTGTTATAAGACAAAAGATGTCCAGCTTGTGGGCTGTTAGGAAGCGACAGTTAACCAGGAACATGCACCAACCTGGTGGTGTAGTCTTGTAAGGCTGACTCAGGCACGGCTGGAGAAACAGTCAGCAACTGTCACAGACCCATGTGGGATCGCTAAGGTCTATAAAGGGCAGGCAGGGGTCAGATAGGGTGGGTAGGAGTGCTCGCAGTTAATTGGGGGAATATGTTACCTTATTTGGCAGAGGAGGAGCATAGTTCCTGACTCCTGGAGCTAGAAAGGTGCGGACAGGCACAGGTGGGTATGAAGTTGTCATGCCTTGGGTGCACTAGCATTGCACTCGCTGCACCTGTCTGCGCTGCATCCGCTGTGCATCCACACTGCATCCTTCATTTGAGGAGAACCATTCAGAACTAGAGTGCGTCCTAAGATGGCGGCTTTAGATGTGCAAAACGTGCATAAAGTGTGCATGCTGATTAGTGGTTCCCACAAGATTCACTTGATGTTTTGACAGATTCAAGGGTCCAATTCAATTGACAGTTTTTAAGTTCAAATTTATTTTTAAGTAGATAGGCAATATACTTCCCCCAATCAGAGCCCCCCTCCCCCAACTGGTGACTAATTGTCATGCCTTGTTCTAGGTAGAGAACACGCCATGATGTAATGTAATGAATGCATTAGGACCTATTGTACCAGAATTTAGGATTTGTCATATGGAATGTTTATGTTCAATTACAGTGGCAGTTTACTTGTATCATACTCAAGCTGTGGGTCATGCTCATACTTGCTCCTCAACTAATAAATTTATTCTACACCAAGAGTCAGTGTTCCCTACAATACTAATAAAATCAAAAAGGTGACGTTCAACTTTCAAAGCAATTCAAATCCATGGTAAACCCGTTTTTAAAAGCAGTTCAACTGAAAGTAAAAAATGAGCATAAGAACAAGCGCTAAGTGGCAAATTACACACCCCAGCGGCAACAACTAGCGGTGTGGTGTTAGTTCTGGCTGCACATCTGCACTGAGTTGTTCATTTGAGAAGGACCGGCCAGGACAAACTGTCCTAAGATGGAGCCTCTAGATGTGCAAAACACATATGAAGTGTGCGTGCTGATCAGTAGTTGCCAGTAGTTGGAGAAGTGTGGCTCAATGATTAGAACGGCAGACCATGATGCAGAGGTCTAGCCCGGGACCAGAGTTCAATTCCCCGCCTCGGAGGGTCTTGGGCTCAAAAATTATACGGACCTGATAATTCTCGCCTCAGTGCCTATTCCAATCATGGAGTCCCACTCTGCAACTCTGGGCAATAGCTTGCTTAATCTCCACAACGGCCCCCACAACGCTAAGGATGCCTGGCCTCCACCTTGGGGGTGCCCAGGAGTGGACGCCTCACAGGGAAAGCCAGGATGGGTTCCACAGCAGTATTCATACAAGCGCCTTGAGACCCTTGTGGGTGAGTAGTGCGCTATACAAGTATCAATTTACATTTACTAGACACCACTTTATATTTAACACAGATTCAAGGGTCCAATTCCAATATTTCCCCCTAATCAGTGACCTGGAAGAGCACTCTTGCGCAGGACACGGTCTAATTTTTCTGACCGCATCCTGTGCTTTGGGTGACCACACCCACTCCAGAAGTGTGAAATAAAATGTACGAGTCATAGCAAGAGTGAATGTGAGTGAGCGCATTGAATGAGTGAGTCGGAGTGAGAAGAAACAATACTGAATAAGAATGTGGGCGTAATAGTGAGTGAATGTGACTGTGACTAAGAACTATCGGGTCTATTAGGATGGCGGGCGGTGGCAAATGCATTTTACCGCCCGCGAGCAGTGGATCTCACGCCCGCCATACTAGAAAGGCCAAAGATAGCCCAATTCCCATCTGCTGCGGTGCGACGCGAACCGCCATCAAAGTGTGTGCCCACTATCATTGCGGTGTGAGTCAAGGGAGACTCACTGCTGTGTGGAATGACGTCTGCCCCGCTCCACAAATTAGGATGCCCCAATCAACCAGTCGCACAGCAGCGGAGAAACCACTCAATCAATGATGACAAAAGCTCGACAGCGGAGCGCCAAACCAGAGTCCCGGTCCACACCACCCGAGCATTTTTATGTTAGGTCATCCTGCCACATCATACCTGAGCACCAAATAAACAATTTTTTCAGAAAAGGGGTTCTACATAGTCAAAACAGGCCCCACCTATTTCATATTAGGTCGTCCTACCCCTTCATAGCCGGGTACCAAATGAACAATTTTTTCAGAAAAGGGGTTCTACAGAATTAGCACCATATCGCAATCAGGTCCCCCAAGTAAACCTAGTTAATCCATTTAAAAATTATATTAAAGGTCAAAAACTTTATTAGGAATTCCATGGTATCTTCTGTATCTGCATGCTCACACTCATTCAAAGATATACAAGGCACTTATTATAAACCAGATTCACACACCCACAATTACACATATTACATACTTGACCTTTCGCACAAGAGTGTGAAGGAGGGAAAATGGAGTGGTAATCACACCTTCAATGGGCCGTGGTAGCCATCTCAGTACTAGTAAGAAAGTATAGGGTACTCTAGTATCTTTCCCATATGATGTATGATAAGATACTACAATTAGATCTGTAGGGATAGAGTAATATACTCCAATTAGTACCTTCATATAACATGCCCGGTTAAACTAGTTGACGATAAGCAGACATACAGGGGCTTACCTGAATAGAAATCGTTTTTTGACACAGACTATATTCATGCCATGAACTGGATGATAAATCATTAAAAAACTTCTCAAGGAGTCTCAGGTATACCTATAGAAATATAATATTACCACATCTTAGTAGATCTAATTTGCGCCACCTCAATCTACTTTTCTATTTTTGCCTAATATCACAGGTATTACCTCCTCTGTGATCTCCACCTCAAACCTCTTTGTTTATGTATAGGTTGAGTCCGGGGAACATTCTTCCTACATGTGGGATAAGTTGCTGCTATTAATGGGGGACTTGTTCCAATGAATTTCTCCTCAGTAGGTCTCTTTTCAATATTGGGATCTGTAAATATTAGCACTTATTATATAGTGCCCATTACTTAGGAAATAATTGTACCTCTTCTAGCTATTCATGAGATTTACAAGCCCTCTTATTACACCAAGTTTTGTTACTCCAGATAGTGTCCTGCACACAATCCTATATCAACCACGGGTGCTCAAACTTAATAGAAATGGAGAAAAACAAGTCTGCTGATGACTCTCTATAAGGCCCCCTTTAGCTAGCCACGAGTCTCCCGGTGTAACCCAGGGATCCATGTTAACAATTTTAAACCACCAGGGCTAGAAAAATATCTTCATAATCACAGGAAAATATATGCCTAAAATACCGCCCTTTACCTTACTGTGCTCTACTAGCGCAATGCTGTACTTAGAAAATATTCTAAAGAAGGATATTTAAACCACCCTGTTCCTAGTAGGTGTATAAACAACTGGATACTCTCAGCTACCAAGACTTCGCATAGCCAAAAGACCGGATCCTGACTTACCTGGGAAGGCCATGGAGACAACCACCAAGCATGTGTTTATCACATGCAAGACAAGTAAAATAGAACAACACCCTCAGCCCATCAAAGCACACATGGCTGTCACAGTGAGTGAAGTTAAACCACAGACGGCTCAGTGCAACAACCCAGGGCGATAGCAAGGCAACCCATGTATAGGCACAAGAATGAAAGAAAGGCCCAGAAGTCAAACTGTGAACAGCCACACATATGTATACAACTACCTCACAGGAGTACACCAGCAGCGCAACACACAGGGCCCATTGACACACTCCATAAAGGTCAAACACTAGTAGGAATCTATACACATACCCCCCTCACATCAGCAGCACACAACACCAGTGACAAACACACTGAAGGGTGGCAATATTTCCCAGTCAATACACAGACAAACAATAACACACCCTGTGGGTAGCCACAAACATCACACACACACCGGGATGCCAGAACAAATGTCTGTACAAAAACACAGACAAGCCCATAACCCAATAGAAACACACAGAACCACAACAAGAACAGACATGCCCTGTGCAGCAAAACTGTGGAAAGGCAATGGGAACACAGACACAACAGGAGTGCACAACCTCATCAGTCAGGAACAATGTACAGACAACATACCACAACATAGACAAGAAGTGCACCATCACAGAAAAACACAGCCACATCAAACCAACAACAGATGCACAGGCAAAAAAATCCCTTAGCAAACACAGCAGGACATCAGGGGATGCACACCAGGCAATGGCAAGGCAACATACACCCACAGCACTGCATGCACAACAAGCAGTGTGTGCACACCAAGCATACCATCCCCACACAGATATGAGTGACACAACCTTAACCCACACAACACCAATCAGCACAGCACAAAGACAACATCACACCGAGGAAGTGAAGCAGTACCACAGCAAACACACATACATTCAACACAACACCAACAGATGCACTCGTCTGAGACAGAAAGGTGGAAACAACTTGACCAGAGGACTGGGCAGCACACACAGTTGAACTGTGTTAGAAATGGGATTACTGGTTGACTAAGGCTTGCGCCAAAGCCAGGCAGAAACCACCACTCTAGTAAGGGCAAGGGAGTTATACGCCAAAGATAACCCCTGCTCACCCCGTTGGTAGCTTGGCACAAGCAGTCAGGCTTATCCCGGAGGCAATGTGTAAAGCTTTTGCACAACACACACACACAGCAGCAACCCACTAGGCACACCACAAAAGGAACTCCACACAGGGTTATATAAAAAATAGCCTTTGTATTGTCATAAACACATTAGAAATATAACAACATCATATACACTGTGCCAACTGGCACAGGCAATATTCACAGGGGATTATATACAGGACCACGCCAATCGGGCCCTGGTCAGAACCATCAGAACAGGTAAGTAAAACAAAAGTAATGAAACGATCAATAAATACTGGTATAATAATGACCTCTGCATTATCACATTAGCATTCAACACCATCCCAACATATCATAACATGACATTAGGCAGTAACACCTTAGGCCCCAAACCTCATTAGCATAAACACATTACGCAATAATCATGAGGCATAAATCACATTGGTCCCAGGCATCACAGTAGGCATAAAAACACCCTATGCATAAATCGCTTTGGGCAAATCATATCATGACATTTGTATTAGGCATGACTACATTAGGCAATTGCAGTATGCATCAATTGCATTTGGCCCAGACCTCATAAGCATAGACCACCTTATGCATCACAAACTTAGTATGCCCCCTAGACAACAGCTCAGCAGGGCACGTAGAAATCTCACCTGAGTGCACTCAGCTCATTAGTTGCTCCTGGGCGTAAATATCACTGATCCAGGCCCATCCTGCCACCATGTCACCCATGAGCCCAATGGCCTCCAAGTGGCAGTCTAGCGCCTCTGCGCTTTCCACCTGGACTGCCAGGTAGTTTGTTAGGTAGACTTCTTGCTCCACCCAGGCTCGGGGGGGGAGGCATGCAGCAAGGTTCAACCCCCAGTCAGTAACTAATTAAACCGGGACACCTGCGGGGCCTCTACAGGAAATGCAAAGAATGCCCATAAATGACCGTGGGACCTAACGTGACTCCAGCTGCTGCCCGCTAACCTCTGGGGCAGCTGCGACCCCGGCCACGTATTGAGAGGCAGATACAGCTCCTCACCTTGTCTCCCTTACTGGAGACTGCCCTTGTTGCAGAGTAACGACTGCAACTGCCCGCGACCATGCGGCACAGCTGCGGCAATGCAGGAATGTACTTAGGACTCCTCCGGCCGGCCCCACAGGCACCGACAATGTGCCTCACCTCCTGATGCAGCCCCCACGCACCGGGCTCTCTGCTGCATCGTCTCCGCTCTCTCCGGTCTCCTGCGATGGTGCTCATCCAGGTTTTTCCTTGGCTGGGGAGGCTTTGGCGGCGTCTGGCTCCTTGGTTACGGGCTCCCTCCGCCTCACTCCTTGTCAGCAGCGGCACTTGCGGGGCTCTCTGCACTTATGGGAGCCCCGCACCGCAATTGAGCCTCGCTTCACCCGGTCCCTCTCCTCGGGACCGGGACTTCGTTCTGGAGCCCGCAAGGCTCCTGGACTACTTCCTCCTCATCACGCGGCCCGCCCATAACCAAGCAGGTCCACCTGGCTTCCAGGTCGCGTCTGCAGCGGCCCAGCAACGTTTCGGCAACTTCTGGGCTGCTGCAGTGATTTCCACAGCAGAGATGTGGGGAGGGCACCTGTGGAATACACAGCAATGTGGGGTGGCACCTGCTCGTAAATCGACAACCAAATACACCGCGATATGGAGTGGACACCCACCTTAGAGGTACCAATGCGGGGTGGGCTCCCGTTTGGTTTCCAGCATCAATTAGCGGGGTGGGCACCCACTTGTAAATGAAATACTGACGGCGGCAAAAACGCGGGGTGGGCACCCGCTTTCCCCAACCAAGTATGGGGTATCCCAAACAAAGCAGCTTCACGCTGCAGGCCATCTGCAGTCCTCTTGGGCAGAAATCGATCGCTCACAAGGAAAAAAGTCAAGCGTTCTGCCAAGAATATGTAAAGCGCTCTTCAGGGTTAAAAACAAAGCACTTCTCAAAATAAAAGCAAATGTCCAAAGTCCAGGGGAGTCCTTTAGGATGAAGGGGGGCAAAGGCTGGGCGCAGGCAGGCCAGCTCAAAGGGCCCTCCAGCAGGGAGGCCGTCCCTAGTGGTGGTTCCTCCTTGAGCCTGGCAGCAGCAGCCCCGCCCCCCCCCAAAGATAAGAGAACAGCGCAACATTTTCATGAGGTCACAGCTCCTTTTTTAAACACCCTTTTTCCTTTGTCTGTAAGCACAGGGCTGGGTAAACCAGATGCAACTGGTTTTGGAGCACTCTGTTTTGCCCAGCTCCTCTCCCCTTTGTCAGGTGGGGACTCAGTGATCAGACACACCACAGGGGGTGGAGCCAGCATTGTGGAGGGAAGGCACATCCCTATTCAGGTCCCAGGTGCAACTCCTCCCTACTATCTGCATGCAGATTTCTCTATTCATCACTGGCTGACTCAACCTGTCTCCTGGACATGCAATTCACATCTGGCAGGCAGACTCACATAACACAGAAATGCCAACTTCTAAAAGTGGCATTTCTCCACCAGTCACCATAAATCTGCGCACACCATTGCGCAGCATTTATTCTCACGAGATCATAAATACTAAACTTGCCCCTGCACTCCTCTCATACCAGGAATTACCATGGACACACATATTCCCCATGTATTCCTATGGGAGGGCAGGCCAATCTCACCACACGCACTAAGAGCGCGCACACACTTTACACTGGACCACGGTGCTAAAGTGCTCAGAGGCCACAAAACACTACCACCATGTCAGAGCTTAAGGCAAAAAGTTCAGAGATGAACCTGCCAAGAAGGGCCAAGTCTAACAAAGTGCATATGAGCAACCATGACCGCCAGCAGTACAAGAACATCACATATAACCTACTGGGAAATGTCCTGAGTGACACACAAAGCACAGTTGTCACAAATGAAGTGATGGAGAGACACACATATGTAAACCAAGGGGACAGCTGACATCAAAGTGAAGTGTTTTGCATGTCAGTAGTGGACATGGCAGGAGTGTACCATACACAAATAGAGGGAGTGGAGACTCACAATGGGTAGGCATCTGAAGCACAGCTAGGAGATGGTATGACACCACACACAACATGCCATACTGGAGGCAAAAAGGCACCAAGTGCCAGCAATGCATGAGAAAACACAACCACAGTGGCAGTGTGGAGCAGCGTGTCTGCACAGTTTCCACAAAAAGTGCCAAGGCACATGGATGGTCAACTAAACACAACACTGAATTGCCAGTTACACACTCTGCATACTCACAAGTGACATAAACAACAAGTAGGAGTCAGCCAGAACTGCAAGGACACTGCACAGTGCACAACATACAACTCACATATGTGCATACAACTACATCCACAGGGCTGAACAATCTAAACAACAGATACTCAACTCCTGGGTGACACATGTGTGTAGTTGACAATGCAGGCGTACACACACATCAACACTTCCGACAAAGTCACCCCCTTCACACTGCACACTTCTTGACCACCCAAGAGCACACATTGAAAGTAAGCCATGGGACTAGGATGACTGGCCATCACAAAATGACCATACACATACACTACTGGGCACACATAAAGGAAGAACATACATACATGATTACCCTGCCCAGCCTGCCTGCAATTCTGTGGATAGAATCCTACTCTGTGCTGGTAGTGCCCCCCCAACCTGACATGTGTACAATATAGCCAACATGAGCACATTAAGAAAATGACAACTGCATTCCATTTAAAATTGACATCATTGCCCCCACAAGTATCAGGGTAAAGAAGAACTGAAGTCCCTGTCACCCCAGTAAAAAATAAAGTAGGTGAGCCAAGACATTTTGCTATGTTGAAGTTGCATACAGAGCATGTGGTACAGTAAACCATATATACACAGCAAAATAACATTATTCAGTAAGGACACTGACAAAAAAGACAACAGGAGTAACTGGCTTTATTCACATATTGCACAAATAGGCACCAAGAGTGGAGACGAGCAAGGCTCAAAACGCAGAGTATGTCCATGAGAAGCTGCACAGGCAAAGGCAAAACAGCAAGGCCAGTGGCCAGTTCAGGGTGCAGAGTGAGTACATGAGAAACTGCACAGGCAAGGGCAGAGTCCAGGAAGTAGTAAGGAGACAGACTAGTGCTGTCTCTTCCCAAAACAAAAGTTGTTTACAAAACGATTTTCCCTTTCTGTGATTACTGTCTTTTTTGCATATTTTGCACATCCAGAGTGGAGTAAATTGCACATTTTTTATTTGAATGCCCGGCTTACAAATCTCCAAGATCTATCTGGCTAAAACCATTATGCAGAGGGCTGGCTACCAGACATTATAAAGATGCTTTACGAATATTAATGTATGATACCCGTCCCCTGTTCGTTTGTGGCATGGCCAAATATCTAGGCTGGGCATGGTTAATTAGACTTAAGCGGCTAAAAATCATTGTTTAATTGCAGTCTTGTATCAGGACCTTTTTATCTAACTTATTGAAAAGCATTTTTATCTTAACTATTTAGCCAATGTTTTTAAGTCATGGTGTTTTACTGTTTTATTTTCTGTAATGCTTTTATGATATTTTCTTATCGAAATAAAGCTAATTGACTGACTACTGTCTTTGCCTGTGGTTGTTAAGTTTTAAAATTGCAGTTTTGACCTGCCTGTGATTGCATATTTTATCACCTGTTTTGTGTTCTAAACTTGTGGTTTTCCCTGCCCATGATTGTTTGCATTTAACGTGTTGAATTGTGGGATTTGCAGTCCAACCTATGTAGTTTGTCCCTCTCATTCCTCGGTGACAAATCTGTTTTCCCTCCAAATTTCTCCTTTGCTCTGTGTTAAGACCTGTGTGTTAAAACAGTGCACCCCCAGCCACCATTTTGTGTTCACAAGCCAGTGAGGCCAGCCCCCCTGCCTCCCCACCCCACCCATCAACAGGGATATTCTACATCAGAGGGTGCTTCTGTGAGCTGTTTAAACTGTATTTACTGGGGCCTGTGCACTTCGTTTTTTGGCCAGCGGGGGGAGTAAAGGTTTATTCAAACAGTATTGTTAGATTTCGAGTTAGTGAAGCCTTTACCTGCACAAGTCCAAAGTGTGGATTGAGCCTGTCTGTCTCCTAGGAGATTCTGAACAGGAGAAGCAGCTTCCAACTTCCTGACCCACAAACCTTGTCTGAGGTCGCTGGGACCTTATATGGTCTGCTTGTGGTTGGCACATGTGTACACTGATTGGTGGTTGTATCTGGTGTTTCTATTGGGTTAGGGTTAATGTCCTCATTGGTTGGGTATTTGAGGGTTCTTATTGGTTTCTGGGTCTGTGATTCAATCATTGTAGGGTTGGGACTAGGGCTAGGGTTAGGATTTCTATTGGAAGTAGGTACTAGGGCTTCCTATGTTATTGGTTGCTGGGAGTAGGGTGGGACCAGGGCTAGGGTTAGACCTTTAATTGGAAGTAGCTATTTAGGGCTTCTGGTGTAATTGGTTGTTGGACTAGTTGTGGGACTAAGAGTAGGGTTAGGCTTTCTATTGGAAGTAGGGACTAGGGCTACAGGTACCATTGGCTGCTTGGACTTGGGTTGGGACTACTGGTAGGGCTAAGGCCTTTATTGGACGTGGAGATCAGGGTTTTTGAACTGATTTGGTGCTTGGACTAGGGCTAGGATTGGCTGTAAGGTCCTGGTCTCCTATTGGTTCTAGATTTTAGGGCTAGTGTTGTGATTGGATAGTGTTAGGGCTAGGGTTCCCATTGGCTGAAAGGGTCACCTAATTACTAGGGCTATAAAAGGCCAGGCTTAGGGGTCTCAGCCCGGGCGTCGAGGCTAAGGGTGGAGAGGACAAGGGTAGTTGCCTGTTTGAGCCTGTTAAGGGCGGAGACAACAAGGGTAGTTTCCTGTTTGAGCCTGTTAAGGGCGGAGAGAACAAGGGTAGTAGCCTGTTTGAGCCTTTTCGAGACTGACCAGGCCCAGGGCCAGAAATGCTGCCCTTTTCCTCATTTAGCAATACCCAGCCCACACCATCCACATCCACAAACAGAACAACACACTCACACCAAATGTACACCACGCACAACACTATGCACAGATTAATGTACCAGCATGCACCACCAACCCAACCAAACCACATCTACACACCCTACTATCCCAACTACCACACATATCCACCATCACCCACAAACAGTACACAACTCTATCCTATACCTCTAATCAATACATTCATCACTAATACAACGCCAATCAACACCATACATAACTACATCCCATTCAGACATACTCTCCCTACTGTAATTACACCTAACAGACTACATTTTATCACTAGAAAACATATAATGATCCTTCCATCAGTTGTCCAACAAACACCTTCCTCTCCCTTCTACCATAATAACACTAACACACAACACACACACTGCACACCACCACAGTTTGTAACTCTTGAAACAAACCACTCTAAGATAGACGCTCTCACCTCTACTTTATTTTCTCCTACACACAACATACACTCTACTCATAAACACATCACCACCCCCTCTATGTCACAACCTCCTCTCACAAACAATACTACACAACCAAATCCAGTGCATGAAACATATACATCAGCACCCCTTTTCACTACACCTCAAAAGCAAAACATATCACACAAACCAGCACAACAAAATTTTCAGAGCACAACACCTCATAATACTTACCATCACAAAATACATACATATACCCACCTTTAAAACTACACAAAGGAACAAACTCCAATGCCAAGCTTTTACTCTTCCACCACACCTAACACAGATACAGCAATACAGCACCTCTCTTCTAACCGCCTCTCATCCATTGAAAATTTAGAACATTACTACTTGACCTACATGCTGCACCACCGCCCCTGACTCATACACCTTCCGCCTTAAACACACGCAAAAAATATAAGCAACATGCCACACCTCACAACTTTGCTTCCCCAAGTCTACCTCACAACAATGTTACACCACAGCACTCCAACTCACTCTCAAACACCATCTCCAACACATACACATGCAGACCCATCAAAATGCCTTCTTAGCATGCTGGATGAGGAACACGATACAGAACAGCTACACAATTGCTATCCTAATACAGCTAATACCAGCACTAAAAACACACCTGCTACACACCCACACAATACTGATCACTCTTCTACAAAACAAAGTCCCACTATCACCAAAGGCCACTCTCTACACTGTCAACTAATACATGCTCGATCCCTCTCTAAAAACAAGCATCACATCTACGACCTTCTCACCGATGCAAAACCAGACATATTATTCATAACTGAATCATGGTTGGGAGAAGATATGGCTCCAGTCCTGCATGAAGCCATTCCTCTAGGCTATTAAATAATCACCCAAAATCCTATAGCCAAAAAAAGGTGGTCTAGCTGTTGTATTCAGGCAAACAATACATATCACTAAAGTTGACAACATCTCCATAAAGAATTCTGAGGCTCTTCTAACAAGATGCAATCCTACACTGTCTTCCACCTGTAATTTCCTGCTCCTTTACAGACCTCCACCTAGCAATGCAACATTTCCAGACGCACTTCTAGACACAGTTTCAAACCTGATAACAGTACACTCCAACCTATGGGTTCTGGGTGACCTTAACATTTGGTTTATAAAACCAATATGACCGATCTAAAAACAATAATCACCGGCCTAGACGCATTGAACCTACATCAGATTGTCCACAATCCGACACACACTGCTGGACATATCCTAGATGTCATTTTTGCTAATACTGAACTAGTTACCTTTCAAACTATAACTCCGGTCACATGGTCAGACCACCACTTGCTTGCTTTCCAACATAAAACAACACTAAGTGACTCACCTAAAACTACCTTACATCCATCCACCTATCGGCGGTGGAACAAACTAAAGCGCCTTGGAGAAACATAGAAATAAAAGACATAAAACAACGAATTAGAAAGTTGCAACGTACCTGGCTCAAAACAAACGCCAAACAAGACAAACTTCACCTACAGAAAATTAGCAGATTATATAAGTCGGCTATCAAAAAAGCTAAGAAAAGGTACTATTCAGACAGAATTCAAAACGCTAAATGTGCAAATAAAGAATTCTATAAAATACTCAATGAATTTCAAAAACCAAATTGCCTAGAAGGAACTCAACCTGTTACTCAAGATTTCACAGACAAACTGGCAAATCATTACACGGACAAAGCAGACATGTTGGACTCGTACTTAAAACAGAAACAAAGCACCAGCACTAACCCTTGTACAAAACAACTATCCAAGAATGCTCTAATCAAGCCCTTCCGTTCCTTCCAACACATCTCACGCAATGAATTTATGGACCTGGTCAAAGAAAGCAGGCCTGCCAGCAGCCCTTCTGACACCAGTCTGACACAAACTTTCAAGAAAATTCTTTTAACAACCTCTGCTGCCATTCCAGTAAGAAGAATCATCAACGATCCCTAACTACTGGAATATTTCCAGAAGAACTCAAAAAGTCATACATGCGCCCTTTACTGAAGAAAACAAACATGGTCCCGCTGAACCCTGACAACTACAGATTCATTACAAATGGACCTTTCCTGGGCAAACTGATAGAAAGAGCAGCGTTCGCCCAGATGTCACAAATCATTGAAGCAAATGACATACTTTCAGATTTCCAAACAGGATTCCGTCCGGGAAGAGGCACTGAATCTTCCCTCCTTGCCATCTGGGATGACCTAAAGAATACAGTTGACCGCAACGGGGTTGCTGCACTAATCATCTTGGACACTCTGAAACAAAGACTTTATGAAGCCGGCATAGAGGGAACTGCTCTAGACTGGATCGCGTCCTACCTTCGAAACAGAACTAATGTCATCCATACCCCACCTTTCTCGTCCAAACTGTACTCCACAAAAGCAGGGGTCCCTCAAAGTTCTATCATCTTGTCCATGCTTTTCAACATCTACATGAAGTCTTTACCAGTACTGATCAATACATTTCAACTCACGTGCTACAACTATGCAGATGACACTCAAATACTCCTTCAACTGGAATGCTCCAAAGACATTGGAAAATCACCAATTTTCAGCTGTCTCAGAGCTGTGGATCAGTGGATGACTTGGAGCCATCTCAAATTGAATGCTTCAAAAACTGAAATACTCAGTGTGGCAATTGGAAAAATTACAGCCCGCTTGCCAAATGGCCTGATGAACTGGGTTCACTGCCTAAAGTATCGAAGGAAGTAAGAAACCTCAGAATGACCATGGACTCCAAGCTGTCGATGAATGCCCAAGTGGATAAACTAGTGAGGTTCCGTGACAATTGTAAGTGGTGTTTTTGACTCGCACGAATATGGTCGAGTCTGGTATCTATGAACCGCAAATGATGAGTTTAGTGGGTGTACGCGTTTACGCTGTGCTAACCTGAACTGTTCGTTTGTTTCGTGGGTTTCTTCATCTGAACCCACGGGTTCCATCTTAGATGCGGCATCCATTTTGTTTCTTGCCCTCAAGTAGCCAGCGAACGGACGCTGTCCGCTTCGCGACCCTGGGATTCCCAAGCTCCTGCGGAAGACACGTTTCCTTTGGAGGTGTCTTTATGATGAGGGGGATGGCACTGTAAGGCAGATGGCCCCGCTCGAGGCACATCTTGCCGTGCCGCTCTATTGTCTTAGCTGTGCATTCATTAAGCACATCCCCTTTGATGCCTGCAACTCGTGTTTCCTGGTACCTCCCCTTTTACACCCTTTTCGATCTGCTCACTGTTCTCATCTTCCTCTGCACCTGTTTCTGTCTCTCTCTCGATTCGTTTACTACTGATTGGAATGCACTTTTGGTGGGAAGATGCGTTTTTACAGTTGGGAACTACCAAATGTTACTGTGATTATGTTCCGGACCCTGAATACATAAAAGCGACCCCCTTTGGCCTTTTACGATGGGAACCAAGTTGTAAACCTTTGTGCACCATGTTATCCTATGCTGGAAAACTGTATAAGAAGAGCGATCCACAGATACAATTCGAATCAGACTCCTCGAACCTACACGTGTTGTACTTCTTGTGACTTCTGTGTTCCCTGCAGTAATAAACCTCGAATCTTTGACGCCGAAGGAAGTGTCCCGTGTCTCTGTCATTTGTACGCCGGAACAGGTTACCCATGAAGGTTTTAGGTGTTATCCCTGGCACCGCTGGGTCTTAGCAGAACCCAGTCCTTCAGTTGGCGCCCAACGTGGGGCTGCATCAGTGGTACCGGTCCAAAGCCCGACGATCGTGAGGAACTTCGTGTGAAATCTCCGAGGGAAGGTGCACCCCGCTTCATCGATCCTGTTGTCGAAACAAGTGGCCTGACGACTTTTCCTGCGAAGATCCCCGCCTCCTGGCGGCTGTGACGGACTGCTGCCCTGACTGTAGACCTGTTTTGGCGCCTGGCGTAGACCTTGGTACAGCGAGACGATAGACGGGCCTTCCTGGTGACGCCATCGATCTTTGAGTTAAGTATTTGTGGGTCACTCCCAGAGTCCTTTGTTGTGGGTGCTTAGTTGTTGCATGGTTCCATTGCATTTGTGGTTCTTGGTACTTTGTTCTTTGTTGTGATATTTGACGTCTGCAGTCGCCAAAAACCGAGGGTTTTGCTCTTTGTAGGGATATTGTGATCCTATAACCCTTGACGTTTGTGAAACTCAGTTAGTGTGCACGATGCCTAGCTGTAGTACTTTGTTCAGTTGTTTTAGAAGTTGTGGTACGGATTCCCGATTGGAGGACTCTTGTCCGATACCTCCGATTGGAACTCCAACTTATGAGCTGTACAGTAAGCACGGATTAGGTCTGATTACATTCAATGAGTGTTGGGTTCGATACACTAAGAAAGACGTTGTCCTTAGTTGGCCACCTCATGGTAGTTTCGATACTCCGATTTTAGATAACCTTGAAGCTAAGTTGTTTCAAAGGAAAGCAAGGCCGGCCATGTTTGATTCCTTTCGGTTGTGGCGTAAAGAAGCCAAGTAGAGAGAAATCAAACAGATCAAACGTAATAAGAGAGAAGGTATTGTTACTACGGTAAGAAACGCAGAGCAGTTCCAGCGAGATAAGGAGGAAAAGGAAAAGGAAGTTTTCGATAGATTGCAGCGCATGTCTATAGATAAGTGCTATCCCGCTTTACCGGCAGATACGGATAAGAAGGAGGAAGTAACAGAGGGCTCCTTAATGTCTTATCTCATGAAGTCACCACCTCCGTATGTACAGGGTACCGCAGCTCCTGTGGTTCCCCCTGTCCCTGTTCCCCAACCTGCTCCTGTTCCTGTACTTCCAACTGTTCCTGCTCCTCTGCCTGCTTCTGTCCCTACTGCTCCTCCGCTTGTACTTCCTCATACTCCTGCTCCCACTGTCTCTACTGTCCTGGTTTCTCCTGCTGTTCCCTTTGTTTCTGATACTTCTCTTGTTACCCCATTGGGTTACTCTACTACCCCGTCTACTGGACGTCGTGTCCCTTCTGTTGCTGCTAACTTCTTCAATTCTCTTGGACCGATTCTTGAGTCCGCTGGTTCCGATGGTCCCCAAAGGCAAAGTCAGCTTCCCGGTAGTAGGGAACGTGACTGTCTGTATAACATGGCGATGGCTTGGATGAAATATCCCCTTAGGAATGCTCCACTTGTGGTGATTGACACGTTCTCTCAGTTCAATATACCGACACAGAGGTTCGTGTTTGAGGAAATGTGCAAGGTTTTGCGTGACCAAATATCAGTTGATGCGTCTGAAGAAACAATGTCTGCTCTAACTAATCTTCAGCTTCAGTTTGCGAACGGAATGATAGTGGGTAGCAATGTTCGACGTGCTGTCGAGCAGTTGCTGTCTTTTCGTCCCTCTATAATGCCTCGAGCATTGTTTGTAGAAGATATTGAGGGACCGCTAGAAGCTCCTGGTCAGTATCCCATGCGCGAAGTTCCACCAGTGTGGATGCCAGGTAACCCTGGCGCTGCTCCGCCGATCCTGTCACACTTTCAGAGAGTATGGATACATCTTCCGTGGAAACGATCGGAAGTTTTGCAGGTAAAGCAATCTTTGCCTGACCCTCGCAAAAATCCTGCGGGGTACTATAAAGAATTGTCTCAGTTAGTGGATGCTACGATAATGAATCTTGCCGACATTGATATGTTGTTTGGTAACGTCGTACCGCAACCGGTATGGGCGAAGATTCGTCAGGAAAATCATGCAAACGAGCTAGGTGGTGACTGGCCTGCTCTTGTGGCAGCAGACACCCGTCAAATTGGTGGGGCTAAGCCTGAACAGCTCATTACCGATCTCCCTCAGAGAATAATCACTCTTATGAAGACGCTTATGCCAGCTATGAAGGTGAATTGGGACAAGTTGTCCGCTTGCAAACAAAAGAAGGACGAGAGTGTCTCTGATTTCTTTACGAGATTTGAGGAGGCATTCATCGATCATAGTGGTCAGGATATGGGCACTGAGGGAGGTCAGAGGTTGTTCGTGGACAAATTTGTGTCTAATTTGTTACCGGACTTAAGCAACAAATTAAGAAATTCTGAGAGTGCGTGGGCTGTTTCTACTTCTGCTCAAATATTGGCTACGGCCCAATATTATGAGAATAGAGAGAAAGAGGAAAATGATTGTGCCAATAAAAAGACGAAAGAGCTCAAAACGAAAGTGCTGTTGCAGCAAGCGTATCCTCCACGTTCAAATCAGAACGATTCGCAACAGCGGAATCGATCGCAGTCTCAGTCGAATAGGTCACAATCCCGAAATGACTCCTCTTCTGAGAGATCTTCATTGGGGTACAATCAGTGTGCCTATTGTAGGAACGAGGGTCATCTGAAATTCGATTGTCCAGTCTTGCGTGATCGAAACAGTGGTAACTCATCTAGAGGAGGTCGTAGCGGTCCTCAACAAGCATCACGTGGTAGGGGTCGTGGTGTTCAAACTGATTGTTCCAACAATTCTTCCGATTCTAACAATTGTTTTGATCAGCGTGGATCATCACAAAGCAGATCTGCTCAGTACAATGTAGACGATTATTACATCGATCACAACATCGACGACGGTAATTACTAGGACAGCCATAGACAAAGAGAGGGAGTAGTATCAGTTCCGGTCGATCAGAGAGGGCCTTACGTCGCAGTTGCCACCTCGGGCGTAGTTGAGCCTTTTCTGTTGGACACTGGTGCAGCGAAAAGTTCCATCATGCATTCGAAACTCCCTGGCGCACCTTTGTCTGGCTTAACAAATGTTTCCGTTGGATTCTCTGGCGCCCCTGTTAGCAATCCGGTTTCGTGCCCTTTGCCCCTTACAATTGGGCCTCGTGAGCTGAAAGCCCCCTTGATTTTGACTACTGGTTGTGGTGAAAATCTGTTAGGCCTGGATTTGCTGAAACGTCTGTATGCGACTTTGTATTGCTCTCCTGCGGGGGTAAAGCTTACATTGGGTGAGAAAGTTATCTCTCCTATGTACTTGTCCCTCGACAAGCTTCCACCGGAATTGAGTTCCCTGCGCCAATCGGCCAGCGCCGCTCCTACCTGAAAGGATCACCGCAGCTATCGCCAGCAATTCCCGTGGGGTGGGCGCAGAACTTTTCCCTGACAGGTAGCCCTTCCTCCCTCCCGCCGCCGCCGAGGAACACCAGGTGGCCGCTGCGCGGAGGGAGAACTACAACTCCCGGCATCCCCTGCGGGCGCTGACGCCCGTGACGCGCCTGGAGGCGGTCAAAAACACACGGGAGGTCCGGCAGAGCGGGCTCCCCTGCGCCAATCGGCCAGCGCCGCTCCTACCTGAAAGGATCACCGCAGCTATCGCCAGCAATTCCCGTGGGGTGGACGCAGAACTTTTCCCTGACTGGTAGCCCTTCCTCCCTCCCGCCGCCGCCGAGGAACACCAGGTGGCCGCTGCGCGGAGGGAGAACTACAACTCCCGGCATCCCCTGCGGGCGCTGACGCCCGTGACGCGCCTGGAGGCGGTCAAAAACACACGGGAGGTCCGGCAGAGCGGGCTCCCCTGCGCCAATCGGCCAGCGCCACTCCTACCTGAAAGGATCACCGCAGCTATCGCCAGCAATTCCCGTGGGGTGGACGCAGAACTTTTCCCTGACTGGTAGCCCTTTCTCCCTCCCGCCGCCGCCGAGGAACACCAGGTGGCCGCTGCGCGGAGGGAGAACTACAACTCCCGGCATCCCCTGCGGGCGCTGACGCCCGTGACGCGCCTGGAGGCGGTCAAAAACACACGGGGGGTCCGGCAGAGCGGGCTCCCCTGCGCCAATCGGCCAGCGCCGCTTCTACCTGAAAGGATCACCGCAGCTATCGCCAGCAATTCCTGTGGGGTGGACGCAGAACTTTTCCCTGACTGGTAGCCCTTCCTCCCTCCCGCCGCCGCCGAGGAACACCAGGTGGCCGCTGCGCGGAGGGAGAACTACAACTCCCGGCATCCCCTGCGGGCGCTGACGCCCGTGACGCGCCTGGAGGCGGTCAAAAACACACGGGAGGTCCCGCGATGCGGGACGCGCGCGGGACCGAGCTCGGGGCTAAGCCCGGGCAAAGGGCGGGCCCTCTGTGGCCCTCAGAGGCACAAGGAGGCCGGGACGGGCCCCCCCTCTTGGCTACAAAGAAGGGGGAGGTACCGAGCTGCTATATTTTCCTACCTTCCACTGGATACAGGAGGTAAATCATATTAAATCATATTGACTCATAATCGTGACTGCTTTGATACCCTTTCCGCCTAACAGATTTGGACTTATGACATTGTACACTGGTCCACTACTGGTGTTTGTCGTTGTTACCATATTGCTCCTATATACAAAAGTCACCAACATTATGGATGGTAAAGGGGTCATAAATAATACTAACTCCTGTGGGGGGCCTGGAAACGGGAGTTTGGATAACTTAAAATTCTACCATCAATCCCCCTTAATAACAACCAACTTCTGCCAATCGCTATCACTATTGGAAAAACTTAATGCCATTTGCAAAACCAATTACATCCTGCTTCAAGAGGGTAACGAATCAACTGGTGCCCCTTTAAATATAAGTCCTTGTCCTAACAAATTACCTAACCCCCAAGTAACCCACCAGGGAAACCACTCCTCATTTACAGAAAAAGATAGTATTCTTATTACAAACCCTCAGACACCCCCCACCAAAAGAAAGCGGGATGCAAGCCCCACTTCGGTTTGTACTATCTCTCCGCAATCATTCAGGGCATGCTCTATCTCTGATTCTCCCCTACCTTCAATACCAACTGACCCTTTGACCCGGATTGAACACATCATTAAATCTTTAATATCCCCTTTGGTTAAAAAAATTATGGTTATCGGGGAAAAAGTTACCTATATTGAAGAAACAACGAAGGCGAACGCTATCCTCCTAGAAAGTCTAGTAAATGCTAACAAAGCTGAACTCACAGCCACTGCCGATCTACCTATAATTAGGACACAAAGCAGTTCTCCCCTAACCAAGCCATCTACACCTAACAAATCTAAAAAGTCATTTCCATCTAATACTCGGCATACCACACCAAACAGAAGTAGTCCAAAAAAGGTAATACCACTGAACTCAGATAAAGGAGTAGGGTCATCCAAAGATCCAACGCCCTTAGTGGGGACTCTCTCAAAAAATGGTTATAGGCTAAGAAAAACTAATCAAATTGATCTCCCGCCGGAGGCAGCTCCCTTTGTTTGCATTCTATCAGGCGTGCCTGAATTAAGCAATGGAAAAATCGAGGGACAAACTGAGCTGGCAAACAAAGTATCTTTTTGGTTAACAAAGAATAGGCCCCTTCCACCAAACTTAGACGGGAAAATACTGAATGTCAGAAGGGTGAAATGGTTGGGTCCTCTAACCAAAGATATAGCGGGAGATCTGATTCTTGTTAACTTTAGGGACCCCCGGGTTGTCCATTATCTTCTGGGCTGGCAGCCTCAAAGGGGGGACGGCCCAATAGTTACAAGGGAATTGAGAGATTTTTACCCCAGAGCTGCATTTATGCCCCATGTAAGATTTAAGACTGGAAATAGTTACTGTAGGGGCAACAATACAATCAGCAACCAAAAGCTACCCACTTGGAAATACTTTCCGCATTGATCTGATAATTCGTCCCTTGAAAGGTCTGATAACAAATCTCTGATGCCCAGGGCTGCTTAGAATTGCAGAGGAGGCGGCACTAAGTGGGGGAATGATGTTTAGTTTATATCGGTTATAGGCCGATTGAGTGAGGGTTGTACTCCCCTTTTTATATGAATGAAATTCCTTGTTAACGCACTTTGCACTTTTCTCGTATAATCTAAAACTGTTTGTTATATTTTTGTAAACTCACTGTATGTATGTACATATTTCCTCTTTGGCATGGTATTTCCTTTTTAAGTATGATATGAATGTATTTTAATAATTGTACTGTGCTTTTATGGTTGCTTTGTTTCAACCGAATAAAGCTTACTGATACTGAGTTCCCTTCCAGCATCTTTGTGGGCTTCAGGTCCCAATGACGTGGGCCTGCTTGATATCTCCCCTTATGTTGTTCATTTGAAATCTAATGTGCGCTTGCCACGTATTCCCCAGTACCGTATCTCCCTTGATGGTGAACGGGCGCTGTTAGTAATCATCTATGATTTGATTGAGAAAGACGTCATTGAGGAGACGCGGGGAAACGTGTGCAATAGCCCTGTGCTACCCATTCTGAAGCGCACTGATCCGTCTAACCCTCCTGTTTATCATTTTGTTATTGATTTACGGGAGGTGAATAAAATTGTGATTCCTCAGTTCCCTGTGGTGCCTGACATTACGGCTCTACTGACTCTGATTCCAGCTTCTGCATCTTGGTTCTCAGTGATCGATCTGAAGAATGCGTTTTTCAGCATTCCGATTGCTGAGGAGAGTAGAGACCTTTTCGGTTTCTCCCTTGGTGGTCGCAGCTTTAGGTTCAAACGTGCTCCTCAGGGCTACTGTGAGAGTCCATCAATATACAGTCAAGCCTTGAAGAGTCAACTTGATGCGTTTGTGTTGCCGGCCGGTGCGGCCTTGATCCAATATGTCGATGACTTATTGGTGGCTGCAGATACTCAGGACATTTGCAAAATTGCTACGGTGTCGTTGTTGCAACATCTCTGTGACTTACATCACAAGGTGTCACCTTCTAAACTGCAATATTGTTGCCAAGAAGTAACCTACCTAGGTCACTTATTGTCAAAGGAGGGAAGAAGGTTGACCCCAGAGAGAATTGCAGCAATTGCTCGAATGACTGTGCCAACAACTCAGAGAGATGTGCGTGCCTTTTTAGGTATCACGTCATACTGCAGGCAATGGATTCCAAATTTTTCACTGCTAGCGAAACCATTGGTGGCTCTTACGTGCAAGGATGTTCCAACTCCTTTGCCATGGACGGAAGAATGTCAGAAAAGTTTTTCTGAACTACGTGACGCGTTGTGTTTGGCCCCTGTGTTAGGTACCCCTGACTACAGTAAGCCGTTTACACTATACGTTCACGAGAGGGAAGGTTGTGCGTTGAGTGTTTTGACGCAACAATTCGGCGGTAAGCAGCGTCCAAGTGCATATTTTTCCTCGACCTTGGACCCGGTAGCTAGAGCTTTGCAGAGTTGTCTGAGAGCAACAGCGGCAGCTGCGGTATCCATCTGACAATCTGCAGGATTGGTCATGGATGATATGCTTACGGTGATGGTTCCGCATGCAGTTGACACTCTTTTGAATCGTACGAAAACCCAACATCTGACGAGTGCAAGGTTGTCTGGGTACGAGTTGACGCTTTTGGCAAGTCACATTCAAATAAAACGTTGCAATGTTCTGAACCCGGCGACTTTGTTGCCAATTAGTATGGAATCAGACGAAGTAGCACCTCATGACTGCTACTTACGAACGGAGGAAGAAACAAAAGGTCGTGTGGACCTGAAAAATACTCCTTTGGAAGATCCCGATGGGACTTTGTATGTGGATGGGTCGTGTTTTAAGTTGCCGAATGGCGATGTAACGACTGCGTATGCTGTGGTAACATTGAGTACGGTTGTGGAAACTGCGAGATTGAATCAGAATTCTGCTCAGGCGGCAGAGCTGATTGCTTTGACTAGAGCGTGTGTGTTGTCGAAAGGGAAACGGGTGAATGTGTTTACCGACAGCCAATATGCTTTTGGCGTCTGTACCGACAGGATTTTCGGACCAGATGGGATCAGCTCCTGAGAGCCCCTCTAACCCAGTCGGAACGTAACCACATCCCTCCTCAGGACCATCTATCCAGGCACCTGGGTACCTACCTGAGGATGGGGAACTCGCAATATACAAGCTCATATTATCAGAAACACCACTAAATCTATAGGGATACTAAGAATACTCACTGATTACTAAGGACATCCATGCCCTACACCACACTCATACCTCATAGTCTCGCGACCTCATGGGTCCAGACTAATCTACCCTGGGGCAGTTCTGATTATCTACCATTACACACTGCTCACCCTCAGTGCTCACTCAAGCCGCAATCTTGCGGGTATACACACTGAGCTGCAGCCCCCGTGCTCACTCTTTATCCGGTCCACAATCCGGCAGACCTAAGCACCAGTCTCCTACCTGGTGTTCTCATTAACTCCACTTTCCCTAGAGGCGATCTCATTACACACCAGTGTCCTCCCTGGTGCTCTCATTAACAAGCCACAATCCTGTGGGTATACACACTGACCACTATCAGTGCTCTCACTAACGCCACTTACCAATGACGACCACTTTCCTATGAATACCTTCAGCTCTCTGTCTCTCTATGTTGGGAAGTCTCTCTCTCTATTCACTAAGGGTTTGCTACTACAATAATAGAAATTGGTATGGCTTTCCAAATTGCAATATGTACCTTCTTCTCCTGACATCAAATGTTCCCTTCCTTCCTACTTACTCAGTCACTCCTTACCTGATCGGGATTCGCATCCGTTCATGCAAACAATGCCTGACTAGAAGACCAGGTTACTCTGATTGAACAAGAATACAAGGCACATGTCGGTTCACTAAGAACAGGGCTCTCTGTTTATTTTAACAATGATAAAATGCACATACAAGGTTATCAGTGGGGTCTCTTGACTAACAGGAACTTTAACACACCGCTGAAAGAAAAGGATTAGACATACAATAGCCTAGGGAATAAGGACAAGATTAAGGTGTAATTGTAAAGGGGACTAGTTTAAACTACCTCACCTATTAGAAGGAAGATTTCTCTCTGACTCTGGTGGGATCAGGCTCTCTCTGTGTCTCTCCGTCTCTGCCTCCGTCACCACAACACCACGTCTCTGGTTCAATTGCTTCAGCTGACAACCTTAGCTCCTCCATCTGCTTTGATGCTCTCCGCACTGCTCTCTCTCTTCAGCTTCAGCAATCATCTGCCTTCTTTCTCCATTCCAGAACTGCACTCTATTCTGCAGCTCCAGCAGACATCCTGCTCTCTCTTATGCAAGAACCAAACTGCTCTGACTCCAGACTGCACTGACCCCAAACGGCACTGAACACTCCTCCTCTCCTGCAGCTCGCTATTATGGATTCCTCTCCCTTCATGGAAATTTCCAACAGAGGGCTACCTCCCACCGAATTCCTGTGCTAGCTCCAAGGCTTCCACGCAACCGCAGTGGCCAGCTGCTTGTTACGTCTGGGCCCAAGAGACAAACACATTTCTCGGATAAGAAGCAGTCCTGACTGGTTTTCCTCTAGCACACAACAGCCTTAACTATAAACTTTACCTTTACAGCTGAAGCCTCTCAGCTCCATCAAAATGGAGTCCCTCTAGTTCTGGGCCTATACGCCTGAGAAGGACGAAATAACCCTTAGCTCTGTCAGAGTACCTACATAAACCATACCAATGTGTAATATAAAGTCAGGATCACAGGATCCAACCTCTACTATAAGCAAAATTGACAGGCCAAAGCCAATAGGCAATAGATGGCCTCGTCTATGTCTGAAAGAAAGGGCCTAAAAGGGCCAACACAAGCTAGGAATACATATCCTAGATGTGAGCAAGATTAAAGTCTATATTACTGCTAACTAGGGCCAAAAAGCCTGTCTAAACATTCCACCCTTAGACTTTATTTTGCGAATATCTATAAACAACAACATCCATATAAACAAACATCAACACAATCTATCAACAAACCAAAAACCAAAAAGACTCTCTAAAATGAATGACAACTTAAGGAAATTCCACCTGAAACTTAATGTAGGGAATACAAATCTAACAACCAACTGAAAACAAATCAAAGCACCCTTGACTTGAATGCTGAAACATATCTAAGATTTGATCTGATAACAACAGAAACTAACCAAAGCATCCTCAAACTAAATGTACCTCAACTTCTAGTGATAAGTGATGCAATCTATCGATGTAGGGACTCATTAGTTAGATGAAAACAGCAAGGGGCCTAAATGGGGCCTACCTACTTCGGACAACTTAAGAACTAAATGTGCCTCAACTTCAAGTGATAACTGATGAAATCTATCGATGTAGGGACTCATTAGTTGAATGAAAACAGCAAGGGGCCTAAATGGGGCCTACCTACTTCGGACAACTTAAGAACTAAATGTGCTTCAACTTCTAATGATAAAACAACAAAGGGCCTAAATGAGGCCTACCTACTATGGTCAACTTAAGCTAATGATAACTCATGAAATCAATTGGTGTAGGGCCTTGTTTGTGAAATAAAAATAACAATGGGCCTAAATGAGGCCTACCTACTTTGGACAACTTAAACTAATGATAACTCATGAAATCTATTGGTGTAGGGCCATGTTTGTGGAATACAAATAACAATGGGCCTAAATGAGGCCTACATACATTGGTCAACTTAAGGAAAGATTTGGTGAAATCTGAGAAATAAACATGACAAACGGTTCTGAAGGTCTGGGCAAACATCAATAATAAATGTAGGACATAACCGCACTAAAAGACACACCTCCTAGGACAACCTAAAGGCTATGGTAACCACCCTTGGATAAAGTGTAATAACAGGAAAATAAAGATAACCCCATTCCTACAAAATAGCTGGTGTAGCACTATGCATATTAAAATTTATCTAAATGTGGTGCATATTAAAAGCACAAAACAGTTAGCACCTAGTTTCTCACACTGTGGAACACATGTGTGTACCACCATTTAAAAAATCCAAATTTTTCTGTATCGATCTTTCATTGGCAAAAACTGTTTTGCAGAAAACAGGAAAACTATAATAGGTGAAAGATAAACCAGTGTAAAATAGTACATCATACTAAGAGCAGAATTTAAAAAAAGTTCAGTCATATGAAACTGCATAAACATTAAAACATGAAATTGGCGCCTGTTTGTGATAATGTCCATCTGGGAAAAAGAAACAAAATGGGAAAAAAATGCAAGGCCCAATTATGCAGTCAAGGAAATACTGTTCCGCATTCCAACATTAGGGATTATAGCACATGACTCGTGCAATATTATTATAATTTAGTATCCAAGGCAGTCAATTTTGGGACATCAGTGTAGGTCACCACCCTGCATCTTCATCCGGCACCAAGGAAGCACTTCCTCCACCGTTCATCCACCACCATTCCGGTCTGGTCTGGTTCCATCTTCCAAAAAAACCAAACTAACATAAAAAATGAAAACAAAAAAAGTAAAACAAAAAAGGGAGTGGGAGGGGGGTGGGCCGACGCACGCACCAAACACCACAACCCAGCAACCTAGAACGAGAAAACCAGTATCATTAATCTAGCAAGATAACATTTTCCATTTAAAAAGCACCCCAAGTGCTTTTCATTGTCGAAAAAAAACATCTTAATTAATTAAAAACATTCTTCTAAAGTCAAGAAATAATTAAAATCATATACTTTTAAATTTGTTTGGGCAACATCTAATTTTTACATACACAGCCAGAAGGGCTGGGGCCTAGAAATACCCTAATCCTTTGTGAGACAGCCCCTCCCTTCAGAAAGATGTTCGTGCTCAGAGCTTTGAATCTGCTCTAAAAAATACGCAGAAGCCAGGCTACAGTGTGAAGTAATTTGAATCACTGCCAAGTGCTGATCTCATTGCAGGAGCAAGGCGCTGCCAAGCACTCGGTTCAAGCATCTCTAGTCTCTAATCAGGGAAGCCCACCCAGGCCTACTGTATCTATGTAACTCCAAGGGCCAAGAGTCTGCCAACTATACAGCATGTACAAGGATCCCTTATCTGAAGGCAATGAAGCTGTCTGCGCCGACAGCAAGGAAGAGCGAGTTGACCCCTCCCTTACATAAACATTTTTTCCGCGGAACAAAATTGGAAGTTGGCCAATCATAACAAGACAGGCACTGCTCGGCTCTCCCAGAGGGAAAGGCCCTCCCTTCACAAAACAGCTTGTCTCTGAGCAAGGTCAAAAAACACATTCCCTGGAAGCCAAAACAACTCAGTTCCCATGTAGAACCACTGTTCTGAAAGTAACTAAATTAAATTAAAACGTGACGAAAAGCATCCTAAAATCAAGAAGTAATAAGGGCATATATTTTTCGTAATTAAGTGACATGCTAGCATTTGAAAATAATACAGTACTGCTCCCAGTAGCTGCAAAGGAAAAAATATTAGCAGACACAATGTACATTATGTATGGAAAATAACATGTGAAACACCATAATTTTGCATTTCAGAACTAAAATGTACATTGCAAGCTCTTCTAGTCTACCTATTAAAAAGGGCCAGATTCATCAGTTTTGTAAATAGTCATTTTTTCTAACTGAATGGGCATACTCATACAATGGTCTGCTACATATCAAAAACATTTGCAATTGAAAAAAGGTTCAGCTTGCATTTGGAAAAATAATAATGAGAACACATTTGTTTTAAAAGCACACGGTTGCATTTCACTAATTAAAAGCACATGTTACCGTGCACTGTTGGGCAAGAGTAAATATTCACAATCTGTGATCATTCTAAAACACCGGTTTGCAAATTCCTTTCTAGTTGGAAAACTCTCTACGAAATAATTAATGAAAACAGCCTGTAGCGTGCACTCTAACTGGGCCATTTTATTTTATTTCACTCATTTTAAAACATGCATTCAAAAATAATTCTCCACACGTCTGTGGATGCATATCAAGTAGCACATTTAAAAGAACACTGCTCCCTCCGTGCAAACCCTTATCTCAATCCGACTGGTTGATTTATAACTTACCGACCTCTAAGAGTCAGACACATGAAACATCAGCTCCAAGGCACACCCACGCTGACAAAGCACATAGGCAGAACCCAGAAACCAATGAAAGTCAAATCAAACCATCATTCATCTAAACACTCACTGACTTTTAATGTCAGCTCAAATAACCATGCATGTTAAACAGCATGTTAAAATAAATACTGCCATCTCAATTCAAGATATTAACCCTTTGGCAGCTCAAGCACAATCATTCCCCAATGACTGCAGTACATGGGAAATTCAAGAACTTATCACTCCACGTTTTCACATAACACGTACGCACATCTTCAAAACGTTATCCCCAAGCACCTGAAAGAGATCCAGCTCTCTCCTGCCTAACGTAATGATAACATGCCATGTCCAAGCCATAACCACATGGCGCTATTCACAAGCCATATTTACAAGAAAGTCAACAAGTTCAAAAAATGACATGCTCCTCACAAGGAATATATGCAAGGCGCAATTCACAAGGAACACAGCAAGTCAAAATGAGAACATGCTCCTCACAAGCCACAATTACATGGCGCTATTCACAAGCCATATTTACAAGAAGAACTCCACAAGTCATATTACATTGAACATATTTCACATTGCACAGCATAAGCAGATGCAGCAAGCAATTTAATGGGCAATTTAAAAGCATTTTTCACACACATTTGTACAATTGGATCATCACAAAGATGTTACTGGCTCCCTCATGTAATGTCATCCTTCAACCCTGACAGGTCAAACACCAAAATGAAAACCATTTCTTCCACCCTGCTTAAGTCAAATGCCATGATGTACTGCAATCTCCTCACACTGCAACTGTCCAAGCCCATAGGTCACACAAGCTTCATAAACTGCAAGACTACGCCAGATGGAACTGGCGATCAGGGCACTCCCTCACAACTTATGGGAAACAATCCAAGCACATGGCCAGGTCAAACAGGCTTCGTAAGCAGCCGACTACGCCAGATGGAACTGGCACTTAGGGCACTCCTCCACAACATATGGGAACCTCTCCAAGCACATGGCCAGGTCACACAGGCTTCGTAAACGGACGACTACGCCAGATGTACCGACAGGATTTTCGGACCAGATGGGATCAGCTCCTGAGAGCCCCTCTAACCCAGTCGGAACGTAACCACATCCCTCCTCAGGACCATCTATCCAGGCACCTGGGTACCTACCTGAGGATGGGGAACTCGCAATATACAAGCTCATATTATCAGAAACACCACTAAATCTATAGGATACTAAGAATACTCACTGATTACTAAGGACATCCATGCCCTACACCACACTCATACCTCATAGTCTCGCGACCTCATGGGTCCATACTAATCTACCCTGGGGCAGTTCTGATTATCTACCATTACACACTGCTCACCCTCAGTGCTCACTCAAGCCGCAATCTTGCGGGTATACACACTGAGCTGCAGCCCCAGTGCTCACTCTTTATCCGGTCCACAATCCGGCAGACCTAAGCAACAGTCTCCTACCTGGTGTTCTCATTAACGCCACTTTCCCTAGAGGCGATCTCATTACACACCAGTGTCCTCCCTGGTGCTCTCATTAACAAGCCACAATCCTGTGGGTATACACACTGACCACAATCAGTGCTCTCACTAACGCCACTTACCAATGACGACCACTTTCCTATGAATACCTTCAGCTCTCTGTCTCTCTATGTTGGGAAGTCTCTCTCTCTATTCACTAAGGGTTTGCTACTACAATAATAGAAATTGGTATGGCTTTCCAAATTGCAATATGTACCTTCTTCTCCTGACATCAAATGTTCCCTTCCTTCCTACTTACTCAGTCACTCCTTACCTGATCGGGATTCGCATCCGTTCATGCAAACAATGCCTGACTAGAAGACCAGGTTACTCTGATTGAACAAGAATACAAGGCACATGTCGGTTCACTAAGAACAGGGCTCTCTGTTTATTTTAACAATGATAAAATGCACATACAAGGTTATCAGTGGGGTCTCTTGACTAACAGGAACTTTAACACACCGCTGAAAGAAAAGGATTAGACATACAATAGCCTAGGGAATAAGGACAAGATTAAGGTGTAATTGTAAAGGGGACTAGTTTAAACTACCTCACCTATTAGAAGGAAGATTTCTCTCTGACTCTGGTGGGATCAGGCTCTCTCTGTGTCTCTCCGTCTCTGCCTCCGTCACCACAACACCACGTCTCTGGTTCAATTGCTTCAGCTGACAACCTTAGCTCCTCCATCTGCTTTGATGCTCTCCGCACTGCTCTCTCTCTTCAGCTTCAGCAATCATCTGCCTTCTTTCTCCATTCCAGAACTGCACTCTATTCTGCAGCTCCAGCAGACATCCTGCTCTCTCTTCTGCAAGAACCAAACTGCTCTGACTCCAGACTGCACTGACCCCAAACGGCACTGAACACTCCTCCTCTCCTGCAGCTCGCTATTATGGATTCCTCTCCCTTCATGGAAATTTCCAACAGAGGGCTACCTCCCACCGAATTCCTGTGCTAGCTCCAAGGCTTCCACGCAACCGCAGTGGCCAGCTGCTTGTTACGTCTGGGCCCAAGAGACAAACACATTTCTCGGATAAGAAGCAGTCCTGACTGGTTTTCCTCTAGCACACAACAGCCTTAACTATAAACTTTACCTTTACAGCTGAAGCCTCTCAGCTCCATCAAAATGGAGTCCCTCTAGTTCTGGGCCTATACGCCTGAGAAGGACGAAATAACCCTTAGCTCTGTCAGAGTACCTACATAAACCATACCAATGTGTAATATAAAGTCAGGATCACAGGATCCAACCTCTACTATAAGCAAAATTGACAGGCCAAAGCCAATAGGCAATAGATGGCCTCTTCTATGTCTGAAAGAAAGGGCCTAAAAGGGCCAACACAAGCTAGGAATACATATCCTAGATGTGAGCAAGATTAAAGTCTATATTACTGCTAACTAGGGCCAAAAAGCCTGTCTAAACATTCCACCCTTAGACTTTATTTTGCGAATATCTATAAACAACAACATCCATATAAACAAACATCAACACAATCTATCAACAAACCAAAAACCAAAAAGACTCTCTAAAATGAATGACAACTTAAGGAAATTCCACCTGAAACTTAATGTAGGGAATACAAATCTAACAACCAACTGAAAACAAATCAAAGCACCCTTGACTTGAATGCTGAAACATATCTAAGATTTGATCTGATAACAACAGAAACTAACCAAAGCATCCTCAAACTAAATGTACCTCAACTTCTAGTGATAAGTGATGCAATCTATCGATGTAGGGACTCATTAGTTAGATGAAAACAGCAAGGGGCCTAAATGGGGCCTACCTACTTCGGACAACTTAAGAACTAAATGTGCCTCAACTTCAAGTGATAACTGATGAAATCTATCGATGTAGGGACTCATTAGTTGAATGAAAACAGCAAGGGGCCTAAATGGGGCCTACCTACTTCGGACAACTTAAGAACTAAATGTGCTTCAACTTCTAATGATAAAACAACAAAGGGCCTAAATGAGGCCTACCTACTATGGTCAACTTAAGCTAATGATAACTCATGAAATCAATTGGTGTAGGGCCTTGTTTGTGAAATAAAAATAACAATGGGCCTAAATGAGGCCTACCTACTTTGGACAACTTAAACTAATGATAACTCATGAAATCTATTGGTGTAGGGCCATGTTTGTGGAATAAAAATAACAATGGGCCTAAATGAGGCCTACATACATTGGTCAACTTAAGGAAAGATTTGGTGAAATCTGAGAAATAAACATGACAAACGGTTCTGAAGGTCTGGGCAAACATCAATAATAAATGTAGGACATAACCATACTAAAAGACACACCTCCTAGGACAACCTAAAGGCTATGGTAACCACCCTTGGATAAAGTGTAATAACAGGAAAATAAAGATAACCCCATTCCTACAAAATAGCTGGTGTAGCACTATGCATATTAAAATTTATCTAAATGTGGTGAAAATTAAAAGCACAAAACAGTTAGCACCTAGTTTCTCACACTGTGGAACACATGTGTGTACCACCATTTAAAAAATCCAAATTTTTCTGTATCGATCTTTCATTGGCAAAAACTGTTTTGCAGAAAACAGGAAAACTATAATAGGTGAAAGATAAACCAGTGTAAAATAGTACATCATACTAAGAGCAGAATTTAAAAAAAGTTCAGTCATATGAAACTGCATAAACATTAAAACATGAAATTGGCGCCTGTTTGTGATAATGTCCATCTGGGAAAAAGAAACAAAATGGGAAAAAAATGCAAGGCCCAATTATGCAGTCAAGGAAATACTGTTCCGCATTCCAACATTAGGGATTATAGCACATGACTCGTGCAATATTATTATAATTTAGTATCCAAGGCAGTCAATTTTGGGACATCAGTGTAGGTCACCACCCTGCATCTTCATCCGGCACCAAGGAAGCACTTCCTCCACCGTTCATCCACCACCATTCCGGTCTGGTCTGGTTCCATCTTCCAAAAAAAACAAACTAACATAAAAAATGAAAACAAAAAAAGTAAAACAAAAAAGGGAGTGGGAGGGGGGTGGGCCGACGCACGCACCAAACACCACAACCCAGCAACCTAGAACGAGAAAACCAGTATCATTAATCTAGCAAGATAACATTTTCCATTTAAAAAGCACCCCAAGTGCTTTTCATTGTCGAAAAAAAACATCTTAATTAATTAAAAACATTCTTCTAAAGTCAAGAAATAATTAAAATCATATACTTTTAAATTTGTTTGGGCAACATCTAATTTTTACATACACAGCCAGAAGGGCTGGGGCCTAGAAATACCCTAATCCTTTGTGAGACAGCCCCTCCCTTCAGAAAGATGTTCGTGCTCAGAGCTTTGAATCTGCTCTAAAAAATACGCAGAAGCCAGGCTACAGTGTGAAGTAATTTGAATCACTGCCAAGTGCTGATCTCATTGCAGGAGCAAGGCGCTGCCAAGCACTCGGTTCAAGCATCTCTAGTCTCTAATCAGGGAAGCCCACCCAGGCCTACTGTATCTATGTAACTCCAAGGGCCAAGAGTCTGCCAACTATACAGCATGTACAAGGATCCCTTATCTGAAGGCAATGAAGCTGTCTGCGCCGACAGCAAGGAAGAGCGAGTTGACCCCTCCCTTACATAAACATTTTTTCCGCGGAACAAAATTGGAAGTTGGCCAATCATAACAAGACAGGCACTGCTCGGCTCTCCCAGAGGGAAAGGCCCTCCCTTCACAAAACAGCTTGTCTCTGAGCAAGGTCAAAAAACACATTCCCTGGAAGCCAAAACAACTCAGTTCCCATGTAGAACCACTGTTCTGAAAGTAACTAAATTAAATTAAAACGTGACGAAAAGCATCCTAAAATCAAGAAGTAATAAGGGCATATATTTTTCGTAATTAAGTGACATGCTAGCATTTGAAAATAATACAGTACTGCTCCCAGTAGCTGCAAAGGAAAAAATATTAGCAGACACAATGTACATTATGTATGGAAAATAACATGTGAAACACCATAATTTTGCATTTCAGAACTAAAATGTACATTGCAAGCTCTTCTAGTCTACCTATTAAAAAGGGCCAGATTCATCAGTTTTGTAAATAGTCATTTTTTCTAACTGAATGGGCATACTCATACAATGGTCTGCTACATATCAAAAACATTTGCAATTGAAAAAAGGTTCAGCTTGCATTTGGAAAAATAATAATGAGAACACATTTGTTTTAAAAGCACACGGTTGCATTTCACTAATTAAAAGCACATGTTACCGTGCACTGTTGGGCAAGAGTAAATATTCACAATCTGTGATCATTCTAAAACACCGGTTTGCAAATTCCTTTCTAGTTGGAAAACTCTCTACGAAATAATTAATGAAAACAGCCTGTAGCGTGCACTCTAACTGGGCCATTTTATTTTATTTCACTCATTTTAAAACATGCATTCAAAAATAATTCTCCACACGTCTGTGGATGCATATCAAGTAGCACATTTAAAAGAACACTGCTCCCTCCGTGCAAACCCTTATCTCAATCCGACTGGTTGATTTATAACTTACCGACCTCTAAGAGTCAGACACATGAAACATCAGCTCCAAGGCACACCCACGCTGACAAAGCACATAGGCAGAACCCAGAAACCAATGAAAGTCAAATCAAACCATCATTCATCTAAACACTCACTGACTTTTAATGTCAGCTCAAATAACCATGCATGTTAAACAGCATGTTAAAATAAATACTGCCATCTCAATTCAAGATATTAACCCTTTGGCAGCTCAAGCACAATCATTCCCCAATGACTGCAGTACATGGGAAATTCAAGAACTTATCACTCCACGTTTTCACATAACACGTACGCACATCTTCAAAACGTTATCCCCAAGCACCTGAAAGAGATCCAGCTCTCTCCTGCCTAACGTAATGATAACATGCCATGTCCAAGCCATAACCACATGGCGCTATTCACAAGCCATATTTACAAGAAAGTCAACAAGTTCAAAAAATGACATGCTCCTCACAAGGAATATATGCAAGGCGCAATTCACAAGGAACACAGCAAGTCAAAATGAGAACATGCTCCTCACAAGCCACAATTACATGGCGCTATTCACAAGCCATATTTACAAGAAGAACTCCACAAGTCATATTACATTGAACATATTTCACATTGCACAGCATAAGCAGATGCAGCAAGCAATTTAATGGGCAATTTAAAAGCATTTTTCACACACATTTGTACAATTGGATCATCACAAAGATGTTACTGGCTCCCTCATGTAATGTCATCCTTCAACCCTGACAGGTCAAACACCAAAATGAAAACCATTTCTTCCACCCTGCTTAAGTCAAATGCCATGATGTACTGCAATCTCCTCACACTGCAACTGTCCAAGCCCATAGGTCACACAAGCTTCATAAACTGCAAGACTACGCCAGATGGAACTGGCGATCAGGGCACTCCCTCACAACTTATGGGAAACAATCCAAGCACATGGCCAGGTCAAACAGGCTTCGTAAGCAGCCGACTACGCCAGATGGAACTGGCACTTAGGGCACTCCTCCACAACATATGGGAACCTCTCCAAGCACATGGCCAGGTCACACAGGCTTCGTAAACGGACGACTACGCCAGATGTACCGACAGGATTTTCGGACCAGATGGGATCAGCTCCTGAGAGCCCCTCTAACCCAGTCGGAACGTAACCACATCCCTCCTCAGGACCATCTATCCAGGCACCTGGGTACCTACCTGAGGATGGGGAACTCGCAATATACAAGCTCATATTATCAGAAACACCACTAAATCTATAGGATACTAAGAATACTCACTGATTACTAAGGACATCCATGCCCTACACCACACTCATACCTCATAGTCTCGCGACCTCATGGGTCCATACTAATCTACCCTGGGGCAGTTCTGATTATCTACCATTACACACTGCTCACCCTCAGTGCTCACTCAAGCCGCAACCTTGCGGGTATACACACTGAGCTGCAGCCCCAGTGCTCACTCTTTATCCGGTCCACAATCCGGCAGACCTAAGCAACAGTCTCCTACCTGGTGTTCTCATTAACGCCACTTTCCCTAGAGGCGATCTCATTACACACCAGTGTCCTCCCTGGTGCTCTCATTAACAAGCCACAATCCTGTGGGTATACACACTGACCACAATCAGTGCTCTCACTAACGCCACTTACCAATGACGACCACTTTCCTATGAATACCTTCAGCTCTCTGTCTCTCTATGTTGGGAAGTCTCTCTCTCTATTCACTAAGGGTTTGCTACTACAATAATAGAAATTGGTATGGCTTTCCAAATTGCAATATGTACCTTCTGCTCCTGACATCAAATGTTCCCTTCCTTCCTACTTACTCAGTCACTCCTTACCTGATCGGGATTCGCATCCGTTCATGCAAACAATGCCTGACTAGAAGACCAGGTTACTCTGATTGAACAAGAATACAAGGCACATGTCGGTTCACTAAGAAGAGGGCTCTCTGTTTATTTTAACAATGATAAAATGCACATACAAGGTTATCAGTGGGGTCTCTTGCCTAACAGGAACTTTAACACACCGCTGAAAGAAAAGGATTAGACATACAATAGCCTAGGGAATAAGGACAAGATTAAGGTGTAATTGTAAAGGGGACTAGTTTAAACTACCTCACCTATTAGAAGGAAGATTTCTCTCTGACTCTGGTGGGATCAGGCTCTCTCTGTGTCTCTCCGTCTCTGCCTCCGTCACCACAACACCACGTCTCTGGTTCAATTGCTTCAGCTGACAACCTTAGCTCCTCCATCTGCTTTGATGCTCTCTGCACTGCTCCTCTCTTCAGCTTCAGCAATCGTCTGCCTTCTTTCTCCATTCCAGAACTGCACTCTATTCTGCAGCTCCAGCAGACATCCTGCTCTCTCTTCTGCAAGAGCCAAACTGCTCCGACTCCAGACTGCACTGACCCCAAACGGCACTGAACACTCCTCCTCTCCTGCAGCTCGCTATTATGGATTCCTCTTCCTTCATGGAAATTTCCAACAGAGGGCTGCCTCCCACCGAATTCCTGTGCTAGCTCCAAGGCTTCCACGCAACCGCAGTGGCCAGCTGCTTGTTACGTCTGGGCCCAAGAGACAAACACATTTCTCGGATAAGAAGCAGTCCTGACTGGTTTTCCTCTAGCACACAACAGCCTTAACTATAAACTTTACCTTTACCCCTGAAGCCTCTCAGCTCCATCAAAATGGAGTCCCTCTAGTTCTGGGCCTATACGCCTGAGAAGGATGAAATAACCCTTAGCTCTGTCAGAGTACCTACATAAACCATACCAATGTGTAATATAAAGTCAGGACCACAGGATCCAACCTCTACTATAAGCAAAAATGACAGGCCAAAGCCAATAGGCAATAGATGGCCTCTTCTATGTCTGAAAGAAAGGGCCTAAAAGGGCCAACACAAGCTAGGAATACATATCCTAGATGTGAGCAAGATTAAAGTCTATATTACTGCTAACTAGGGCCAAAAAGCCTGTCTAAACAGCGTCGCACATAGTTTTGGACGATTGTGGCGAGAGAGAGGTTTTATGACGTCGCATGGCACTAAGATTCAGCATGGACAGCTTGTGAATGATCTTTTGGATGCACTTACATTGCCTGAGCAGGTGGCGATTGTTAAATGTAGTGCGCACCGTAAGGTGACAGATGATGTTGGTCTGGAAATGTGTTTGCGGATGAGACTGCTAAGGAGACTGCCCGGAACCTTAGCACGAGAATGTATGTGACGAGTTCGGTTAGGTGGCCCACAGAGACTGGTATGTGTGAGGACACTATTGAGAGTGTGAAAGCGATTCAGAATGAGGCCACTGAGACTGAAAAGGCGAAGTGGAAAGAGAGTACGGGAAAGTTGGATGCGAATGGCTGCTGGATCGATTTGTTGGAGCATAAGAGATGGATGTTGCCAGATGCGTATGTGCTAGCTGTTGTGACGATGGCACACGGTTTAGCACATATTAGTGCGAAAGGTATTTGCAAGTTGTTGTCCCCTGTGTGGAAGAATGACGGTATTACTAAGTGTGCTGAGAGATTGGTTAAGAATTGTATGATATGTATGATGTGCAACCCTGGTAAAGGAACCCCTACGCCTGCTGGCCATTTTGCTCCCCCTTCATGTCCCTTTGAGGTGATTCAGCTAGACTTTATTCATATGGAGCGATGCAACAACCTGAAGTACGTTTTAGTTGTGGTTTGCGCATTCTCCCGATGGATTGAAGCCTACCCTCTCAAAGATAACACTGCTCTGTCCACTGCGAAAATCCTACTGAAGGAATACTTTCCTCGGTATGGAATGCCACGGATTGTATGGTCTGATAACGGAAGTGAGTTTGTGGGGAGTGTGATGAAGAGTGTGTGTAAGGGCCTTGGAATTACTCAAAAATGTCATAGTGCCAATCATCCTCAGTCAGCGGGTTTGGTTGAAGGGTACAATGGCACCCTCAAATTAAAGTTAGCGAAGATTCAGGCTACGACTGGTCTTTCGTGGCCTGACGCTTTGCCTCTAGCTCTTCTGTCAACTAGGGCGACTGTACACTCCCGAGTAGGGCTTAGTCCCTATGAAATAGTGTTCGGCCGTCCTGCGAATGTTTGGGGGGGTCCCTAGACCCGGTGTGTTTTCTGATCTTGAGTATCCAATGTTGATCGATTATCTTCATGATCTGACTGCTAAACTGAGGTTAATTCACCAACAGGTCTTTGAAGCACTGTCGACGCAGACGGAGGGTCCAGGTCACCAGCTCCAGCCTGGAGACTGGGTGGTAACACGCAACTTTGGACGGAAGCGCAACCTTGAGCCCCGCTTCACTGGACCCTACCAAGTGCTCCTTGCCACGAGGACTGCTGTTCGTTTGGAAGGACGCAAAAACTGGGTGCATGCCACCCATACTAAAAAGGTACCTATACCTTTATCAGCAGACTCGTGGGTGAGGAAGGGCATTGCCTCGTCTGAAACAGAAACGTTGCCGACCTTCGTCCCTTTTAGCAACGCTCAGCCTGTCGGAGAGCCCTCAGTGCAGCAGAACGACATTGTTGAACATTTGTCATCGCAAAGCTTAAGATCTGAACAATTGACTGATCAACAGAACTCTGTCCCATCATCGGACCAATTGTTTGACGAGCAGACACGTCCTGGGAGAAGCCGATATTTTCTCCGCTCCGACCCTAAAAAGACTAATAAAGATTGAATATTTGCTCTCTCCCCTGGACCTTTACGTTACCCCATTATCACTGATCAGTTGAACACACCTATATGTATTGGTGATTTTTTTTTGTAAAATTGAGTCTTTTCCACATATGTGTTTTGCTTCCACAGCTAGCAGACTTTGTATACACTGTTGATTAAACATACCTTACATCCGGGTGAACCGTAAGGCCGCGCGGGTACTTCCTTCTGGTTAGTAGGTCTTGACACTAGGTCAGAGACCGTCGATCCCTAGGAACTCCTGGGGATTGACTATTGCTACACAGAACGAAGTGCGTCAAAAACGTAGCGGACGGTTTTAGAGGATGGTTTTCTCGAAGCTGATGGACATGGAAAAGGCTCAGGCTAGAAGATTCGAGTTGCGTAGAATTGCACATACAAAATGCTTCATGTTTCAGGTGTTCCTTTTATTTTTAACTGTTTCTTTGTTATTGGTGGGTGGGGTGTATTACATGATACAGTCATTGTTGCCTTCTGCCTTACCTACCCCTACTTCTGAACCTAAACCTACCTCCACTGTTTCTCCTCATTCCTTCCACATCTTACCCCAACACGAGCAGGTTAGACGTGCGAAATTCATGAACAATTCCTTCATTCAGCTCCTTCATCAGCATCAGTTAGTGGTGAACACTATCAATTGTTGGGTGTGTGGGTTAATGCCACATACCACCGATAAGGGAATTCCATACTTGGTCCTCCCTTATAGTTCCCAGGGTTCCGCTCGAGCATTGCAAACAATGTTTCGAAGTGCACTAGATTCTTACCCCAATCGAGAGCCACGTCCTCCACACTTTGGTCCTGGTCCGTACCATAAGTCTTTGGCAATAGCGATTGCAGATTTAGATAGGGATATCTATGAGCCGTCGCTTATCCCAGAGGAAGAGGTACGAGCCTATAGGGATCTTAGTGAGGCTGAGTATAGTGCGCTCGTGGGCGAGAGACAGCTTAGGAGCTCGTCTCCAATATGGGTCGTACCCCACCTTGGTAATTTCTGTCTAAAAGGTCGTGGCCGAAATCAGAGGGCTCACCTTGGAGAGAGTGTTTGCTCTGAGACGTATGTCTTACCAATGCTCTCTTCCCCTGTTCTCCTGACTGCCAAGGGTACGTATTTTGTCTGTTATGACCGTGCATATACATGGTTGCCCCTTGACTTTGCGGGCACCTGTTATATCGCAAACTTGTTGCCACCGACTTTTACAGTCACCGCTGATTATCACAAGACTAGAATTGTGAGGGGCGTGATTAGCGAAGAGGACACTGCCGGTCAAGAGGCAGGAGACTTTTTCAAGGGTTTCTTTCCGTTTTGGGGTCCTATGATCAATAGTAGGAACCTGAGACAATTGACTCGAGTGGTGGAATCGACAGCTAATATCACTGCCAGTGCCCTTGGCAACATTACAGCAGAACTTCAGGCGGAACAGTTGATGACGTTACAAAATCGTATGGTTTTAGACGTTGTCTTAGCAGATCGAGGTGGAGTATGTAGAGTGATCCATTCGAGTTGTTGTGTATTCATTCCAGACAACGCTCCGACTGTCTATCAAGCCATCTCGAAGTTGCATAAGATCTCCGAGTCCATACACGTGGACGTAGGGGATTGGACGTTACTGGGGTGGTTTTGGGGCCTAATGTCGACTTGGGGTTGGAAGATTCGGATGATCATCGGGGTTGTTGTGGCATTCCTGTTCACGTGTTGTCTTTGTGTGCAGTGTGGTCCTGCTTTATGTGGCCTCTGTGCTACGACGTGTATAAGGCAGCCGCCTGTTACCAAGGAAGCATTGATGGATAGAATTATGTTACAGCAGCATCTGGATGGCCTGATGAATATCGAGATCGATTATGATTCCGACTAGTGCTTGCCTACATGAGGGCAAAAGGAGCGTCTGAGGTTCCGTGACAATTGTAAGTGGTGTTTTTGACTCGCACGAATATGGTCGAGTCTGGTATCTATGAACCGCAAATGATGAGTTTAGTGGGTGTACGCGTTTACGCTGTGCTCACCTGAACTGTTCGTTTGTTTCGTGGGTTTCTTCATCTGAACCCACGGGTTCCATCTTAGATGCGGCATCCATTTTGTTTCTTGCCCTCAAGTAGCCAGCGAACGGACGCTGTCCGCTTCGCGACCCTGGGATTCCCAAGCTCCTGCGGAAGACACGTTTCCTTTGGAGGTGTCTTTATGATGAGGGGGATGGCACTGTAAGGCAGATGGCCCCGCTCGAGGCACATCTTGCCGTGCCGCTCTATTGTCTTGCATTCATTAAGCACGTCCCCTTTGATGCCTGCAACTCGTGTTTCCTGGTACCTCCCCTTTTACACCCTTTTCGATCTGCTCACTGTTCTCATCTTCCTCTGCACCTGTTTCTGTCTCTCCCTCGATTCGTTTACTACTGATTGGAATGCACTTTTGGTGGGAAGATGCGTTTTTACAGTTGGGAACTACCAAATGTTACTGTGATTATGTTCCGGACCCTGAATACATAAAAGCGACCCCCTTTGGCCTTTTACGATGGGAACCAAGTTGTAAACGTTTGTGCACCATGTTATCCTATGCTGGAAAACTGTATAAGAAGAGCGATCCACAGATACAATTCGAATCAGACTCCTCGAACCTACACGTGTTGTACTTCTTGTGACTTCTGTGTTCCCTGCAGTAATAAACCTCGAATCTTTGACGCAGAAGGAAGTGTCCCGTGTCTCTGTCATTTGTACGCCGGAACAGGTTACCCACGAAGGTTTTAGGTGTTATCCCTGGCACCGCTGGGTCTTAGCAGAACCCAGTACTTCACTAGCAAGATCAAGCTTTGCTGCTATAAAAACGCTGCAATGAATTTTCCCTCATTTGAGATTTCCACACAAGGTCCAAGCTACCATTTCCCTGTTCTATCCAAACTCGATTACGCCAATAGCCTCTACCACGGATCACCTTTAACGACCATGAAAAGACTACAGCGGATTCAGAACTTGGCTGCCAGACTACTCTTGCATATCAAACCACGAGACCACATCTCCCCTGCCTTGAAAGCCCTGCATTGGTTACCGGTTGCCAGAAGATCCACGTTCAAGCTGCTTTGTATTACCCACAAAGCAATACTTGTAATAGGACCACTCTTCATCAGGAATAAAATCACCAAACACATTTAACAAAGGAACCTCCGCTCTAAAGGAGCATCTCGCCTCAAAATCCCACCATACAAGAAAAAAATCATGAGTGGCACATCTTCTCTGTTTAAGCAGCCAAACTATGGAACTCTTTGCCCCCAACATAAGATCCACCGACAACCATCTTATCTTCAGAAAACTACTACTCTTCCCCACAAAAGCACCATACAGAAACAGAAATTTACAGCATATCCCTCTGTATATAAGCATTTGTTTTCATTATAGATATGTACCTATTTTTGTGTATTACTTTATAAAACATGTAAAATAATTATGCTGTTAAGAGAAAAGAAAAAAAAAGTAATAATATTAATCAATAAATAAAATCATCTTTGATCTACATGTACATACTTCCATTGTGCATCTATGTACCTTCCATGTACTTGGATCTGTGTGTCTGTTTACTTTTCTCCTGAAAAGCATATCCAATGCACTACCCTATTTCTCATCCTGTGCCTCTATCAATATATTTAATCTAAATATACTTACTTCCTTTATGTATCTATATACTTTCAATGTACCTACGGGTCTATATATTTATCACTTTCTTCTAATTTAGCATTTCCAATGCACTAGCCTATTTCTCAGCCTATACTTTGCTCAATATAACTTCTAGCCCAACCTTCTGACTCATTTCAAACTTTTTTCTACTACTCCTTCCAATGCACTACCCTATCTCTCATCCTATACATCTATCAATATATCCTCTACATCCACTCTCTCATTTATCACAAACCCCATACCACTACTATGATCGCCAAAATAACCCTTTCTAGACTCTCTCCTGCTCTACCCCTCCTTGCATCATCTGACACCTCTTTTTACTACACCGATCCCCTAAAACAAAACTTTCTAAACTCTCCCCTCTGACTCCTTTTCTCCAAAACTCCTTTTTACTCATCCAAAAGCCTCTTCCTACTGCTAAGACCTAAAAAAAACCTTTAACTCTTTTATCCCTCCACTATCCTTTTCTATCAAAATTAACAGACTAACATGTTCACTTCTCAAATTCCATATTCAACTATACTAATATACTGCCCAAATAATTGAATACCATATCTACTACTCAAATTACTTCATATTTATACTATACTAATTTTCACCACTAATCCTTTATGGGGTCCGGAGTGACGTGCTACTCGCCAGAAAAGCGCTTCAACACCCATCAGGGGTAACAAGTGCTATATGAATGTAAATCTTTCTTCCCCTTTGATCCCTCCGCTAATCTTCTCACTCCAAGTAACAGACGAATATCCACCATTGAAATTACCTCATATTTCACACTCATGTATAAGCCTCTTCCATGTATGTAAAATTATATTTTTCTATATACAATAAAGAATTTCAGAAATAAAAAAAAAAAAAATAATTCACCACTAATCCTTTATAGGCTTCCTGAATAGCGTGCGTCAACAAGCGATAAATAAATACAAACCTTTGTCCTCCTCTATCCCTCTGCTATCATTCCAAATCCAAATAACTGACTAACATATCCACCACTTAAAATGTACTTGCATGTTTCACTATACTAATTCAACACTAATTTTCTATGGGTCCCGGAGTAGCGTGCTACCCGCCGAAAAAAGCGCTTTGACGCCTCGTCAGGGGTAGTAAGCACTATATAAATGCAATTACAATACAATACAATACAATGGGAAGCTGCACAGGGAATAGTTGAACACAGCAAAGAGCAACAAGGCCAGTGGCCAAAACGAAGTGCAGAGTATGTCCATGAGAAGCTGCACAGGCAAGGGCACAACAGCAAGGCCAGTGGCCAGTTCAGGGTGCAGAGTATGTCCATGAGAAGCTGCACAGGGAATAGTTGAGCACAGCAAAGAGCAACAAGGCCAGTGGCCAAAACGAAGTGCAGAGTATTTGTCAAAGCCCAGCTCACCTGAGTTTCTGTTCAGTTCTGATGAAGGTTGAAGACAGTCCGATCCCAACCTGAAACTGCTTGTTCCAGCACACTAGTTTTAAAACAGTGCACTAAGAACCAGAAGCTACAGGGAAGGAGGGACGTGGATAAAATAAAAAAAGAGAGACAACACCGTTCTTGCGTTGCCACTGTAGAAGAGCTGCTAAAATCTGCGGCCCTCTCTGACTTCTGTAGAAACTGGTGCCTAATGAAACATAAACAAAGAACAGATAAGTGCAACCTATCCCTAAATGTGTTCCTGACTAAACCATAATCTTATTAGAAATTCTCTTCTAAAAGTACCTCTTGGGTCCTGGTCTCAAGCTTCTAGGTTTGGAATGTGTTACTGTTCTGGGATGTGCTTTCTATTACTGTAAAACTTCTGTAAAATCAAACGAATATCATTATCAGAATTACCAATGTCTAACATTCACCTTAATATAACCAAATCCTAAATTCTTAATAGCTAACTCACTTTTCACACATTTCCAGAATTTTAATAAAACAAATACTGTACTTTTACATCAAAATACAGCAATGGTTTCCTCTGTTCGATTCTTAAAAAAGTTCCATGTGAAACAATGTTTATTTCACAAAGTTCCACAAAGTATTCTAGTAACAAAGGGTTTGAACCACAAAGTTCGTGGGAAATATCTTGTTCCAAATTGTGTTTACATGAATCCAGAAATCGCCGATAAAGTTCTTTCAGGTAATAAAAGGTTTTGCAGTTACTTGTTGCTGAAAAGAGATACTGATCAGTCTAACCTTGACCTCTTTCTCTTTTGCAGGTCGATTGCAGTGGACAGAAGAGGGGCTGAGGCAAGAAGTAGCCGAAAACCAGAAGAAGGAAGAGCCAGAAGCTGTGCCCGTTGAAGTCAATGAAGGTCTGGAGAGAGCAGGAGTGCCTGCGCCGAAGGATCTGTTCTCAGGAAAGTGGGAGGTAGACGAGCACAAGCACTGGGTGAGGCTCAGGGGGTGCCTTTTATAGACAGGGCTGGGTGTGGTCCGAAGAGCTGGGTGTGGTCCGAAGAACTGGGTGTGGTTCTCACAAGCAGGTGTGCAGAGCTTCAGTTATTATGCTAATGAGTTGAAGTAACACATGGCCTAGGGAGGAGTGTTCTAAATAAGCCTTGGTAAAAGCAAGGTCCAATGTTTTCTAAATAAGCCTTGGTAAAAGCAAGGTCCAATGTGCAAACAAGACAGCAATGTCCAAACTTGTGAATACATTGAGCAACATACACAGAAGTCTTAGGGAGGGGCTGAGATAACAAGAAAGGCTTTCAGTAGTATGTTTTAAGAGACCTATTACAGAGACCACTAGTGCAATGAGAGGGGACATGCTCTTTGCTGTGCACAAACCCTAACAGTATGTCCATGAGAAGCTGCACAGGTAAAGGCAAATCATCAAGACCAGTAGGGCGCAGAGTATGTCCAAGAGAAGCTGCACAGGGAATAGTTGAACACAGCAAAGAGCAACAAGGCCAGTGGCCAAAACGAAGTGCACACTATGTCCATGAGAAGCTGCACAGGCAAGGGGCACACAGCAGTGAATGACAAGGCCAGTGGCCAAAATGAACCGCAGAGTATGTCCATAAGAAGCTGCACATGCAAGGGGCACACAGCAGTGAATTACAAGGACAGTGGGCAGGGCAAAGTGCAGAGTATGCACATGGGAAGCTGCACAGGCAAGGGGCACACAGCAGTGAATGACAAGGCCAGTGGCCAAAACGAGGTACAGAGTAAGTCCATGAGATGCTGCACAGGCAAGGGGCACACAGCAGTGAATGACAAGGCCAGTGGGCAGGGCAAAGTGCAGAGTATGTCCATGGGAAGGTGCACAGGCAAGGGGCACACAGCAGTGAATGACAAGGCCAGTGGGCAGAGCAAAGTGCTGAGTGAGTACATGAGAAGCTGCACAGGGAATGTGTTCGACTGTACCATTCCATGGTCAGCAACACAGTCAGGGGGGAACAGTGTGCCGTACAGGCCCCCCTTTGTGAGAGACAGGTGTGTGAGGGTGACTACCACTCAGACTTGGCTGTCAGGTAGACTGGGAGCTGGTTGTGTTGGGGACAGTTGGAGCACTTGACCAGGGAGAGAGCGGCCCAGCTGAGGTAGAGCTATCAGTCGCTTGGCAAGCCGGAGGGCTGCTTGGACCAGGTGGTGTAGTGGCATGTGGAGGTGGAGTCATGCTGAAGTTTGACACAGTGTGGCTGGGAGATTGTGGATGTGTGCCTTTCCACTTCTTGGGGATCCTAACTGGCTTCACTGCCTTAGGATCAACTAGAAGTGGTGTGGACACAAAAGGGCACACTCACCACCAAAACTGCATCAGGTGCAAACGCTGGCACTCACTTTAGGGACATGCTGAATCCAGCGGAACACTTCGCCTTGCTTCGCCTTTGCCCCTCCATCCTCTGTTTACCAGGTGTTACCCCTACACTGCCCTCCTTCCCCTGCTTCACTGGGCTTGGAATGGGAGTCGAGGTGGTGGGTGCATCTGCCTTGGAGTCCTTCTTAGGTGTACCCTTGCCATGCGTGTAAAATAACGCACCCAGGCAAACCAACTAATTACTGGCGCAAATTAAATGGCAAACAAACCACAATTAATACTGGTATACAACTGCTTTAGCATATAAAGTACATTTTAATTTTATACAAAAAACAACATTTGATAAAATCATTAAATCATTGATAAGACTTGGTAAAACATTTTTGCATTATTGCATATGCATTCATTGATAAAAGAAAAAAAAGAATATTATATAAATAGTGGATGGTTTCCTGTCAATGCGTTTCGACACGAGGGCCGTGTCTTCATCAGGACTTTACCATCATGATGCTGTAAGATAATTTAAAAAATCTTTACTATTTAGTCTCTTTATGCTAAACAGTTGTCAATGATAAGTATAGTTTACCAAATTTTTAAGGCCAGTAAATATTACAAAAAACATAATGTACCGCCTACCAATTGGTCCAGCATGACAATAATATCATCAAGACATATTTGCATTTACCTAGATGGAAAAAAGCAGAAACAGTTCAATTTAAATTCCCCTGTAAAAACAGTTCCGAAGATGAACACTTTATACATGATTGTATTTCGTAATTTTTCTTAGTACAATAAGTGACTGACATATTGTGTATATTCGTCTAACTTCTGGAGCATAAAACATTTGGAATAAATTGATAGATGTTTCAAAGAAAGGAAAAAACAGCGAGAGTTGAAAGGAGACAATATAAGTTGAAAACAAGGAGGATATATTTATTTTTCCTGTCAGATGCTACATTGTTTAGAATTCGAGAGGAAATAAGAAGCTTATTTAAACAACACGATGATGTCATTATATGTCTGCACCTCGCTATTTCGGTATTTTATATGTTCTTACCTGTCTAAAAAGGCTCAAATAGGTATTTTGTATGTATTTCTTATAAGTTCTCCTGTATTTTCTTCTATACGGAACCATGCAGGTTCTTTGCTGTATTGGATAAGGGCAGGTGACCGTCTGCAAATAGATGGAATGATTGTAGAAGCCTGCCTTTATATAGAAACATATTGTGACGGTGACGTTTTTGATGGATCTTACCTATTCTGCTTCATTTAGCATGGTGCTATAGGTGTTTGAATGTTCCTACTTAGATTACCGGCTCTCTGGAACATAAAAGTTACCTAATATAAATATTGACATGAGACGGTGTTGTTAACTAGAGTAGCACGTGGTGACGGTAAATGCGTTGCTCACCTGTTCAGAACACTCGAGAAGTATTTCAAGGTTGCGTATATATTTGAAAGTCTGTTAACACTGATTCTGTTCGCGAAGTAACGACTATCTGCAATTAGATAATAGTCCATGAAAAACCTTTCCCTCATTGTATCTTAGAAAAGCACATGAACTGGTTGCATCTTACCCGAAATGAGTGCAGATTAATTCGCAATTGGTGAAAAACCCTGTGTCGTGGTGATTTAAACTGTGTCAATTCAATGTGGACACATTTGTCTATAGGAGAAAACAGTGTGGTAAGCGGTTTAAATTTGAACCGTTAGTTCAACATTAATTGAAAACTGCAGGTGTTTCTACCTCTTACCTAAGGCGCTCCTTCACGCGCCGTATCAGTCTTGTGTTCTTTGTCGTGACATGGCAATTTATATTCTCCAACTTGCGGCTTGCCTAAAATTAAAGAATAGCCATGTCTTGGTTTTAATGTTATGTTATTATAGGAATTAATACTTGTTTACACTGATTTATATTTTTTATATCTAACCGCTAATGGGCGATGGGATGATATACAAAATAAGCACTTTCTGGGGTCTTAATATTCAGCAAGTGAACTTGTGGCTTATCTAAAATAGGAAAGTGGCCATACATTGTTTTAATTCTATATTATTGCAGAGACTGATACTTATTTACGTTAATTTGTATTTATTCTCTTACGGATAACAGATGGAGGGACGGCGTGCCGGATAAACACTTTCTGGCGTCTCGGTGTACAGTGAAAGAACCGCAGTCGGTCATTTTGATTGGTTTATATAACCAGGTTGGTCATTGGTTTAGGCGGTTACCTAGTTGCTTAAAGGTATATACCGCAAAACGAGATGGTTTCTCTTTGAAGATGGCGGTCAAACTAACCTAAAATCACAGTGTTAGATATACACAGTTGCTACGTGGTAGAGTTGGAACATATCCGTGCATCTGATTCATTCATCTATTTTTTTAGATGAATCTCACCATGTTAATTTTTATCCGAGTGCGACACTTTCATGGGGGGAGAAAAACCGAGCGTGTTATAAACCTAGTCAGTTATTTGGGGGTACTTAAGCACCAATGCGGTATATTTTTTATGTATTTTGACTGGATTTGTTTTAAGGTGAACATTAAATTGGGACTATTATACAGAGGGGTTTGTTATACTTAAATTATATTACAGGTTACAGGTTTCTTTAAAGAATCGCATTCTCCCATGGTAATTCGTTGTTCAAACCGTGGGAGAAAGTCCCCAAAGAAAAGATCCAAAAAACTTCTTTCTTTTTTCTTATTTTATCACCCCCGTTGTTGTTGGGTATATGGATCTTTTCCAAAATTCGCCATCTAATATCAGATGGAGAGTGTTGGAATTCAGAAAAGTGACTTACATGGGGAGCTGTTATCTTGCCTGTCTTGATAGCAGATCTATGTTCTGTAAGGCAGGTTTTTATTGCTCGAGAGGTTTCACCTACATAACCCATATTACATGGGCATATAATGAGATATATTATGTTACATGTATTACATGTCCATAATTCCTTTGCTTGTATGTTGAACTGATCGAAGGTGAATGTTTCTCCTGGTTTAATACCATCACAAGATTGGCAAGAGCCACATCTGGAGGTGCCTTTTATTGCAGTAGCTCCATCTATTGATTTCTGTATAAAGGGGGTCTTGGAAGTCGTTCCAGTAAATCGTGATCTTACAACAAGATCTTTTATGTTTTTGTTACGACGATGTGCAAACATTGGTTTCTTAAGTTTAGGTTTTGACGACTCTATATTCAATAAATGCCAATTAGCATTGATAATTTGTCTGACTGTAGCATTCAATGTTGAATGTCTTGTGATGCAAACCAATTTTGGGTTCTGCTGATCTTTATCTGACTTAAGTAAAGCATCTCGATCATAGAATCAAGCTCTTTTGTAAGCTTCTCGGACGAGGCGATGTGGGTATCCTCTTTCGAGAAATTTTCGTTTCATCTGTATAGATTGGAAATCATAATCTCTAATGTTTGTGCAATTTCTTCCCACTCTGAGAAATTGCGAAAAAGGAATAACATCTTTCTGATTTCTCGGATGGTAACTCGAGAAATGGAGTAATGTGTTCCTTGCTGTAGGCTGTATAAATCTACCTCCAATTTATTTGAATCATTCCTGATATATATATCCAAGAACTTCACTTGTGTCGCATCAATATGTGCAGTAAAGCGTAGGTTGCTATCTGCAAGATTAATCCACTCAAGAAATTCATGTAGAGTCTGTTCCCCATTGGACCAGATGAAAAAAATGTCATCAATAAACCGGTACCAATGGGAAACAGACTCAAAGAATGGGGCCATTTCATTGTGTATATTACGAGATTCAAAAAGGGCCATGTATATATTTGCTATCGATGGGGCCATCGCTGCCCCCATACTTACGCCTTTTGTTTGTTGGTATAAGTGGTCGCCAAACTGGAAGACATTTTCCTTAAGTACTACTGATAGACACTCAAAGATAAACGGTTTGTTACATGGTATTTGGTGCAAGTCTATGAACCACATGGTGGCCTCTATCGCTTCTTTCTGGGGAATATTGCTATATAATGACTCGACATCCAAAGTGACCAGTAGGTCAGTATTTCCATTAAAGGGTAGATGTTCAACCTTTGAAATGATTGCTCCAGTATCTTTAATATATGAACGGGTCAGCGGAATGTATGGCCTAAGAATATTGTCCAAATATTTTGATAAGGCCTCTGTTGGGGTACCTATAGTAGAGAGAATTGGACGGTACTTGGGATTTTGTTGGTTTTTATGCATTTTTGGTATCCCGTAAATACAGGCTATCTTTCTTTGTGATTTATTCAAAAAATCATGTTCCTTCTTGTTGATTATTTTTTCATTTAAAGCTTTTGTTGTGATTTTTTGAATTGTTTTAGTTACTCTATCTGTGGGGTTACCGGTGACTTTTTTATAAAATAAAGGGTCATTCAACATATTTAGCATATTGGTCTCATAGGTGGTAGAGTCAATGAGGACAATCCCACCTCCTTTGTCGCTGCTCTTAACAACAACAGATTTGTTGTTTTTTAAATAGTTTAAAGATATATGTTCCTCTTTGGAGATGTTATATCTAGGTTTAGGTATAAACCGTAGAGCTTGTTCCAATTTGTTTCGGACAACTTTCTCAAATATTGCCATCTGGTCCAATGGAGGAGTAAAAGTGGATGGTAAGGCTATGATGTTATTAGTTCTGATGTCTTGATCAATATCTACTTTAATCATGAAAAAATGTTGTAGTCTTATCTTCCTAAAGAAGGAATGTATGTCCTGGTGTAGTTCAAATAAATCAACATTTGAATGAGGAACAAATGTTAGACCTTTCGTTAGTAAGGATACATCAGATGCATCCAGATTGTAATTTGAAAGGTTAAAGATCGGTATTACATCCATTGTCTTTGATATTGCTTGCTGCGAGTCTCTAAATAGTATTGAGGTTCCTGGTGTGTCTGATAATGACCTCACGATTGGGGTTGAAATCGTACTCTTTGTCGCCCCCGTTTCACACCGCGATATCCCAAAAAAGGCTGACGTGAATTTCTACGTCCATTGTGTGGGTTATATGGACCTTCTTCTTGATAATTGGAGTCATTGTCCGAATCTGGATCTGAGGAATCTGAGAAGGTGTTTATTTTTTGTTGGTTGTAATTCATTCCTCCTTGCTGGTAATCTGTTTTATAGAAATTATCTCCAAGATAAGGATAGGTACGCTCTATTGTGTAGAATCTTTTATCCTTTGAGAACTTCTCCTGTTTCCTTTTTGTGAGATATTCCGCAAAGGATAAAATATCTTTTTTCATGGCTTCCAGCTGTTTGTCAGCCTCCTCTATTGTTGAAGATTTTTTTATTTTATCCTCTAGTTCTTCTATCTCTTTTTTTAGATCTGAGGCTAGCTCTTTATATGTTGCAATAATTAGGATCATGAGATCCCGGGAACATCTGCTGGCTATCATGCTCCATTTGTGTAAAAATGTTTTTACGTCTACAAACAGACCTGGGATATTCCTAATTCTTAAACCTAATGGGATAATGCCTGCTTTTAAATAATTGAGCATAAATTCTCTATGGTCCTCTATCCTTATTAGTTTTTTCTTGAGATTAGATAATTTACCTATATCACTATCACTCTGAGGTTTAAATGTAAGGCTATGACTGGAGGGTGCAGTGATGCCTACCAGTGTAGCAAAGTCTTCATCGGAAAAACCAAATGTCTTCATTTGGGCCATGGTAGGGTAATGGTAAAGACAACAGAAGCAGATGAAAAGAAGGAGGGAAAAAGTAGAAGGGCAAAGTACACAGATATAATACTAGTAAACACTACCTGAATAGTTTGCAAATCTAGAACACAGCAGTATTTTGGATATAAACAACAATACAGTCCCACACGGATGCACCGTGGGTATCAATGCGTGAGAAAAAAGGACCCACTGATATGGATCAAGCTCCTGGGTCAGGGTAAACAATGTGTGTAAAATAACGCACCCAGGCAAACCAACTAGTTACTGGCGCAAATTAAATGGCAAACAAACCACAATTAATACTGGTATACAACTGCTTTAGCATATAAAGTACATTTTAATTTTATACAAAAAACAACATTTGATAAAATCATTAAATCATTGATAAGACTTGGTAAAACATTTTTGCATTATTGCATATGCATTCATTGATAAAAGAAAAAAAAGAATATTATATAAATAGTGGATGGTTTCCTGTCAACAAGTTTCGACACGAGGGCCGTGTCTTCATCAGGACTTTACCATCATGGTACTGTAAGATAATTTAAACAATCTTACTATTTAGTCTCTTTATGCTAAACAGTTGTCAATGATAAGTATAGTTTACCAAATTTTTAAGGCCAGTAAATATTACAAAAAACATCATGTACCGCCTACCAATTGGTCCAGCATGACAACAATATCATCGAGACATATTTGCATTTACGTAGATGGAAAAAAGCAGAAACAGTTTGTAATAAAGGAAGATGCAGAGTCCACTTGGTAAGTTAAGATCCTTTATTGCAGGTTCCTTCCAGGTTAGATAGACAGGTTAAGATGTAAGGAAAACCCCACCCCCCTGTAAAAACAGTTCCAAAGATGAACACTTTATACATGATTGTATTTCGTAATTTTTCTTAGTACAATAAGTGACTGACATATCGTGTATATTCGTCCAACTTCTGGAGCGTAAAACATTTGGAATAAATTGATAGATGCCTTGCCATGCAGCACCTTCTCAGTGGCACAGAAACTGTATTCTTCTCTTTGCGAGATGCTTTAGGGACAGGATAGTCCTTGGCTGGGCATGCCTCTGAGGCATGTGAGCCTGAGGTCTGCTTCTTTCCTTTTTTGCCCCTGGTGTCGCCTGACGGACTTTTGTCTTTGCGCTCTGGGGTGGCTTTAGGCTTCTGAGGTGATGGTGTCTACGCCCAAGACCGCTTGGGTTGCTGCTGCTGTGTGCTTCGTATGCTATATCGTGACTTTGAGGTCTGTGTGGCTTGGTCACTATCGTCAGACGTGGCCACTGCCAGGGGGTTGGAGAAAGGGACCGGAGCTGGACTCTGAGTATGTGCCTGTTGAAGGGCTGCCGCCACTGTGGAGGATGGAGACTGGACAGTCCGGTGCAGCCCAACCATGTCTGAATATATGCCCTCCATGAAAGCAACGACCTGTGCCAATTTTTTGTCGTAGTCAATGAAGGCATTGAGGAGAGCTGTCTGGCCTACACACAGCTGGTGCAAAAGGTCCACAGTCCCAGCTCTGATGGCAGCAGGGGGAACAGGGGCAGCAGTGCCCGCGGTGAAGTACACTCTTTCCTTCTTACTGGTGCGAACACAGGCAGCACCCGAGGCACTGGCCGCTGTGTGGTGGAAGAGGATGTATAGTCTCTGTTCTCTGTGCCTGCCAACAAGGATGCATCACTGCTGGCATCAGATGACGTGGAACTTTACATCTCAGGCTGGGATTCCTCCAGCAGGCTCCTGTCCCCCTCTGAGGCGCTGGTCACATCTGTGTCACTGTGCTCCTCTGCAGCTGTTGTGCTTGTTTTACCCCCACTGGTGTCCGTCTCCTGTCCCTCCGTGACCACAGGAGATGCTGCATGAGAGAGATGTAGGGTCAGTTCAGTGGCATCAACATAACAAACATATGCAAGCAAAGTATCACAGAAGATGACTAAATCTACATGTTGCACAGCACGCTGTGCAATCACATTGTGCTAACACACTATATTGACTCAAACGGTGCGCGGAAACTGGAAATTCAGGCATGAGTGAGCCATGTGATTACCACACAGCACCACACCCTGCTGGTGTCTCCATTGAACGAAACACACAGATAGCGCTGAGCATACCTAGGGCCATGATGGGTGCACACTACTTGTTGCCACTGACAGATCTGGATGAAGCAGGAGGGGACAACACAGACACAGTCTACAACGTGACATTCCACAATGGCCATGAGCCCATGCCACCCACCATGTTGTACTTTGGGGCCCAACGACTGGTGCAGATTGGTGTCAGATGTCTAAGCTTCCCAAATCTGAGTTCAGGCAATGGACGCATTGATGAAGGCACACTCAGATTGGACACACTGCTGTTTCCTCCAATGGGATTCCTCAGACTACCCCAATGCAGACGATATCTGAAGACCATGACCCAGAAAGCAATGGGAATGCACAGTACTTAAATGACCTTAGTAAGTACAGGTATGACAAATGCATAACACCTGCACCCAGCCTAGCAGCTCTTTACAAGCCACTGCATCACACTCCCAACATCACATAGACCAGCACTATCACAGGCTCTGTACACATGCAGCAACTCCCAGCCAAAGTCACCCTCCCAAGAATACTCACCCCTGGCTTGCTGCTGATGCTCCTTCAAACGTGCATCAATCTCAGGCTGTGTCACAGCCAAGATACGGCCCTTGAGTCCTGTCATGCTGCGCCGTGCCAACCGCCCAGTGTGAGGAAGCAGCACCAAGTTCATCTCCGCCATGTTCTTTGCCAGCCGGCTGATGTCGTCCCATCTCTTGTGGCAGTGGGTGCGCAGTCGGTTTGAGACACCCAGAGCCCGCACCTTGGCTGCAATGTCCCTCCACACGGCCTTACGCTGGTGTACCTTGAGCTGCAGGCATGGGAGACAAGAGGGGGAAATGATCAGTGACAGACTGTCATGTACTCATATCTCTCAATACAGTAGCATAATACAAACTCATCCCAATTCCACAGATATGTCTAACAGAGACAAGAATACATCTCACGTGGTACATCTGCATGGGAAAAGCTAATGTAAATGCATGCAGGTGTGAGAGGGAACACAGACCCTGCACATTCCACACACATCAAACTTCACAAGTTGACCTCGCACACCAAAAACAGTATAATAAACACGATATTAGTGCTTGATAAACATTTGTTTCGTGACAAAGATGGAATCCAACAGTTCTCCCAAGAAAATTTCAAGTCAGTTTTCTTCGTTTTATTCTTTCTTTTATTATTCAAAACTCGCAGATAAAAATAGCCAACGCGTTTCGTCCGAAACCGGACTTCTTCAGGGCTACATTTAAAAAGATACAAAAGTATATATAAGTGTGTGTATAGATACAGAAGTACGTGCACAGATAAATAAAACATACAGTTTAGACTCAGAGAAACAATTTATAAAACACCAGACAATTTAGAAATGTATAACATACGAAAAAAGACTTGGAAGAAATGCATTTAAATTCCAGGGAGAACATACATTGTTGCCAAAAATTATTCTAAATATAAAACAATATACTGTATACAGAGTGTTATTAACCTAACCATGTAAGAAAGGGATTTTTGAAAAGAGAGTGACTACTGAGTTCTCCTTTGACTGTTTTTTGCTTTTAAATAAAAACATATTTTCATAAAAAAGTCCCATAGATTAGACATACTATTTAGACATCGACTATGCTTCCACCTAAACTAGTTTTAAACCGTATAGATATCAACATTTGTTTGTCTATATGGGTTCTCAAATATGACCATGCTCTCTAAAAAATGGATATATTTACTTATAGAATCCCATTGTTCAGACACCTATCAAGACGGATGGGACGTGTAGCATAAAAATACACTGCGTAAAGGTATTTAAAACCATTTATGTTTATAAAGTTGTTATGTAAATATTATAATGTGTACTCCAGTTAAGAACTCAGTAGTCACTCTCTTTTCAAAAATCCCTTTCTTACATGGTTAGGTTAATAACACTCTGTATACAGTATATTGTTTTATATTTAGAATAATTTTTGGCAACAATGTATGTTCTCCCTGGAATTTAAATGCATTTCTTCCAAGTCTTTTTTCGTATGTTATACATTTCTAAATTGTCTGGTGTTTTATAAATTGTTTCTCTGAGTCTAAACTGTATGTTTTATTTATCTGTGCACGTACTTCTGTATCTATACACACACTTATATATACTTTTGTATCTTTTTAAATGTAGCCCTGAAGAAGTCCGGTTTCGGACGAAACGCGTTGGCTATTTTTATCTGCAAGTTTTGAATAATAAAAGAAAGAATAAAACGAAGAAAACTGACTTGAAATTTTCTTGGGAGAACTGTTGGATTCCATCTTTGTCACAAAACAAATGTTTATCAAGCACTAATATCGTGTTTATTATACTGTTTTTGGTGTGCGAGGTCAACTTGTGAAGTTTGATGTACAGAACAAATTTCTATTTGTTCTATGTTGGGATCTAGGGGGGTTGTATCCCAGACCATTTGCACCCATATTATAGCAACAATAGGAACTTGACCCTCGGTGCGGCCCCTAAAGCCTCAATCCCCTTTTTTCTGCTTTGACGAACATTCCACACACATGCAGGATGCCAGCACTGAAACCCATGTGTAGCCTGCCCACATCTCCAGTCCAGTTTTAGGTTGAGCAAGACATACATCACATATCAACATGTGTTTGGGGTTAGACCCACTGTGCCCAAGACTGCCCAGCCCTCAATGTTCCTGCCCTGTGAATAGATAACTGTGTCATGGATGTCACATTGAGGGACATTATCGCACAAATACAAAAACCTTTTCACAAGGCCGGTCATGTGCAATCTACAGTGCTGAGATGGCTCATAGCTGGAGTGCAATGGGAAAAAGAGATGTGATACTCTGTAAGTGAAGTGATGTGTTCTTGTCTTTTTTGGGGGACTGTGCAGACCAGATGGGCTCGCACTGAGATGGACAACAGGGGTATACACACAGCCATTCACCCAAGCAATTACTGTCCTGACTCCTGCATGAACAACTTGCTGCTTCACTGTATGGCTGACAACACAACACAGGTCATTCACATATACATGTGCAGGTGGGGAAACGTGTCCCATAGGGTACACACACCTTCCCCCTAGAGACAGTACGTTAGGCAGTGCATGACAAAACCCCATACTCTCAGGCACATACTGCATCAGTTCAACTACATGTGTGCCCCCCCTGCAGTTCCCCCCACTGTTGAGGACTTACCACAACATTTGGGGCATCATATAGCCTTGGGAACTGTGTGGGCACCTCGTCCACCAGGACCTCCAGCTCCTCGCCTGTGAAGGGACTGGCACAGATCTTCTGAGTCCTTGCCATCACTGTGGACATGAGACTGCAGTGGCGGAATTGGGTGGTGAGGAGTCCCAGGCAGCAGTACCTAGAGACAACAACAGGTGAGGGGTATATGGCAGCAGTCCTTGAAGGCAGCAGCAGATGAGGGTCTCTGGCAGGAGTCCCTGGAGGTGGCAGCAGCAGGTGAAGGGTCTCTGGCAGCAGTCCCTGGTGACAGCAGCAGATCAGGGGTCTCTGGCAGCAGTCCCTGGAGGCAGCAGCGGGTGAGGGGCCTCTGGCACAAGGCTCTGGGAGCAGTGGAAATGTGAGGCTCTCTCCCACACATATATATCCCCTGGGGCCGTTGCAAAGGTGCCAAGCTGCAGTAATTGGTGTTCCAGGTCTGCCTTTTTCAAATGCATCCAATGACCGGCTCCACGGTGGCGGAGCACGCCTACCACGATTTTCAAAATTGCATCATGCTACCGTGATTAAGGTTCCCATTGGCTGTAAGTGCATGGTCCATGGCAGTGACACACCGCAGGGGCCAGGCGGCTGATACCGCCATGGTGCATCTTTCAATTGCATACAATGACCGGTTCCTCTGTGGCGGAGCACACCTACTGCGATTTTCAAAATTGCATCATGCTACCGCGATGAAGGTTCCCATTGGCTGTAAAGGCCTTCTCCATGGGGGCGACACAACGAAGGGGCCAGGTGGGCGCTACTGCGATGGTGCATCTTTCAATTGCATCGAATGACCGGCTCCACAGTGGCGGAGCACGCCTACCGCGATTTTCAAAATTGCATCATGCCACCGTGATTAAGGTTCCCATTGGCTGTAAAGGCATGCTCCATGGCGGTGACCCAACGCAGGGACCAGGCGGGCGCTAAAACGATTTGGATGGTGGAGCATGCTAACCGCCATTTGGCAATACATAGATATGTATCACTACCACACTTGTGTAATGGGGATTGTTGGCGGCACACCGCTGCTGCCAGGCAGTAGCTATCGCGATTTGGGTGGCGGAGCATGCCAAGTGCCATTTGGGCATGTCTCTATGGCTATCACAACCATACGTGTATATTGGGGATTGTTGGTGACACACTGCTGGGGCCAGCCAGTAGCTACCGTGATTTGGGTGCCATACATTTAAATGTAAATGAGGCACCGCGATTTGGGTGGCGGAGCATGCCAACTGCCATTTGGGCACGTCTCTATGGCTATCACTGCTACGCTTGTATAATGGGGATGGTTGGTGACACACCGCTGGGGCTGGTTGTAAACGTGATTTGGGTGCCATACAATCACAATGGCCATCTGGCAAATTTCAACAGTGCACAGTGGCCACATGGTTAATGATATATAATTGTGCACACAATGTCAATGTTCCATTTACTCCACTGGTGACTACACATACCATATTTGTGCATGTGATTTCGTAGATTGGCATGTACTCCCTCATATGTCACTTGTGAAATTGATGGTCCTGTACACAGAACAGTGTTGCTATGGACTCAACAATGTGCACATTTCAATGTTTTCAGGTGCAGTGACAATCACAGCAATGTTTGTCTCAATGAAGTATGTTCTTTTTTGCATGTCCTCTTATGTTTGACCATACACACAATCGTCATTTATGCTCAGACTGTGGTCATTGTGTTATTGATGTGTGCCAGGTTGAAATTACGCTGAAGGTGTATCTGGTACAGCAGCTAGGTATGAGACTGTTGCAAGTATCCTGCTCATACACAGAACTGTACACAGAGACCTAGGACATCAGTGAATTGCGGTGTACCAGAAACTCAGCTCAGTACTAGAAAAACCCCAACCAGCTTGCATCAATTTCACATTAGCTCTTCATCCTCTAGCAAAGTAACCAATGATTAGACAAACTAGAACATGCGACTTAGGACCATCTCAGGAATGGTGGGGAGTGAGAACACTCTTTTGTTATACTCTCATACCAGTCCACAACAGGAGTATCTTAGCCAACATAAGCAGACATATGATTAAAAATAATATGGTCAGCCTGGTTACAATTCCATAAAATGCAAAAGGAGGAATCATATTACAATGATGGTGAAAACAGGTCCTACAGCGCCTAGTTTTAACACCCTCTCTATATAGGAACTATGTATTAAAAACTATAGAAGGTCTCTTAGGCTTGTTTTAGGGGACCCCATTACCTTTCCGCTCAGTAGGAGTAAATTACATCTAGATCAGCATAGACTCTCTGCGTCCCTGGAAACGGAAATCTTCCAAGTGTCTGAAATCATCGCTAGTGTGTGATAATAAGGACGGCAGAATCTTATTTGGCTCAGAACTGCCAAAATGTTGTGTCTAGAAAACTTTACCCGAACATGTCGAAAAGCAACTAACATGTTTTGGTAACCTTGACGGCTTTAGCACTCACTCTGCAGACTAGTGGCACGATGTAAGTCTAGAGATGTCGAAAACAAACCTTTTCTCATGTGTAGACCTTTGTGAAGGCTAACATACAAAAACAGCTACGCAGTGTTGTGTGCAAAAGCAGCAAAAGGTAAAAAGACGTTTAAACTTCTAATAAGCCATGCTAACATAACATGCACGCAAAGCAGGCCCTAGGCCATACTACAGCCTCCCTTGATCAGGGAATGCACAATAAAGGGGGCAAGAGTCATAGAACGCAATGTTCAATTTCGAATGAGACAGATCAAGTTCAGGAATTGGGAGTAAAATCCGCATTAAAAAGAAACCTAGTTAGTGAAAACAATCACAGGTGGCCATGGTGTGAAAAAATACCTCAAAAATTAAGAATAACATTAAGGCAGCACAGGGGAAGAAAAAAACTCTTCATGAGTTCAGTACGTGTCCATTAAGCTGAAAAATTCACACTTCCATCCAACAGCGTATAGGCACCATACGTTGCAACTGCTTCCAATAGAAAGTCGTTGTCATCATCAATGAACATATCAGCCATCCAATGAAGTAATGGTAATTAACATACATGCTCTTCGATTGACAGAGCCTCTAGCACCATCAGAGGACAACTCTGGCTTACTTCAAGATAACTGCGCGCCAGAAAGTCATTGGCAGCAGCCCAAATGTTCAAATTGCCTAGAACCCCATGAGCTGCTGCGCAGGCCATAATCCCGAAACTAGAACAATCTATGTCATTAGCAACTAAGGAACTCATTATTAGATTAAAATCCAGGTCAGGAGACACTGTGTTGCAGAGTCACAAATCCAGAGCCCATTTAAATCCACAATCCAGGCCATGGAAAACATCCTGCACACAAGTGAAGAATGAGAACCGAAAAGATAAACCATACGCCACACTCAGAGTCGCCAGTGGCAGCGATCCATAGTATTCTAGCATCCGGTTACGAAGCTGGGGCAGCCAGGGCAGATCGTCGTGGGCCACAGACAGTGCATCCATTCTGGAATAAACAAATTAACAGCAGTATGCCCGCTCCCAAAGCGAGAATTAACGGGAAACTGCCGAATATACTCGAAAAAATAGAATGAAAAAATGCAGGGATCACACCAAATATAGTTTGAAATGAGGTCACAAGGCCAAAACATACTCCTTTAAAAAAGTGTGCCAGGCCAGTGGTCGATGAGGCATTAAAGATTGTCTGAATCAAAGCACTGAAATGCAGGGGCAGGTCTGTGTTTAACAAGGCATTCACCTCAGTACAAGTATTTGCAACGTGAAGGATGAATGTCTCAAGTGCAGATGTAAGGGGGACTTCCTTCTGGGACAAAAGAGCTCTTATTTGACTCATCTTGTTGAACTCTGCTTTCAAGGTCGGAATAGAAGGCCAGATGGAAACATCGCGTCTCCCATGTGGAGGAGGAAACAATACATTCTTACAGCAAATCACACGCTGGGAAACTGTAACGATATAAGGAATACCGGCAAGCATACCACAACAATCTTCATTATTTAATATTAAATAACTGCCGTTTGCAAGCAGTGTGAAAGTCGGTGTAATAGCCGGGGTGGGGATGCCTTTCAAAACACACGCAAGATTTGGCGAGTGGACATTGTAAGAACCGTGCAATTGCAGATTTCTACAGACTAATGAATGATCTGGTGTGGATGTTAAATCTTCACCTTTCAAATAAACTTCCTTTCCTTCCCTCAAACACCTATATGTGAATGGGAGATTCCAAACTTCATGAAGATAAGCACTACCTAAAGGTTCAAATCTACCTATGGCATAGTGTTTCATGCAAGACTCAAATTTAAACAGGGGAAAAGGTAGAGTTATCAACCCATGAATGAGCCAAACTGCTGAATTCGACTTGGCCACTGAAAATGGTAACGGCTCCAGTTTTTCAATATGCAACCGCGAAAACCTGGCATCTTTCATTGATATAAATTGCTGTTTAACATTCAAATTAAAAGGCAAAAATAACAAACTCGTGTTCATGTAATCCCAAGGCACTTTGCAATTTTTCAACATTTGAAGAGTCCATGCAAACTGCATAACAGAACGCAATTGATTCTGCCCATGGTACAGTACAGCAACGTCTTCTTGCACAATATCAACAACAGATAACACAATTTTATCCAATGTGTACATGCGGGAGGAATGGGGGTTAATGCTATTATCTAAAACGGCAAGCACTTTTTCTAAATTGGCCTGATCTATAGCTCTGAGCCTAGAAGCAGCTTCAATCTGGGATAGTTTCCACACCTCGTTGAACGCAGCATATATCCATCTTTTCGATCTACCTGCTGCAGGACCTTCAAGAAAATCATTTAAATCAACGGTGTCAGTGAGCTTGGACAAATGCAACTTAACAGATGCTAAGGTTGAGTGTCTTAGCCAACTCTGACATAATTTGCCTACAGAATAGGTGGTGACTGAATGTTGAGTCTGAAAACGGGGATCTACTCTAACCGCTGTATAGCCAGGGGTCAGACCCAGAAAACGGTGCTGGCAGGAATTTGCACTTTTTTGCCATAGCAACTAGCCTTCGGGATTAATGCTGGAGACATTAAAAGAGGAATTTTTCAATAGGGCTTGTAAATAACTTAGGGAAGTACTGGTGTAATTATTCCAATGGGGAAATTCACCCAAATCAGGAAATGAAGTAGCATTTAATTGTTTAGAAGTAGCCAATCCAAAGCAGGTGATTTGTGAAATAGTAGCATTCAGAATCAACATATGGTTTGGGATGAGACATGCATGATGCAAAGCCTCAGTGCCTTCCACTTGCCAACTTTTAGAACCCCAAACAGATTTAAGATTAATTGTATCTTTCCACAGTTCCTAGCCCCCAACAGCCAACGCCAACTGATCAATAAAGGACTTTGAATACAGTTATTTAGTGTGAGTAAGTCTAACCTTGGAAGAGGACTTCTCAGTGAACTTGAAATAAAATGCATCAGGGTTGGATTGATTAAAATCAGCAAAATAAAAAAACGTTTTCAAAATCGTTTTTAAGCTGCCTTCCTTTGGTGCAGGACAATGTTCCCAATGTGTGTACTTAACCACATTTCTAAATGAATTTGTTTTATGCAGAAAGTAATTGCCAAAATGCTAGTAACAGTACAAATCACCATAGTTTGCAGACTCTAAATGCAAATCTTCAGCATCAAAGGCAGCATAATATTACAAATCAGAAAACAAAGACTCTACGGCCTGGACGTTCCAATCATCAGAGCGAATATTTTGCTTAACCACATCCCCCATAGAAACACGGAGTACATTGGGAACATTAATAACCTCTGTGGAAACATGAATCTGGAATTTACAGCATCCCATACAATCCCATCTAAAACGTGCCAAGCAGTTATATTCACAAAGGTCTGGTCCCTCTTCATTTTGTGCAAAGAGGAGTGGGGGGCCAAAGTTCCATCAATTAGTCTAATCGAAGTTCTTTCTTGAACGTAGTGTCCATTAATAAAACGAAAAAAGTACACTACAAATCCGATGGACATGAATACAAAAATTGCAAAAAGTACCAGCCAAATGTAAGTCTAAGGGGGAATCAAAAAATGTTTTTTAAACTAGGTAGCAAAAATCGAAACTTTCGAAGGGGCCTTTGATGTTGTAGAGCCAGTGTCAAATGAAAAATGGGATTGATTAGCCACACGGGTCTCCAAATCAGGCATAGAAAAGTCAGTGGGTTAAGTATATTCAGTATCATTCAGAGGATCACCAGCAGTTGAATTCAATAAAGGATTTGCAACTGTATGCATTTCAATGACAACATCAGGCATAATGGCAGGATCCGGAACTAAAACAGAGTGTCGCACCATTGCAGGACTCGAAATGGCAGGAGTCATACTATGAAGAATGGGACACCCTGTGTAGTTTGACATTGTCAATGGAGGTGTACCTGTTGCCCTTTCGCCCAGGAAGAGGAGCTAAAATGACTGTTCTTCTACCCTGCACGCCAAGCACGGCAACTGGAGCTCGATAGGATGGACCGAATTCTTTCTGGTTGTCGATCTTCTCTCGGACCAGTTCTCCAACTTGGGGTAGCCAGCCGACTACCGGAATCTGCAATGCAGCATCTGATGTGGAGGGCAAGTATTCCTTTGCCAGACTGTTTCTGGTCTTTTGTAGGTTCTGCAAAACATTAGAATGTTCATCTACGCCAAAGGATGCGGCTGCCCACGCCATTTCGAGACCATCAAGGTCCGGGATAAACATTTTGATGCCAAAGAGAATTTCGTATGGAGTCCGCCCACCCAGAGACCTTCTAGGGAGATGATTTAGTGCACGCTGTACACTATTGAGGTGGTTAAGCCAGTCTCTGCCAGTACCTAATACCTTAGCTGTCAAGGATTGCTTTAAGTCACAGTTCATTCGCTCAACGACACTATTACCCTCAGGCCGGTATGGAGATGAAAATTTTACTTGGACCCCTAATGAAGCCATGGTATCCTTGTACGCCTTAGAGGCGAGCGCTTGACCCCGGTCCGAATGGAAGGTACCACACGCAAATATTCCCACAGAGACACGCAAATCCCTTACAACAGTCCTGGAATCAGCACTTCTTTGAGGCCATAGCCACACAAAGTGCGTGCAAGAGTCAACTGCTACTAAGATGTACTAATACGCATTATCAGATGAGAAAGGACCGCAGTGATCCAAATAAACACACGCAAGTGATTTATTAGATATGTACAACTGAGTTTGGGGCCGCTGTGCAGCAGTAGAAGGTTTAATTTGCTGACAAATGCCACATTGAAGGACATAGTCACGCATTTGTTTGTACAAACCCCACCACCAATATCGTTGCTGGAGAAGAGAAACAGTAGCTGACACACCGGTATGTGCTGGAGCCGTCCCGGCATGGGCTGCTGAAATCAAAGCCTGCCTGCGTCCGCGTTGGGTATTAACCTGTCACCAACGTCGTTAATTCTCACATAAGGAACTTTATCAGGGCTCAAATGATAAGAGTATTTAGAAGGGAAACCCCTAGGGTAATTACCTCCCTTCTCTGTTGCGGCAATAGCTGCCAAGATGCCATCAGCAATCTCACTTTTGGAACGTGTAACCGCTGCTACTGTATATGTTGCAACTGCTATTTTCGTAGCTTTGTCCGCGGGACAGTTGCCAACAGTGTGAACTCCAACACGCTGGTGACCCAGAGTATGAATTACAAAGACAAGTGGCAGCTGCTCTTTAAGCTCAGCCACTCGAACCCAGATCATTTTATGTTTTATTGTTCGCCCCTTGGAGTCACGATAATCATGTTGAGTCCAGAAGGGTAGATTGTCATTGTAGGATTGAACACAGTAGTAAGAGTCACTTACAATTAGAGTAGTCACACTGGGGTCCGTATACTCCAATGCAAGCATCAGAGCACGGAGCTCTGCCAATTGGGCGGTATAGTCCCCTAATGTCTGAGTATGCACGACATCGGACTTGAATTAACCATTGACCATAGTACCAACCACAATTGAGCAGATGAAGAATATGCGCGTCTAGAAGTCGTAGCCGCTTGCGCACCACCGTCACTGTATATGATACAACGGAAATCCTCAAGTGGGTGTAAAGTCAGAGGAGAAGGATGAACAAATTCATACTACAAGAACTCCTGAATCTGCAAAGAGGAATCAAAAATGAATGTGACATCCGGGGATGTCAAGGATGTGGCCCATTGTATCCACAGAGGGTGCAAAGCTTTGGAATTTGGTGCACTGGTTTTCGTCACTGCCTCTAAGGCAGGATACGGAGTAACAAAGAAAATGTGTTTTCCCTGCGACAGTGCATGTTCTTTAAGAATCGCCATTTGCACTGCTGTCAAAACTTTTTCCACAGTGGAAAACCTCAACTCAAGTGTGACTTGTAAGCAATAGGACTGTGTCACCCTCATTAAAAGTGAGATACGTGAAACCCACCGCCCCTGGCATGATTCTTATCACCAGGTTGGTCTGGTTATCACAGGTTAGCAACAATCTAGATTCAAGCAGATCATCCTGCAAAGATTGCAAGATGGCTGAATGCTCAGGCAGCCAGCATGAATTGGAAAAAGTAGGTTGTATCAAAGCGTAAAGAGGCCTGATACGCTTGGCATATTCGGGAATGTAGGTACGCCCGAAATAAAATGATTGTAGTTTCTTCAGTGTTGTAGGAGCTCGCAAAAGTATGCATTTCTCCAGAAAGTGAGGACCTTCATTGTTGAGCTCATAGCCCAGGAACAACACTGTGTACTCTGCAATGTGAGATTTTGCAAAGTTAAATTTGTAGCCAAAATCCGCAAAATTGCAAATTATGCAGTCCACTTGGCACAGATGCGGCCATAATTCGTGGTCTGTGAGATAAATGTCATCCACATACAAACATGCATCTGTGTCGATCCCCTCCAAGAGAGAGACAATACGAGCGGCAAATACCCCCGGACTATTCTTATAGCCAATAGCCAAATGGCGAAAGTGGCGCTGTTTCTGAACTGGTAAAAGCTGTCCATTGACTACTAAGTGGGGACAGAATGTGGGCAAAAAAAACATTGGACATGTCAAGTGTGGTTTTGAACTGTTTACACACAAGACTATCCACAAGAGCAGAACTGTGAGTATTCTGCACCACGCACGTACGACAAAGTGAGTTTAAGTGGTGGAAATCCAATACCAAACGGTACGAACCATCTGGTTTGGTCACAGTAAAAAGGGGGTTATTCATCGGAGACATAGATGTTTCAATTACACCTTGATATTCCAATTGTTCACTGATTTCCGCAACAGAAGATTTTGCTTCACGCCGCATGGGGTATTGAGGTTGAGGCTGTGGCATTGACTGCAATGGAATCTCATGTTGAGGGGAAAATTTGTCCCACCCACAGTGAGTACAGTACAAAGCTGGCATAAGCGCCTTAGCCCAATCTTCTGCAAAATGCGGTGCCTGCGTTTTCGGCACTGTGTGAGCGAAACTAGGGAGGATTACCTCCTCCACTTGTGCAGCAGCTAAGACAAAGGGTGGGGGCCAGCCGACCTCCTCCAACAAAAAATCATAGGGAGTAGTTAGATTTTCCCAAAATACCCCTTTTATGGTACGTTCTATGTCACCTTCAATTACAAGGACAATTTCATAAAGCCTGTGAGGGGGAGCCACACTAGTGTCCGCTATCTTAACTACAATGAAGGTGACAGTCGCTGTCACCTTCAGTAGTGGGCGCAGGGCCTCTCGCACTATGGTATTCTCCGCCACGCTGTCCAACAGTGTCAGCGCCCATGTCTGATTTCGAAGCTGCGTTCTCACTATCTGTGGCATATCTCGCTGTTAAAGCAGCAACTTTCTTCTTTTGAAACTGGGGTCTTTGTCGCTGTGACTCGTCTTGCTTGCTTTTCCGTCAGCCTTGTGAGGCCGTTCACAGCTCTGTTGGGCACCTCTACCTCTGCCGATGCCTCCTCCACCGGTGGTTGAGACCGATGTTTCCTGCAAAGAGAGAGGAGAACGTTGTTCAGGAACCTGAAATCTATCAGGTGACTTAATAGTACTGCGGTCGAGTAACTCATATGTACGCTTAGTAGAGGCAGGTGTAGGTGAAGCAGGACAGGACCCCTGTATATGTTGCTGTTTCCCCTGTTTTTTTGTTCTTACTCCAATTTTGTTTCTGAACTTTTCGGCGGTCATCCATATCAGATGACGTTTGTTGAGTTTGCTGCTGTGTTTGTTTTTTAGCAAAAGGGTTAACACCCAAACTATTATGGCCAACGGTCTTATAAGTCTCCGTAATAATTTTCAGTAACTGAAGGGGTTTGTCGCGTCAGGGACATCGCGTAAAGCATTAGACACCTGGAAACTAACCGCATCCCCCTTGACATTTGCAAGGATGAGATCGCGTACCATGTCAAACGCTCCCACGAGTCGCATTCCCAACTCCACAGCCACCTCCGGCCCGTGTTCATCCTGAACACTCTTATTGACAGTGGGTAGGACAGCCATTGACGGGGTGCCAAAGCACCTAGTATAGACTGCCGCAAAAATCACACCCCAAGTTGTACAGTCATTTACGTCCGGCACTAAGTCTTTCTGCAAACTTATGGTAAGGATCATGTGTTTCTCCACAGGAGTAGTATTTGGGAATACTGCTTCCAGTTGGTCGAGTTTCTAGGCAAGCCAAAAAGGTATCTCAACCTTATCCTGGGGACGCTTGCCCATGACCGCATTCACCATGATGGGACTAAGCTTCAGCCCGCCCCCACCAACTGGATGCGCTGCACCACCCGGGGCCCCACCCGGGAGGTTGCGGATAATGTAATAAACCAGACTCCTAATAACTGACGCAGCAGAAGCATAAAGGGGTCTTAGTTGCAGAGCTGTTAACTGCCCCGCCTGGGGATGCGGGTGTAAGCAGCTAAAACAGGCAAAGTAGCGCCTGGGATTGACGGCCCTTGTCCGACCTCCATTATAATGTGTGGCGGGCGCCATTAAACCAAACAGCATGCTGCCAAGCCGAAAACGGAATTTCCACTGTCCTATATGGAGCGTACACTGCCGGCACATCAGCAGGGGTGTAAGTGTGAAATACACCTGACACAGCATCTACCGCAGGAAACGTGACCCATAAGTAAAACGGATGTATGGCGTTACAACGCATAATTTACATCGCATACCATTACAACGCGATTTTTACAACGCAGGATCCATTACAATGCATGCCTTTACAACGCATGTCATTACATAGCAGATGCTATTACAACGCATGCCATTACAATATAAGTATAGGTAAGTATATCTTTTTTAAAAAAAATGAAATTAAGTTAATTTAATTAATTTAACTTAATTAATTTAATTTAAATAATTTTTAAATTGAAATTAATTTAATTTAATTAATTTAATTCCATTAATTTAATTTAATTAATTTAAAAATTGTAATTAATTTAATTTAATTAATTTAATTTAATTAAATAAATTTAATAAATTTTTAAATTGTAATTAATTTATTTTAATAATTTAATTTAATTAATTTTATTTAATTAATTTAAAAATTGTAATTAATATAATTTAAATAATTTAATTTAATTTAATTAATTTAATTAATTTAATTTATTTAAAGTTGTTTTTTTTTTTAAACTGAACCCTAAAAATATCCCTGTACCCCAAAACCCAAACCCAGCCCTAAAACCTAAAAATACCCCTGTACCCCAAAACCTAAACCCAGCCCTGAAACCTAAAAATACCCCTGTACCCCAAAACCCAAACCCAGCCCTGAAACCTAAAAATACCCCTGTACCCCAAAACCCAAACCCAGCCCTGAAACCTAAAAATACCCCTGTACCCCAAAACCCAAACCCAGCCCTGAAACCTAAAAATACCCCTGTACCCCAAAACCCAAACCCAGCCCTGAAACCTAAAAATACCCCTGTACCCCAAAACCCAAACCCAGCCCTAAAACCTAAAAATACCCCTGTACCCCAAAACCCAAACCCAGCCCTAAAACCTAAAAATACCCCTGTACCCCAAAACCCAAACCCAGCCCTAAAACCTAAAAATACCCCTGTACCCCAAAACCCAAACCCAGCCCTGAAACCTAAAAATATCCCTGTACCCCAAAACCCAAACCCAGCCCTGAAACCTAAAAATACCCCTGTACCCCAAAACCCAAACCCAGCCCTGAAACCTAAAAATACCCAAACACCCCAAAACATATACCTCAGTACCCCAAAACATATACCTCAGTTCCCCAAAACATATACTCCTATACTCATACTTATTTTATAAAATTACTTAAATTAATATATTTAATTTATAATATAAAAAATAATATCTTTATTTATTATTAATATTAATTAAATTATTAAAATAATATTAAATAAAATTTAAAAAAATTATATACTACCTATACTTACATTGTAATGGCATGCGTTGTAATAGCATCTGCTATGTAATGTCATGCATTGTAAAGGCATGCGATGTAATGGATCCAGCGTTGTAAAAGTTGCATTGTAATAGAAGTGCGTTGTAAAAGTTGCAATGTAACGGTTGTCTCCCAAGTAAAACAACTCAAATGGGTACACTGCGTCAGCTGAAACAACAAAAACAACTGCCTGCAACTCCAATAAAATTAGGTAATCCAGCAAGTGATTCCGCACAGCCAAGTGACTGTGTGCTAGGATATCAACAGCCATATTGAGACAGTGATATATAAGTACAATTCAATAGAAAAAGGCACAACTGGGTAGCAATTCAATAGAAAACACCGATGTAACTATAGGTAGGTTTTATCCGTCACTACTGTCAACCGGAAACAATAGTGAGTGGGTCGTAGACTGATATAGGCACTACTCAAGTGTCTCACAATAAGACCACACTTGTTGCCGGCGCCATGTTGCAAAGGATCCTGCTCATACACAGAACTGTACAGAGACCTAGGACATCAGTGAATTGTGGTGTACCAGAAACTCACCTCAGTACCTAGAAAAACCCTAACTAGCTAGCATCAGTATCACATTAGCTCGTTGTACTATAGCAAAGTAACCAATGATTAGACAACTTAGAACATGTGACTAATGGCCACATGCATTATTGTTACATTTTGCGATTTCTTAATTGCGAAAATTAAGGTATCGCAATTAAGAAATCGCAAAATGCTATGCATTAAGAAATCGCAATATTTTTTGCGATTCCTTAATTTTTCTTAATTGCGATTCACATTTTGCGAATCGCAATTAAGGAATCCCTTCCTATTGATTCCTATGGGTTTAGAGACCCATAGGAATGAATGGGAAGCCATTCTCATTTTGGGATTCGCAATTAAGAAATCGCAAAATGAGAATGCTATTTCAAGGGTGCAGGGGGGGTCCCAAGGACCCCCCCTGCACCCCTGAAATGTAACTTTAAGAAATTTTTTCACACACACATGCCCCAAGGGCATGTGTGTGTGTAAAATGAAACTTTCAAAAATGCACTTTTGTGCATTTTTGAAAGTTTTAGCAAATTACCATGAAGTTCAACTTCATGGTAATTTACCTCTTCCTATTTGCGAAATCGTAAAAAAAAAATATTCATGCATTGCATTTAAGAAAGCACAAATTGCGATTTCTTAAATGCAATCGCAATTTAAGAAATTGCAACATAATTGCGATTCCTTAAATTGCGAAAAAATAAAAAAACATGATGCATCCCAAAAAAGGAAATTGCATTCGCAAACGGCCGAATTTTGCGATTCTCACCGTTTGCGAATGCAATTTACCTTGATGCATGTGCCCATTAGAACCATCTCAGGAATGGTGGGAAGTGAGAACACTCTTTTGTTATACTCTCATACCAGTCCTCAACAGGAGTAAAGAAGAGACACGGTAAGGTTACAATATTTTTTTTAATGATGTGATCTCATGTGCAGTATCTTATCCAAGATAAGCAGACATATGATTAAAAATAATATGGTCAGCGTGGTTAAAATTCCATAGAATACAAAAAGAGGAATCATATTACAATGATGGTGAAAACAGGTCCAACAGAGCCTAGTTTTAACACCCTCTCTATAAAGGAATTATGTATTATAAACTATAGAAGGTCTCTTAGGCGTGTTTTGGGGGAACCCATTACCTTTCCGCTCTGTAAGAGTAAATTACATCTGAATCAGCATAGACTCTCTGCGTCCCTGGAAATGGAAATCTTCCAAGTGTCTGAAATACATGGCTAGTATGTGATAATAAGGATGCCAGAATCTTACTTGGCTCAGAGCTGCCAAAATGTTGTGTCTAGAAAACGTTACCGGAACATGTCGAAAAACAACTAACATGTTTTGATAACCTTGACGGCTTTATCCCAGGACACCAGCTGACGCCCGCCACAATGATGCCCATGGGAGGACACGTCGTGTGGTGGAGCGTACTTTTGGTCTGCTGAAGTCACGTTTCCGCTGCCTGGACAAGACAGGAGGTCCACTGATGTACTCGTCCAAAATGGTGTGTCAGATTGTAGTGGCATGCTGCATGCTCCACAACCTAGCCATTTGCAAGGAGATTCCCCCAATCCTGGATGATGATGAGCAGCCAAGGCTCCCACCTGCAAACCAACCCGTATCCAGTGATGAAGATAGCGAGAGGAGGAAGGTGTTAACCTGCATCACCAGCTCATCACCCGCTACTTCACTTGAAGGTGGATGACAATGTACAACATACCCACTGTCTGATGATGTTGCTGTTGTTGTGAAATTATATGTGAGATTTGTGACAGCAACAGACTCAGTGGTGGCTGACAATGTTTCTGGGACAGTTCATTTAGGGAAGCAATATTGGGTTTGGCTGCGCACAAGCTTTTTATTTGTATTCAGTTTAGGATTTTGTCGTATGCCACGGAGGTTTCACTCTCTAGAGTCTAGACCAAAGAGTGTCTTATATAACCATGCAAGCATTCTCTATTCTTAGAGGACAACTCTCTGGGCGCTGCAATGTTGATCGCCTGTGAGATTAATAAAGTTCAAAATATATATCCACAATGATTTTAGAAGAGATTGTTTATTGAAAGTAGATTTTTATTCAATCCATGAATATATCTTTTTGTATATACAATGCTTTAATCATCCTCTGATATTTGTCAGACTTTTTTAATGATATTCATTTAGGAACATCTACAGGATGTGCATGTTGGCACTTGTTGCCCATTGTGATGTGTGCATGTGGGATTCTCTTGTTGTGAAGTGTTGTGTGATGTCTGTGATGCCACATCCAGACTCGTGAATGTTGTTCTGTTATCTTTTCCTAGGTGCCTTTAACCTCTCCTTGCCTACATACTCTCCAGACTCCTGGTACATTGTAATCATGGTGAAGACTTACATTCTGGAATTAGGACGGAGCAGGTACAACAACATGTGTGTAAGGTGTTGTTTATAAACAATGGTGACATGTGAGGGGAGTGAACATTTACAGTGAGGTGATTAGTGAAGCAGTGAGTTGACAGTTATGGTAAATGAGATAATTGGGTAGTCACCACATAGATGTGATGACCCAGTCCAACATACAAATGCCATTCACAAGGCATTGTGGGGAAGGACAGTCCAAAAAGTCAATGCAGTGGGGAAGAGGGTGGCCATCATTGCTGGCTCCGTGACTGGTGTTTGGCAGGTGCTTTGCCAACAGATACTCCCAGGGTTTTCTTCGGACGGCCCCTTCGCTGCTTGGCAGTGGGGGCCTCTGCTGGGGGCTAGTTGGGTCTGCGGACTCACCCCTCTCTGTGGCCGCAGGGGAGGATGTTGAACTGTGGACCACCAGTGGGAGGGGGAGGTTGTTGGTTGTGTCGCAGGCCAGTCCCTCAGTATTGCCACTAGCTAGCCCAAGAGGTCCACAATTTGGCCCATGCAGGTGTCCATGGACCTCATCAGCAGGAGGAGCTCACAGGAATCATGTTCTGACCGACCCGTTCATCCCAGGGCCCGTTATTATGCCCCAAGGACTCTGTGTATGTGCTCCAGGGATTTGGTCCCAGGCTCTGATCGTCAGTGGGTGACCCTGCCCCTCCCACCTGCCCTGCTGCCATGGACCTGTTGCCTCTCCACTGTAGGCACCCGCATCCTCTCCCTGCCCTCAGTCAGTGGGGTTTGGTGGTCATCCTGTGGGACAGGGAGAGTGTTGCAGGTAACTCTGGTGGTGGTGGGAGTGGAGGACGCACCGGCCGTAACAGCAGGGGTCTGCATGGAGGTTATTGTAGCAGCAGATGTGGTGGAGGGACAATGGGGTCCTGGGACCTGTTATGCCTTGGAACACCAGATGAGCCAGCTTCGGGCTCCTCATCCAAAGAATCCTAGGAATCAATATCCAAGAGTCGATGTTCCAGGAAGAGACTGGCTCTGCGGGTTGCTGGTGTTGTCCTCTGCAGTCAGTTCTTGGTCACCTGTGGGTCAGATGGGAAATGGTCATTGTAGTGTACCCCGCAAGCTTTGTGTTAGCTGTGTGACATTCACTGTTTGTACACTTCACAGTTGACTGATCATCACAATGTTTTCTAAGTGCACTACTGTGCCTCCTGACATGATGCAGTAGTACGTGCATTACTTGTCCATGGTGAGAGGTGTCAATACATACCATGCACCATGTGTATAATTTATGATTACAGGAACATGTTGGCATCTAGGGTCTAGCGCAACATATAATTTCAGTGAGGACTCTTTTTTCATTTGTATGACCTGGAAGACATCACATCTGGGCATGGGCTGTCCATTGTCATCTCCTGCATACCTTTGTCTTGTCATGTGCATATCTGGATTTGTACCACCAACGATGCTTTCTTATTTTTCATATAGTCCTTGTTGCTCTGGCCCCATGGCACTACACATGTCAATCAGTGCTGTGCATGATTGTGCACAGATAATCTTCTACATGGGAATTGGGGTGTCACACTTTGGTTTCTGTGACAGTTTCCTTTGCTTAGCTGTGTCCACACTGTGTGTGGCAATCTGTTCCGTGTGAATATTTGTGCAATGAGAGGGCTGTGTTGTCATATGGCACCGTTTTTTTTGTGACAAATGGCTTAGTGCACACACTGGCTACTTATCTGTTATGTTTTTGCATTTGGCTTTGTTATATGACACATCTGTGTGTGCGTGGTGGAGGCTTACATCCTGCTCAGTTGTGGCACAAGACAGAATAATATGTCTACCTACCTGTTAGTTTGTTTGTAGCGATCCATTAGATGCCACATGCATCTGGGTGGTAAAGAGAACTCCATCTTGCTAGGCTGTGGGACAAAGGTGCATGGTGGGAGTAGTGGAGTAGGCCTCCCACCCACAAACACCCTCACTGTGAAGCTGGCTCTCTACCTGTAAGTTTGTTTGGTGTACTGCAATGGCTTCCAACTGCTCCCGGCTGGGGGAGTGCTCCATCCTGCTGAGGTGTGGGGCAGGGGGCATGGTGGGAGTAGTAGTGCAGGCCTCCCATCTCCAAACACCCTCACTGTGAAGCTGGCTACCTACCCGTACGTTTGTTTGGTGTATTGCAATGGCATACAACTGCTTCTGGGTGGGAGAGTGCTCCATCCTGCTGAGGTGTGGGACATGAGGCATGGTGGGAGTCGTAGTGCAGGCCTCCCACCCCCAAACACCCTCACTGTGAAGCTGGCTACCTACCTGTAAGTTTGTTTGGTGTACTCCAACAGCTTCCAACTGCTTCTGGGTGGGGGAGTGCTCCATCCTGCTGAGGTGTGGGACAGGGTGCATGGTGGGAGTAGTAGAGCAGGCCTCCCAGCCACAAACATCCTGACTGTGAAGATGGCTATCTACCTGTTCGTTTTATAATGGCAATGTATTGGCTGACACATGCTTCTGGGTGGGGTGGGGAGGGCTCGATCTTGCTAAGCTGTGGGACAAGGGGGCCTGGTGGGAGTTGTACTGCTGGCTGCCTGTACACATGCTCCCATGGTAAGGTAGCTAGCTACGTTTGGGGTGAATGGGAGTTAGTGAATGTGGCATCTGTAAGACATGTTTTGGGAGGGTGTGATGCAGATGAATGAATATTGTCCTAGGAGGTGTAGCTTTGTAGTTGTGCAAGACAGTACATAGCAGTGTGGTGGTAGTCATTTGTTTGTACTTACCAGCCTCCACTCCCCCGAGTACTCCTGTAAGACTCTCTGGATGCAGTATGGCAAGCACCTTCTCCTCCCATGCAGTAAATGGTTTTGATGGAATGGGAGGGCCACCGCCAGTCCTGTCTGCCAGCTCATGGTTCTAGCTCCTCTTCTCTTTGACAAGCCTCTTCAAGTCAAGCCACCGCTTCATGATTTCCTTTCTTGATCGTTGGGTGATCTCTACTGCATTGACCTTCTCGACTATCCTTGCCCACATCTCTGCTCTTGTGGCTAATGGTGTCTGTTGGACCAGGCTAATAAACAGTTGTGGTTCCACTCTGACTATCTCATCTACCATACCCTTCAACTCACTATTTGTGAATTTGGGCATTTTATGTGTTGCCATAGTGTGTGGTGTGCAAAGTGGTTGTGGGTGCAGGAGTGTGAGTGGTGGGTGTGTTACTGATGTGGATGGTGTGTGATGTGCAGGGGGTTAGTAGTGCAGGTGTGGAAGTGGTAGTGGTGCTGTGTGGTACAGCTAGTGTTTTCTTTGCCTCTACTTTCAGCTGTGGTGTATGGCTCTTCACTTCTGGAGTATTGCAAAGGATTCTGTTCAGGGAAGTGGCTGGTTTTATACTCAGCTCTGTGGGTGTGTCCAAATGGGGGAGTGCTGTCAGGTGTGTTGTGTGGGTTGTCCTGGGATTTTTCTTTTTGCCATGTGGCTGTGTCATTGGGGTGTGTTTTGTGTTTTGGGGGGGGCATGGCTAGTGTTACTTTGTGGCCTTATTGTGGGTTTTTTCTGTTGACCTCCATATTTGTCACGGAGCGTCCGTATCGGTGGCAATGCTTCAGCTCTTCCGCCGACTCTCCCATTCACCACTGTTTGCGACCGTAACGGTAGGAAACAGCCGAACGTACCGCGGGACCATAGGGGATATCCTTATTTCCCATGCGGTGTCTCCGCTATACTTGGGGCAGGTTGGTGTTTTTACGTAGCGAATTCGACCACCGCGTATGGGTTTTGGCCATCTCTGCCCGCTACAGGCAGTTTTTCTTGGCCCCGTTCCACTGCGGTCAGTGTTTCTTGGCAGTTGATCCTGATTTGGCTGCCGTTTTTTCCCCAGTACCGGCAGCTTTTTTTACCGCTTCCATGGCGGTTGGGGTGATTTTCCGACCATCATCCTAATAGGCCCCATGGTGTTAAGCTATAAATCTACCATTAGCCCGGGCATAAAGAAGCAAATTCTTAGCGAATAGATACACACATGGGAAAAACTGGGCACTGGCACATTGGAGTCAATTCTAAGCATAGGTGAACCCATGGGAAACATCAGATTCTGACATACTGGAGGAAATAAAAGTCTTGGCATAGTAAACACCCATGGCAAAATGCTGCGTTTGGCACATTGTCGGTAAGTCCTAGCATAACCGATGACAATGGTGGCCTATAGTAATGGAGCAATCATGCCAAAACTTTGACCTTGAGGTAATTTGTGATATAATGGACACCCATGGTATATGGATGGTACAAATTACAAAAGTCTGGCTCTTTCAGATTGAATATATTTTTGTCAAAGGGGCACCCATGACAAAATGTTCACCCTGCAGCATATGGGGGAATCCATAGCACAACATTTTAAAAACACAATTGTGTCCAATCATGGGAAGTGTTAGGTTTTTATTGGTTTGGCACACCATGAAAGGACCTGAACATTCGATAAAGTGTACTATTTAACCCCATTTTTTCAAACGTTTATCAGGTTAGGATCACCTGAATGCTCACTACAAGAGGCTGGGATCGCTCTTTTTAGTCGCTCCCTCGTATTGCGCCTCGCCAGTCCCAATAAGTTAGAACAGAAAGGAAACAGGGTATTGATGAGTACTGTTTGCTTTCTGCGGCTTTCACTGGGACATTATGCTTTAGGTTTTGTAAAATAAATAAATGCAGCAATATAATGCACATTCTTCTGATTAAGTAAAAAAAGAATCAAAAACAAGTGCATTTTTAAACCAGGTGGTTCCATGTTTCGTTTTTTTGTATACATGAAAAATCTTGTCTAAAACCTTCACCTCTGGCGCACAAAAGTGGCAGAGCCTCGCAAAAGATCCTAAATCAAAAAATCTGTTACCAAGAATGAATAATTTGAGACATTAATAAGGTTAATATACAATATATGGCCTGTATCAATTAATATACATGGACATAACTGCAATAGTTTTTTAAATACCTTTTTTCCTTTTCCTATGATATAACAACACATTCCTCTTTGCAGTAAATGCTAGGACAACTAAATAATCATGGCAGTTTGTGGTATAAATAACGTAGGTTCCCAGTGCTGTTCTGTGTTTGGTGGCATTATTTCCTCTTCAGATTAACAGTTTTCATTTAATACAAAGTTAAACAAGTAATATTCCCTTGGTATACCATGTCGGCACCCTAATATAGGTGGTGTCTAAAATATACATTTATCTGTGTTGTGTTATGTTGATCATGCAGTTATTATGGAACTTCAGTGGTCAATTTTTGTGATGTCATCAGGATTGAAATCATATCACATTTCTTCCTGGGACAATATAGGGTTAAGGTCATGTGATGTCACTTCCAGTGCCGACATTTGGATCAAAGAGTGTGTGATTTCACTTCTACTACCTTTAGCATTTCGGTGAATCGATGCCCATGCTAAACACAAATTACATTTAAAGTTAATTCCAGCCATCTGGCAGTCAGCGCTTCAGTTAATAGTGCTTACATTGGAGGATAAAAATAAAATCCATGTGATGTGATTGTAGCAGGGCCTGGAGTGGGATTAGGAATCATCACCACATTACACAAAGAAGCAGCATATTGAGATCAAGAATAAAATAGAGATTAATAACCATACAGTGGGAGGGTGCATTTTTTAGATATCTACATATGACAAAAGTTGAGTGAGGTAAAATAAGGTTTTCATGCTGGAAAGCAAACATGACATTTGTGAACCTAATAATTATATCCAGCAGACGTTGAATTTGGAAAAGAAATACACAAGGTAGTTTTACTTCACCCAAATCACAGCAACAGAAATATTAGTTGGAATGTCCTAGCAAAAATGTTGGCAGGAGAAACGGGCATGCAATTGCAAAAACGCAATACACGATCAATAGCAACTTTCAGAGGTGGTGTTTTCCTCCTTTGAGTTTTGCTTTCCACAACCCACTGTCACAATCTTTTCAGGGTTCCACTCTGCAACAACAGGTTATCCCACAGAGACTTGGACGCCAGCGGGACACGGCTCGCACTATTTGTACTACTTGACACCAAATACTTTGACAAATTACTCTTGAAGATATCCTTTCCTTTACTCAAAGCGTTAACCAAGTTATAATAGGTGGTCCCCTGAGCCTGAGGCCTTTTCACTTCCTAATTTTGTCTCACCACGGACGCACTTCGCTGACCATGGCGTGTTGGTGCCCTATCCTGGCACAATATATTCAACATTACTCCTTGCCCTGAAGAAGCCCTTTGTTTGGGCGAAACGCGTTGGCTGTCTTTAAGGATGAAAACCAAGCGCATTTGAAATGAAAGACAAAGACTTCAAACTAACAAATACGGATTGCTTTTTACCTGTTTATTTTGCTTCGTACTGTTTGCTAACAATATTGCCTCTCATCCTCCCTCTGTGCATGTTTGTATTTGTGGTCAAGTGGCAGCTAATCACTTGAGGCAGGCAAAATTCATACCTAACGTGACTGACCTAGGTAGTGCAGTCACTCATAACCCAGCTGCCCTTCCATTTTTAGGTCTCGCACCTAGCGGTGCAGTGCGCAGCAGTGCTTGCACAGCGAGAGACCTCTTGAAGGGGGTTTGAAAACGGCCGTAGGAATCTCACACGCTCGTGCATGTGCTTTTCCTTTTGGGCCACCCATTGGCCTTTGCGTGTGTCTTTTTATGAAAGACTGCACGCAATTGGTCAAAGGCGGGTGCATTGCTCCACCAACGGCCTGTTGGTGTCTATTACGCGCACTGGCCGTCATGTGGTTTCAATTATCGTGCCCAGAAACGGGCGCAATAATTGAAACCACATGCTCGCTGTGGCGTGAGCGCGCGCACCACTCGCGGGCTTCTTCTTTGTTGAATCCATTTCACAGGGAAGCAAGTAAATGAAAGAACCACTGACGTGTTGTGTGCTTCTTGTTTATTTTTGGATTTGTAAATATACAATGTCATGATGAGCTCGAGAGCTTTGCCTTGAGAAAGTTTAGGTTTCAGCGCACACATTTGTTTCCGGCTTCCTTCAAAGTTTTACAAAAAAGCTGCAAAAGAATGTCCCTGTGTTTTACATGTTTAAGTCTCTCAACTGCACTTGTCATCGTATCTGAACATATATAACAAAACACTTTCATATCCCCTGCTGAGATTTTATCGTGTTTATTTTTGTAAAAAGAATGCTAACATATTTATTGCTTTTGGTTGCAAAATGACAGTGGCCCACTGTTAAGAATTTAAATAAAACTGTTTTATGTAAATAACATCTCTGTGCTTTGTGTTATGGTGGGGTGGGGGTGGCAGGCACGGGAAACAAGGAGCAACACAAAAACCTATATTGTGTGCCGAAGACCGCATGCACGCTTTACAAGCCTCAGTGTTCTTGCATCATCACACATTAAATCGCAAATCCGTAATGGATCCCAGGTAAATGCTGGTGCTGTGTTTGAAAACCAGGTACATAATTGTATGTACTCACGGGGTGCGTGCTGCGGTATAATAATACTTGATACTGAATCTCCAGTAGATACGGGTGCTGTACACAATAGCTCAGTGCATATGCATGCTTTCCATTCCATTGCCACGCCCCCCACGCTGCTTATTACTGCACAGTTCAGCGCAGTGCTTCACGTCAAGGACATTAAACAGTGGAAGGTTACTTCTCTCCTAGTGAAGAGCGCAAGTTCCGCTAGTATACCAGCACTTTACAACAGCTGGTTTTAGCCATGGTGAGGCTAAACCAAACAGTGTGGCACACAGAAAAGTAGTGGAAGAGCATAGAGTCCCTGGGCTGCACGCCCCATAAGCACAGTAGCTGCACGAGCAGTCGACAGTTGTCTTAGTGTCGTGCTGGACTTTTTTTTTTTTAAACAACGCAGCATTTGCTGACCACGGGAAATCAACAAAGTACTCCAGAAGGAGAAGGGAGGACAAAGCATGTCATGTCACTACAGGTACATTCCCTCCCTCAACGCAGACCACGCAACTTTTTTAGAGAAATTGGAACTGGATGTATGCTCCTGTAGTACTACTGTAGACAGGGCTACCTGCGCCGCAGTTTCATTTTACAGGTCGATGACAGGGTGTAACGTGTGTACAACACTCAGACAAAAAGTCATCATTGAAAATAGTAGGCATTACCAGGACCAGGTGTGGGATGGGGCAAGAAGGCTATTGCATCTTTTAACATTGTGTCCCATTACTTACTCACACACCTTTGCAGGGCAATGTTCTACAACCAACGTGGCAACGTGGCACCCAAAAGCAATAGTGCATTATTCCTCCAGCCTGACACTTTACCATTGCTACATTTGAATGCAACCATTCTTCCACCAGTGACCTTATGTCCCCTCTACCATGTAACCAGTATGATATTTTATGTATGCAGAGGAGCGGAGGGGTGTAAACTGCACTGCCGCTGAGTTTACGTCACGTGGCCGGTGGATACAATGCCTGGTCTCTCTCCCCTTGAGAGTGCCAAAGGCTGTGCGCCGAAACTCCCCCTGAGGAGTAGACATGAGCCCCGTAGACCACTGAATGGATAAGGGTTGACATGGATCCTGCTTTCTACACGCACCATCGCAGTGATCCAATAACCCTGCACGTGAACACGGCGGTGATAGGGTTGCTTGTGTGAGATTTAACCTTGCACTTGTGCCAGGCTCCTCAAATACCCATGGAGAAAGTGCAGCCTCCGACCTGCTGCAGCATTGGAGAAGTGCAGATAGTGTGAGGACAAAACACGGCCTGGTTCTAAATGTCTGAGAAGTCACACCTCACCGATTTCAGACAAAATATCTTATAGTTCTGTATTAGACCGAAGATAAAATATTCCAAGTAGTTGTAAATGCCGGTGTTGGACGTGATGATATAACTTTGTAGTTTTATCCAACAATCAACCCATCCACTCAATTTGTCCATTTATTCATCCATTTACCTAAAAATATTTCTTCATTATTGTGTTCTTGTAAAACAAAAGTCCCATGGAGCGCCACTCGAATTCAACAACTTCGATTAATCTTAATACATGGTTGAGATATGCATGTATTAGTTCTCTTAACTTCCCTCCCATTCCTTTCCTTTCTAATTGACCATGACCCCTGTTCGCGTACATACCGGTGGCCACCAGTGACACACATGTTCGCGTATTAGTGAAGGACACGAGTGTGAGGCATTGATGCTGTCCAGGCTGCCAGCAGCAGCCACCATGGTGCTGGCAGCCCATTAGGGTGGCACCTCATTGCACAATTGATTAAAGCCGAGGCTCCCTTTCCGTATGGGTAGGACTCAATTCCCCCTGGTCGCAGTCCTTCTGCGAATTATTCTCAGACCTCACGGGCTGCCGCTTAATTGGAGCTGGTACCTAACCTTGGATTTTCTCCAGGCCTGCACAGAGCACTGCTGAGGAGCACAGGATGCGCCCACACAAAGCAAAGTTAAAACTTAAAATGTGTTTTCGGGATCGTGTTTACATTGTAAGTGCCACACGGATCATGTGTGATAACTTAACCACAGCATAACTGTTTGCCTTTTGCACCCCTGCCAACCAATCTACGTGTCTGATTCTGTCCATTCAGCAATTTACACATAACCACCCACCCATCCATGGTATGGCCTATCCATTCATATAACAGACTGAAGAAAGAAAAGACAAAAAATTTAATTGGGGACATTTTATGATCGTATTGTTTTCTTATTGTCATTTTTACACTAGTTAACGGTGTGTGGGTAAAGGTTTCACCTCATTAGTACCAGTTTAACACCCAAATACACCAAATACAGCAGGGACTAGTCAACCTTTCGAAAGGGTATTCCTCATCATAGTCACCAGTTTTTTAGTAACTTTTGATCCATTTGAGTTTGAAAGATTTTTGTGGTGAAATCGTCAGATCATGCAGCAGATGATGGATTTTGTGGCAAATGCATAATAATGCAGTAAACGCCACCACTGCAAAATCTATCATTCCAGTGGACCTTGTTTACGGTGTAGGTGTATGTGTGTGTGTGAGACCCTACTCCTCATGGGAACAGTCCAGCCCAAACTGCCAGGTCCTCCCTGGTCTGAAAGCAAGCATCCTAGGACTGGTTTTGGGGATGTACCCCTCATCAGCCAGGCTAGCTTGAATCCAGTGGCACAGCGAGCAAGGGACCCACGTGTGGGCATATCCTTCCCACTTAGGATGACAAAAGTAAAAAGAACAAATGAAGGACTTTCTTTTTTTTAAAACACTGCAAATAAAGCAACATACATAAAAAACAGTGTCATTTATAACACCAAAAGCTCTAACTTTACAAATGTGAGACCTATTGCATTGCAAATGCGTGTTTGAATAGGTTTTTAAATTACAATTCCTCAGACACCAAACAAGGTATTCCTTTCTGCTCCCAAACAAATGTTCTCACTTATTAAATATAATAAGGAAACCCAATGTTATCCAAATGGAGAGGTAGGCCTCACAGTAGTGAAAAAACAATTTGCAAGTATTTCCCTAACAGAACATATAAAATTAAAAGTGCATGTTCAGCTCTTTAAATGAAATGCACCCTGCCCTATGACTATTTAGGGCCCAACTTCAGGCTGACTTATATGTATTAAAAATGGAGTTTTAGGCTTGGAAAAAGGTTGACTTTGCCACGTCGAATTGGAAATATAAAACTGCATGCGCAGACTGCAATGTCAAAACAGTATAAGTGTAGGCAAATGGTTTGCAGAGTGAGCCTGCAGAGAGGACCAGGTCCAACAACCCCATTTCCCCAGGGGGGCAGATAGACTGTGTCACTTCTTTTGAGGTGGGGGTTTGGTCCAATGCCACAGTGGGAAGCTACTACCTCTTTTTGTGCCCCACTTTAAAATCCCTAGTAATTAGTGTACTCTCTCCCCTTCCCCCAAAGGGGCCGATTGGGAGCAAATCCCCCCAATTAACCTTTTGTGGAGCAGAAAGGCTTCATTACCCCTCCAGTTGTGAGGGCATAGCTGGATGCCACATGGGCCATTCCCATTATCTGTTTTGGGACAGTGTAAAATCCCTTATGTAGTGGGCTTTCTCCCTCTGAAAAGCAGATTACAGGTAACCCCCTAAGTGGCTGATGCCAAGTGGACTGCTCCTAACCCTTAAAATAATTGTGGCCTAAGATTCCCTGGTGCCTAGTGAACTTTTTTCCACAGGGCAAATACCCCAATCAGGGACATACTTCCATCTACCCCAGGTGGACACAAATAATGTATTGCTCCCTTTTGGTATAGTGGCATGGCTCTATGGCAGGGTGGGAAACCCCATCCCTTTCTCTGTTCAGAATGAAACTACCTGGTGCCTAGTGGACTTTCTACCACCCGAGGGGTGGGGGCAAGCAACTTGACAGCACACTCTTGATCTGCCATCCAGGAGGGCCAAAAGACAGTATTGCACTTTTGAAATCGGGGCATGGCCCTCTGCCACCGTGGGCCACTCCAAGCCCAGAACAAATACTCTCTAGAGTGTACTGGGTTCTACACTACCCTTTTCCAGGGGGCAAGCTCCTCAACATGCCTCCTGGGGTAGCAAAAATACTTTATTGCCCCCTTTGGGGTGTGGGCATAGCCTTAGGCAGGGGTGCTTACACCCCCTGGTTTCTAGTGGGCATTCTACCCCCTTGGACAGCAACTCCCCAACCTGCCTCCAGGGGTCACAGAAAGATGATATTACCCTATTTGGGATGGTGGCATTGCCCTCTGCCAGGACGGGCCACCCCCACATCTACCAAATAATTCCTTCATTGAATCACTGATGTCTAGTGGCTTTTCTTCCACATCCGGGGAAGGGCGGATTGGAGGAATGTAATCCCACCTGTCCCCCCACGGGCATGGAAAGACTGTTAGTGCTGGGGGAGCCAGGGCCCATTGCCGGTGGGTGGGGGCACTCTACCACCCCAAATTATCCCTGGTATCGGTTCGAGTGGATCCCTGATTGAGGATCACTACTTGCAGAAGAGGAAATGCTTCTGCTTGGGCCCTACCTTTAGAAAACCAACAGGAGCCTTCAGTGCTTGCACAGGAGGTTCCATTCAAATCTTCCCTGGCGCTGGCCACTGGCTAACGCCCACACTATAGAGGTCAATATCAAGAGCATCAACAAAAGCTTCATACAATGGGGAATGGAGGGGGAGAGGCCACCGTGCAGATCTCCTCCTGGGCTCTTTATACACTATGGGAAACAGCTAAGGAATTTGTTGAGGACACTTGGTGGTGGGGTTATACACCAGTGTTAGTGATAGGTCATGGTCAAGAAGCCCTTTTTCTTGGTAGGAGCTCCAGGTGCTGCCTATGACCTGTGAAGGTAAGTGAGTTATTTTAGGACCCAATTCTTAGGTGCTTTTTTAGTAAACTATATTGGCGAGTAAGCAGCACCAGATGGTTGTGGGTGCCTTATTGGTGCTTTGGGAAGCTGAGGGGAGGACAGTTTGATAACAGGTGTGTTGAGCCAAGCTTGGGTTACTCAGAGAGCCCACCTAGTCAGGAGGTTGGCTGGGTGGGTTGCTGTGACTGTTTAGTCCTGCTCACTCCCCCCACCATAAGACTATCCAAAGTTCCTTAGCACAGATGGACATCGAGCAGGATAATGTGCCTGCCAAGACCACAGATCAGGAGTTCACGAGGGACAAGCCTTATAGAATGGGCCACAGAGAAGCAATGAAGGTGGGTGGAGGGAGACTGACAGACAGGTAGGATAACTCAATCTCATGCTGGCATCAGGCAGGAGTGCAGGGGAGCTGCTTGGTGCTGTGCATACTCCACTCTGACAAGTGACAAGCCCCTCAACCATGATTAGTGTCATGGGTGGGGGCAGGGCCTTAGTCTTGCACTCTGGAAAAACTGTAGAACTGTTAAGTCACAATGTAGTGTTATGTGATGACACACAGTCATCACAACAGATACAGAAAATGCAACTTTAAAAATCTACACTTATGAAAGGAAGATATCAGTTTGGGAGCAGATAGGATGGTCTATAGCTGCAGAAGTTGGGCAGATTCTATGGCGTAGTAAGTGTGGGAATACTGTTGTGTGGCATTTTGAGCTACGAGTTAATTTTCCCGATTCACGCCCTTACATAGGTACAATTCACATTGCCCTTATATAGGCATAGAAATCAAACCCATATTTAGGCATAGCCCATGCTACCCAAATACAGGCATTGCTACTTCCACCCGTACCAAACGTCACAACAACTTCTTGGAAAACCGGCTTAAGCAGTCAGGGACTTCCCCTTGCTTGAATATTGATGTGTCCAAGAACTCAGTTACTTTAAAAAGAACAACTATTCCCTAGGGGTTCTTTCCTGGCGTTCATATGACAGACTTTAGATCAAACTATGGCATTCCTAAACACCTTCAAGGTATAAATATACCTTCACTTCACTTCTAGCAAGATACGGTGGTTCGGAGCAGTTCAAAGACCTACTTGCCCAACGCAGCTCGCTACAGCAAGTGCAGAAGGAAACCGACTCTCCAGCTGACGCACTGATCAGGAAGCTGCCCTTCTCCTGCCGAGAATCCAGCTCCAGTGTTCCCTTTGCGGGGTGTTGGAAAATCGAGTCCCGAGACAGAGATACCAGATCTCCTTCATTCTAACAAGGTATGGAGCTGATTAGAGCCTAGAGAAACCTTTGGTAGATTCTTGGCAAAAACTAAACCTATGCTACACAATACTAACTTCTTCTCTCGTACTAGACTTAGGTTAGTTAAATTGGGGTAGGCATATTTTAGAAGCACCAGTTGAGTATTTTTGTCAATGTTATTAATGTATGTATTTTTATATGGCTTAGAAACCATACAATGCTCTTACAGTATTATTTCATATTACTGTTTACGCTGTATGCATTATACTTTGCAGTCTGCATAATGATTATAGCAGTTCACCTCTCTTGCATGAGAAAGAAGACTGTTCAATAAACCCTTTTTTTTTAAACGCCCATCTCACTATTTTTCTGCAACTCAGTATAAATGAAGCATGCACTCTATTGCATTCTATTGTTTTCGCGACTCTGAGAGATATATTCTTATTCTTGGGAAACAATGTTGTCATTTTTATGAGAAACTAATCCCTTCTTGTGTATTCGAGAAAGTTTCTAGTGACCTCTGAGTTAGTTGGCACACAGACAAATAAGTTTAGTATATTCGATAAAGACCTAGTTGACCTCAGTCCTACGTCAAATCTATAGGATATATTATTCCAATGCGCATAGCCTAACATTTGGTAAGGCACTAATTTAACGCTAGATACTAAAGTAACCCAGTCGTGCTTTTCTCAGAGACCCCTTTTTCCGTAATACTCCAATAGACGTCTGGAGTGGGTAAAGGGATAATATCCGCCATAACTGAGTAGGATGAAAATCCAATGTATTAGGTTTTGGTTTTTCAAAGTTGAAGGATACAATGTTCCACAATATTGTGCACCTTATCTTTGTTTCCTAGAAACTTGCTTTGCAAACTTTCAGTCAACAAAATGGCAGACGAAGATAATCCGGGGGCCAGTGGAGCTACAGGCGACAACGCCGTACAAGCTTTAAACTTTACAGGTCTCCAAGAGATCGATGAGGATGCTATATGGATTCCAGAGAACTTTAAGGAAAACCATCACTATAAAACTTATACGAAATGACCTATCATCCAGAGGTGGTAGAGTAGTTTTTGTGATAGAGCCACATGAATATCACCGGACAGAGGTATTCTATTCCTGGATAATCTTCCCTGAAGCAGATCCAAAAACAAAAGTGTTTCACTTCTACAAAGAAGATGAACCGCCAGAGGAATGCATTCCTTTCGAGGACATTGAAATTCCACTAACATACCAAGAGCCTGCGCTCTGGTTTAAAGGCACCCTAAAACATATAAATCACATTACCAGACTTGGTCCACTAGGTAGACCAGGAGCAACATGGCCGGTATTAGCCAACTATACACCACATCCTGCCATTGAAGAAATGTCAGATGCGGAACTATTAGTTCAACTCAAAGAGCTAATCAAAATCTATAGACAATTGGTTCAATATGTCATACGGACTCTTGAAGTCCAACCAGCAGTAATGATTCCACAGCATTCCCCCCACCAGGGGAACACAAATAAAATTACACCACAGACTTTACATTCAGTCGTTGGTAAATTACCAGCAAAACGGGAGCAAATCCCATTCTGGATAGCATAAAAAACTACTCAATAGAGGCAGTATTTCCTGATACTACCCCTCATGAGAAACACAGAATTTTTACAATCTGTTTACCAATGGTAATCGCACCACACCCGGAGGACTGCGACACTTGGGGTACAGTCTTTGCTGCAATCTACACTTAAACACATGGTGTTCAGTCTATGGTGGTAAGACCAGACGTCCTGAAACAGATTCAAAATGAATACGGGGCAGAGCCTGCTTTGAATCTAGGTATGAAATTGCTGAAAGATTTCAAACAGGTCTCAACAATAATATTAGATAATATTAAAGGTGAAGCAGTATCCATGGCGATCCGCCAAAAGCTAAGAGAATTTGATGTAACTGAGCAACCACATGAACTGGCCCCAATAATTAAAAAATCCTATGAAGAATTAGGCAGAGACAGCTTGGATGGAAAACCAGTTAAACCTCAACTGTCAGAAAGTCCTGAAAATGTCTTTATTAAAAGCACTCCTACTCCTTCTAAAAAGTAGTGGGAGAACACTAAACAAACTTCTAAAGAGAAGCGTTCTCAATCCCGAGGTAGGTCTCCTCAAAAGGAGACCTCTAAAAGGAGGTATAATCTCAGGAATAGGGATAATTTGAGAAAAAGTGATAGATGTCACAATACTGATATACGTTCCTCTCGTACCTTTCAGACATGGTGAAGAAATCATTACGCCAGTTTTCTCCAACCACATTCCAATTCATTTAAAATATACCTTTGCCTGGAAACGGGCAGTAGCCCAGGATCCTGTATTATGTAAAAATCATATAGGATAGGATGAGGATTCTCCTCACCATAAAATCCAGTTAAAAAATCAACCGACTGCACAAAGGCAGTATTCAGTTAAGCAAGAAGCTAAAAAACAAGTCAGGGAGATCTTAGATCAACTTGAATACCAAGGGGTGATTGAAACATGCACCTCGTCAATGAACAATCCTTTGTTTCCTGTTTACAATCAGACAATACATATCGTCTAGTTTTAGACTACAAACATTTAAACTCTTGTTGCAAAACTTTTGCAGTACAAAATGCACACAGTGCAGCACTAATAAATACCATTGTGCGTAAAAAATACTAAACCACATTAGATATTTCTAACTTTTTCTTCTGTCAAAACATTTATTTATTTATTTATTTATTTATTATAAAGTTTTGTATAGCGCGAACAAGACCCGTGGGTATCAGAGCGCTTAACATAGAAGGCATATAGGAAAGACATATATATACGACAGTTATATGGACAACAAATATGAGGTAGATGATAAATATAATATGACACGTGTGCAGTTAGCGTTGATAGTCAATGGTGGGTGTATTTCTATCTTAGGTAAAATGTAAAAGCAAGTCTGACAGTTGGGTCATCATCAGATCGTGAATGATCTATTCTAGGTAGTGTATTTCTTCAACAGAAAGCTCTTCACTTCTCGCTTAAATGATGCCACGTTTTGGATCTTCCTGATGTTAGGAGGGAGAGAGTTCCATATTCTGGGGGCAGCTCCTGAGAACGCTCTGTCGTAGGTTGCTGCGACAGAGCACCATAAAGTAGGTACTTGACAACTTTCTCAATTATGGGGACACAGCGTCAATTCTGTCATCTCCCCCAGGGATTCAAGAATAGTCCAGGGTTATTTTCAGCCAGAGTAACAGAGTTACTACAAACCTATGATGCATTATCATATGTTGATGGCATCTATCTAACAGACAATGACTTGGTTAGGCACTTGAACAGGGCGAACACCATAATATTGGGCGTCGCCTCTGAAGGGTACAAATTAAATTTTAAGAAATCACGAATTGCCCATTTAAACGTCCTTTTCCTAGGATATGAGCTTTCAAGTGAAGGCAAAAGCCTTGCATCAAACTTTCTAGAGAAATGTGTGCTGCTCTAACCTCCAAAAACGCTGAAAAACGTACGGTCAATTCTAGGTTTCCTGAATTTCGAAAGAACTTACATTCTAAACTATGCAGAAAGAGTTAAACCTCTCTACGAATTAATCAAACCTGATTTCAAAACAGTTAATTGGACTCAAAAACACACAGAAATGTTGCGTTCATTGCAAACAGGCATGTTAGCAACAAAACATTTACAAACACGAGTAAACGTACGCAACTTATTGATCCAAATCATTCCAGGACAATGCGGATTCACATACTTAACCTTTAATGAAGGAGAAGAAGTAACAGTAGCTTACAAATCACATTTGTACACACAAGCAGAAATAAAATTCACTTTAACAGAAAAAATTCTGGCAGTGGTTCAAACTGCAGTAGAAAAAGAGAAAGCATTCATACAGGGTAAGCGCATTATGGTAATTACACCTGTACCTGCCTTACAGGCAGTGACAAAAGTGAGCATTCTGAATGCTAAAGCTTTACATCCATGATGGATACAATGGGTTAATTCTCTTGCTGCAACAGACGTTGAATACATTTTTTACCCTTATTTGAAAACACAAGCATTTCTACAATGCGAACAAGAAAGTTCTCTGCCTAATGAGATTCTGCCTCTAGAGCAGTATGAATGTATAATTTATACTGACGGAGCAGCTCAACCCGCTTCGTGGGGTAAACAGGCTTATAGAATAGAAGCATGCACGTGTGACTGAGTGAAATACTTATCTATTGTTTTCCGCGACTCTGAGAGATATATTCTTATTCTTGGGAAACAAAGTTGTCATATTTATGCGGTTGTCAGAAACTATTCCCTTCTTGTGTATTCAAGAAAGTTTCTAATGACATCTGAGTTAGCTGGCACACACACAATTAAGTTTAGTATATTTGATAGAGACCTAGTTGACCTCAGTCCTACGTCAAATCTATAGGAAATATTATTCCAATGCGCAGAGCCTATTGGGAATATAGGAACTACACTACAATATGACTCGCTGTTATGTGTGTGCAGGGTAAATTGTCCTAACTATGTTGAACTTGCCAGTGACTACCAAAATGGATGTGTGATTTTCTTTCCCTCAGTACGTTGTTAGCAAGAGTTTAACAAAGGGATCCACCTGGCTGTACTCTCCCATAGAGCATTGACCTAATGAAATACACATACATACTTTCTGGACAGGAATTTAGAGGCATGCTTCATCATGAACAATGGTCAGGGCTGTTATTTCCTCATAATGCTTATAAAGAGTATTGAAGCTAATGTGTTTGTTTGTAAATAACGGCCGGGTTAAAAATAGTTCTTTCTGAGCAAGGATATAAAATACCTGTTGGAAATTGGCCCTCTCTGAAGCGTCACCACAAACGTTTTGCCTTCCTTCTCCTCTTTCTGCTAAATGATTTTTGTTGGCTTTAGGAATCTGAGCATTTTACCACTGCTTACCAGTACTAAAGTGCATGTGCTCTCTCCTCTACACATGGTATAATTGGTTTACACCTATCTGACATGTTTAATTTACTTGTAAGTCCTGTGTTAAGTGAGATACCATATACCCAGGGCTTGTAAATTAAATGCTACTAGTGGGCCTGCAGCACTGATTGCGCCACCTACACAAGTAGCCCTGTAAAAATCCTCAGGTCTGACAACCAGAGTCTGTGTGTGCAGTTTTACTGCCATTTTGACTTAGCATTTAAAACCATTTGCCATGCCTTTACCCCCGGTTTTATTACACATAGGCCACCTCTAAGGTAGGTCCCAGGTAGCCAATAGGGCAAGGTGCTGTGTAAGTGAAAGGTAGGCCATGCGCTTTCATGTAATGCATGTCCTGCTCCTCTCATATGTTAACATTAGGAATTCCTTAGTACACTTTTAAACTATAATTCCTGATTAGTACTGTATGGTGAGCAAACAGAATATCAAGTTTGAAATATTGAGTTGCACAAATATCGAGTCAGATATATCGTGATTCACAAATATCGACAGTAAGAATATCGTGGTGAAGGATATCGAATTATGGTAAGTAATATTGATTTAAAAAATATTGAAATGTTTAATATCGTTTGCAAAAATATAGTTGTTAAAAATATAGATTTTTTTAATTAGTGTTATGTATTTTAGTATATGTTTAAAATGTATGTGATGTATGTTTTTTATATAGGAATTATTTGTATTTTTAAAATATGTGTTACATTTTTAGTAGTTATAAAAAAAATGATTCGAATTTTGCGATTTTAGTTCTGTAGCGTGTTGTGGGTGTATAGGGGAATAGGGTAGGAAGTATTTAATTATATTAAAATAATTGATTATTTTTCATTTATTCATATTTGTTTAATTTAGATGTTATAGTGTTAAATGTGTAAAGTAATGTAATATTAATTAATTAATAATTTGTTGTTAATTAATAATAATTATTCAACTGATAATTCATTATGGTAATTGTGTAATTAATTTAGGTGTGTGTTTTGGTGTTTATAGGTGTGAAGGGTGGGAAGTAATTTATTTTCTATCGATGAATTAATAGTCATTAATTGTAATTAATTAATTGGTAATTAATTATGGTATTTTGTAATTGATTGTAGGTGTTTGTTTTGGGGTTTAAAGGGGTAAAGGGCGTTAAGAAGGTTATTTATTTTTATCAATAAATATTTGGTAATTGATATTAATTAAATTAATAAAAATGTATTATGGTAATTTGGCAATTCATTTTAGGTGTGTGTTGTGGTGTTTATATGGGTAATGGATGGGAAGTAATTTGTGCTTAATATAATTAATATATAGTTGTTAAATAATGTTAAGTATTTGAGATTTATATGGGGTAATTGTTTATTTTTGGGTGTGTTGTTTTTACTTTTACAGGGGTAAAGGATAGGTATTAAATAGATTTTAATTACTTTATAAGTAGTTGTTAATAGTGATCATTTTTTAATGAGAGTTAATTGTGTTTTATTATTTTATAGTTTAATGGAGGTGTGTGTTGTGGACATTATAGTTTTAAAGTGCGTGTAGTTAATTAACGTTTATTAGTTTTTTAAATAATATTTTTTGAATTGATTAATAATTATATTAAATATGGTACTATATTTAATTCAAAATATTGAAGTATGTTGTTATTGGTGTGGTGTTATAGGGTGGGAAATAAAAAAATACATTTATGTTTTAATTCATGTTTTTGTTTGTAAATATTCTCTAATTTAAAAGAGTTTTTTAAAAATGTATTTATAATTTACTTTATATAATATTTGTGGTTATTTGATATATGTATTTAATATAATATGTTTTCTTTTTATATATTTAATATTTTCCTTTTAATTTTCAAAATATATATATTTTTAATAATTATTCTTAATTTTTAATATATATATTATTTAACTGTTGGAGTTTAAATAGTAATTTGTGCCTCTCGGCTATCCAACACTTTCCCTACTGTTGCACTCATTGGGGTGGAAATAGTAATGTTTACCCCTCTGCTATACAGCTCTTTCCCTACTGTTGCACTCATTGGAGTGGGAATAGTAATTTTTACCCCTCCGCTATCCAACACTTTCCCTACTGTTGCAGTCATCGGGGTGGACATACATTTATTTACCCCTCAGCTATCCAGCACTTTCCCTACTGTTGCACTTACTGGAGTGGGAATAGTTAATTTTATCCCTCCGCTATCCAACACTTTCCCTAGTGTTGCACTCACTTGAGTGGGAATAGTAATTTTTGCCCCTACGCTATCCAAAACTTTACCTACTGTTGCACTGACTGTATTGTGAAATTTAAGGTGAAATATTTTTAATAGTTTAATGTTTTCATTTATTATAGATTTTAGTGTTTTATATTTTAAAACATTGATATATATTTGTATTTTTATATAACTTTAAACTTTTAACATAATTAAAAATAATAGTTTATTAATTATTTTAAAGTAAATATATATGTATGAGTATGTATGAATAATATGTTTGTGTGTTTCTTTTTTATTAAGTTTATTTGTTATATTTAATTACAATGTATATTAAATGTTTTTAATGTTCTTAAAAATAAATGTAATATTTAATATATTTAATATATATTATTTTATTTTATATTGATATAAAAGTCGATATTTTATACATCTATTTTTTTACATCAATATTTTTGCACTTACCTGTTTAAGTGTAGGAGTCAATATTTTCGTTTTCTATATTTTTTACTCAATATTATTTACATCAATATTTATTAATTTTGGGTCAGTGAACCACCTGTATCATATTTTTATGATATTGACACATCCTCTCTACTGGTAAAGTAGAATTTGACATTACTATTTTAGAAATGCCACTTGTAGAAAGTGGACATTTCTCTACTCTTACAGGTGTGTGTCTTCAGCCTGTTTCCAATATACATATACGGTGGGTGACAGCTTCACTTTGTGCATTCTCTTATAGACAGCCACAAACACAGGAAGGTTTGGTGTGTCCTAGTACTGGTTAAGAAGGGAGGGAGGAGCTGACACGCCTGAATAGGTAGTTTCCTGTCCCCATACAAAGGGCTGATTACTCCCACAATTAGGGGCTGATTATGATGGCGGACGGACCTGAGTCCGTCCGCCACCATAGAGCAGGAGGGACCGTCCGCAGGGGCAGCGGAGGTCCCTCCGTGCAGATTAGGATGTGACCACCAGGGTGGCGGTCACATCCTCAATCTTTAACATTGCAGCGGGTGCAGCTTCAAGCTGCACCCGCCGCAATGTTAAAAAAGCATGCACGGCATTTGCGTGCACAAAGCAGCAGGCACCGCGCGGTGCCCGCAGCTTTGTCCACGCAAATGCAGGGGGGTACCATATGTACCCCCCATGTGTACCCCCCACCCCCCTGTCACCAAGGGGGCCCGCAACGGGCCCCCGAAGGCAATCTCCGTATGCTTTTCCACGGCGGAAAAGCTGCAGTGGAAAAGCATATGTTTTCCGCTATCCTAATATGGCTGGCGGTGTCTGACAGACACCGCCAGCCATGTTAGAGCTTTTCCACCGCAGTCGGAAGGCGACAGCGGCGGAAAAGCAGCAGATGGATTTTGAGACCCACCGCCATCCTAATTGGGCGGTGGGTCTTCTGTGCCTCCGCAGCGGTTTTCCCGCATCCTCCGGGCCAGCGGTGGCTTCCGCCGGCCCGGAGGATGCAGAAAAACCGCGATCCTAATCAGGCCCTTAGTCAGGATCCAGTACCGGGAAGAAAGGGCTTCTGTGCACTTCAAAAAACATTCTTTGAAGTCACCCCCACTTCAAAAGCATAACTGGGTATACGTACTAGGGCTCTAATCACACCAAATCAGACACTTCTTGACCTGTACCTGAACTCTGTAAGAAGAACTGCTGTGCTGCATCAAGGACTGACACTCTGCTGGACTGCTGATCTGAAACACCTGCTTTTCTGCTGTGCTGCCCTGCTGCCTGCTGCTCTCTGACCCTGCTGGAGGAGAGTTGGACTCTTGCAACCAAAGTGATCTCAAAGAGCTTGTTGGCTTGCCTCCTTTGGCTTGAGACTCTGGCCTATCAAAAGTCTCCAGCCCTGATCCTGCTCTATTCGAAGTGTACCTGATAATTGTATCAGAGAAATCCACACACCGCCAGTCTGAATGTAGGAAGTTATGTTTTAGTGTATCTGACATACCCTAACTAGGATTGTGGTTCCTGCTTGGACAGGTGCATACCTTTTCCAAGCAGAAACACTATTTCTAATAATACCAATATCTGAGTGCCATTCGTAGTTTAGCACAAATACAAAGTCACTGATTCTCTGAAAGAATACTGATATGAACACCTACACAATAAGAGTGGTATGATACTGACAGGGTTGTGATAAAGATATGCCTGATAGTATAATGTTACAAAGTTGCCACAATGCTCAATGAAAGGCTATGGAACCAGGACACAATAGTTTACAGCACAAGGGGTGACAAGCACACAAGGGTCTCTTTGACACACATTAGAATATAACCTTTAGAATGATGTTAATGATGTTACTCTTTCCATAGATTTAAACACTGGGCAGTTTTCCTTTCATCCCAAATGGATGAAAGGAAATTCCAAACAAAGAATCGGTCTGTATGAATGAGTGTGCTTAGCATAGAATTAATTTTGGACACACTCTTTAATAGATCACTGATACAATATCGAAACCAAAAATTGTTTTTTCATTAAATATATAATGTGAAGTACAAAAATATTTTTAAAAATCGTTTTACATTAATATTGAATAAATAGATACAATATAATTGTTAATATATATATGTAGCAGAAAATTGTAAATATGAAGGGGTCTATTAGGATGGCGGGCGGTCTTTTGTCGGGCCGCCACCCTAGTGGTGCTGAGACCGCCCACCAGTGGTGCTGCAGTCCTGCACCGGCAATTAGGATGCCACAGTGGCGGTGGCATCCCCAATCCACAACACTGTGGTGGGCGGTGCTCACAGCACCGCCCGCCACAATACTGTGGATAACCCCTGTGCATTGGCATGCACAATGTGACAGACACAGCCTGGTGCCTGCCACCTTGTCCACACCAATGTAAGGAGGTACCATAGATACCCCCCCATGTGCACCCCCACCCCCAAGACTCTTTGGGCCCACAATGGGCCCCCACAAGCAGGAACCGCATGCCTTTCCATGGCGGCAACACTGCCATAGAAAGGCACATCTCAGCATGCATTGTAATATGGATGGCGGTTCAGCCCTTTTTCTGCCCGGTCGACTTGTCGACGGGCGGAAAAGCAGGGACGGTCTTTCCGTTCGCCGGGGTCCCGCCGCCATTGTAATATGGAGGGGGGAAATGGGAAGCAGGCTGGTAGAAATGGTGGGTGGATCGCCACCGCCATATGGGTGGTGGCGATCCGCCCACTAATGTAATAGACCGCTAAATATTTTAACATATAACATTAATATAATGTAAATTAAATATGTTAAAGTAATATTTAAACATCTATAAATGCAAACGTATTTAAACAAAACACACATATATATATATATGAATGTGTGTATAGGTATATTGACATATATAATATACAAGTATTTAAAAAATATATAATCTATATTTTAATTTTTTTAATATATCAATATAACTATATAAATTTTGGCATACACATATACAAATAATTAATAAATGTAACAAATAAACTGCTAAAAAGTACGATATTTCAAATGTAATCATCCATAAAACAGTAAACAATATGTAAAAATAAGTTCTACTAAAAATATTTTACAAATTACATAAATGAATATATATAAAATATATAATTAAATACATATTCACATAACAATAATACATTTGTAAACAATTCTAAAAAAAAATATTAAAGTCCAAGAATAATAAATGTGCTATTCCCACTTCAGTATGTGCAACAGTATGGAAAGCATGGGACACCGAAGGTATCAAATTTACTATTCACAGTCCAGTGTGTGCAACACAAGGGAAAGCATTGGACTCAGGAGGAGTATTATTACTATTCCCACTCCAGTATGTGCAACAGTAGGGTAAGTGATTGTTAGACCTGGCACCTTGGCGTGAGTCTCCCTTCCACTTTTTGCTGATGTGCCTCATATGTTTTGCTGGTGTTAGCAGCTCAGGGCACTGTGCCACTGCCAATCAGTGCCACAGTGCCAGTGATCCCTATGAAAAGTGTATACATTGATTGGATTCCATGTTTGGCTTATTTGGTTTACTGTTAGACCCCAGTAGAGTGCACCAGGAGTGCCAGGGCTTGTAAATACAAATGCTGCTAGTGGGCCTGCAGCACTAGTTGTGCCACCCACATACCCAGCTCTTTAAAATGTGTCTAAGATCTGCCATTGCAGAACCTGCGTGCAGTCTGGTACTGTCACGCTGACTGCGCAAGTGCACCTACTTGCCAGTTCCTAAACCTTCCCTTAACTTCATGTTAGTCACACCTATGGTACTCCCAAGGGGAGGGTGCATTGTCAGCTTAAGGTAGGACAGGCCCTGATGTGTGTGGCATGTCCTAATAGTGAACTACAGCTATTTTCATTTTTCACTATTGTAAGGCTACCTGCTCTCCATAGGCCAGAATGGGCTGCTGGAATTATTACACTCTGTAATCCTAACAGACTCAGAGAGCATGGTAGAAAGTCAAGTTTAGTATGCCTGAACTCAGAATAATAAAATACTTCTTTTAGTAAAGTTTATTTTAATATCCTGTGTTTGCAAATACTACTTTTATAAAGTTAGTATTTGCTTGTCTAACCATTTCAGCCCGCCTCAGCTATGATGTGTATCTTCTGTCTGGTTTCTGTGTGTAACAGGGCTGGGGAATTCCAGGAGACAGACTGGGGCTGACAGGTGGTGAATAGAGAGATTACACCAGGATGGGTGGGGGCAGTGCCCCTTGACTCGGAATAGGGCTGTGCTCTGCCACCTCAATGCTGGCTCCGCCCCCTGGGGAGCGTCTGATATCCCTGCCCTGCTCACTGAAAGAAAGCCAGAGCTTCCCAAAACAAAGTGCTCAGGAACTGGACTGGATTAGGCAAAGGCCCTCCTGGCCTGAAAGAACAAAGGATTTTGTGTATAAAAGTAGGAGCCCTGCTCCTAAGAGATCAGATCCTGTTTGCGCCAAGATTTATTTTATTTATTTTAAGGTTTTGTAGAGCGCGTAGTAACCCTGGAGCATCCCAGCGCTAGAACCTGAACCAAGAAGAACCTCTGCCTGAAGCGAAGGACCTGGAAAAGCTGCATGGAGGACTACTGTCTCTGACCTGGGAGACTGGCCTGTGGTGGGTCCCAAGCTGCAAGAAGGAGAGGAAAAGGACTAGAAAGACTTTTAAAAATCTACTTGTGCATTTCTAAAAAAAAGATCTCCAAGGGCTTGGAAGCGAGCTTGCCCCCTGAACGGGGCCCCAGGAACATTGGGCTCTCCCCCTGCCTTCGCTGCCTGCTGTGGACCTTTTTGCCTTTTCCCCCCGCTGGAGCCGTGATCCCCAGTGCGTCTTGTCCCCTTCTTGGGCCGTGACGCTTGTGCCTGGCAGCCCCCACCGTGTGTGAGCCCCGTTCGAGTTCGAGCCGCTCATCCTATGTCCCGCTGGGCCACCCGCACTCACACACCCCGCTCCCCCGTGTTCGCATCGCACTAAGCTCATCTCGCCCCTCCTGCCGGAATCGCACCAGACGTACTGCCTGAAGCCCCGGACGGCCCGTACGAAGCGTACCAGGCCGCCCCGCTCTGCACTATAGGTTCCTGAGGGCCGTGCCGCACACCCAGAGCCTACCGTACGTCACATACTGGTGGCCTCGTGCAGCGCCTGCCCGCATTTCCCCACAGCACCCGCACCGAAGGTACAGCGCGTACGACGTGAACACCGGACGCATCCCGCCTCGCTCTCCCCGCTCCACGAGGTCCGCCCGCTCTCCGCCGCATATCGAGATGCTGCCAGAGCCCGGCCCGACCTCAGGAGGAGCCAGCAGCAACTGAGGGGTGCCTGCCCAAGTGAACACCGCCTGCGAACCGGACTCCACTCCTCACACGGTACTGTGCCCCGTTCGTGCCCCCTGTTCGCACGCCACGGACCCCGAAGTCCGCAACGACCGGATAGGATCATTTGACATTGTGAGCCCAGTTTAAGGAGTAGGACCAAGAGTACGCCACGCGCACAGCTAAAAGAACTACGTATTTGAGAATCGTTTGCCTAAACCCATCTTGTGGCTTATTTTTAAGAAACGTTATCCTGGTCTTGTATTAAGTCTGCATAGAGCTATATATTTACATAAAGAATACTTATTTTTACAAACACTAGACTGGTGTCCATTTGTGGTGGGTCATTTGATTACTGTGTATGATCATAAATGCTTAACTACTAAACGCCCTGAAGTTTAGCCTTGTCTGCTCGTGCCACACTACCTAGAGGGTGAGCAGGGGTTAGTTTTAGGAGTAAGTCCCTTGCCCTGACTAGAGGAGAGGGTCCCTGTTTGTCACAAGTGCATACCTGTGCCAACCAGAGACCCCCAAATCTAACAGTGATTGACTTCGGAGGGGTCAAAATTACTATTCTCACTCCTGAAGGTGCAACAGTAGGGAAAGTGTTGGACTTAGGAGGGGTAGAATGTACTAATCCCACTCCAGTGTGTGCAACAGTAGTGACAGCGTTGGACTCAGAAGGGGTTTAACTTACTATTCCCACTGTAGTAGGTGCAACCGTAGGGAAAGCGTTGGACTCAAGAAATGTTAAATTAACTATTCCCACTCCAGTGTGTGCAACAGTAGGGAAAGCCTTACAATCAGGAGGGGTTCAATTTACCATTCCCACTCCAGTGTGTGCAACAGTAGGGATACTGTTGGATTCAGGAAGGGTAACATTTACTATTCCCACTCCAGTGTGTGTAACAGTATGAAAGCATTGGACTCAGGAGAGGTTAAATTAACTATTCCCACTCCAGTCTGTGCAACAGTAGGGAAAGTGTTTGACTCAAGAAGGGTAAAATTTACTATTTCCATTCCAGTCAGTGTAACAGTAGGGAAAGTGTTAGACTCAGCTGGAGTTAAATTTACTATTCCCACACCAGTCAGTGCAACAGTAGGGAAAGTGTTAGACTCACCCACAACCCGATGCAACACTAAAAATTACAATAAACAATTAAATTTAATAACAACTTAAAATGTATAAATCATTAAAAAAACATTAACAATAACTATACAAACAATGTATACCATATACAATTGAAACACGGTAAGAGTGCTCGGAGTGTCTCAAGGCTGCAGTGAGCCGCTGCTGTAAAGTGCGAGGAGAAGGAGTATTTCACCTTTAAAACATCGGAAAGGCTGCTGTTACAGGGGACGGGACTGCGAGACCCAGGGTTCCGCGCAGGAGCATCGGAGCGCACCTGGAGTCTCTTCCCGCCCCCTGCTCCTCCCTGATTGCCTGGAGTGTTCAAAACAGCTCGCAGCCCCTGCTTCGCGGGAGCTGCTCGCAGCTGTGTCACAGAGTCCAAGATTCAACGTAGGATTCTTTCTTTCCGCCAGCCGCTGCTGTAAAGTGCGAGGAGAAGGAGTATTTCACCTTTAAAACATCGGAAAGGCTGCTGTTACAGGGGACGGGACTGCGAGGCCCAGGGTTCCGCGCAGGAGCATCGGAGCGCACCTGGAGTCTCTTCCCGCCCCCTGCTCCTCCCTGATTGCCTGGAGTGTTCAAAACAGCTCGCAGCCCCCGCTTCGCGGGAGCTGCTCGCAGCTGTGTCACAGAGTCCAAGATTCAACGTAGGATTCTTTCTTCCCGCCAGCCGCTGCTGTAAAGTGCGAGGAGAAGGAGTATTTCACCTTTAAAACATCGGAAAGGCTGCTGTTACAGGGGACGGGACTGCGAGACCCAGGGTTCCGCGCAGGAGCATCGGAGCGCACCTGGAGTCTCTTCCCGCCCCCTGCTCCTCCCTGATTGCCTGGAGTGTTCAAAACAGCTCGCAGCCCCCGCTTCGCGGGAGCTGCTCGCAGCTGTGTCACAGAGTCCAAGATTCAACGTAGGATTCTTTCTTTCCGCCAGCCGCTGCTGTAAAGTGCGAGGAGAAGGAGTATTTCACCTTTAAAACATCGGAAAGGCTGCTGTTACAGGGGACGGGACTGCGAGACCCAGGGTTCCGCGCAGGAGCATCGGAGCGCACCTGGAGTCTCTTCCCGCCCCCTGCTCCTCCCTGATTGCCTGGAGTGTTCAAAACAGCTCGCAGCCCCCGCTTCGCGGGAGCTGCTCGCAGCTGTGTCACAGAGTCCAAGATTCAACGTAGGATTCTTTCTTTCCGCCAGCCGCTGCTGTAAAGTGCGAGGAGAAGGAGTATTTCACCTTTAAAACATCGGAAAGGCTGCTGTTACAGGGGACGGGACTGCGAGACCCAGAGTTCCGCGCAGGAGCATCGGAGCGCACCTGGAGTCTCTTCCCGCCCCCTACTCCTCCTACAAAAACGTGCAACAGACGTACAGCGGGACGCGTGTGCGGGACGCCGGACGAAGCCCGGACAAAGGGCGGACAGTCTTAGACAGTCCGAGACAGGCTGAGACTGGACTGGACACGCTACTCTGCCCCTGTCGAACCAGACCTACATGGTTGCAGTAAGACTATTAATCCTTGATACTGACGTTCAACCTTAAACATTTTTGTATCGTATTATTGTGTGCCCTCTCGGTTCATTAGTCCGCTAAAGTCTAGGATTCACTATTAGTTCTAAATAAGAATGCCAAAAAAGAATTTAGCGGCGGGGGGTAATAGCATAGAAAACTATTTGGTACAAGTTGTGTCAAAGATTAATAACGATAGGAGACAATCCTTAGGTCTCAGTCACTCCCCCAATTTATCCCCCTTAAGCCCATCACCAGAATCACCGTGGATTGATATCCCCTCTCAGGCTGAGGGAAGTGTAATCTTAGATCCTGATACACTTGATAACGGTCCCTCAAACATGAGTATTAATATAGCACAGGGACAAGACACAGCCACGGTTAATGATTCGGACTCTCATATAGTTGATCTTGAAGAAGATCAAACTGTACAAGAGAGTGAGCAGACAAATATTGATGCTGACCCTCCTGCTCAAGCCCCAGCTCCTCGAGCTATTAGAAAGTGTAGAAAAACACAACTACTTCGAGGTGGAGTCTGTTCTGGGAGGAAGAGGGCCGCGTCACCAATGAGAAGTAGGGAAAAAGGTAGGAGGAAAGTTGAAGACGATGAGAAGTCTAATGTGGATGAAGAACTTATATCCAGGATAGCAGATTTAATTGACACCAAATTTAAAGCTTTAATTAAACCAGTAGTGACCAAACTGGATAAGCTATCTGCAGATGTAAAAAAGCTAGGCGCAGATCAGAAGAAGATAATGGAAGAGGTGTCAACCATATCAGGAATAGTTAAAAAATTGGTTATACCTGTAAAAGAGGCCCTTGGATTTCGATCAGAAGAAGGTACAACTTCTAACACCATACAGGTAAATCAATTAGAACAGACCCCATCTATTGCGTCCAATCACTCACTGCCACGGGAGATCCACACCACACATCCTCCCGAAACAACCCTACCAAGTGTAGAAGAAGATACACTACACTTTATTGAAGATGCGGCACCTTTAGTACTGGTATTAGCAAATGCTCCCCCACTAGCACCAGATCAATCTGAACCCCCCGCAGCGCTAACAAGTAAAGCCCTGCATTGGCTATCGGGTAATATGCGGTTGGCCCCATGGGGGAAACAACAGCTAGCTAGAGATATCAAATCAGCCAGAAGGGTCCCATGGATAGGACAAAATCCAAAAAAATGTAAAGGTGACTGCATAATTATAAATTTTGTAAACTCTGCAGTCTTACCAAATATCCTTCCCAATATTCTACCGCCGCAACGAAGGAGAGGCACCATCATTCCTCTTACTTTGGAATTTTTTGGCAAAAAACAATGGAGCATGACATATCCTAAGCCTATTCACACCTACTCTAGGCCAATATGGCAAGAAACAACAAACGGTTGGGGTTTTGACGCACCAACTAACTACTGGGGCAATAGTAGGGACAGATATGATCGACCATTACGACCACACCACACAGATCATCAATACCCTAATCACCTCAATAACTGCTTTAATATTCCCACTTCCAATAGGTATGACGTCTTCTCTGCTGAGGGTGGGTTGGACGGGGTAGAATGACTACCTGATACACTACGCAACACTGCCCCCAATGATCACCTATCAGAAGACACAGGCTCAGGGAACGTTAACCAAGATTTAAAATTGCTAGGTAGTATTGTTACGGTATCGGGTGCTGAGAACCATCTAAATGATAATCCTGGCCCACACAATGATATAAATTTAGATCTTATCCCAGATCACATCATGGAAAATCCTGGGTCAGTTCAGGAATGTCATAGTACTGTTTTAATACCCACTAGCCCACTTGCATGTGAGAAAATGGACATAATACAATGTGGACCTCAAAAATGTAAGGAGGGGCTATTATTATTTTCATGGAACATAGCTGGACTCCTTGACAAACTGAAAGACAATGATTGGTTGTATTTTGTTAAAAAATATCCTATAATATGTCTCCAAGAAACTTGGGTAGCAGGGAGAAATGTACATATTGAAGGATATCAGAGCTTTATAATTCCGGCAACTCCATCTGCTAGTGGAAGAGCTAAAGGGGGTTTGGATATCTTTGTTAACTTGTCGCTCATATGTCATAAAACCGAACACTACTCTGGTAACAATAATATTCAGATTCTAGAACTTAAGAGGGGTAAAACCAATTTTGTATTGTTTAATTTTTTTAATGCTGTGAATCAGTCTGGAGATTGTAACATAGAGTCCTTGCGTGATTTCCTAAGGGCAAATGATAGTTTACTGCCACGCCTTAAGATTCTAGTGGGTGACTTCAACACACATTTATGTGGGAACCCTAGCGTGAGACCTGTTGAACAAATGGGCTGCAATAGTATGGAAGGAATTCACTTTGAACACTCGCGTAGGGGTACAGGTTTAAATGATCTAATGAATGAAAACAACCTATTCACAGCAATGTCGACAGTACCTGATCAAACTGTATTTTTAACCCCTACCTTTAAAGGCCATGCTACAGGATCTTATATAGATCATATTCTTCTTTCAGCTGACTTTGTTAATATTATTGAGGACTTTTCGATCCTTTTGAGCATTCATAGCGACCATAACCCATTATGCATTACAATGGGCACGAGTTTATTTGAAAAGCGCAACTCTCGAGAGGACCGTGGCCTCATAAAATGCATTAATGGCAAGCGTCGCCTAAAATGGTCAATGGTGGATTGCGATCGATTTTATACATCTATTAATGTAGTCTGTAATCATGAACTGACGGCATGCACATCTCCTGTATCAGCACCTTTGCAAATCTTGACATCTTTCAAGGAGATTGCCAAGAAGGTGGAGTCGTTTTTAACGATACCTACTAAGGGGAAAATCAATTCAAATAGTAACCCGAAATGGTTTGACAGTGATTGTTCGAAGGCTAGCCGCGAGCTTAAGAAAGCCTTAAAAACAAAACCAAGAGATCCACTGATCATCAGGGGCTTGCGGGCTGAATATAAGAAGTCACTTGCCGCCCGCAAGCGAGCAGTCAAAAAAAGTGTATGGGAGTCATTGTTAGACCCTGAGACACTAAAAAATAGCTCGAAGTTCTGGGAGATTATCAATAAACCTATCTTCGATTGTCCTAGTACTTCAAGTGTGGGAACTAATATCCCAGATGAAGAATGGATAAACCACTTCAGTTCTATTTTTAAAAACAATGAGTCACAGGCAGAACATAGCCCAAATAAAAGTAGAGAAATTTCACTATGCTTCTCAATTGATGAAATTGTAAAGGGAATCAAGGGTCTATCAAACAACAAGGCACCCGAACCTGATGGACTTCCGCCTGACCTCTTTAAATCATGTATAGCACTATGGGCGCCGGTCCTTACAGCAGTACTTAATGCTGCTGTTTTATGTGGATGCCCACAATCATGGGGGGTATCTACAATTGTACCTATTTTCAAGAAAGGAGACCGTAGCAGCCCTGCCTGCTATAGACCAATATCACTAATAAACTCCGTGGCAAAAGTTGTTGGAGGAGTCATTTTAAACAGATTGGTCAGATGGTCAGAGGAAAATAATATAATATCTCCAATCCAGTATGGATTCAGGCCTGGACATTCCACTATTTCTCAATGTCTAAATTTGTACCTTATCATTGGGAAGTACACTAAGGCTCGAAGAGGAACGATTCACATGGCGTTCATGGACCTCTCCTCTGCTTTCGATTGCGTGAGTCGGGAGAAGCTCTGGGGCGCCATGGAAAAAATGGGCGTGGATAAAAACCTAGTTAATTTTTTAGAAGATATGCACTCTGATACTAAAGCAAATGTCAGATACACCCAGGACCTAAAAGTGACCAAAGATTTTGGAGTGTATCGGGGCGTCCGACAAGGGTGCATTCTGGCCCCGTTCCTTTTTAACCTCTACATTAATGATTTGGAAGAGCACCTTTTAAGCACTAACACAGACTATCCGTATATTGGTCAAAAAGGACTGCCGGTCCTACTATATGCGGACGACGCAGTCCTTTTATCTAGAACGGCCAACGGACTTCAAATCCTATTAGATTCCTTCTACTCTTTCTTGAAGTCAAGAGATTTAAGTATTAACAACACCAAATCCTACATAATGAAGGTTGGTCAAGGCTTTAAAAAATCAAATCGCTTAAACGTAGCTGGAGTAGAAATCCCTGTAACTCACACATTCTCCTACCTTGGGGTCCTCTTTGATAGTCAACTAAACTGGGGACCCGTGATCCAAAAAAAGAAGGGAGATGTTACTAGGGTTAACGCGGCCATATTGGATTTCTCCAGAAAAATGGGAAATAGCCCAGTTGCCGCTCTACTCCAACTATATAAGGCCAAAAGTGTTACCACAGCATGTTATGGCAGTGAAATATGGGGATATGCTCCCCTGGATGCACTACAGATAGTTGAAAATAACTTTTTAAAACAGATTTTAAGGGTTCCCAGGGGTACAGCAAATTTTACTGTGCATGAAGAATTGGGGGTTCCGTACGTATGTGACAAAATTGCAGTGAATCCCTTGATATGCTGGATGAATTGTTGGTTAAATGACAATATCCCACTTACCAAGCTTATTTTAAGAGAAGCACTTACATGGGATAACAGGAAGGAGGTTCCCTGGCTAAAGTACTTATATAAGTGCTTTACCGATTTAGGTCGTTCTGAACTTTTCTTATTTCCGGAATCCATTACCAAAATGGATCTTATCACGGTCAAGAATGCTTTTATTGACTCTAGACAACAGGAAAGGGAATCATGTGAACTAAAAAAAGAAAGTGTACGTAATCATATACTAATTAAAAGCACTTTGCTCATGGAACCCTACCTGACATGGCAAATGTCTAGTTATGACCGTTTCCTACTGACAAGGTTCAGGTTCAACCTGTTTCATCTTTTGTTGGCTGTTCCTAGGGGATCTCATCGAGGTCAAGTGTTGCCGGCTTGCGGCTGCGACGATAAGTCTCCGCAAGACCTGGCACACTTTCTGTTCTTTTGTCCTTTTTATATTATACCCAGGAAGCTTTATTTGAAACCCTGTTTGAAAAAATTGAACTTTGTACAATTTCGTCCTGCACAATATTTTCTCCAGCTGTTAAATTGTGAATACACTTTGTTCATATGTAGCTTTTTAAAATTGGCAGTTAAATTCAGAAACAGTATGGAAGGATAATAACACTGATATAAGAATTGTTATTTATATTTTTCGTTAAAGAAATTCTATTTTTAATTGTTTTTTAATGTCTGATGTAGTCTAGTGCTCTTACTCATGTGATTTTAACTACAATTGAATTGAATTGAACTCTCTCCTTTTAATGAATATGTGTTCTATTAATTGTAATGTAAATACTTTTATGGTTGTCAATTCGAACAACCGAATAAAGTTTATTGACTTGACTTGACTTGACAATTGAAACACATACCAAAATACATACAATTATTAAAAAAAATTATGGGGGTCATTACGATGACGGGTGGACTCATCGATGCAGAGACTGGGCCCTGCCCACCTGTAAGGCGGCAGTCCCCACCACCGTGGCGGTCGCATCCTGCAACCTTAACATTGTGGTGGGTACTACTGGCTGCAGCACCCGCCTCAATGTCAAAAACTCATTGTATGTTTCCCTGGACTACGTGGCAGGCACCAAGCGGTCCCTGTCACCTGGTGCAGGGAAATGTAGTGTGGTACCATGGGTACCTTCCCCGTGCACCACCGCCTCCGCCCAACACAAGGGAGGCCCGAAATAGGCCCCCGAATCCAATCCCCGACAGCCTTTCCATCGCGGATTCACAGCCATGGAAAGGCTGGTTTTCAGTAGCACGTAATTTGGCGGAAGGTGCCTGCGAGGCAACGCCACAATTCTACGCATGCTGACCACTCTGCCAGGCAATCGGTATGACTGTCTGCGGCAGAACCATGGCAGGTGGTGTTTGCGACCACCACAGAACTAGGACGATTCCCCCCGCCATCTTAATTTGGCCGGGGGAAAATTGTTGTCAGATGGCGGAGCGCCCGCCACAGCACGGCTGGTGGTGGCGGGCCTTCCACCATCGTAATGACCCTCTATATTTTTAACAACAATATTTTTGCAGACGATATTACCAACATAGATATTTTTAACATTGATATTACCAATATAGATATTTTTATAAACAATATTAACACCATAGATATTTTTTACATCAATATTACTTACCTTAGAACATTGTTATTCTGGCCAATGATATTCCTGCATCACGATATTTGTAGATCACAATATTAAAAACTTGATATTTCTGCATCTCAATACTTTTTACTCAATATTTTGTCTGAATACCATCTTAAATTACTATCGATATATAAATAGGTTGTTATAAGATTCTGACTGGTCTAGAAGAATGCCTGGTGGCAGAAAACGATTCTGAAAAGGGGGATGGTGATGGACAGAGTATCTGAATTAAACAGACCACTCTTACCCAGTCAACAGATCAGGGCTTGATCCATCACCGTTTTTTAGCTCACTGCACCATCCCAGCTCAGAACCTGGCTACATGCAAATTAGTCTGTCCCTGGCCCAGTGCATCATGGGAACAGGGCAGACCAAACTAGCAAGCCAATTCTTTTACTGGAAAGGAAACAAGCTTCCGGGGACCGGTTTATGGCATTACAGCCGTCTTCGGCCCGGCTTGCTTGAATCCTGATGGTGCAGTGAGCAAGGGACTCATGTCTGAGCATACCCTTCCACGCTTATGGTGGACAAAACGATTCAGAAAAGGGGGTGGTGATGGGCAGAGTATCTGAATTAAACAGACCACTCTTACCCAGTCAACAGATCAGGGCTTGATCCATCACCGTTTTTTAGCTCACTGCACCATCCCAGCTCAGAACCTGGGTACATGCAAATTAGTCTGTCCCTGACCCAGTGCATCATGGGAACAGTGCAGACCATCAGGATTCAAGCAAGCCGGGCCGAAGACGGCTGTAATGCCAGAAACCGGTCCCCGGAAGCTTGTTTCCTTCCCAGTATAAGAATTGGCTTGGTAGTTTGGTCTGCCCTGTTCCCATGATGCACTGGGCCAGGGACAGACTAATTTGCATGTAGCCAGGTTCTGAGCTGGGATGGTGCAGTGAGCTAAATAACGGTGATGGATCAAGCCCTGATCTGTTGACTGGGTATGAGTGTTCTGTTTAATTCAGATACTCTGTCCATCACCACCCCCTTTTCTGAATCGTTTTGTCCACCATAAGCGTGTAAGGGTATACTCAGATGTGAGTCCCTTGCTCATTGCACCATCAGGATTCAAGCAAGCCGGGCTGAAGATGGCTGTAATGCCAGAAACCGGTCCCCGGAAGCTTGTTTCCTTCCCAGTATAAGAATTGGCTTGGTAGTTTGGTCTGCCCTGTTCCCATGATGCACTGGGCCAGGGACAGACTAATTTGCATGTAGCCAGGTTCTGAGCTGGGATGGTGCAGTGAGCTAAATAACGGTGATTGATCAAGCCCTGATCTGTTGACTGGGTATGAGTGTTCTGTTTAATTCAGATACTCTGTCCATCACCACCCCCTTTTCTGAATCATGGTGGCAGAAAAGCCAGATGAAACATTTTGAACTACATGAACATGGGGAAATAGTATTACCCAGGCATGCTCCCTTCTGTTTTTAATGTAGCTCATGGTCTCTTGATATTAAAAAATGTTTGTGGGTCTTGGAGAGAATTCAGTAGGATCAAAGAGTTCCCCTGCTTACCTACTATAGGGTCAGGGTTGAGCCCATCAGGGGGTAATAGATGACTGGATGAGGATTCGATGACGAAGCATGATATCCGAAGTCCAAGTATGTGATAGTCTTTTTCATAAAAAAAGGAATCTTCTCTATGAAGAGGCTCTTTTAGGGTGCTGACAGGGATATAGAATCTAGGGAGATCTCCCTTTTTTGTGGTTTATAATTACTTACAGAAGGTGATATGACTGTTTGTAATAGGATACTTCCCACTCCCCCCTTTTCTTTTTGATGATTAAGCATAAACTGCAGTCACACCATGAGGAACCAAAGGCAAGCTAAGGTGTTATTTCCACATGAGGTGTCCCCTGAAGAAGACATCCAGGAAGGCCACGCCGTTGAGGACAGGCTCACAACCAAGAGACCATCAACTTCATGGAACATACCTTCAAGAACAGCCAAGTGGCCAGAGGAACCAAGCATTAGAATCTCTTAAGAACAGAAGACCCACAAGCACTTTGAATGGCTAAGCTATCACAGAGGGTAAATAAAGGCCACGGACAACTACCTAAAGAGCCACAAAAAAGGAGAAACCACATGAACAGCTGCTGTGGGTAGCACTATCAAACAGCAAAGTGAGATCATGAAGAGCAACAGGCAGGAGAACACGACCAGCATCAATTATGCAGATATAAGACATGCCTTCACTATGCAGAAAACATCTGCACAGGGGAATCACAGGGCCAACAGTCCATTGGCCACGAAGACAACAAAGCACTACGGGGCATATTATCAAGGGGGTTTATCTCCGCTTTTTTGGCTTTAAAAGCCAAGAAAGCGGAGATAAAATTATCTCCCTATTACCAAGCTGTCGCTAACACCAGTTAGTGACAGCTAATAGGAGATAGCGACCATCTTGGGCCCCGCTTTGCATGTCAGTGATATTTATCACTAATGACATGCAAAGTGGGCGTGCCAAGATGTTAGCGACTGGAAACAGTCCCTAACATCGCTATCTCCTATTACCAACTTTTGGAGATATTCGCGCTAAGCGCGAATATCTCCAACAGCTAACACCTGCCCTGAGCAGTTCTTAGCCATGTTATCCAATGGGAGGTGGATAACATGGCTAAGAGCATTTGCTCGATAATGCATGAATATCGCTGACTTTTCAGCGATATTCATGCATTGCGGCCGTTTTTTATCGCATTTGCGTTAAACCTTGCTAATAGCAAGGTTTATCTGCGATAAAAATCGCCGATGTGCGGCGATAATTTTTGTCTCTAAACAAGTTAGAGACAAAAATTATCGCTAGTTGTTGGTAATATGCCCCTTAATTTTGATAATACACGGTGTCGACACGGCCCGAGCCCACTGAAACAGTGACTTGCAAACTAAACTCCATAAGGATTGCCCCCATCTGGACTCCAAAAAGGGGCCCACTAGTCTATCACGACTGACCATTGCTCAAGGGTACCTTCAATTGAGATACAACACCAACTGAGGGCCTTCCCAAAAGAGCAGCAGTATATGAAACTTGGCAGGTAGAGCTTACAAATGGAACAGAAAGATGATAAAAAAGGGCACCAACACAAGAATAGAGCAGCAGTTCCCTCTGAGCACACAGCCCATCACCATACAAGACCCCTGAAGGAAAAGAACCAAAACCTGCAGACACATTGTCCTCCAGATAGAGAGGAAGGGCAGTCTAATGAGAAGGACTCACCCTGTGGCAATGCGCCTCAATGCAAGGTCCTATCTGAAGTGGCAGCGGTGAGGCAATGGGGCATTAGCAATACCAACAACAAAGATGCTGTACCATCCAAAAGAACCCCTACAATATATCCAAGAGACCCAGTGAGGGTGAAGCCATTTGAATAGATACCAACGCAGCATGCAAAACCAGAAAGAAAGTCACTAAAAGAAAAGATTTGTTGACCATCCTTCCAACACTAGAAGGAAGCAGAAGGGGGCATATCCATGACAAATGGCCACCTGATCAGAAATCAATAGCACTCAAATAGCAGGAACCTAAGCCACAGGAGTAGTACTGAAAACAGACATGGAACCAAAAACAGTCAGGCCAATTACAAGCATAGAGAACGGGGAAAGTGACTTCCATCCATTAAATAGAACAAAGCAAACAGGGGACAAAAGAAATTGATTTGCATATCACCATCAAAGCTGGTTGACCTGTAAAATCTAAAGCAAACACAAGGAGATGATGGACGGAGCGCTGAAACTTTTCAGACACTCATCTCCAGTCACAGATCTGGGTTGAATCCATCAACGTTTTTTAGGTCTCACCTGGGCGTGGTAGGGCAGAGCCCTGCTCCGCCTCTACGAGAGATATTGTAAATACAAGATTTGTAAAAGGGACTCTAAGCCCCGCCCCTCCTTTCCGTTGGGTAGCTTTAGCGTTTATGGTAAACGCTGGCTTCCCATTGGAAAAGAGGGTTTTTGGTTAACACCCTGTTCGCTTTTCGGACTGCCCCTCCGGACACGATTGCCTGCTTTGCGGCTGACGTGAAGACTTTTCTCATCTGCTTGTTTATTTAACAAGCAGATAACAAAATTCTTCACCACAGCTGTGAAGGAGGCACAAAGCGCGGAGGCGCACGTGGTCACAGGGAGGACAGGGGGATCCCGGCAGACTGTGTGTTTTTATTACAATTATTATCAGCCCGGGTGATTCATTCCATCATTGGAAATCAACACCATTTATCATATTTGCGCCGATTAGCCACTGACAGCCCCTGCCCTGCTTTGCATGAATGCGTATTAATGCTGTCTCCGTTTGGAAGTGTCAATTGTGCTTATTTTTTCATTGCACTGACAGCATGTGATCCCCCCTGCTCAGGTTTCAGGAACAAACCCAAGACGCTCACCACAAGATACAGCCCCTCAGATAACGCGGCCTTGAGACAGAAAGAGTTGATTTTGAACCGAGTCTAGTCGAGGTGAGACCTTGAGGCATGGGCTGGGGTGATGCGGGGGGGTGCAGTGTCATCTGCTGTCTTTGGAGCTGGGGAGCCAGACTCGAGTCCCGGCGCCGGCTGAGTATCCTGTGATTCTGGGCAAATCGCGTAATCTCCCCGTGAATATAATCAATGCATGTGACTTTGTGTAATGAAATTGGTCATGCAAAGCGCCCCAATGCCGCTATATAAAAATATGAAAGAAGTGTTAGTCCAATCTTTGCACTGGAGAGCTTTCGAAAAGTGCAGCACCTTTGGGACTTGGCTGTGACCCTTCGCACCTCATAGACTCCATTTTTGCCCTCAAAGAAGGGCTCAGGGGCCAGCTGTGATGCACACGTTTCATTCAAGAAACATTCACTCCTTGGCCTCAACCACCCACACTAAACCTGTGGATTACCACCTCTTCTAGCACCAGTGACACTTTAAACTTGGCTTTCTCTGTCAAGCTTTGCTCCCTCACTTCCTGGTATTGTACAATCTATAGCTTTTCATCTCTCACGGCAGGGCGCCAAAGCACGTTATTCACTTTCTCATTCATTCTGTCGCTCCCACCTCAAACTCCCACTCCCTGTGTGTGCTCCTTGGGCTCGGCTCGTGCTCTGTAAATGTGAGAAACACGGTTGTGAGTTATGGTTGTGAGTTACAAAGTGATGACATGTCAGTCTCTTATGTTCGAGCCGAGAATAACATATTTGATGAAAGGAAGAAATAAACTGGTTGGAGGAGGGAGAATAAGCAATTCAATTTGACAACTATTTTCAGACAGTTTCAGAAAACGTATGTCAATGTACATCCTTCTCAGGACCACGCCCTCCTTAAGTTCACCCCCGCCCCCACAACCATCAACGGCTGACATAACATCGGGTAAATAAATGGCTGGGCAAATGAAACGGAAAGATAGGAACGGATGTAAGGACTGCCTGACAAAGGATTTAGGTGTGCAATTCAATATTCAAGGACCACATTTGACAGTAACAAGCATTTGCAATGCAATAGGTCTCGCAGTTGTGAGAGTTTGAGCTATTGGCATTGTCAACAACAATGCCTTTTATTTACGTGTTGGTTTTTAAAACATAAATAAAAGATATTGTAATTTACAATGCCAATAGCTTAAACTCTCACAAATGCTAGACCTATTGCATTGCAAATGCTTGTTAGCTTACTCATCACCTCAGTTCAGACCCAGCTATATGCAAATCAGTCTTGACTCTGTGCATCATAGGAACAGTACTCTGTGTTTCATAGGAACAGGCCAGCCCAAACTGGCAAGAGAACAGCCCCTTCAGTGCTGCGAGGAAGAGGAAAGCAGTGAGGCTTGATGTGGAGCTCCGGAGTTACGCCACCATCTTGGCCGGCGTTCAAGCCACGCCCCAAGCCAGGTCTACCCTGAACCGGAAACAAGCCTCCTGGGACTGGTTTCGGGGTAACACCCTTCATCAGCCAGGATAGCTTGAATCCAGTAACAAAGTAAGCAAGGGACCCACGTCTGGTCATACCCTGCAAACTTAGGGCGAACAAAGCAAACACAAGGAGATGATGGACAGAACGCTGAAACTTTTCAGACTCTCACCCCCAGTCACAGATATGGGTTGAATCCATCATTGATCTTTAGCTAACTTTGCCACTTGAGTTCAGACCCAACTATATGCAAATCAGTCTTGACCAGGTGCCTATATTTTCCATTAAGAAAATGGGCGGCGTTTCAAAGGAAAAAGTTTGCTTCTTTAGAAAGCGATCACAGACATGGTGGACTTCTGAACAAATTAACAACAGCAGGCCATAATCCCTGTGATTGCTATGATTCCTAGTGGGTTACAAATTGCGACTTACCTCATTAATATTCATAAGGTAGGTGTGACCATACTAGGAATCGCTGTTAAAATATATTCTTTAATACATTAGGAATTGTGATTTCCAAATTGCTGTTCGGTGAGAATCGGTATTTGGAAATCGCAATTCCTATTTTGTATACATTCGGCTCTTAGTTTTTATGTAGCATAAACAGTGTTACTGAACCATTAATGTGAGTCGAGGAGCAAAGCATCATTTTATTAAGTGGAATAGAAAAACAATACTTTCTTACGGACATGTGGTCAGTAGTGGGAAGAAAAAAAAAGAAAACATCACTTAAGAGGACCATATGTATTTGTTTAGGAGGTGACATTACTATAGCTTTTGCCAAAGCAAAGTTGTCAGCTTTGATGGCACCTTGGTGCAGTTGTGGTATCACAAGTGCTGACGTCTAGGGCAGATGAAGCAGGCCTGGCATAAGTTGGAATAGTAAAATGTACTATTCCAACTCCAATCTGTGCGGACTTTAGGGAAGGTGTTGGATTTTAAATCCAACACCTTCTCCCCCCCCTCCGCAAGTCGTAACGACTTGCGGATAATGGTATGCTTAGTTGTGACAGCATGCGGGGTCACTGATGCTGGGTGAAGGTGCTTTACCGTTGATGAGCATAGCTTGAAGCCTGCCTATAGTTTTACATGCTAATAAAATACGCTGCTATTAAAAAAGGATAAAGAAGCAAATAAAAGAAATTTAAGTTGTATGCTCGTGCTGCTTCAATGATGGAAGAACCCGGTTCTCGAAAAAGTTTAAGAATGTAATCCAGACCCAAAATGAAATAGAGGCAAAGATGCAAATGAAAAAATATTAAGTCATATACTCTTGCTGCTTCAAGGATCAAGGGGACAGGTTCTTGAAAAAGCTTAGGAAGGTAAATCAGACCCAGAACACACACTACAGCTCCAGATGTTAACATTTACCATTCGTGATCACCCTGCTTCATTATAAATGGTCCATGATAGCTCAAGGAAGGTTCTTGCCCATGTTTAGCGCTACATTGCGCTCTACCTTTGTTCACGCACTTCAAATGCATATGGATATATATACCAATACAGTGTCAAACTGAAAAAAGAAAATGGGCCGGGGATCTAAAATAAAAGTGATCCCCACTAGCAAATTGGGTAGTAAAAAAAAAGCTACCCACAATTGTGAATCAAGTAATTGTCGAACTTTTTAAGACATGCTGTCAGATTGGTCTATGATGGGCATGGAACCCCAGGAATTTTGTGCTTGCTGCAGAAAAGGTCTGTAATAGTCCTAGGAGAATGCAGCAGTGAAATTCACTATGTTCCAGAAAATTACCCACAAAGTGTCATTGTTTCGTGAGCACTGCCTTCGATACTAGCATCCACAATGCATCTTCCACATTCCCTCAACCATGTTCCCCTCTTTTCCTCTCTCCTGGTCCCATTTTCCCGCCTCTGTTCCCTTCAGCTCTTCAGATAACTGCATCATCTTATTCTGGGTTCCAAATATGATTGACAGGTTTCTCGCAGTGCTTTGTAGTAAGTAGATTAACCTTCCATTATGTTTTATTGTTATTCAGAATTACGAGCTACACACAGATCTCTATCTAGTGCATTAATAACCTGGTAGTTTAAAAATCCACTTTTATGGCCTTATGGAGAAACCCCTACTTTAAGTGTGCTGGTAAAACCGTCTACTGGGACTCGTGGTCCAGGAAAGGCTTAATTTATTGGGCGTACCTTTATGACGGCGCCCTACCGCTCCCGTTCTCGAGCTTACAGGCTACATATGACCTCACACCGATGGACTTCTACGAGTTCCTGAAGTTGAAGGCCATTATTTCAGCTCGTGGCTTCACCCTTCACGTGCCTTGGTTGGCGACCCATTTGCCACGCCACTTGTCCGCAGGCCACTTCGTCTCTAGAGTGTATAAGATGCTACTCCCATTGCCCAAGAACACACATAGACAGGTTGAGTCTAAATGGGAAACTGAACCCAACTCCATTGGGATAGAGTTTGATTGGGATGTGATACATAGAACTGCTCTATCTAATAAGGTGTCGCCCATCCTTTTTCAAACAAAATATATGTTATTGAATAGGGCGTTCTGGACTCCGGATAGGCTTTTTAAATGTCACCTGAGGAATACACCCACGTGTTGGAATTGCCAGTCAGGAACGGGCGACCTCGCCCATATGCTCTTCCACTGCCCCTCTTTGCAAACCTACTGGGGAAAAATCTTCGACTGCATCCACCATACGTTCAATCTGAAGCCCACCAGGGATTTTGTATATATTATATTGGGAGTCCTTGATCCAAACTTGGCAAATACACATGATCGCCAGCTCCTAGACTTGATGTTAACACTTGCCTGTAAGGTGGTCTTATGCAAATGGAAAAATGCGTCAGAAGTAAATTTTAAAATTTGGTAGGAATGGCTTTCATTCCTGAGAGGGGCTGACAATTCGGCTTTACAATCGGCTACGTGGCGCCCTTCCAACAAGAAACTCTGGAAGTCGCTTGACATGTCCTCCTTTCATTTTGATCCACCATGATGTGTTATTGATACTGTTTACTATGATTACTGCGTAGTCTGATGCTGGACCTTATGGATGGTAGTTTGACTAGTTGTGTAACTGTACATTCCCTTGATTACATGTATATGTTTCCTTATTGTGTAATACTCATTATGTAGTTCTGTCCGCAGACGACACTTGCAAGCACCAACGGCCTGATTTATGAACGGTAATTGCGCTCGCAAAGGGCCAGATTCTGAGAATCTGGCCCTTTGCGAGTGCAATTTTTGCATTTGGGATTCATCATCCCAAATGCAAATATCGCTATTTAAGGACTCGCAAATTTGCGAGGAATAGAATTTAAGGAATCTCTATTAGAGATTCCTTAAATGCTATTCTTGAAACATTTAAAAATTGCGATTTCGCAATTTTGGGCCGCTATTTACCGCGAGGTCAAACCTCGTGGTAAATAGCGAAAACTTAGAAAAATGCTTTTAAAAGCATTTTTCTAAGTTGCATGTTACACACACACATGTCTTTTGGACTTGTGTGTGTGTAACATCTGTGTAATTTGACATTTCAGGGGTGTTACAGGGTGTCCTTTGGACACCCCTGCACCCTTGAAATCGCAATCTCATTTGCGATTAGCTAATTGCTAATCGCTAATAAGGAATGACTCCCCATGCATTCCTATGGGCCTTTAGGCCCATAGGAATGAATGACTCCCCATGCATTCCTATGGGCCTTTAGGCCCATAGGAATGAATGGGGAGTTATTCCTTATTTGTGATTAGCAATTAGCTAATCGCAAATAAGGAATCTGTAGGAATCGCAAGAAATATTGCGATTCCTACATGAATCCCGTTTTGCGAGTCTGGAATAGCGATTCCTTATGATTCGCTATTTCAGACTCGCAAAACTTCACAATGATGAATCTGGCCGCAAGTGATTTGATTTTCTTTAGTTTTATGTATTGTATTCAAGCATCACAATTGCTCTCATCTCTGCACTAGAAAATGTTCTGTTTGTCATGTCTTTTTCCTTTCTCATTAATAAAAACGATTTGAAATAAAAAACAATAATAACCTGGGTAATATATTGGATGCATTTTACCAAGAGGAGTTTAATGGAGACAAATCCTCAGGTGGCTTACCACCCAAGGCAGCTTATTAGCAGGTATTCATGTCCAGCAGTTACAAGAGGTAAGATACCTTGGTGGCTAATACTCAAATTGCGATTAACTGAGGGCAACCGGTAGAAGGCAGGGTTGAATCTTGTTGCTGCACACTCAGCCTTTCACTCTTCTAGGATGAATAAAAAGAGCAACACTGAGCTGGTTACTCATAACTCCCAGTAACATCGCTACTAAACTGCACAACTGTCTTAATAAATGGAAGAAATAATCACAAATAAAGGTAGTCATGTGTTGGTCTGTGTTAGCGTGTATACCCGTATTTATAATTAAAAAAGGATGCTAAAAATGACACATTTTAAGTGGGAAGACCTAAAATCTGACTGCTTCTGCAGTAAAATTGGCAACTCGCCTCGGAAAAATATGACAAATCCTAGACATATTTTGTTTCTATCTCCTGTAATGGGGTCCTAGTTGACAGCTTCTTTTTTAGAAACTTGAACACAAAAGCAAAGCGCATGGATGGTTGGCACATCAATAACTTTTCCCTTCCACAACTCCCAAAATGAGACCAGCAATTCTTATCTCGTGTAATTTCGTGAAATATCATGGATGCCTTTTTGTAATAGACTCTCAAAAATAAGAGGTAGGTAGAGCAATCAGGGGTGAAGGAGAACAGTAAACTCCCTGGCCTACCAACAGTATTCCATGTAGAGCAATGTAGGCAGGGGTGTACATGCCCCCCCCCCCCCCCCACCCCCGTCTCTGACAATGGCTAGCTGACAGGGACATTTGGGAGAACCCCACACTCTAGTTTTTGCAGTATGCCTTCCATGTGTTTTGAACTCTCACACAAAAGGCATGGACATTATACCCAGTACTTCCGGAATCACCAGTGGATCAAGATTCAAACTTTTATTTTATTTTTAGTTTAGCCAGTGCTTCTTTAGATTTCATCTCACTTTTAAACAGCAGACTCCCTCTGAAACGGATTTTATTGCAAAGATAGTGAAAGATTTTACAGCAACCGCAATTCCACAATCAGAACCGTGCGTTTCATCGATCAGTTCACCCCTCATCTGGTCTTAATCCAGCGACCTCATTTATCATCTTCAGATCTTACACTGGTTCCAACATATGTGCATTTTTTATTTTATTCTGCCACACCCAGTATATTTAGGAGTCTTCTTCCCTGAGGTCACTGCATGCGTGCATGCTGGGCTCATACTTGGAGCCACCCAACAGATGAAAGCAGTCTTCGCGGAAGAAAGCTCAAAGCAGCGGCTCCTTTCAACAAAACGTGGGGCCAGATAGGTTATGACAAAAACCAACATTGCTTGCTTCAGTTAGCCGTGGGAACGCGCCAAGCTGATGGGAAAAAAGGCCAATGTCCCACCAGTACAGTGATAAAATTGCTTAAGCGGCTTCAAAAGTTGACATATGAAACACACAATGGGTACCGTTCTACATCTGTTCATCTAAGATCCAGAATTCCACTTTAATAAAAAAGTGTACAGTTAGAGGGAGTTTAAAGTAGTTCGTATTCAGTTTGGAACTGATGTTTCATCAGGTAGGGAGATCTCCCTTCAGCCTTCATAGGGTGCACCAGGTGTTATTTCGGTATCAAATCTTGTGTGCGCTAAATACAGGAACACAGGAATTATGCCATTCTGCGGCCGCAGTGTTTTTTTGTATATTTATGGTTCTGCCGCATATGCCACATAATTAATCATCTACTGCATAATCTGCAGAATTTATCCCAAAAAAAGAAATGTTTTTAGCGTAAAAGGATAAAATGTTACTAAAAGCATTGCGACATTTGCGGCACAGCGGAAGGCCCTTCGCAAAGGTGAACTGGTCATCTTTCAGTTGCTTCTTTCTATATCTGGTTACCATGGAGGTGAAATCTTTGGCCATACGTGTAAAATTACAAAATAATGAAGTAATACTATCAGAAATGTGGCACATTAGCTTGCATTATTTGCCTTTTGTTACCGTATAATTTATTCAACCCTGCCGCATAATTTGGATCTCTCTTGCCATTTATTCCAGTGGCCATGGCTAAGTGATATCAAAATGCTAAGTCCTTGTATCTTGCCAACTCTTCGTAGTAATGATACAGCCATTAAAAAGAACTGTCGTTATGTTGTCTGTAAGGCTTGAGTAGGAACTCTTTTCAAAAGTTAACACCAAATTAAGATTCCAGGTTGGTGAAAAAGGTGTTTTTGGAAGATACAATTGTTTGACTACCTCGAAAAAAACATTTAACTCTGACTTGAATCGTTGGTGTATGCAGCAATCACAGATACATAAAATATAACTGATGCATACATCAACTTACATTGGATATTGAAGAATAAACTTTTCAGGCGGTACCAGCTTTAGAATAATGTTTGTACACCCTTTCAAATACTTTGCGGCATAGTTACAAGCCCCTATCGCCACCACAACGTTGTGGTGGCGATAGGGGCCTCGCCTTATTCACAAGGTAGGGTTAAGTCACGGTGGCTTAATGCTGCCTTGTGAATAAGGCTCCCTTTCACGCTGTGTTTAGCGTGAAAGGGGCGTGCAGAGAGTGTTGTGGTGGACGTTCCACCGTAACACCCGTTGATTTTGACGCTGCTTCCTATTCACAAGGGCTGTATAAATAAGAAGCAGCGCCAAAATGAAGGCCAGGAAAACCCTGGTCTTAAGTTGGCAAAACGAGGAGAAATGCTTTATTTCTCCTCGTTTTTGCTTTTTCCATGTGTGCTGCCTTGTGCAGCACACATGGAAAAAGCAAAATGCTATGGTTTGTGTATGTACAGGAAGGTGTCCCTTCCTGAACATAAACAAAGGTGTCCCTTCCTGTACATAAAGAAACCTTTTTTTCAAATGCCGTTTTGTAACTTCCATGTGTGCTGCATAAAGCAGCGCACATGTAAGTTACAAACTGGCATTTTTGGTTTGTTTATGTGCAGGAAGGGACACCTTCCTGTACATAAGTCAAGTCAAGTCAAAAGCCACCTTTATTTAGACCATTGGTCCTTAAACAACATAAAAAGAGAACAAAAGAATATATTAAACATTCTTCAAAATATTTTAAAAATCATCATAATACCATCACTATTTACAGTCAATTGATGCCTTATATTTACATAAAAACGCAACAAAATCTCATATAATTGTATTTCATAAAAAAATATTCCATAGTATGAATTTTTCCAGGACCTTCGCAAGGTTAAATAACAATTTTAAAATTAGTTCCACCCTATAAATCAAAACCTCTGTAAATAAAAGTAGTCCTTTACTTTGCTTTAAGGCAAGATCAATTCATAGCTTAATTCACAGTCATTTTCCCTAAAGCATCTTGTCACCGCATGCATATATCTACCAATAGCAATAGCAACATCAAGGTTAGGCATACCGGTTAGGAGCTCTATAGCTTGGGCCCGTGTTTTAATACCATACTTTAAAAATATAGGCCGCAGCCAGAGTTTCCGCTGTGTTAAGCCAGTCCTGCAATCAACCAATGTATGTAGAGTATCACATTTATTACCTAGCATACATCTACAGTTGCCATTGGGCTGCATCTTTAGTGAACTTATTTTCTCATTTATTCTCCAAGGATTGATCCCAATTCTTAAAATTTAGCACATGAACCAGTAATTTGGTAGCGTATCAAGGTACGGGTACCATGCCTCATTCTGCCATGTTTTGCTCATAAAATGTACTGATTTCTTCTTATTCAGGTACTCAACATCAACCTTCCTAGCTGCTACCTGCCCTTGGGTCCTTAGTGTCCTTTTATTTGTTTCTAACTGCAGTGAATTTGGGCAGATATTCAAATTCAGATTTTCACACACTTTGTTCAATTGCCTTCTTGTCTCCTTGGCCCATTTCAAGCTACAGTTGGATTTCATTTCTACACCATTGGGAAATCTTTAGAACACCCCCTGGATCCTGACGTTTCCAAAATCTTATCAGTGCCATTTGAACTTGTATGCCCCATGATATTGTACCTAGCTCAGTTCTAATCGCCTGGATCATTGCTGCTCCTGGTAGAGACAATAATGATGTTATGCATTTCCCTTCTTCGAGCTCCCACCCTGGTTTACCAATTAAATATTGCACTACTGCGCCATACAAGACTTGGGGGTATCATCGCACTATAAGCCTTTATTAGTGGTCTATGCGACATCTCCCCATAGTCCCGGTTGAATTTTTTCAAACCATATACCGATGTGAGGGCCTTGGCTTTCTGGGCTGCTATGTGTGTATGCCACTTTAATGTGCTAATGAACCATACTCCTAGATACTTATATTCCCTCACCACTTCAAGTTTTAATGTATCTAGAAACCATTTGCTCTAAGGTCTCTTTTTCCAAAGCATAATATTTTCGTTGTATCCAGATTTTTCTGTTAAATGCTTTGAGACACAATAATCATTAAATGCATTAAACTTTCTTTGAAGCCCTATCTTGGTCTGATCAAAGATCACCAGGTCATCTGCGTACAGTAAGCACGTAAGGTGTCGACCATTCATTTTCAGTCTGGCGCTTTTCTCCACCTCTAGAGCTACAGGTAAGTCTGCTAGGTAAATGGCAAATAGGAGAGGCGCCAACACACAGCCTTGTCTCATTCCATTTTCAAAAGCTCTTTTGACTGTCAAGGACCTGGCCATGTCCTTAATTACCTGCGCCCAATTCCCTCTATGTAACTCTTGAATGATACACAGCAGGCTTTTGGGGATGTTGTATTTTTCCAGGGTCTCTCATAGAAATTGCCGATCCACTAGATCTAAAGCGGCAATAGTGCAAAGCAATGGTCGATTGTGGAGTGTCCCTCCTTAAGGCCACCCTGTTCTACTGGCACAAATGACTCTTGCTCCACCCAATCTTTTAATCTGTCTAATAGTATTTCAGCAAAGACTTTCTTCCCTATATCCAGCAGGTTTATCAATCTATCATTTTTGGTGTAATTCATGTCTCCCTTTTAGTGAACTGGTCTGATTACGGAGCCCTTCCAATTGTTTGGCATTTTTCTGGAATCTAAAATGGTCATGGACATACCTGATAGGAATTCAGTCCACCACTGTATCTGAGACTTCATTATAATGGCAGGCAGGTTCTCAGGTCCTGCTGCCCTGGTTAGCTGTAACTTCTTTTTCATGTTCTTCACATTCTCTACAGTGAAGTCTAGTTTCAGTTCTTCCATTGACCCTCCCACAGTGCTGTGATTCGCCGGTTCCTGATATCCTGCTTATCCATACAATTACTTCAAGTATTGTTCCCAAGCGGTTTCTTCAACCACACAATTCAAGGCCCAAACCGGTTGTCTGGCAGCTGCCTGTATCAGCTTCCAGAACTTCTGTGTATTTTTTGTTTCGATGGCTTCCTACAGGTTTTTCCAACATTTCCCTTTATAAGACCTTTTCAGATTTCTAACTAGCTTTTTATATTTGTTTCTTAGATTTCTAAGATTAATGAACCTAGCCAGTTTATATTTAACTCAAAGTAATTGTGCTTCTCTCCTTATCTCCCTTTTCTTTTTAGTACATTCCTTGGTATACCACTTAGCCTGTCTAACCAGGGTTCTTTGTTGGGCCTTAGCTCCTGTCTTCTTGTTTTTTAGTTTAACTCTAAGACACTTTACTACCTGAGCTATTTTATCCTCAAACGATTCCAGGTTTTGCTCTCTGATATTTCCCAGATCTTTCCCCTGTTGCAGAGTTGTGAATTTTGCAATATATTCTTCGGATAGTACTGTTGTGGTCCGCTTACGGCACACAACTTCTTGTGGGAGTACTATATCATGTCCCATTGGAAGCTCATTTATAAGCTCAGTCTGTAAATAATTATGATCGCTTCCTTCCCTTTGATACACGAGGAACCCCTTATTTAATTAAAAATGTCAAGCCTGTGTGAAAACATAATCTATTGGGCAAACCTGAGAGCCTATTTTAAAGGTTTTCTTTTGTGGGGCGATCTGTATCCATCCTATCATTTAGGCAAAATAAACCTTTTGATCCCAGATAATTCCCTAGGTTTGTGTCTTGTCTTGTCGGGGTACTATCTGCAAATTAGGCCAACCTTATGTTGTAGGCTTTCAATATCTCCTTAAACCAAGGCTCTAGCTTGCTTGGGTTCAATTTATGATTGAAATCTCCCAGTATTAAGAACTTGTCATTATTGTACTTTTCACATACCAGGTCTATATCTTCTTTGAACAATCCCATCTCTATTCCATAGTCCACTTGACTCTCCCATTGCATATAAACATTTATAATAACCCAAAATTCACTTTCTCTGTCTGCCGCAGTCCTAGTTATTCTACCAGCCAGAAACCATTTACAGTTCACTCTTTGCGCCTTTACGTCCTTCACAATTTTAGTTGATAAAAGGGTCATGATCCCTCCTGCAGGGCGCCCATATCTTTTTTTCTTCGCAGGATTATGTAATTGAGTAAAGCCATCAAATAAATGGGTTTTGCCGATTAGCCATGTTTCTTGTAAACAAATGATCTTGGCCCTTAAGGTTAATTCACAGACAATCTCTAGTTTTGCATGTCCTCCGAGGCCCTTTATATTCCAAGATATTATCTTCAGGGACGGCAACTCCCCTATGTCCTATTCTATGTCACTTAAATCGTAATTATCCCTATTGTACAACCGGGAGGGGCCTGCAAGACAACTACTATGGCTCCAATTCCCCCATGAATGATTTATCTCTGTGTTGCGAACCACTATGTTTAAGTTCCCGTTAGCTTCCCCCTCAACCTCAATCCACCTTACCTGTCTTTTGCCTAACCATGCAGGGCAAATTAAAAATTCACCACCTTGATGACTACTCTCCTCTAGTTCTCTCTCGGGAATTATCCTTATCCCATCCTTTTGTACTTCTTGTTCAGCTTTCATAATTGCCATCTTTACCAGATCTGAGTAGACTAGGACCTTGGTTATTTCTTTAGCGTTAACATTATCTCTAAAACCCACTTTTGCAGATCTTTAGATCCAATGCCTTTCAGACTAGGGCATTTTGCAAAAGAATATAAAAGTCTGGACCTATTTAGGGGAATAATCTTCCTTCTACTTTTACCCCCCTTTCCTACTTGTACTGGCTCAAAGTAAATCCACTTATTGCCTTCAACCTCTGTTTCAAATTTATGGGGTTCATCCTTCCTGGGAAGGTGTTCTTCCTCGTGTTTACTTTTGACATACTTCTCTGTGCTTTTACATTCCCTAGGTTGATGTTCTTACCCTTATTTTGTCCTTGATTTAGTCCTTTCTGGCTCTGAGAAAAAACTTGTTGGTTCTTTCTTTGTACTTCTATTCCGTTCTTCTTTCTGTCTTTTTCGGCACCCTTCCTCTTTCCGGCATTCCTGAGCTGGTTTAGGCTTATCTTCTCTTGAGCCCCAATTTCTGAGGGACTTTTTCGTCCTTCCGTTTACTTTGTGCTTTTACCACGCATCTCAAACATTGAAGCCGAGGGGGCTGCTGAAATATTTAAATTCAAAGATATATTTCGGGTAGGTTCCTCTGTCGTTTCACTTCTAGGAATGCCTGACTGCTCTCTCCTCTTTTCCTGGTTTACCCTGCTAGCTGATGCCAAAGTGTTCTCCTGGTTGGGCCTCCCTCTGCTACTGACGGTGGTAGCATAGAAGCGGGTTTCCCTCACCTAGCACTCCGCTCTGCTCCTCTCTGTTTGGCTCTATGTAACGTAACGTTAAGTGGAAGTGGCGTGTCTACGGTGGCAAGGTCAGCGGTTCAACTGCAGGTCCTGTACATAAGCAAACCTCACTGCTGGCAGACACCCTTGCACTCTGGTGCAAGGGTTCCTGCGTTGGAGCTAAATTATGAAATTAGCGCCATCGCCAGGAAAATGCAAGGCTGCACCATATCCTTGTGAATATGGTGCAGCCTTGCGTTTCCGAATTGGCGGAGAGAGGCGTTAAGCCATGAAGGCTAACACCTCTCTCCGCCACTTCCTTGTGAATATCCCGCCTTGTCTTTTTGGTAGCGAATACATTTCCTAGTGGATGAACCTGGAGCCTATCTAGTTACATCTACACAGTTGTCTGATAAGTTAAACTGCTTAAACTATGGGGGATATTCACAAGGAAGTGGCGGAGAGAGGCCTTAGCCTTCTTGGCTTAAGGCCTCTCTCCGCCACTTCGGAAAAGCAAGGAGGCATGTGACCAAAAGGAGCGTATATGTGAACCTCTGGGACCCAGATATAATGCTGTGGCATGAACTAAGCCTGAAGCATATCTCAAGCATGCTGGCGTTTAGGCAGTAAGACCCCTCGTGTTTGGGCTCGGGAGAACACTCACGACATACTGCAACTTGATAAGGTTGTTTAAGACTGCATACAAACGCAAAATGGGGTGAGCAGCAATGGTGCCTTACCTGAGTCACCTGTCTCCTGCTGCATTTCTAATGTCTGAAGGGGGAGTGCATGTTGTCAGCCACTCGGTTAAAAAAGAGACAGTGACCCGGAAGTAGCAGAATAGTATCCGGTACATGGGGTTTCTCGGTAATGTAGTTTGCTGAACCGGACAAGGTGAGACCTATATTAGTCCTCACCCGCGAGTATACACAAACAACTCAAGGTGCAAATCTATATATCGTGTAACAAAATGAGGTGAGTATAACACTACTGCCCAAAATTCATACGTCTCCTTAAAAAGGCTGGCTGGGAGCCCATTCGGGCCCTGGGCTCCAGTAGCTTTCAGCTTTATTAATACCTTTGCCATCTTTCCACTATTTGTTAGAGTACGCTCGATTTTTGATCTCCTCATCGGACTTGTCCAATCCTGCCTCCAAAACCTCTTGATGTTGTAGACTTGGTTCAGCTACTGCCAACTTTTCTTTAAAAGATAGTGTTGGAGTGGAGGACCCTCCAGCCACTATAAAATTATTAATCTGTTCCACATACAGCTCAGCGATATGGCACACCCAAGCTGTGCCTGAAACCCCATTTGTACTGCCCATATTTCCATTTTTTTTATTTATTAATGTGTGCCCAAAATCGTGCTTGATTAGAATCCTTTAATAACTGAAAGAGTGTGACCCATTCCTTATCCTTTCCTTCCTTCGGAATCTCCCGAACAATTTTATTATGAGACCTGCTTGCCAGTTTTACTGCTGCAGCTCTTTTTTTTTTTTTTTTAGAAGGATCGCACCGGTGCACGTGCCGCGCTTCTTCTGGAAACAGTGATTGCCTTACAAAAATTGCAAGACCATACTGGGTTGTGCCCCCCTTTTTGAAGTTTGGACCTGCCCTCCTGATCCAATATATACTTTCATAAGTTCTCCATATGCCGTCCCCACTCCTGTAGGGAGCCTGCTAAATCATTTGTATTCATAATAACCTCCAGATCTTTTAACCAAGTACTAATTTTGGGTTTGTATTCAGATACACATTTGATTTTTCTAACCAGCTTCTCACCTCTCTAGATGAGTTACCCACCTTAATGTCTTTATCAGCTGGATTCAAGGCTAGACTCAGAGTGTTCCTTAAAGGATTGTGGTCACTTTCTGCTCTAATTGTAATGTCAAAGTGATCTAATCGTGCAGCCAAACTTGTAGATAAAAAGGTGTAATTAATGGTTGATACATTTTTGCAGGTTGGCTGAAATATCAGCTCCTTATTTCTCGACTCACATTCCGACTGAGCGGAAACTAAATTGTAATTATCGATAAAACCATTGATTCCAAAGTCTGCCTTTTCCTTAAAAACTCCCTTAGGATTCTCCCTCAGCCCCATCATGTTGAAGTCACCAGTTATAATAAATTCGCAATTTGAGTATTCAACAAAGAGGTCATCTAGGCATTTGAGAAACTGCTTTACCAAAATTGTCCTTGTATTCCAGGAAGCATTTAAATAACAGTTGACCACAATCAAAACCATTTGTTTGTTGTTTGTTTTCAAACCGTGAACAGAAATTACTTGAGCTGCTGAAAAGTTACAATCAAGCGCTGTCACAGACAAGTTGATTCAGAAAAGGGGGTGGTGATGAACAGAGTGTCTGAATTAAGCAGACCACTCTTACCCAGTCCAAAGATCAGGGCTTGATCCATCACCGTTTTTTAGCTCACTGCACCATCCCAGCTCAGAACTTGGCTATATGTAAATTAGTCTGACCCTGGCCCAGTGCATCATGGCTGGGATGGTTCATCACCACCCCCTTTTCTGAATCGTTTTTGGCCACTATAGGTGTGGCAGGGTATACTCAGACATGAGTCCCTTTCTCACTGCACCATCAGGATTCAAGCAAGCCGGGCCGAAGACGGCTGAAATGCCAGAAACCGGTCCCCGGTAGCTTGTCTCCTTTCTGGTGAAGAATTGGCTTGGTAGTTTAGTCTGCCCTGTTCCCATGATGCACTGGGCCAGGGACAGACTGATTTGCATATAGCCAGGTTCTGAGCTGGGATGGTGCAGTGAGATAAATAACGGTGATGGATCAAGCCCTGATCTTTGGACTGGGTAAGAGTTGTCTGCTTAATTCAGACACTCTGTTCATCACCACCCCCTTTTCTGAATCGTTTTTGGCCACTATAGGTGTGGCAGGGTATACTCAGACATGAGTCCCTTTCTCACTGCACCATCAGGATTCAAGCAAGCCGGGCCGAAGATGGCTGAAATGCCAGAAACCGGTCCCCGGTAGCTTGTCTCCTTTCTGGTGAAGAATTGGCTTGGTAGTTTAGTCTGCCCTGTTCCCATGATGCACTGGGCCAGGGACAGACTGATTTGCATATAGCCAGGTTCTGAGCTGGGATGATGCAGTGAGATAAATAACGGTGATGGATCAAGCCCTGATCTTTGACTGGGTAAGAGTGGTCTGCTTAATTCAGACACTCTGTTCATCACCACCCCCTTTTCTGAATCGTCACAGACAAGTTGGCAGTATGCTTGATGAAAACTGAAAAAATTCCCTGATGGGCGACCAAAAGGGCTTGGCAGCGTCGCAGCAGCAACAATCTCGTAGAAGCCTGGTAGAGCAGTGGGGGCCAATGTCCAAGTTTCTTGTTTCCAACAATCTTTAGTACTCTTGATATTTTAGTTTCCTATGGTTCCCAGTTTCTACTTCCGCTTGTTGTGCCCATAAGAATACTATGGGTTAATTCCCCTGTGGGTGGGTTTAATAGAACATACGGATATTTTGGCGGGGTAGGTTTCACAAGTTCGATCCCCCTGTCTGCATAAGTTTCTTTTACACCCCACACTGCATCTCTTAGTGATCCACTCCTCCATGCAGTACATGAGGCTTCTCCTAGGCCAATCATCCCATCCGAGACACATTTTACCCATAGCAGATCTTCCGAGGTAATATGATTCAGGGCTGGGATGTAGGAACACAGTTTCAGCAAGTTACCCCGATTAAGCATATCCTTAGGGCCCCTTAGGCAGAATCTGGGAATTAAAACCAGTTCCGGCGGATCAATAGCCATCATCCATGTTTTACCCAAGTGGTCAGGGCTTGTCGCCCTTATTTTCATTGATGTAGTGTCCTCATATTCCACTCTACTCTCTGCTATATTCCAGTTGTCACATGGCCCCAGATTTGGGGCATTTTGTCGGTGGCAAGAGCCTAGAATTCCTTGTACGGTCCCTGACTCTGGCATCCGGATCCCCGAAATTGAATTTTCCTCAGGTACCTTTTGTGGGTCTAAAGATGTGATTCTCGTCTGGAGGGGTCCAGATATCTGACCCTTCCATTTGGCCCTGGTAATCCAAGTTAATTAAATCCACCTGTTGTGCACCTGTGGGGGGTCTTCCTTTAAAGGTTCTTGGCTATAATCCTATAATCCTGCACTGACCTTGGAGCATATGTTTGCGGACCCCCCCCCCAGACTGCTTGTGTCCGTGGGTCCTTAACGGTAGGGACAACCTCTTGCTGCTGCCCATAATTATTTACCTTATAGCCCACGTTGGAAACTGCATTCCCCATAGACGAGTCAGTGGCCAGGACCACCTGTTTATATATTCAATATCACCTGATCCATTCGGTTTTGATAACACGCGCTGGTCCTGGGCCGTCGTTTTCTGCTCAAATATTGGGAATATTTTAGTAGGGATCTTTGACGATGATTTAAAGATTCCTCTTTTTAATAAGCATTTTTTTTTCAATTGCTTATTTAGCATTTTTAGCTTCTTTATTGCTCTCCTTGAAATACCGGTCCCTACTATATTCTCTGAGGGCTGCTAGCTCAATTGTACTTCGTGGATCACTTGGCATCTCACTTCTTTCTTGCTCCGACTGTTCCAGTTGAGTACCACCGTCTGACTCACTCTGCTCCGCTGTAGTAGATTGGGAACTTAGTACTTCATCCCCCTGACTCTCCATCATAGCACTTGCCATCTCCTGCGGCAATAAGCTTGTTTCCTGGTAAGATGAATCCACCTTTAAATTCTTCATGCCCTTCGCCAGTGTTCACAATACTTCTGGGAAAACACTGAGCTTGTCTATAATGGGGGAACATAAGCAAGGTTTACCCAAATCCAGAGCTCTTAGCTTCACGTCCAAATGTGTTAGTTTGCTCTCCATTTCTGCCAAATGTGTTGCAAATGACTCAAGAAGGTCTATCTGAAGTTACATTATATTCGAATACCAATGAAGCGCCCTGCCCATTACATCTTGCCTGGCACTTATATCCCCCAACGTAGAAATCTATTTTGAAACCAAATTTCAAAGGAGGGGTGGTAGTTGCAAACCCTCCGTCCAATCCTCGGTATTTTATTTAGCGTATCTTCTATTTGTGCTTCCATGGCGGCTAAAAAGTGAAAGGTTTCCTTGCTCTTGATCCATGGCATGGCCATTTCCAACCATTGTTGTAATAAAAGATAGAGAGTTTCTAGCTGTGTTTACTAAAGAATTCGCTCCTAATGAAGGATTCCACTTTATAGGGGAAGGTGAGCCTTGATCATTTCGTGAGTCCATATTTTCAGCACTTGGGCTACTACTAAGATTTTGTTATTGTTCGGTGCAACCAAATGAGAACTAGATTCATTATCACCTGACTTGAAAGCCAGGGGAGATTCGGAGGGTACCTGATAACTTTTGTCCTATTTGTCCTCATTATAATGTATGTAGGCAGTCACAACAGGGTTCAAGTTGTTCTTCACCCCAAGCTGGCAACTTAACTTATCTCCTTTTGAAACATCATCTAACAACTTTGGACGAACCTTCAAACACACTACCAAAGCTGAATTGGAGCTGGTGCTGAGTAAGTTAGACTCCGCAGGTACAGAGGGGTCTAAGCTTGACCAAACCAGGGACGAAACACGATTAACCAAAGGCAAATCCAAAGGCACACTGGTAGACCAAAAGTAGTTCCTGAATGAGTCTATTGCAGTGCGAGTCACCCGTACCCTCTGTGTCGTTACAGAGCACAAGCTGGGTCACCCCCTCCTTCCGGGACAGTATCTCCATTTCCGGAGATTCCATATCCATTGTAGGCTCCATGACTTTGCACCTCCCCATATTAGAGTTAGAAAAATGCTTTGGTGCTCCTTGAAGGATTTGATTCTTGGACCAGACCAGTCCACACCAAATCTAAATTCCCACAACTAAGGGAATGAATAACAGGCAGCCGATGCAAGCTTCTCTCACCTGCTCCACAAATCCAGCCACAGATCTCCAACTCTCCATGCAAGGAGAGGCTGTGAGGCACATCTTAGTAATGCTTACTATGGTCGCTATTGTTTGGTGATGAATGATCATTGCAACACTTCAAAATAACTTTTTAAAACCACTGATATTATACTCCCAGATTTCCAAACTAGATTAAAGCACTGAATCTCAGCAGCACAGTGAGACGCACCACTGCCAGGATCACCGACCCACACATTCTCACTGGAGGAGTTACTAAGGGGGGTATGGAGGCTGAGGGGCCGAACACTGAGCGGGGCACACCAAGTACCACTCACAAGCTGCACTTGATACTAGTCAGGCTGCCTCCGTGGTCTCCTGAAGGCTCACACTTTCGCAGCCGCTAGCAACAGCTGCTGAGATTGTCTGCCTCCCCAGCCAGGCCCACTCTCCGGTGCACCCTTTCAGCTTGGGTTGTCGATGCTCGGAACTACTTTCTGCCTACCAGCAAGCCAGTCGAAGCCACTGCGTCCTGTGGGCGTAATGCTGCTGGACTGCGGCTGTGGGTGCTACTGGGCTATGGGCTCGGATACTATGCCCAGTCAGATTGGATGCTGTGTGGCGACTAGCTCTTCACAATCTGGGGGCCAAGACTACTCAGCATGATCTTCGCTTTGCCTGCTACCCCCAGCCGCCGTCCTACCACCACTCTGCTCGCACCGCTAAACAGGAACCTTTGCTGAGCACAAAACTGAAACCGGAAAGGCAGGTATTTATAATCTTGGTTCAAGCATACTCTACTCATGTATTAAACTTAAGTTACGTCAGAACCCTGTTCAGCGGGTCATGGGGCTAGCAGGAGCTACTGAGCCCAATCATAGGGGTTTGAGGCCTTTCTCTCCAGAGGTCATGGGGCCCTGCGTACTATGGGTCTTGAGGAATTGGCCAAAGTACCTCTTTATCACTTGGCTCACTGTGGTAGCACAGGTCAAGCAGTTAAGGCTTCTCAGGGGTGGGGTGAGACCCGCACCAGCAGGATCAGAGCAACCAGAGATGCTGATCACACCTCCTTTGCGGGCACTGAAGCAGCTGCCTCCAGTAAGTCTTTCACATGTAGCCCAGGAGGCTTAGATCGGGTGTCCTCAAGTTCCTCACACCTATTCTCGCAGCGGCCATGGTGTGGAAAGTGAAGAAGAAGCAACAATGGGACCAGCAAGGTTCAAGAGACTCACCACAAGCAGATGAGTCAGAGCTGTGCCCCGAACAAGCAGGGGAGCCCACTGACGCAGAAGAAGACCATCAGGAGGACCCACAGGACAAAGGCATTGTAGTTGCAAGACGACCTTGAGCAGCTCACCTAGAAGGAAGGCCCACGGTGCAGAGGATGAGTTGAGGACATTGAACTTGGCAGGAAGAGATGCTGGAGGCCAGAGCTTCTTCTAGCCCGAAGATCTCTGGAGTGCAGAGCCAACAAGCCTTGACAACAGCAACTTGACGCTGTGCACAGGGGTTAGGTACTAGCGGTTCCGACAAGGAATACTGGCCTCAAAATTGCACAGAGGACAGGTCAGGCCTCGAGGGAGTTGCAGAACCACCACCTGTGTTGCTGAGCCTTTCACAGTCTGTGGGATGTCAGTAGCAGCAGACCAGTCAGCTTTGTTGCAGTGCCTGCAGATGCAGGGGATTGACTCCTTCACTCCAAGGAAGTTTACTTTGAATGTCCTTGATGTCCACAGGCATGTTGAAGATCCTAGAAGCAGCACTGTTCGACTTGGCCTGTTTTGCAGGGTTATCCCCAAACCTTTTGCTTCTTCCTCCTATTTTTTCCCGACTTGTTTTTGTTGACTATAGGACTCTGGACACTTTACCACTGCAGATCAGTGCTACAGTGCATATGCTGTCTGGGTAATTTTTGTTTACAGTTGGTTTTCCCTGATTGGCATATTTGATTTACTGTGTGCCAGGGCCTGTAAATCAAATGCTACTAGTAGGCCTGCAGCACTGATTGCGTCACTCACATGAGTAGCCCTGAAAAGGTATCTCCGACCTGCCACTGCAGTGTATGGATGCAGTTTTAAACTGCCATGTCAACCTGGCAAGTGCACCCATTTGTAGGCCCTAACCTTCCCTTTTCTTACATGTAAGGCACCCCTCTGGAAGGCCCAAGGTACCGCCCTGGGCAGGGTGCACCATATGTGAAAGGTATGACATGTACTGGTGTGTGTGATATGCCCCTGAAAGTAAAATACTGTCAATTTTGTCTTTCACTATTGAAAGCCTATATGTCCCATAGGATAGATTGAGAGGTATTTGTAACATCTTGCAAATATAACTTCCCATTGGGACAAGATAAAGAAACAAAGTTTAGGCTCTATGAACTCAGAATTTAAAAACACATTGTTTAGCAAAGATGGTTTTAAATAATGCGTTTGAAAATGCCACTTTTAGAAAGTAGGCATTTTCTTGTTTAACCATTGTGTGTGCCTCTGCCTGTTTGTGGATTGATTGCCTGGCTTTAGAGTGACAGCGACCGGGGATGTGCATTCACTACAGACAGCCACTGGGGGGGGTTGAGGTGCTGGCCCTTCCTGGATGACTCTGAGCTGAGCTGAATGGGGCATGGCTGCATTTAGAGTAGTGGGGGGAGATTTCCTTGCACCTGAATAGGGCCTGTCTCCCTTGCACCACTCGACACATCGACCGCAGCAGTCGCAACCCGGATTTTCATGCATCATACCTGTGCAGCAAGTTTTTCCTACGCATCACCCGCGGACCAGAATCATCTTGGAGTCAACGCATCACTTCCCCCTACAGACTGGATTCAACGCATCACTTCTCCTGCATGCAGTAGAACTGTTGCATTGCATCCTCATGGTCTCAGGAACTGACACATCTCCTTGTTTCTCGACGCTTGCCATCCCTGCGGCTGTTTGGCCTTGTGAATTTTGACGCATCTACAGGTACTTTGTGAGAAATCACGCATCCATAGTTTGCTATGGACCCAGTTGCTTGAAATCTTTAAAAGTCATATTCTTATTACATGTATGTTATATTTTTTTTGTTTTAGTCTTGTTGAGTTTAGAAAGATACTTTATTTTTCCTAAACTGGCGTGGTTTCCATTTGTGGTGTTATCACTGTATTACTGTGTGTTTTGAGTACAAATTCTTTACACATTGCCTTGGGGATAAGTCTGTCTGCTCATGCCTAGCTACCCAGGGGGTGAGCAGGAGTTATCTAAAGTGTGTATCTAGAAGCAAGGGTCCCTATTTGGACAAAGGTACCTACCTCTGCCAACTAGAGAGCCCCTTTTCTAACAAGCACAGGCACAGACGACAAGAAGACTTACAGAACAACAAGACCAGGAGCATCAGGAGTCTTCCTTGATGCAGTCTTGGTTCCAGGCAAAGTCAAAGTGTCCAGATGGTCTAAGAGTGATGTGGTTTCATACTTGAGTCTTGTCCCACAATGAATCTAAAGAGCCATCCATAGGTAAGCCCTTAAGTACCAGAGGGAAAGGGTTGGACAGATACTCCCATATCCTTTCTCCATTTTCGAGCCAGAGTGGGAGCCAAGGGTTCCCTGAACTGGTTCAAACTGGAGTATGCAAGGAGGAAACAAAATGTGCCCTTCAAAGCAGTTTGATGCCACTAGCAAGCGCCCTGCCCCAGCTCAATACACTAAGTCCTGTCTGGGAGGTGGCCACACCTCTCTGTGACAGGAAACCTATTGTTCTACCTTCCCTTGCTCAAGCTCAGCGCAGCAGCAGGAGGACAGAATTGTGTTGGGGTAGGCAGCAGTACTAGCTTGCTGTCAGACCCTGAAAGGCTGTGAACGGGAGTACTGGGTGCTTCTCAGAGGAGCCCCCCAGTGCATGGAGCCATACCTGCAACACCGGAATGTAATGGTAACAGTGTTGGGACATGATTCCAACATGTTTGATACCAAACATGCCCAGGTTCGGCACAGCCACTACATAGTTAGCCATCGCTTAACAGTGGATGCTCACTAATGGCTGGCCGCAATTACAAAGCCTGGAGAATCAACTCAGAGGTTTGTAGGGGTGTCCTGCTCATGCAGTGGCACGTCACACTTATAAACAAGCACCCTGCCTTAAGGACTAAAAGACCTGCCATAGGGATAACTTTTAGGTTATAACCGCTTAACCGCAGCAGCAATTCTGCCGCGGTGCGGCGTTTTAGTGGAGGGGGCGGGCCGCATGGGCCAATGGACATGCGCAGCACTATGGAGGTAGTGCTTGCGACAGCCGTTGGCCGACCAACGCAGCGAAGGGGTTAAGTGTGGTGACCTCAGACATTAATAAAAAATTATATCTGTTGTGAGAGTAGCAAGTACTAACTCACACAGGCTGCAATGTCAGGCCTGTAGTCACAGTTCAAGTGGTCTCTCATGGGTGGCACAATACATGCTGCAGCCCATGGGAGACCCCAGGTGTACCTATGCCGTGGGTACCAAAGTACCATATAATAGGGACTAACAAGAGTACACCAGTAGCCAATTGTGGAGGTACAGAAGTACTTACCATGGTCAATTTAGGGAGGTAGCACAGTGACTGGGGTTCTGATTAGCAGGATCCCAGTCAGACTAGTCAAAAAAAACATACTGACACCAGCAGAAAGTGGGGGTAAACATGAAAGCAGATCCTACTTTTCTACAGCGATCTTTTGGGCAAAGAATCCAGTTAGCAGAGTGGTAGGATGGGAGAGCTAGTAATGAATCTGTGGTTAGATAGAGTCTCTAGCAGAAGAGGTGCTATCAAAGGTAAGTAACTTGCTCTTCTGATAGAGAATTCTAACCAGAGCAATTCCTTCCCGGCTGAAGGGTCTGTGTCTATTCACCGTCAGCTTGACTCTGATTCCTCCCTTCAAGACAACTTCATTTTCCCTACACTCAACTCTCTGATCAGGTCAATACTGTCCCCCATGCCCTCTCATCTGTTGAGTCTTGTCAAGTCAAGGCCTGGCCCCCACTTGATTTGACCTCTCTTCAATATTTGCTGGGAACTATCAAGTCCGGCTCCCCACTTGATCCTCTCCCTCCATCTAAGCTCAGACGTTGGAACGAGTGTGCCCTTGAAGTGATTCTTACTCTCAATGCCTCTTTAAATCATGGGCAGGTGCCTCGGAATCAGAAAAACGCTCTTGTGCTCCCTTTGCTGAAAAAGACCGCCCTGGATCCCCTTTGTTGGTCAAATTATAGGCCCATATCTCTTCTTTCAACCTTTTCCAAAGTACTGAAAAGACACATCAATTCTCAACTCTCCGCACATGTGACATTGCACAAATGATTACATCCGTCACGTCGGGTTTCGTTCTGGTCATAGTATTGAATCGGCTCTGCTCGGGGTTACGGAGGATCTCAGGCAGCAGCTTGACGGTGGTGGTATGGCAGCACGGATCCTATTGGATTTGACCTCAGCTTCGACACAGTCTCTCATTCCATCCTGGTGCATCGCCTTGAAGTCTCAGGCATTGTAGGAGTTGCTTTTCAGTGGCTGATCTCTTTTCTAGAGGATAGCGCCTTCCAAGTCTTCTCACATACAAGTAAATCAAACTCAGTAGCTTTAACATCAGGAGTACCGCAGGGCTCGATTTTGAGTCCTCTGCATTTTAATCTCTATGTTCGCCCTCTGGCGGGCATTGCAAAAAAATCTGGGTTGAACATCTTCTCCTACACAGATAATACCCAGATCATTTTCTCTCTTTCATCTGCTCCGCATCAGGACCCATCACTGCTCCAGCTTGGACTGTGTAATATTTCCTTGTGGATGTCCAGTAATGCTTTAACGCTGAACGGATCTAAGACCGATTTCCATATCCTGGGGAACAATCCCGAAGTCTGGGGAGCTAGTCATTGGCCCGCCTCTTTGGGTCATTCACCTGCTCCGGTCCCGAAGGTTAAGAACTTGGGGGCATATTATCAAGGGGGTTTATCTCCGCTTTTTTGGCTTTAAAAGCCAAGAAAGCGGAGATACAATTATCTCCCTATTACCTAGCTGTCTCTAACACCAGTTAGCGACAGCTAGTAGGAGATAGCGACCATCTTGGGCCCCACTTTGCATGTCAGTGATATTTATCACTAATGACATGCAAAGTGGGCGTGCCAAGATGTTAGCGACTGGAAACAGTCGCTAACATCGCTATCTCCTATTACCAATTTTTGGAGATATTCGCGCTAAGCGCGAATATCTCCAAAAGCTAACACCTGCCCTGAGCAGTTCTTAGCCATGTTATCCAATGGGAGGTGGTTAACATGGCTAAGAGCATTAGCTCGGTAACGCATGAATATCGCTGACTTTTCAGCGATATTTATGCATTGCAGCCGATTTTTATCGCATTTGCGATAAACCTTAGTAATACCAAGGTTTATCTGCGATAAAAATCGCCGCAGCTCAGCGGTAAATTTTTGTCTCTAACCAAGCAATAGCAATAATTATCGCTATTGCTTGGTTATATGCCCCTTGGGTTTCACCATTGATGGTAGGCTTTCTCTTGGAGCCCAAGTGTCTGGAGTTCCTGCAGCTTTCTTTGCGGTCCTTAAATGGCTAAAAAAACCTTTAGTTAATTCAACCTGCAGCACAAAGAACCGTTTTGCAGGCTTTGGTGATCTCCAAAATTGACTATGGCAATGTACTGTACTTGGGCACAGACACGACCTACGTTCACCATCTCTAACTCATTCAAAATGCGGCTGCTCACCTGCTTTCTCGGTGGCAGGATGCTTGTTTCCAGTACAGGGAAGACATGGCTTGGCAGTTCGGGCTTGACTGTTCCCACGAGGTACAGGGTCAAGACTGATTTGCATATAGCTATGTCTGAACTGGGGTGGCGAAGTGAGCTAAAGAGTGATGATGGATTCAACCCAGATCTGTGACTGGGGGTGAGTGTCTGAAAAGTTTCAGTGCTCAGTCCATCATCTCCTTGGGTTTGCTTTGTTCGATCTAAGTTGGCAGGGTATGGCCAGACGTGGGTCCCTTGCTCACTTTGCCACTGCATTCAAGTTAGCCTGGCTGATGAGGGTCGTTAGCCCAAAACTGGTCCCAGGATGCTTGTCTCCGGTCCAGAGAAGACATGGCTTCGCAGTTCGGGCTGGACTGTTCCCATAAGGTACATGGTCAAGACTGATTTGCATATAGCTGTGTCTGCACTGGGTTCAACCCAGATCCTGGGTCAAGACTGATTTGCATTTAGCTGTGTCTGAGCTGGGGTGGCAAAGTGAGCTAAAGTACAATGATGGATTCAACCTAGATCTTTGACTGGCGGTGAGTGTCTGAAAAGTTTCAGAGCTACTTCCATCATCTCCTTGTGTTTGCTTTGTTCGCTCTAAGTTGGCAGGCTGTGGCCAGACCTGGGTCCCTTGCTCACTTTGTGTTAAGTCTTCACTCACCTGAATTCCAGGCAGTTCAGCTTGAGAGGTAGGATGAATGTTCCCTATGCCCATAAACATCTATACCAGCCTAAAACATATGTGAATCACAGTTTGGCGTGAATAGATCTCCAAGGGAAGAGGTAAAATGGGCCAAAATAATAAAAAGACAAAACAAAACACTCCACAGGCTGTGATTCTATGTTGGCACCTTTAGTTCTTCTACTTAAAATTTTCATAGAACACTGTTACGTGCGATTCTTCTATGAGGGACATTTGTATGCATACATAATAAAGAATAACATTATTGTACTTGAAACCAGATGCTCTTTCTTAATTTATTTTCGACTATGCTGTTAAAACAAACTCACATGAGTACCTTTTTATAAGCCTTTTGTTCTAAATTGTACCATTTCGCTTGGTAGAAGATTGGTGCCTGAATTAACCCTTCCATAAGAACGTTAGTTAGTATACTGTGAAATTACCACAAAACACTTATCATCTCACCATATATCTAACTTACTATGAGCTGGCAAACATGTCTCCTATAATTGTAGCCTGTTCTTCAAAACAGTTTTTTATTCTTTTTGTATTTTCAGCCAAAGTCACTGTCTTTGCAGAAATAAATAAGAATTCGGGAGTCAAGATAAGTAATTTCTTATATCAAAATACGTTTTTTTAAAATACCTGTAGTCTTTTGTGCGCGATTTCTTTATTTGTGCTGTAATTAGCTCTGTCTTACTTGAATTAGCTTTCTTTCCTTGTTGTTGCAGATCGGAGCACTTTTGGTGGAGGAATTAAAATCGTCGGATTGGAGAAGAGAATCGTCGGGTCGTTGGAGCAGCAACCAGAATCAAGGCCAGAACTACAGGAAGGATGAAGAGGAATCCGTGTCCCAGGCCGTCGCTGGAGGAGCTGAAATCGGGTCTGGTCAAAAGTCAAGTCAAAAGTTTTATTTGCATAATTAGTTAAAATTGTTACAAAATTCACATGATAAAATAACAGTGCAATTTTTAAAAATGCTAAAATTATTATCTCTCAGTCTCTCTTTTTGTTGGGGACTGGGCATGTAAGATCCAGGGGTTAGGGTGACCCTGTTGTCCCGCCAACTGGCTGGTCCTCCTGCTCTGTTAGTTCTAGGCATTTTCTTGCTTCTGCCATTAATTTAACTCCACAGCATGCCAGGATTATGGAGGAGCCTCCAAGCCAGCTTGTGACTGCATGTCTGCAGGAGCGGATGTTTAGCGCGTTGAATATGGGTTTCAATAGGAGTAATCTCTGACTTATCAGGGCCGGACATATACAGAAAAGGTGGACAAGGGTTTCAGTTTTGAATCCGCAGAGGCAACATTGTTTCGTCTGGTGGGACGGTTTCTAAACCGGTAGTAAATCCTTTGAGACGTGCATCCCCATCGGATAGGCTGCAAAGGCCTTTCTTAGATGACAACTGAAGTGGGATACTAGATATGCGTGTGGTTTTTGGGTTGTGAAGGAGTTCATAATGGTCCATGCATGCCGACGTTTTTCCAATAGTTCTTTGTCCTCCAAAAAGGATTTCCTTTTTGCAGACATATTGGCTAATTTACTTAGACTTGCTTTGTCTGTCCCAGATTTCCAGACTGCTTCCAGCTCCAACTTTTCCACACTGAGTTTCAGATACTTTCCCCAGGTGTTCGGCGTTTCGGTTTCCCCCCATTTTTTTATTTCCTCCCAGCTTAGCCAATCCAAAGTCTCTGGGTATGCAGATCTAAGTTTATAAGAGACTTTCACGAAGCCGCTCATGCTCCGGAACTTCTGGTTTTGCAGTCCAAATTCAAGCCTGACTTGTGAGGCTGAGGCGGATTTTGGCAAATTAAAGACCGATTTGTAAATTTTAATCTGTAAATCATTTAAAAGATCGACCTCCTTGCCACACCACGTGACTAAGCCATAAGATAGGGTGGGCATAATCTGCGCTGCCATTACTTTTAACAGATGGTTATAGTTGGGACAGTCCATTTTTTCCTTAAGAGAACGGTACGCAAAGATTAAGGATTGTGCTTTTGCTTTTAGTGCTATTTTGTGATCCTTGTAGTTTACTCCTTTTGTGATTGTGATTCCCAAGTACTTGTAATACTCTTGTTCTTTAACTGTTGCTCCTTGGGCCATCCATTTGTACTTTAACTTTTGTGGGTCTGCTAGACGGACCACTTTGGTTTTTTCTTTGTTAAGTTCTAGGCTTTCCCGTTCTAGATACAAGGTTAGTTTATTAATGGCTCTTTGTAGGCTGATTGGAGTTTTGCTCAACAATACAATATCGTCGGCGTATTGAAGGTAGTGTATTGGATTGTTTGCCAAGAATGGAGGGTGGCTATCTGCTGAATCGATCGCGCTTGAGAGATCGGAGAGAAAAAGGTTGAAGAGGGTGGGGGGTAATACACAGCCTTGTTTTAGGCCTTGGTGCGTTTGTATGCTACTGGTTGTACTGCTTCCATTTCCCAGTTTCACTCTTACCCAAGTGTGATGATGTAGGGTTTTGATGGCTCTTAAGAGTTGGTATGGCACCCCCCAGATCTCTAATTTTCTCCACAAACGCTCTCTGTTTACCCGGTCAAAGGCAGACTTGATGTCTATGAAACTGGCGTACAAGCGGGTGTCCTTAGCTTTTGCTTGATCCATTAGGATGGACAGACAGGTTAGGTTTGTTGTTGTTCCCATTCCTTGCCGGAATCCTGTTTGGAATTTTGGCATGATTTTTGTTTCTGATATCCAAGCTTGTATTTCGAGTAGGATACAGGAGGCGTAAAGTTTGGCCTCTACGTCTATTAGGGATATTAGTCTAAAATTCGAGGGATTGCGGTGGTCGCCATGCTTAAAAATGGGATGAATGATACTGCCAGGAGGCGGGTAACTCTGCTTGTTTGTATATTTAGTTGAACAGAGGAGTTAGGGTCTCTGCCCACAAGTCCGGGTCGTGCTTAAAGATCGCGTTTGGCAGCCCATTTGGGCCTGCTGCACCCTCTGACTTTAGTCTTGAGATTATCGTCCTCAGTTCTTTTTTTGTGGTTAGGTCATCTGGCTCTGTTGACCCCTTCTGAGGTTTTTCCTGCTCTGGTTCCCTGTATACCTTGTTATTCAGTCCTTTTGATTCCTCCTTGTTATCCTTAGCTGCCCCTAAGTCTTTAGAGTGGCCTGGGTCTGTGTTGCTGTATAGAGTTTGCACATGTCTGATCCAGGTTTCTGCTCCGACACCTGCTTCTTGTTGGAGTTTTGCCCCTTGGGTAAGGTCATTTATAATGTCCCAGAAGTCCCGGCTATTAGGGTATTTTCCAGCGATTAACAGTTTGTTCCAGATAGTTTCTTTATGTCGGTGCTTTGTGACCCTCAGAGCCTTCCTGTAGGTACTCCTGGCTTCCCTCAGATTGGATTTGTTTGCCACTGACCCCAGCGTTTTTTTGGTTTGCGAGGGCTCGGACCTCCTTGGCCACCTTTCTCTTTTTGGCTCTTAGCTCCATGTTGAACCAAGGCCCCTTCTTGGTGTTAAAATTACTGTAGTTCCCTGACCTTGCTGGGAAGTTTTGCTGCAGGACCACTTTGGTAATAGGTCCTCCTCCTTGTGGGTTGCCAAGTCAGCCATATGGGCTTTGACTAAGTAATTTTGCCCAACCCATCTCCACGCCTTTTTAATTTTCTCAGGTTAAACTTTGTTGCGTGATGCAAAAGAGAGGTCGTTGTTGGCTCCATGCTTGGTGCAATGTTCAAACTTATTATTTGGGGGAAGTGGTCACTCTCAACTCGATGTTCTATAGCAAATGAGTCGACGCTGGAGATGAACTCGTCACTTACTATTGAGTAGTCAATTATTGAACGGACCATGCCGCTCAAACATGTGACGGCTGCCGGTATATCCCCCTTTGTGTTGCCATTCAGTATGGACAGACCATATTCATTTAGTCTGGATGCTAGTTATTTTCCGGCACTGTTTCCAGTCATCTTCACCTTCGCCTTGTTTTGATCAATAAGGGCATTGTTGAAATCCCCTGTGGGTATTGCGAATGGCTCCTTTGCATGGCCTTAATGAGTGACAGCAACGTCGCGTGTTTTTCTTTTTGTGCCTTTCCGTCAGGTTGGATGTAGCCGTTGAATATTATCATTTTCCATGGCCCAAACCCCGATGATGGGGCCTCGGTGATTTTGATCACTTGGGCCCACTTCAGACCTACGTCTATCTCCTCTGAAACCCAGTTATACTTGTGGGTTACATACGTTGATAATCCACCTCTGGGATGCCCATGTGTGGAGAGGCTTTCTGCGTGTATTTGATGTTCTTTGAAACCTGAAATTGGAGTCGATTGCAATTTCCATGATTCCTGGATCAAGATTATATCTTGTCGTAGGCAAAAGGCTTGAGGTTCATGGTCCTGGGCCATTTCTCGAAAGCCATGCACGTTCCACGAGCAGATTGAAACTTTTGATTTCTTTGTTGGATTCTGGGGGAGAATCTCATTCAGCTGGTTTAGGTAGGAGTTTGGGTCTTGGTTAGATAGCTTTGTTGCACAGGACGTTGGGTATCCACGACCAGTCTGTTCTATCTGCGTAATGGAGATCTGTTGTTCGTGGTTTGTGACTTTTGTGTGCCCACTCTGGCGTGGAGGCCCGGGCGCCTCGTAGACAAGTGGTATGTTGACCTCTGCTCCCTTGCCCCTTATTTTGGTCACATGTGTTAAGTTGTAAGGGATAGGGGTACCTTGGACGCCTGTGTCGCATTATTGATATTCCCCATGATTCAAACTGGGGTCTTGCAAGGTATATCCTTTCTACCAGGTCCTTTGAGGCCCACGTTGTAACTGTTTCTTCAATGGCCGCGTTATTTACTTTTTGTTGGAATTCGACGGAATAGAGGTCCTGGGAAGTGATTTCTTTTAGAGCCGATGTTTCTTTGAACAATTTTAACAAATTGCCTCGATTCAGAATGTCCTGCGTCCCCCTTGTTGGATATTCCGGGATAAAGGTTAATTTTAGGTCGAACGGCTCTAGATGATTGCTTGGCTCCTATTTAGTTGAAACTACTTTGCAAGATGGCGGTTTATAAGGTTGAATACTGTCGCAGACGGGGTGGATCGATTGTTGTACTTGCTCTTTCTGTTCTGCCTCAATTGTATTTGCTTTTTTTTGGGTTGGGGCGATATTGATTAACTTCGTTTGGGCCGTGCTTTGCTCCCTTCGTAGTAGCGAACATTTGCGTTCCTTATCCAAGACAGTAATTCGCATGGGGGTTGTCACAGTTTTGATTTCGAGTACTGTTGCTGATTCATGGGGTTCATATGTATTTCTTTCAAATATTGTAGGTGATTTTTGCTCAAAAATAATTTTTGAATCAAGGTTACGGGCCTCTTTGTGAGTATATTTTTTAACCAAGCCATTTTTTACCAGGACTGATGACAGCTCTTGATGCTCACAACCTCCATATTTGACTGCTTGTTTTAGCTTCATTTTTTTCCTTCCCAGCTCTTGCGCTTGTTGCTGATTCGATCTTGTGTCCATTTGGCTGTTGTCCCCTGTGGATGGGGATGGGGTCGATTTGGCTCCTGACCTGGGGCCTTCGCCCTTTGTTATGATTAATGGATTTGATTTATCAGATTGGTCTGCAGGAGTTACCTCACCCGCTGGCGACCCTTTCAGGAGATTGAATTTATTTTCGTGATGAACGTTGGTGTTAAATATGGGGAAGATTTTGCCAGGAACTAGGTTTAGTTGGTTCTTATACTTGGGCCTGGCCTTCCTTGCCCTTTTCCTTTGTCTATTTGTGGGATTGTTCTCGAATGAGGGTTGTTGGGTAGGTTGTATTTCTTCGATATCTGAAACTGTTTTACATATACCGCTTTCCTTTGCTAGTTGCGCCTGATCCATTGTTTGTTTACTTCTTGGAAGTCCGTTTAAGAATTGTTTCTTGAGTAGTTGTGGTTTCTCCTGGGTAGGCTTAATTTCTGTCGTCTGACTGTGAAAGCGTGTTTGTTTTACCTCCCCTAGAATGTCCATCAAGATGGCCGGGAGGCTTGCTAGCTTTTTTTTTTTTTTGAAAAACTTTATTGACAAGAAGGCATAGAAGTTATTTTCTTCATCATCATTTTCGCATTAGTTACATAGTATCGCATTATGTCATCATAGATGGTTAATTCACAGGACAGTCTGGTGTTCAATTCTAATTGTGCATAACGTATAAAGAGGAGAGAATTGCATGTAATTTCTTACAGAATTGCACATATCAACACTCCATACTCAGTTCCAGTTCGTATTTCGCCCACCTAGTAAAATTGCAGTTAGTTCACAGTGACTTCTACTTATGGAAGGAAAATGATTTCTGCCAAAAACTTAACTAACGTCATCACCACCGTATAAAGTTGTACCCTTTCATAGACAGGTGTCATCCACCGCACAGATCCCATACATTTGTTCAGAGGTTACATTTGCCGCTCCCTCCACCCCTTCACAAATCAGAGTGACTCACACCTGTCTGTCTCCCTTAATCGTCTTCCTCCTCCGACTCCAGGTCTTCATCCTCTGGCAACGGGTCACATGGTTCTCCCCTAAATTTATTCCACGGTGTCCACACTTTATTCCATTTACGCGGACAGGCACGCAACACGTATACTGCCCTCTCCCTCACCATGAGGAGGTCCATATTTCTAATCCAGCCAGACACTGTCGGTAAATCTGGAGCACCCCATTTTTGTGCTATGTCTCTTTTTGCCACTGTCATAGCCAACGTGGCCCACAACTGTTCATATTTGTTCAGGTCAGTAGGGTCCCAAATGTTTAACAGACACTTACGGGGCTCAGGCAGGAGCGACATCTCAAGGGCCTGGGAGACTGTTAGCATAATCTGTTTCCAAACATCTTGGATCAATGGGCAGTCCCATAGTGTGTGGAGCAGGGTCCCCTCCTCCCCGCAACCTCTTAGACAAAAGGGGTGTGGTGTCCGCTGTATCTTGTGCAAAAGTGTTCTGGTGTAGTAGGTGCGGTGTAGGATCTTAAGCTGGACCAGCCTAAACCTAGCTGAGATGCCCACCTCCCTCGGTGACGCCAGCGCCTCATTCCATTCTGTGTCGTCCATGTCCCCTAGTTCCCCAGCCCACCTCTCTCTGAGCTTCTGCGTGGGGTCCGGCAGGTTATTAACTAGTTTTTTGTATGTAAGAGAGGTTGCCTTCTGTTCCATAAAGTCAGTTAGCAACCTGTCCTCCAGTGGAGATGATTCCGGGAGTGTGGCGTCAGGGGGGATTGCGTGCAGCAGGGCGTGCCGGATTTGCACATACCTGTATGTTTCATTGGGGCCCATACCATACTGTTGCCGCAACTGTGAGAATGCGATCACCGAGCCCTTGTCCCAAAGGTCTCCTACCACTGAAATTCCTATTTGGTCCCATTGTGTGAAGCCCTTACTGGCTCTAAGTTTCCTAATGATTTCGTGTCCCACAACGGCGTCATTTTAGTAATTTTTCCCTGCCACCCAAGTCTAGATTGTGCTGCATGCCACAGGGATACCGTGTGCAACGTCGGTCCAATCAATTTCCTGGCCCGTGCGCGATTGTATAGCACAGAGAGCATGCCGTCTGTCCCCAACTGTGACCAGTCCGCTTTGTATGCGGGGTCCTCCCGCGGGACGTGGATCCAGTGATTTATTATCTTAAGCTGGGATGCCCAATAATACAATTGAAGGTTGGGCAGTGCAATCCCTCCTTCGTACCAGCTTTTAACTAATTTGTCGTGAGCTATGTGGGCTGGGCCATTGTTCCACAATAGAGCAGATACAAGTACGGCGACTTGTTGGAAGTAGCGTGGGGCCACCACATGAGGGGTATTCTCCAACACATATAGAAATCTAGGGAGAGCCATCATTTTATATAATGCCGCTCGTCCAAGGAGGGTTAATGGCAGGGTAGCCCAGTATTTAACGTCTGCACGGAGACGTGCCAGAGGTGGCACCAGGTTTGCGTTATAAAAGTCCGCTGCATTAGCGGTGATGAAAATGCCCAGGTATTTAAATGAGCCGGACGCCACTTGTAGGGGGCAGTCATCCCGCAGTGACGGCTCTGGGCCTCTAAGTACGAATATTATAGACTTGGACCAGTTCAGGGTGTAGCCTGACGCCTTCCCGTGCGCGTCGCACAGGGTCAACAGGGCAGGGATACCTTCGTTGGGATCGGTCATATAGATCAGCATGTCATCTGCATACAGTGACACTTTATCTTCCCACCCGCCCTCCCATGTGATTCCCCGAAACAGTGGCGTTGCTCTGAGCAGGATGGCCAGCGGCTCCAGCACCAGCGCGAATAGTAGGGGCGAAAGCGGGCACCCTTGTCTGGTCCCGCGTCCCAATGGGAAGGGCTTCGAGATGTGACCATTCGCGACCACCTGTGCCATCTGCGACTTGTACAGTAGCCGGACCCACGCTATGTATTTCGGGCCGAAGCCCATACGAGCAAGGACTGCAAATAGGTACTCCCACTCCACAAGATCAAATGCCATTTTGGCGTCCAGGGATAGGATGACTGCCTGTTTTGAAAGGAGATGCGCTCGCGCCAGGACCCCATGCACCCTCCGCAGATTCAGTGCTGTGCTCCTATGTGGCATGAAACCTGATTGGTCTGGGTGTATCAGGGTGTGCAGGTGCATCGTCAGGCGACTAGCCAGGAGTTTCGCTAGGATCTTTGCTTCCACGTTGAGCAAGGAGATAGGTCGGTACGAGGAGCATATCGTCTGCGGCTTGTCAGGCTTGGGAATGGCCACTATGGTGGCTGTGCGCTGGTCCAGAGGGAGTTCAGTCTTAACGAAACTCTCTTCATACATATCCAGCAGGGGTTTGCTCAATAGGGGGGCCGATGCTTTGTACCATTCTACGGGTATCCCATTAGGACCTAGTGCCTTGCCAGATTGCAACGACTGTATTGCCAATTGGATTTCATTTTCTGTTAAGTCAGTGTCCAGTTCCTGTTGCGCGTCTTGGGAAAGCGTGGGGACAGTAATTTGGTCGAGTGATGCAAACGCCTCCTGTTCCGTGACAGCCCGAATTGGTGTGTAGATTTCCTGGTAGTGGCGCGCTAAAGTGTGCACTATTTGTTCAGGGTGCGTCAGCAGCTGGCCCTCCCGATTGTATAGCCTCTGAATGCCTCTGTTGCAACCACCCCTCCTGTCTAACCATGCCAGCATTTTTCCGGCTTTGTCCCCCACATCATATATCCTGCTGGCGGTGCTCGCCAAATGTCCCTTGGTCACCGTTGTGAGGTGGGCCAAGTGTTGTTGTTGTTTGAGATGTAGCGCATGCGCGGTGTCAGGGGTGGGGTCGGACATGTGGGCAACATTCGCGGTGTGGAGAGCCAATTCTAATTGAGCTAGTTCATTTCTGGAGTCTCGCTTGTGCCCCGTGATAGTCGCTATTGCCGCGCCGCGCAGGACTGTTTTGTACGCTTCCCAGAGTATTGAGGGCGAGGAGACCGTCCCTACATTTTCTGCAAAATAGTGCGACGAGGCCAGTTTAAGCTTCTTTCTGACACCTGGGATTTGCAAATAGTTGGGGTATATTGGATAGAGCCTGGCGCGCTTCTGCTCCTTGGATGTGATGTGGAGGGACACTGGGGAGTGGTCAGATATACCCCTGGGTAGGATCTCGAGTTTGTCTACTGAACCTAGCCCAACCCCCAAAAAGAAAAGGTAGTCAATGCGTGAAAGACTGTTGTGTGTAGAGGAGTAGTGTGTGTACTGTGTCGTCGTTGGGTTCAATTGATGCCAGACATCCGTGAGGCCTAATGCGGACAGAAAACCAGGAAGCGTGGCGGTTCCTCGCTGTCTGTCCCGTACGGGAAAGGTGTCTAATAGTGGGTCTGCTATGGCGTTAAAGTCCCCCCCCAATGATCATGTCGCCCTCTGGGAGGTCAATGAGAAATTGACCCAGCGCCGGCAGTGCTGTGGAGTGTAGCGCCGGGGGGATGTATACTGACACCACGTTGAGGGGCCTCCCTTCCCATTGGCCGTGTAGCGCTGCAAACCGACCCTGGTCGTCCGTCTTGCGGCTGTCAATCATAAAAGAGGAGTTTTTCTTGAGGAGTATCCCAGTGCCCCTGGACCCCGTGGTGAACTCTGCATGTACCGCCATGTTATACCCGCGCCTGTCAAGTGCTTTGCAGGTGGACCCGGCCAGGTGCGTCTCTTGCAACATCACCAAGTCTGGCCCGTGACGTTTAATGGTTTGAAGAACCAACCCCCTTTTAATTTTGTCCCCCAGGCCCCTAACATTCCATGTGAGCAGTTTTAAAGGGGATACCGCTGTTAGTCGCGGGTCGCCATCAGCGGGCGTGTTTCTGTCTCGTTGGGCCATTTGGAGGTAAGAATAGTGTCACTGAAGCGTGAAGGTGGAGCATAGTGCACGTGTGATGACCTGTGATAGAAAACCAGGAGTGTATGGCCTGCAGTGGGACCATGTTCCATACTGAAGTGGTGATGACTGAAAACAATATCAACCATAACAATACAACTTCCCCCCCCCGCCCCCTCCCTGCTCCCCTGCACCACGGACGAAAACCCGCCCGCATCCCCAACTTGGCAGAGTGCTTAGTCCCATCCCTGTCCATCTTACTTGCTCGTGGGGTTGGTGATACCCCTACAGGCACCGGCCGATGCCCGCCCTACTCAGCTCCATCAGCGTCAAGGTCCCAAGGGCCATAAACATACTGTCCCTCATGCAATCCACTCAGATTAGCCCCTAACTGGTTGCCCAGAGTCAAGTGGGTCTCTTTCAAGATCCGAATCCAATGCCATCGGGCCTGCTTCGGTCGTGGGAGTTCCTGATGGGTGTACCGTCTGTCCTCCGTTGCGATGGTGCTGTCGGTCCCTATGCTGGCGCTGAGGCTGCCCCACCTGTCTCCATCCATCAAGCCATTCTCTAGCTACCTCCGGCGTATCAAAGAACCACGTCTTCCCCTCGGCCACAATGCGCAATTTGGCGGGGAATAGCATGGAGTATGGCAGGCCTCTGTCCCGCAGCGTTTTCTTCACATCCATGAATGATTTTCTGCGCCTGGCCACCTCCGCTGTGTAGTCTGGAAAGAAGGCCAAAGTTGAGTTTTGAATTTTCACAGGCGGGGAGTTCCTTGCCGCTTGCAGGATTGCGTCTCTATCCCTAAAATTGAAGAGCCTGGCCAGTACAGGTCGTGGAGTGGCACCCGGTTTGGCTGCTCCACCAGGGACTCGGTGCGCCCTTTCAACAGAAAAGAAGTGTGACAGACCTTTAGGTTTCAGCTGGGTTTTGATCAGGTCCTCGACGTATAAGTCCATTGCAGCTTTACCCTCCGATTCCGGCAGGCCTAGGATGCGGACGTTGTTCCTTCTGGAGCGCCCTTCCTGATCGTCGAGCTTTTCCTGTAGCTGTTTAGTGACTCTTTCCATGCGTTCCATGGCTACCTGCAGGTCCGAGGTGTCCTCAACAAGAGATTTCGTGACTACCTCCACTTGAGAGACCCTTTCCGCCATTTTGTGAAAGTCAGCTCGAAGCAACGTGACTTCGGAGGAGATGGAACCCACCGTCGTCCGTACCTCGTTGAGGGTCTTCATTACATCTTCAAGGGTCACTTTCGGAGTGCCACCCGTTTCTGGAGGAGCACCAGTGGAGTGGCGGCTGCCATTCTGGGAATGTCCATGCTGGCCATACGCGAATTTGTCGAGCTTCGCCTGTGTCGACGAGCTCCTTGTACCCTTTCCGGCCATGATGTCGCGTTGCTGACGGAGGTATGCGTGCTCCGCGTTCGGGTACACTTCTGTCTTTCGGGCCACGCAGGGCCTTCGGGTGTCAGGCTGGTAAACTTGTGTCCCACTGATTTCAAGGGGTTCGTGTGATCCACTCAGGGCCAGGAGTGCCGCAGCCGGCGTCCGAGATAGTCAGTCCGCCGCCCTCTGGAAGTGTTTGTGAGGCCTACAGCGTGGCTGCACACGAAGGCTGCGTGGAATGTGGTGCCACCAAGCGCGACGATAGGAGTGTTCTCGAGGGGGGGTCCCTCTGCGCAGTGCCGCCAAACCCCTTCGTGCACCCCTGCAGTGGTTACCGTGCGGGACCGTCCGTACCCAGAAGGCGCTCACACTAGGCAGGCCGCACTGTGGATAGCCCCACACCACGCCGCCTCTGCGTCAGGATTTCGGTGTCTCTATGCGCCCCTCCGTGAAGCCCGGGTGAGTCTCAGATGGCAGCAGCGCAGGGAGACGGCTGGGTCCCGAAGCAGATCGCCTCACCTTGGTGTGCAATCGGCGTCACTGGTCACTCGGATCCCCAAATATGGCGCAGTCCTTGGCGCTGGGAGGCTCCTGCTGGTCTTTGCGTCGTTTCCGTATGGCGCTCGCTGCTGGTTCCAGTTCTCTTGGACCCCCCGGTATACACGGGGGTGGGCGCTGGAAAGTCAGTGTGTCCGCGGGGCCTCAGTGGCAAAATGGAGCAGCGGCCGGCCGGTGTCAGGGCGCCCAGGCCGGGGAGGGTGAACTTCCGCCCGGGTCCGCTATTCACTTGAGGTCGGTGCTGTTAGGCAGGCGTAGGCCCCGTTTCGCTGCTTCCGACAGGAGCCGTTCCCGGCGTCCGACCACCACCGGGGTCGGAGTAATGAATGCCACTCGGGTTCCCGAGCCGATGTCGCCTCTTCGGGCGGGTGATGAGACGGATGATAGCGCGGGCCGGTTTGCCTGACGGAGCTCCCGCTTCAAGCTGCCGCCATGCTCGGCAGTTGGCCATGCCCCCCGGCTTGCTAGCTTTTTGATGATACTTCCACATCCAACAGTTTCGTTGTTGGTTTCTCCAGCTGGTATTGGGCTCTAAATTCCCCTGAGTTGTTAAGAGCGCTGCTAGGGAGTCCAGTTTTGCGTTTATACCCGAGATGTGTCCAGCCATTAATGTAATAAGGTCTATCTGGGCTTCCATTTTGTTGGATTGGTAATTCAGCACCCTTATTGCTTGCTTGAGGGTATTTAGCAGAGATTGGGTCCATGGCAAGGAGGGCTCGTCTTTTTGGATTTTGCTTAGGTCCTTGGGCTCTAGGTCCGGCGTGCTCCCCGATGAAATTGTGATTGGCGCAGAATGGGTGGGGTGTAATTGGTTTGCCTGCATAATAATGCTGTCATTTGTGGATGATTTTTGTTGGTCTCTTTTTGGCTCTCTGACACGCGGGGTTGAGACCAGCATACCCGGACTCAAATGTCGATCATCAAAACCGTGTTCTGCTCGTGGCGCTCTCCCTTGTGAATCGATATACTTTGTAATTCTCTCAGTGAGTTCCTCAAGTTGAGAGTCATTTGATAAGAAGAGAGGCTTTAACCATGAGTCCCCTTCTTGCCCAGGTGAGGTGGATGGGTTTTTGTGACCTGTGTTTACATCCGGCTCGCCCTTGCTTGCCGTTGAGTGGTCGCTCGCTTTGACTAGCTCCACGATTGTCCCACTTTTGTTCTGGCTCAGCCTGGTGTCCTTCGCGAGGCAATTGTCTGAGATGTCCTTTTCTACTCTTCCTCCCTTAATTTCGTTTGTAGTTGCGGGGATATTGGGACGTTGCACTTGGGCGGTTGCTAACGCCAGTTTGCCTTGGCGAGAGGGACCCGAACGCGATGGAAGAGATAGGCGCTCTGTGTCGCTGCTTGGCATGTTCTGCAAACTGTTGGCCCTTGGGGAGGGTACGTTTAGTGGCACGATGGGGCTTGGTAACTTGCAGGTCTCCACAGTCTGGGCATAAATCGCCGCCATTCGGTCCTTAAGATAAAAAAATTTTAGGTGACCGGATTTCCGTCTGGGGTCTGGTGTTAGCTCAGGGGTTGGTGCCGATACCAACCTCTCCCTGGGATTTGATTCGGGCCCTGTTTCCTGTGGATTTTTTGCTTCCGCAGTAGTCTTTCTTGATTTTTTTTTTTTTTTTTTGCTATCCACAGGTTGTCGCGTTTTCCCCGATCTCATGGTCAGGACCTCGCGCTCCTTTTGACCCTATCGGAGGGTATGGTCGTGTCTATTAATAGCAGTATTCTGCAAGTGCTTGTAGGGGTCGGAAGGGATGTAAGCAATGCCAGCTAGTTGGGTGCAAGAGTATAGATGTGGCCGGTCATACCAGTCATGCAACCAGTCCTTCAGGGGCTCTCTAACTCCAGGTCCTCCCCCTTGTACTTTCTTTCAGGGAGTGTATTTTTTTCTAGCGGCTCCTAAAGTGAGTTGCAGCGAGTTACGCGCTGGTTTGGATGCGCACCCCGGGAATTACAGTGCTTACTTGCCCTCCTTACCGCACTGTACTGCGCTGCTTCCTTGGCTCCTTGGCTCAATACGCAGGCTCTCTCGGGCTCTCTCGGGCACATGGGGCCCTGGGCGCTCTGTTGATCTAGCACTCTGTCGATCTTGCCCCGTCTATTTGCGCCTGGCTCCTTATTTCTCCTGGATCCCGGTACTCCTGGCTGCCGGCGGGAGTCAACCACTTGCCTCCTCTGCTTGCCGCTGTGCCCCTTCACCTCTATTGCGGTAGCATATGGCGTTTAGGAGTGGCGTTGGTGGTACGCTGCTCTTCTGCTGCTCCTGGGACCCACGGGCGGCTGCTCAAACTGCCCTGTCTCACGGCAACGCGTGAGTCTCTTGCACCGTTATGCCGCCACTCCTGAGGTACTCTGTCCACTCTGCCCGTCAGCCCCCGCAGCAGCACCCAGCCCAAAACAAATGGAGGCGCTGGAGAGGTGGTAAGAAGATGAATGGGAGTGGGTGCGGGTGCAGTGCTCTTGAGGTGGCATCCCGGTGGCACCCCGGCGCTCTCAGCCGCCTCTGCAACAGGCGCGATGCTGTTCTTTTTTTTGTGCTTTTTTTCCCTCTGAGGTGGTGTCGACGTCAGCTGCTGCCCAGCGCCTCCCCTTGCTGTGATCTCCGCGGTCCACGGTTCACGGCTCCCCTGCTGTTGCCCTTCCTCGCCTTACCTCGGCAGGGGCACAATGGCTGGGTGCCGCGATGGCTGGGTGCCACGGGCTACAGGCTTGGTGATTTCGGGGATTTTGGGGGATTCCGCTGGTATACCGGCGCCTCCTCCAGCAGATGATACAAGAGGAGCGCTGGAATAAACAGGTGAGTGTTGCCAAAAAACTAGCAAAAGCGCGTTTCCTTTAGCAAACGGGTTTAAATACTCTCGGGTGGGGGTAGGGTTCTGAATGAGCTGTCAAGCACGTGTAAAATGTGACTCAACAGCAATGTAGTCAACGTGTTTCATATGCAAAAAGGTTTAAAGGCAGTGAGTGTGCTTAACTAAACTGACTACCTCTGTTGGATACAATTTTGCTTTGCAGGCCATGTAAACGAACTATGTTTGTAATAAAGATGTTACTAAATTCTACAGCAGATGGTATTTTATGTAGTGGAACGAAATGTGCCATTTTAGGCAAATAATCTACCACCACTAATATGGCTGTATTACCATTACTCACTGGTAGATTGGTGATGAAGTCTACACTAATAGTGTGCCAGGAACAAGGGGGAGTAGCTAATGGCTGTAAGAATCCTGCTGGTGCCTTATGTAGAGGTTTATTTCTGGCACAAATGACACAAAATGCTACATATGTTTTAACATCTTTTGCTAAAGAAGGCCACCAAAATCGTTTCTTACAATTGTCTAATATTTTTTGGTATCCAAGATACTCTGCTAATGCCGAGTCATGATGCCATTCTAATACCATTTTTTTGTAGCTCAATAGTAGGTATGAACAAAAGAGTATTATGATAGAGTAGACCATCTTGAATAGTGTGTCATGGATTTGTTAACCAATCTTGAATGTTTATGTTCAGATGTTCCTTTCTTACTAGAGACATAAAATCTGCTTGTGTAACAGGCGACACTATTTTACGAGGAGGAATAATAGGGGGACTTGTCATGTCTTTTTTGGATTCAATGGTATGTTCGTATTGTGACAAAAAATCTGATGGAATTTGTTTTGATCCTGGTCTATAAGTAATAACAAAATCAAATGCACTAAAAAAATTCAACCATCTCATTTGACGAGGTGTGAAAGCTTTGACAGAACTAAAAAATTTTACATTTTTATGGTCACAGAAAATGGTTACAGGATATTTTGTTCCCATTAAATGGTGTCACCATTCAGTGAAAACCAATTTGATCTGTATTAGTTCTCTCTCTGCCACCGTATAATTTTGCTCAGCACAAAGTCGTTTTTTAGAGTAAAATACTACTGAATGAAACTGTCCATCCTGTATATCTCTTTGAGACAAAACTCCGCCGACTGCAACCTGAGATGCATCTGCCTCTACAAAAAAAAGGGAGTTCAGGATCAGAATGTCTTAGTAAGAGTGCTGAAGTAAAAAAAACTTTTAATTGAACAAAAGCCTGTGCTGCCTCATCAGTCCAAGAAAAGACCTGTCCCTTTTGTAATAATTTGGTGATTGGCACAACTGTTTCTGCAAAATGAGGTATAAAGCACCTATAAAAAGTAGCAAATCCTAACACTTTCTGTACCTCCTTTACTGAACTTGGTTCAGGCCAATCTAGTATGGCATAAACATTTTTAGGATCCATCTGGATTCCAGCTGGGGACAAACAACACCCTAGAAATTCTATAGTGTTAGTGTTGAAAATACATTTTTCAAGTTTTGCAAAAAGATGATATTCTAGTAATTTACTTAACACAGCTCTCACTTGTTGTACATGTTCTTCTTCATTTTTTGAGTAGATGAGAACATCATCTATATATACTATTACACAGATGTCAAAAAATTCATGCAATACTTCATTTAGAAAGTAGTGAAAGGCCGCAGGGACTTTGCATAGGCCAAAGGGCATGACAGTGTACTCAAATAAACAAATTTGGTCCGAAAAGCTGTTTTCCACTCGTCATGCTCTTTGACCCGAACAAGATAGTAAGCCCCTCTTAAATCCAATTTAGTGTAAATGGAAGAATTGCGTAACTGGTCACGGAGACCCGCAATCAAGGGTAATGGATATTTATTTTTTATAGTGGCCTTATTTAACCTGCGGTAATCGATGCATGCTCTTAAACCACCATCACGTTTTGGCAAGAAAAAGAGAGGCAAAGAGATAGGAGATGTAGAATGTCGAATGAAGCCTAAGGCTAATAATTCATCCAAATACGTTCGTAAATATTTTGTTTCTTCCTAAGAAGGAGCATATACTCCACTACTAGGTAATGTGGCTCCTGGTTTTAAATCAATACGACAATCGTAGGAACTGTGCGGAGGTAAGGTAGTTGCTTTTACTGGATCAAAGACATCTTTAAAGTCTTGGTATTGAGATGGAATTACAGGAGAAGGTGCAGTGGTATTGGCACAATGTAACACTGTCATGGAATCGTTATGTGCTTCCTCAAAGCAATGTGATCGACAAAACGAGGAATCTAAAGTCACTGTTCTTAAATCCCAATTTATTTTAGGGTTGTGTGTTGTTAACCAAGGTACTCCTAAAATAAGACCAAACCTAGGTGTGTCAATCAGATCAAAACGTATTAATTTGGTGTGACCATTCTGGCATACCATAGTAAGGGGATATGTTTTATTTTTTATCATAACAGAAATTAGTGCTGACCCATCTACTGCACAAACTGCTTCAGGTTGTGTCTTAAGTATTGTGGGAATGTGTATTTTCTGAGCCAAATGAATATCCCAAAAATTCCCTGTTGCTCCAGAGTCGAACAGGACAGAAACTAAATGTCTTAATTGATTACTGATAATTAGGATAACCTGAATGATGAAATGTTGTGGTTCTCGGCCTACAGTTTGGCAAGATGTTGGGAGATCTGTGGGACTTTATCTCTCGTACAAGCAATCTCCGTTCTTGATGAGTTTTTTGGATTTCCTGCTCTGTGGGAAAGGAAACTAATGCATTTGTCTTTTTGGGTATCTTTGGTTTGATTGGGCAATCCTTAGCAAAATGCCGAGAACGAACACAATACAAGCATAAATTAAGCTTCCGCCATCTGTCTTTTTCTTCGGTAATCAAGGGCACTTTGACACCTCCTATTTGCATTGGTTTTGGTTCAGATGACTTATTTTCTACATCTTGCTTTTCTGTTTAAAATACAGTAAATCTGGCATCTAGTTTAGTTCTATCGCCTTTGCGTTCTCCTAGACGCTAATCTAACGTAACCATCAAATCCACAAAGTCTGAATAATTATCAGGTAAATCGACAATATGAGCGAGAGCATCTTTTAGCTCATCACGCAAACCCCTATAAAATAAGGAAGAGCTCTTGTCCTCTGGCCATTGGGTTTCTGTTAGTAATCTATTAAATGTAGTTACATAAGTTAACAAATCTTTACTTCCTTGCTTTAAATTTAGCAAGCCATTATCACTTGCTTGAATATACGTATGCCTGGCAAATAATTTAGTTATCGTGGATTTGAATAGAGGCCAGTCATACAGGAGTGAATAATTTCTATCTATGTAAGGAATAGACCAGTTAGCGATAGTTCCCCCTAAATAAGAGAGAATAAAAGCCACTTTAGTGGCATCAGTAGGACATGATTGTGGTTTACAAATAAAATGTAGTTGACATTGGCTAATGAAAATATTGAATTTGGGTGCAGATAAAGGTACAACATTAGGGACTGTAACAGTTACTTGTACAGGAGATGAAGTTGCATCTGATGTCATGAATGTGTTTGACGTATTGAACCTAGTTCCAGTATCTAATGGGGTTTTAAAAGATTTAGGGAAGGATCTATCCCACAAAGAATCTCTGGGTTAATATCGGACCAACTCCTGAAGCAACTCTACATTTTCCTATTTCAAGCTCTCAATTTCTAACTGCATCTGTTTAACATGGTTGCTACTGAATGATATTGCTCTGTGTCTTCATTAAGAGCTTGAGCCATGGCTAGACCATCGATTCGGTCATTGTATCGATCCATATCTCTCAAGAAGAACTTATTTGCTGTGAAGGCTTGCACTTCTGTTAAGTGTTCACTCACCTGAATTCCAGGTAGTTCAGCTTGAGAGGTAGGATGAATGTTCTCTATGCCCCTAAAAAAAATTTACCAGCCTAAACCGCATGTGAATCACAGTTTGTCATGAATAGATCTCCGGGGGAAGGGGGGAAATGGGACAAAATAATAAAAGGACAAAACAAAAAACTCCACTGGCTGCGATTCTATGTTGACACCTTTAGTTTTTCTACTTGAAGTTTTCATAGAACACTGTTACATGTGATTCTTCTATGCGGGACATCTGAATGCATACATAATAAAGAATAACATTATTGTGCTTGAAACCAGATTCGCTTTCTTAATTTGTTCTTCACTATAATGTTAAAACAGACTCATTTAAGTACCTTTTTATAGGCCTTTTGTTCTAAATTGTACCTTTTCGCTTGGTAGAAGATTGGTGGCTGATTAACCCTTCTGTAAAATAAGAACGTTAGTTAGTACACTGTGAAATTACCACAAAACTCTGTTAACATCTCACCATATATCTCAGTTACTATGAGCTGGCAAATATGTCTCCTATAATCGTAGCCTGAATTATATACATTCAACAAAACTGTAAAAGTTTAAAATCATTCAGTTCTTCAAAACAGTTTTTTCTTCTTTTTGTATTTTCAGCCAAAGTCACTGTCTTTGCAGAAAGAAATAAGATTAAACGGTCCTTTTCCTCTTTTAGAATTCGGGAGTCAAGATAAGTAATTTCCTATATTAAAATAAGTTTTATACCTGTAGTCTTTTGTGCGCTATTTCTTTATTTATGCTGTAATTAGATCTGTCTTACTTGAATTAGCGTTCTTTACTTGTTGTTGCAGATCGGAGCGCTTTTAGTGGAGGAACTAAAATCGCCGATGGAGAAGAGAAGTGTCGGGTCGTTGCTGCAGCAACTGGAATCAATTCCGGAACTGCAGGAAGGACGAAGAGGAATCTGTGTGTCTGCGTGTCACTAGAGGAGCTGAAATCGGGGCTGGAGGAGCACTGGAATAAACAGGTGAGTGTTGCCAAAAAACGAGCGCGAGCACTTTTCCTTTTGGCAAATGGCTTTAAATACCCTCGGTGTGGGTGGGGTACCAAATTGGATGAGCTGGCAAACACGTGTAAAATGTGACGCTTCGGAGTCAACGTGTTTCATATGCAAAAAGGTTTAACGGCAGTGAGCGTGCTTAACGTTCTGTTTCAGGAGAGCACATGCAAACTGTCCTCAGCTTAGTTCAGCCCAAAGTCAATACCATCTCCCCAGCTGTCAAACGATTTATGTTCAAACAAGCACAATACACTCTCATGTATAAAATAAGCACGATACAATAGTGCACACTATAATTTGGAGACACAGATTTTACAAATAAAAAAAAAACATGACCAGACACATGATGCAATTATACAACCAGGGGGGATTAATATACAGTGTGAGGTTGCGCCATTTGTAAAGTGCAAACCCTAACACTTTGCCACTGCATTTAAGTTAGCCTGGCTGATGAGGGCTGTTTCCGATCCAGGGAATACATAGCTTCGCAGTTCGGGCTGGACTGTTTCCATGAGGCACAAGGTCAAGACTGATTTGCATATAGCTGTGTCTGAACTGGAGTGGCGAAGTGAGCTAAAGAACAATGGCTTCAACCCAGATCTGTGACGGGGGTGAGTGTCTGAAAAGTTTCAGCACTCCGTCCATCATCTCCTTGTGTTTGCTATATAGCAGAGTACAATACATAGGAACATGGTCCATTTCTGTATGGCCTTGCCCTTCTTCGCTCCAAGGAAGAGTTGATTGTCCACCTGATGGAATCTCTCCTCCTCCTTGGAAAGTTGACATGGAGGGTAGAAAGCAGGCAGAGTGATGCTCTTGGCAACATGGAAGCGAGTGACCACATTTGAAAGGAAAGAGGCACATGTTCAAGGGACTAGTTTGTCAGGAAAGAAGTTAGTAAATAGAGGGTTGGCCGATGTAATGACAACCGAGAAGCCTGATTTTAATGGTCAATAGATGCACAGAACAGCAATGAAGAAGCTCAAAGGGAGAAAACATTAGGTAAGTGAAGACCAAATTAAGGTCCTAGTTCAACTCCCTACTGGGTTAAAGAGAGAATAAACATTAAAACTTCCAAGAGAGGTGCAGAAAGGGGGTTCAACTAGCATTATGAACAGCATGCCACAAACTTATCCCAATGACATGTGTAGACAGTCTTAGTGGAAGGGTTCTTGGATGCCAAGGTGACATCACAGACCTCAGGAGGGAGCACACAAACTCTCAACTGTTGCAGCTCAATCTCCGGGCTTGAAAGTGGAGATTCCTCAGGTTCTGTGCTGAATCCTGAACTGTTGCCGCCACAGGAGATTCTCCTGAACAGGCAGCCTGACCGGAGGAGCAATGCTCAACCTGAGGAGTTCTGGATACCAGATTTTCTGTGCCCAATCAGGTGCCACTAGAATAACTTTGGCCTGGTCGGTCCTGGTCTTTTTAAGGTCCTGGGTCAGGAGTGGTATTGGCAGACAGGCATACAAGATTCCCTAGTTCCACTCATGGTGGAGGGAATCTCCGAGCGAGAGCCGCTTTGGAAACTCCACCGTGCAGAAGTGTTGACGTTGCACGTTCTCTGCAGTAGTGAATACATCAAGGCAAGGCTCTCCCTACTCTCTGAAAAGAACGTGCACCATCTCCAGCTGTAGGTACCATTCATTATCTGTGAGGCATCAACTGCTGAGTTCATCCACCCTGGGGTTCATGGAGCCTGCCAGGTGTTGCATGACCAGGAAGATGTACTGGTGCTCTAGTCAAGTACAAAGATGCACAGGGTCCATGGCTCCACCCCACCCTGTTTGCTGCAACACCACATGGTGGTGGTGGTGGTGTTTGTGAACACATGAACCAGCCTCCCCTTAATGGATGGAAGGAAAACTTTCAATGCCAAGCAAATAGCTCTCAGTTCCAACAAATGTATGTTGGGCTGAGACTCCACAAGACCAGAGTCCTCTGATCTCCCCCTTTCCTAGGGTGCCACCCTAACCCAGAAGTGATGATCACTAACCACTTTCACCTATAAGTGGGAAAGGAAGAGGGGTCTGCCCCTGACCCAATCGTCGCCTGTTAGCCACCACAGCAGATCTCTTGCAGTCTCCTTCAAAATGTGGACCAGGTCGGAGATATTTCCCTGATGCTGCATACATTGTGGCTTCAGATTCCACTGCAGATCTGGTGTGCTTCGCCAGCAGGATGCAGGAGGTCATCAGACCCAGTAGCCTCAAAGTCAGTCTACCGAAACACAGGATTGAGGCTGAAACATCAGGATCATAGCCCACAGATCCAGGACTTTCTGCTCCGGAGGGTAGTAGCACTGCTGCACTTTATCCAGCATGGGTTCGATGAGAGGGAGCTATCTGAGAGGGAGTCAGGTTCGACTTTGTCATTTTGATAGTGAATCCCAGAGAGTGCAAAAGGTTCAGCATAGTCTGGAGGTGTGTGGAGTTTGGGGCAAGCCAGCTATTAACAGCCAGTTGTCAAGGTAGGGGAAAGCTGGAACCCTGACCTCTGAAGATGTGCTGCAACCACTACCATCACATTCATGAACACCCGGGGGCCACTGATAAGACCGAAGGGGAGCCCAGCAAGCTGGAAAAGCTTGTGGCCAATTGTGAACTGCAGGCAATGCCTGTGGGTCAGCAAGACAGGAATGTGCTCCTGGAGATCCAGCGCTAACATCCAGGCTCCCAGATACAGGGCAGAAAGGACTCAAGCCAATGTGACTATCTTGAATTTCTCTTTCCATAGAAACACATTGAGATAGCGGAGATCTAGGATAGGGTGGAGGCCACCATCCTTCTTCGACACCAGGAAGTAAAAGGAATAACAACCATGCTTCACTTATGGTGGGGGCACCTTTACAATGACTGCTTTAGACAAAAGAGCCTGCACTTCCTGACAGAGCAGGATGAGATGGCCCTAGTGGCATGGTGGCAGTGGCTGAGGGGTGTCTACACATAGTAGGGAGTATCCCTTCTGCATGATCTGAAGCCCCCACTTGGAAGTAATCCCCAATCACTGGTCAGGTGGTGCCTGATTCTGCTGCCAATGGAATGGCTCTGCTGGATGGGAGGCATACTAAAGAGATTTGGAGCCTGCAGCAGCCAGAGGGGCAGGGAACTGGGCACCACGCTGATACTGGATTCCATGCCCATTTTTGGGCTTTACTGGAAAGGACTGGGCATGCCGCTGGATTGGATATGGCTCGTACTACGGGCACTCAAAGTTGCCACTTCCACATCCGCGGTAGGGGTGGAAGGACTGCTGTTGCAGCAAGATCGATAAGGAAAGGTCAAGTGATCTGACAGTGACCCTGCTCTTGCAAAAGCACTCATACACTACATTGCCTTGTTGTCAAAAATATTTACAACAAGGGGTGGTGAGGGACAGAGTCTCTGAATTAAACAGAAAACTCTCACCCAGTCAAGAGATCAGGGCTAGATCCAACACCGTTTTTTAGCTCACTGCACCATCCCAGTTTCAGAACCTGGCTGTATGCAAATTAGTCTGTTCCTGTCCCAGTGCATGATGGGAACAGGGCAAACCAAACTACAAAAGCCAATTCTTACACTGGGAAGGAAACAAGCTCCCGGGGACCGGTTTCTGGCATTACAGCCGTCTTCGGCCCGGTTTGCTTGAATCCTGATGGTGCAATGAGCAAGGGACTCACATCTGAGTATACCCTTCCACGCTTAGGGTGGACAAAAATATTTACAACAAGGGGTGGTGAGGGACAGAGTCTCTGAATTCAACAGAAAACTCTCACCCAGTCAAGAGATCAGGGCTAGATCCAACACCGTTTTTTAGCTCACTGCACCATCCCAGTTTCAGAACCTGGCTGTATGCAAATTAGTCTGTTCCTGTCCCAGTGCATGATGGGAACAGGGCAAACCAAACTACAAAAGCCAATTCTTACACTGGGAAGGAAACAAGCTCCCGGGGACCGGTTTCTGGCATTACAGCCGTCTTTGGCCCGGTTTGCTTGAATCCTGATGGTGCCATGAGCAAGGGACTCACATCTGAGTATACCCTTCCACGCTTAGGGTGGACAAAAATATTTACAACAAGGGGTGGTGAGGGACAGAGTCTCTGAATTAAACAGAAATCTCTCACCCAGTCAAGAGATCAGGGCTAGATCCAACACCGTTTTTTAGCTCACTGCACCATCCCAGTTTCAGAACCTGGCTGTATGCAAATTAGTCTGTTCCTGTTCCAGTGCATGATGGGAACAGGGCAAACCAAACTACAAAAGCCAATTCTTACACTGGGAAGGAAACAAGCTCCCGGGGACCGGTTTCTGGCATTACAGCCGTCTTCGGCCCGGTTTGCTTGAATCCTGATGGTGCAATGAGCAAGGGACTCACATCTGAGTATACCCTTCCACGCTTAGGGTGGACAAAAATATTTACAACAAGGGGTGGTGAGGGACAGAGTCTCTGAATTAAACAGAAAACTCTCACCCAGTCAAGAGATCAGGGCTAGATCCAACACCGTTTTTTAGCTCACTGCACCATCCCAGTTTCAGAACCTGGCTGTATGCAAATTAGTCTGTTCCTGTCCCAGTGCATGATGGGAACAGGGCAAACCAAACTACAAAAGCCAATTCTTACACTGGGAAGGAAACAAGCTCCCGGGGACCGGTTTCTGGCATTACAGCCGTCTTCGGCCCGGTTTGCTTGAATCCTGATGGTGCAATGAGCAAGGGACTCACATCTGAGTATACCCTTCCACGCTATACTCAGACATGAGTCCCTTTCTCACTGCTCCATCAGGATTCAAGCAAGCCGGGCCGAAGACGGCTGAAATGCCAGAAACCGGTCCCCGGTAGCTTGTCTCCTTTCTGGTGAAGAATTGGCTTGGTAGTTTAGTCTGCCCTGTTCCCATGATGCACTGGGCCAGGGACAGACTGATTTGCATATAGCCAGGTTCTGAGCTGGGATGGGGCAGTGAGATAAATAACGGTGATGGATCAAGCCCTGATCTTTGGACTGGGTAAGAGTGGTCTGCTCAATTCAGACACTCTGTTCATCACCACCCCCTTTGTGAATCGATTGTTGTCAAAAAGGCAGAAGCCATCGGAGTGCATGTTGATCAGGGATTACTGGACATCCCCTAAGAACCCAATGGAAAGTAACCAGGCGTGACACCGCACCGCCATCATAGAAGCCGCAGCTCAGGGAGTCCATAGTGTCCTGTCCCACCAGATGGCGAACTTAGCTGTATCCCTGCCATCGACCAAAACTTGGTGAGGATGGTGCAGCCCTCCTTAGGCAGCATGGGAAGTGCTAGACTTGGCTTTTACAGCAGGTCTACCCCCAGATTTTTTGCTTTGTGGCCTTCTGTTTCTGACATGTTTTTGTTTGTGTTATGACTCTGGGCACATTACCACTGCTCATCAGTGCTAAAGTGCATATGCTATCCCTGTAAATTGTATGTATGGATTGGTGTTTCCATAATTGGCTGAATTGATTTACAGGTCAGTCCCTAATACAGTGCACTGTGTGTGCCCAGGGCCTGTAAATCAAATGCTGCTAGTGGGCCTGCAACACTGATTGTGCCACCCACATAAGCAACCTGTAAATGTAACTCAGGCCTGCCATCGTAGAGCCTGTGTGCAGTCTGGTACTGCCATATTGACCTGGCAAGTGCACAGACTTTGCAGTCCCTAACCTTCCCTTTTCTTATATGTTAGTCACCCCTAAGATAGGCCCAAGGTACCCCAGTGGGCAGGGTGCAGTGTATGTGAAAGGTAGGGCAGGTAGGACAGGTTTGTGTGTTTGGCATGTCCCGATAGTGAAATACTGCCAATTTCATTTTTCACTTTTGCAAGGCTACCTACTCCCAAAGGATAGAATGGGGAGTTTGCTTATAACATCTTATAAACATAACCACCCATGGGAACAAGGTAGAAGAATAAAGTTTAGTATGCCTGAACTCTGAATAATAAAATGCATCTTTTAGTGAGGGTGATTTTTACATTCTGTGTTTGAAAATACCACTTTTAGAAAGTAGGTATTTTCTTGCTTAGCCTTCCACTGTGCCTCTGCTAGGATGTGAATTAACTGTCTGGCTTTGGAATGACAGGGGCAGGGGATGTGCAGTGACTGCAGGGAGTCGGGATGAGTCAGCGCTAGGCTGAATAGGCCTGGTCTGCATTTGGAGTGGTGGGAGGAGTAGCACCTGCACCTGAATAGTTCAGAGCCTGCCTTCCACAATGATGGCTCCCCCCCCCTGAGGTGTGTCTGGAGTCAGGGCTCACACTGACAATGGAGGTTGGTGTGCACTTGCAAAGTGCTCCCAGAACTGGTTTGGACTGGGCTCCAAGCCCTGGGCCAGGAGAGAACAAACAGATTTACTGTGTAACAAGAGGGGCCCAGACTTTTAGATCACTTCTGGGAATCAGGAGGAACGTTTGCCAAGGAGAAGAGAAGCTGAGGCTGTGCTGGTTGCTGTCTGGGGTTGGCCAGCAGTGACTACTTGGTGCCAAGGAAAGGAGAAAGGACTTTGCTGTTTGCTATGTTCCATGCTTGATGAAGATCTCTAAGGGCTTGAAACTGAGCTTGCCTCCTGTTCTGACGTCTAAGGGACACAAAGACTTCGCCAACAGCTCCGCTGAACTTCCTTGCTGGGAGTTCTTACCTGGTAAGAGGTGCCTGCTGTTGCTTTGGACCTCTGGAGGATGTTTGCAGCTGGGAATAGTAACACAACTTTGAGTAGCACAACGCATCCACACCTGTTTCCGATGCATCGCTGAAGAAATCATTGCAGTGCCTGCCCGCGGCTTGTGATCTCAGCCGCAATGTGCTTTGACTGCACCGATCTACGAGGTCTGAAAGCACCACACGGATTCCGATGAAAGGCCTTCTGTGTGCTACAAGAACCCACGCATCAGCACAGATCGTCACATCAAGATACCAAGTCTGTTGCATCATTGGTGGATGCAGTAAGAAACAGACACATCATCTCCCCACGCAATAAGAAACAGACGCATCACCTCCTCTCTGGTAAGGAACCGACACATCACCTCCCTGCGCAGTAGTAAGGAACCAAAGCATCACCTCCCCGGAGCAAGGAACAGATGCATCACCTTCTCTGAGTGCAAGGAACCAACACATCACCTTCCATGCAACCCTTTTGGTTTGTGTGAACAACGCATCCAAGGTACTTTGTGTGAAATGTGTTGCATCTGCAATTTGCTTTGAACTGAACTATTTCTACCATTTGAAAGTCATATTTTTATTACTGTATTGTGGATTTTTATTGTTTGGTCTTGTTTGATTTAGATAGAGATCACTGATTTTTCTAAACTAGTGTGTGGTGTCCATTTGTAGTGTTTCCACTGCATTACTGTATGTGTTCACAAATGCTTTACACACTGCCTCTGAGATGAGCCTGTCTGCTCGTGTCAAGCTACCAGGGATTATTTTAGAAGTGTATCCACCTTATCCTGACTAGAAGCAAGGGTCCCTATTTGGACAAAGGTACCTACATCTGCCAACTAGAGACCCCCATTTCTAACAGGAAGCAGCTGTGCACCCGAGTCCCACAGGTCATGAGATTATTAGCCAAAGAGACATATGATGTTCATCGACTACAATGCAAGTATGGTGGAAGAAAATATATGCTTCCCAAAAGTGTCCAGCCTCTTGGATTCCTTATTAGGTGGAGTGGTAGAGAACATGCTTAGGTTGACGTTTGCTGTTGAGGCCTGCACCACCAGGCTCTCAGGGGAGAGGTGGTGGGAGAGGACATCTGGGTCGCCTGGGACAATCATTCACTACAGAAGAGCCCCTGTGCAAATTTCGCTTTTGCCCCAGGAGCAAGTCAGTGAGCGCTTCATTAAAGTAGAGCAGGTGTTCAGAGGAGCAGGTGCTCAGGCAAGCCTATCCCAGGTTGAAGCACTGACATCAAGACTTTGCTCTTGATCTCAACAGCAGACAGCTGGAGTTCGAGAACCTCTGCTAGCCTTGCGCATCATAGTGGTAAATGGTGTGCCTTCCTCTTAAGCCAGGCCCGGAGGGGAAAGCATGCTAGTCTGAGGAGGTATCCAAGCCACTGGTGTTACCCAACTCCTCATAGGAGTTCCTTCTCAGGTTCTCTCCATTCAGGAGTGTAGGGCCTGTCAATGGCCAGGTAGTCCAGGGGAAGGTAGTGCCCGGACGGTGTTGACATAGAGGGGTGCAGAGGTGGCACTCTGTTGGCATTAGGGATTATGATCAGCTCGTCGTTGATCAGCACCAGCAGCGCCTGGGATTGTGCCGGATAGAATGGAGTTGGGAAGGATGGATGCACCTGTGGTGGCATCAGTCCAGATCTGAGGGTGGATCCAGAGGGTCCAGCTGGCATTGATGGAGAATTCACTGATTGTAATCCAGAGGGCCACCACTCAACTCCATGGGACACGAAGGCACTCCAGAGTGAGTCTGTGGCCCAAAGATAGCATGCATGGCAGCATAGAATTCCTTAAGTTGGATGAATGTCACTCCAGCACCCGAGAACTCAGAGTCCCTTCAGCTTAAGAGTCTGGTTATCCAAGAAATCGTTGTGAGGTAGATGAACGGATGGAAGTAGCCATGCCTGTATTTGGGTAGCAAGGGATATGCTGTAGTATGATTTATGGGCCTCTTTTTGCGTGCATGTTAAGTTAGCATGGCTTATTAGAAGTTAAAAGACATTTTACCTTTTGCTACTTTTTGAACACAACACTGTTTAGCTGTTTTTGCAAAGCTAGTTTTCCCGAAGGGCTATACATGAGGAAGGGGTTTGTTTTTCAACATCTCTAGACATACATTGTGACCCCGGTCTGTACAGTTAGTGCTGAGCCGACAAGGTTATCAAAACATATGAGACTGTTTATCGGCGTGTCCGTGTAACACATTCTAGACACAACATTTTGGCAGCTGCAAGGCAAGTTGGATTTGGGCGCCTTTATCATAGCACACTTGCCATAATTTCACACACTTGGAAGATTCCAGGGATGCAGAGAGACTAGCCAAACCAGATGTAATTTACACTTACAGGTAATGGGGTCCCCCAAAACAAGCTCAAGAGACCTTCTATAGTTTTATAATACATAGTTCCTATATAGGGAGGGTGTTTAAACTAGGTGCTTTTATCACCTGTTTGCACCATCATTGTAATATGATTCCTCCTTTTTTATTTAATGGAGTTGTAACAATGCTGACCATATTATTTGTAATCATATGTCTGCTTATGTTGACTAAAATACTGTGCTTGAGATCACGTTGTTAAAATAAATATTTTAACCTTACTGTGTCTCTCTTTTACTCCTGTTGTGGACTGGTATGAGAGTATAACAAAAGTGTTCTCACTTCCCACCATTCCTGAGATGGTCCTTTGTTGCATGTTCTAGGTTGTCTAATCCTTGGTTACTTTGTTAGAGGACAAAGAGCTAATGAGGCACTGATTGCTAGCTGGTTGGGGTTTCTAGGTACTTAGGTGAGTTTCTGGTACACCACAATTCACTAATGTCCTAGGTCTCTGTGCACACTTCTGTGTATGAGCAGAAATCCTTTCAACATGGCGCTACCAACAAGTATGGTCTTATTGTGAGACACTTGAGTAGTGCTTATATCAGTCTACAATCCCCTCACTATTGTTTCCGGTTGACTGTAGTGACGGATGAAACCTACCTATAGTTACATAGGTTTCTTCAAGCTTGATCATTTTAAACAGTTTTCTGTTTGATTTACTACCCAGTTCTGCCTTTTAGTATTGCATTGTACTTCTCTATTACTGTTTTGATATGGCTGCGGTTGATATCCCAGCATACAGTCGTGTGGCTGTACTGAATCACTTGCAGGAATACCTCATTTCTTTAGAGGGACCGGCAGTGGTTTTTGTTGTTTCAGCTGACACGGCGTACCCGTTTGAGTTGTATTACTCATGGGTTACGTTTGCTGCAATAGATGCTGGTACTGGTGTTTTTCACACTTATACCCCTGCTGATGCTCCTGCTGATGTTCCTGCTGCGTACGCTCCATATCGGACAGTGGAAATCCCGATTGCCGTTTGGTTTAATGGCGCCCTCCCACACATTATTACAGTGGTCAGACAAGGCCCTTTGTTGATTCCAGGCGCTACTCGGCCTGTTTTAGCTGCTTACACCCCGCATCCTCAGGCGGGTACATTAACAGCTTAGCAACTGAGACCCCCTATATACCTCTGCAGTAGCAGTTATTAGGGGCCTGGTTCATTACATTAAAAGCAACCTCCCGGGTGGGACCCCGAGTGGTGCGGCGCATCCAGTCGGCGGTGGCGGACTGAAACTTAGTCCCGTCATGGTTAAAGCAGTCATGGGCAGGATTCCCCAGGATAAGGAAGAGATGCCTTTTTGGCTTGCCGAGAAGTTCGACCAACTGGAATACTAGTCCTGTGGAGAAACACAGGATCCTCACAGTGAGTTTGCAGATAGACTTAGTACCAGACGTAAATGAGTGTACAACTTGAGGTGTCATTTTTGGGGCAGTCTATATTAGGTGTTTTGGCACCCCGTCAATGACTGTCCTACACTCGATGATCAAGCATGTTCAGGATGAACACGGACCAGAGGCGACTGTGGAGTTGGGAATGCGACTTGTGGGAGCCTTTGGCATGGTAAGCAATCTTGTCCTTGCTAATTCCAAGTCTCTAATGCTCTGCGCGTAGTCCCCGACGCAGACAACCCCCGCCAGTTACCGAAAAATATTATGGAGGCTTATAAGACCGTTGGCCATAATAGTTTGGGTGTTAAGCCTTTCGCTAAAAAAGAAAAACAGCAGCAAACTCAACAAGCCTCATCTGATGAAGATGACCGTCCAAAAGTTCAAAAACAAAATTGGAGTAAGAACAAAAAACAGGGAAAGCAGCAACAGAAACAGGGGTCCCGTCCGGCTTCATCTACACCTGCCCCTGTTGAGCGTACATATGATTTGCACGACTGCAGTACTAATAAGTCGCCTGATAGGTTTCAGGTTCCTGAACAACGTTCGCCTCGCTCTTTTTAGGAACATCGGTAACAGCCACCGGTGGAGGACGCGGCGGCAGAGGTCAAGGTGCCCAACAGAGCCGTGAGCAGCCTCGTAAGGCTGATGGAAAAGGCAAGCAGGACAAGACACAGCGTCAAGGACCCCAGTTTCAAAATAAAAAAGGTGCTGCAGTAACAGCGAGATATGCCACAGATAGTGAGAACGCAGCTTTGGAATCTTACATGGGTGCTGACGCTGCTGGACAGCGCTGTGGAGATTACCATTGTTCGAGAGGCGCTGCGTCCACTACTGGGGGTGACAGCGACTGACAGCTTTGTGGTAGTGGAAACAGCTGACACTAGAGTGGCTCCCCCTGAAAGACTTTATGAAATGGTCCTTGTAATTGAAGGCGACATAGAACGTACCATAAACATTTTTTGGGGGAAAATCTCACAACTACTTATGATATTTTATTGGCGGAGGACGATTGGCCCCCACCCTTTGTCTTAGCAGCTCCGTAAGGGGAGGAGGTGATCCCCCCCCCCGCTTTCGCGCACGCAGTGCCGAAGGAGCAGGCATTGCAGTTTGCAGAATATTGGGGTAAGGCGCTTGGGCCGGCGTTGTACCGTAATCACTGTGAATGGGACAATGTTGTTGTACAAGCTTTATTCGAGATTATTTCTCATAAAAGCACAGCATAAAATTGAACATTACAAGTAAAAACATAACATTAACAGGTATAAATTCATATAGGCATTCTGTGCAGCTCATACAATATTGACATAAAAAATTTACATATGACAAAATGATTTTAAATTTTTAGACAGTTAAAATAAAAGGAAAACCTGTTTAACTGGTCCCCCCCAGAAATCGTCGCCTGATTGCCCAGGCCCACCCCAAGTATTTTACTACCCCAATGACTATCGATTCCTGAGTTGTAGTACGCAAAATTCTTAAAGCCACTGCACTGTCACGTGTTCCCAGGTTTTTGCATACAGGTGTAAGCCATACTCTCCTGGGTGATGAGTAGGCTTTACATACAAATAGAAAATGGCCTACACTCTCCACAGCTGTTTCACATACTGGGCATAACCTATTGGTCGACCTCTGCCAACCTGCCGTTAGTTTTTTTAGGGGAATAGAACCGGATCTTAGCTGGAAGACTAGCTTCCTATCCATTGGTACCGTAATAGTATCCCAATAATTTTCTAGGATAGGACAAATTTTTGACTCCATGAAGCGACCCGCCATAGAGTCAGACCTAACGTCTTTCAGCAGATTATCACCCACCCAATCCCAGTATTGTGATTTGAGGGCTTCTTTGCTTGGGAAGACTGCTTCCACTGGGTTATTCCAAAGATTGGAAAACCCCAGGTTATTTAACATGGCCCTTAGATTTTTAAGCCATTTTATCTTGTGGAAGATGTCTTCCTTAATTATCCAAAGGAAACCCTCTGCGTATTGTCTGATCTCTGGAGTTGTCCAAAGACGTCTCCAATAGAGAACAGGGCGCAATCGCGCTCTATCGCTAATTGGGCGTCTACCCAACTCCAGGAACAGTGGTATTAGGGGGGTGCTCTGTGGAAGGCCTGTAATCCCTCTGAGGAACTTGTTCTCAGATGTCTGTAGGGCCGCAAGATTGTCCCAAGCCCATAACTCCGCACCATATAAGGTGGCACCTAGGACCTTAGCATCATACACTATAAGTGCGGGTTTAATCGGTTTTGTCTTGGATTTGCGGTGTTCTCCCCTCAAAGCACCTGAAAGCTGCTGATGTTTTATGGCCACTTTTTCCAAATGATGCGACCAGCCAGCGCCCTCTGCTATCTGTACCCCTAAATATGTGAACTCCTTAACAGTATCTAACTTACTATTATTTAGGGTTATCTTGGGATAGATTCTACGGCGTGGGGTAAAGGCCATTAGTTTCGTTTTCCCCACGTTCACTTCTAGGCCGTGCTCTGTGCAAAAAATATCAAAAATTATTAATGCACGTTGCATCCCTGCAGGGGTTTTTGACAAGATCAGGGTATCGTCAGCGAACATCAGGATCGGGACCCTGACGTCCGCTAACGACGGAGCATCTACGCTTGTTTCCAACATTCGCTTGACAATCCCATTAATAAATAAAGAGAAGAGTAAGGGAGCCATGGAACAGCCTTGTCGGACACCCCTTTCCACGGGGAAGTCCGGAGTTGACTCGCCATTCCCGCCCCACTGAACTCTTGCGAAATTGGATTCATGTAGGCGCATAATTAGTGTGAGCAAATCAACAGGAATTCCCAGCTTTTGCAAGACCAGCCATAGCTTAAACCTGGGGACTAGATCAAATGCCGCCCGCAGGTCGACAAACGCGACATACAGGCAGCCTCTTCCTAGTAAAACCGTCTTCCACCGCAGTATGGTAAAGCGGAAAACCTGGTCAATGGTACTGGTTGCTCGCCTGAATCCAGCTTGGTATGGGGAAAGGGCGTTGTTATCGTCGACCCAGTCCATAAGCTGGTTTGCAACCATTCTCCCCACTACTTTTTGCATGGTTGCTATTAGGCTTATGGGCCTATAGTTAGCAGGGAGTGAACGATCTCCCTTCTTGTGAATGGGAATAATAATTGCACCTTTCCAAAGGTCGGGGACCACCCCCCCCTTGGCTAGGGCGTTTGCTACTAAAAAGATATACCTCGCCCATCTCGTCGTATCGTGCTTGAAGATATCCGGGGGTATCCCATCTAACCCTGGTGCTCTCCCACATTTCACTGAGCTAATCGCGATTTCTACTTCTTTGGGGGAGAACAAATTGTCAATAGCATAGACTGGCGTTATGCCCTCACCTACCCCGGGGTGCATGACTTCGGCATATTGTGGTCTGAAGTACTCAACCCAGGCATCTTCAGCTACGTTATTGTCAGGCTTTGCCGGGCCACCTCCTCTACCCCACTTAATAATTTTCCAAAAGGTCCTGGAGTCCTTATGATTAGAAGCCTCTTTTAGCTCGGCCCAGTGGTCTTCGTCCCATTTCCTTTTGGCTTGAAAAATGGCCAATTTGTACAATTTCCTTGTCTCTTTAATTGCAGCCCTGTCCCTATTCCTAATAGCTTGTCCCAATTCCAATCGTGCGGATCTACATTGACGATTGAACCACCTTCCAACATTCTGGGTTTTCCTCCCTTTCTTACTCTTAGTCAAAAAACATGGTTTGAGGAGGGAAAATAACTTGTTGTGGATATCAGTGATATCCCTAGCCCCAGGAGCTATCGGATCAACCGCCTCCATTGCTGAAATTGCGCTATCCACCTCATGGTTGATGTAGGTCATGGTTTCCTCGTTAGCCAATACCCTTGGCCATTTTAGCCTACGTTTGTCGTTGCTCATGACTGGAATCTGATCATTCCTTAGGTGCAAATTTCCCACTCCGACATTCCACCACCTATGGGTCACACAAAGGGGGTTATGATCACTTTCTACTCTAGGCTTAATGGCCATATCAATAACCCCCTGCCACAGCTGAAGACTACATATTATATAATCAATTCTGCTCCTGCTGTTACCGTTGTCAAAGGTGCAACTACCCTCCTTGTCCCCTGGGGTTCTCCCATTCAGTGCTCTTAGACCATGTTCCATACAAATAGCATTTAGTAATAGGATGTCTTTTGTCCACCGTGGGACGGGGTTTAAACATAAAGATGGTACTCCCCAAAGGTTGTCCTCATCCTTCCCTAAGGGATCATTTGTGCAGTCTAAAGGTTCGAAAGTCCTATTACGATCCCCGGCTATTATTACCCTACTATCTTGGGACTTGGTCTCTAAGGAGGCAGACAGCAGCTCTAGGGTGGAAGAATTAGTTGTATTACTGCCTCTTACATAAACGTTGTACAAATCCATTGACGAACCCTTATCTGTAGAGATTCTTAGCAGTTGTAAATCGCTAGTTCCCAAGTCCAACATTTTGATAGTAATGTCCAAGTCCTGTTTTATCCATACAGTTAGGCCTCCCATAGGCCGACCCCTTCTACCTTTGGATGCTGGTATGGAAAAGTTTAAATAACCACAACAAAAGAGGGGGTCACAAGCCCAGGTTTCTTGGAAACAACAAACATCAAACCCACTGATATATTCCACCCAAGATTGGGAGTCTAACTTACTACCCAACCCTGCAACATTCCAGGATAGAAGCGTACCAAAGCTAGGCTCAGTCCCATCAGGATTGTTAATGTTGGAACACACTTGGGAAATCATTGGGCTTTCGATGCTATTAGTGACCTTCGCAGGATCATCAATGGTGTCAACTACCATGTTAGCTGTTGGTAAGGGTAATTTCACAGCACTAGCATTTATGTTTTCCGTCCTAGTTCCTCCCTCAGAAACAAAACTCCCCTTCTCTGTGTAACCGACAGTTAGAATTGTAACAGCAGTTCCAACATGATCTTCACAGGCCCCCTCGAACTCTTCAATGTTCCCTCCATTACTACTACTCAGCTCTCTGGTGGTTTGTCAACATCCCCATCCCGGGTCCTGCCATCCAGCATGAGGATTATAATTTGTACATGTGGTATAGTTTTGAACAAACAGTGGAGCTGATGTAGAAGTGATTGGCCATGGTACAGTGGGGGGATTTAGGGGTTCGTTGAGCAGGCTAGTCAGTACACTGGTTGGGCGGGGGTAAAAAAAAGGTAAGATCTACAATTCCAATACCTCCCTTGTTTGTACCCCATCCCTGTCTAGTTATCCATCCCGCCACCCTTGGGTCTTGGAAGTTGACCACAATACAGTCCCCACCCAGGCTTTTCGGTGTATACCCTATTCAGTCTATTCTCCTTACCCCTATGATTAACCCATTGATGTCTCCTGGGAGAGGTCGATTCTCCCTTAACCAGTGCATGATCTTATTTTTAAGCATCTGGAAGGTTTCTCTCTGCCCTATAGGTAGCGGTGGGACATTTATAAGGACTGCTACATAGGGGAAGGAATCCGGAGTAAGATTCACTGGGGGTTTTCTGTGTGTTGGCTTTGTCAAGGGAGGTGGGATCGATTTGGAAGCTGTAGGAACAGGGCGGGGTGCAGGTTTGTTCGACACCAACTGGTTATTAGTTGGTTGGGTTGGTGCTAAAACTTTACCCGCTGGAGGACATGCATTAGCCCCTTTCCCAACCACAGGATTGTTTGGAACTATCTGCTTATTGGTTACTTTTGTAGGTACTGGAGCTTTACCCGCTGGGGAACATATGGTAACCCCTAGACCGGCAACAGGAGATGAAATTTGTGACTGTAGTACCATAGACTGAGCTGGGTTTATAATGCTAGGCTGTTGTTGAACAGGGCCTGAGTTTACCAGATCAGTAGGTTTGGGAGTTGTGTTTACAGTGGTGTTACTTGGCTTGGGTAGTAATGGGGGATTGGTTTGAGGCCTTCTTCCCTTGTCTTGGGTAACAAGGTTAATATTGCCCTGATGCTTTGGACTTACATCTACCCTAGCATTACTTTAATCAAAGATTTTGTGGAATAAAAGTTATCTAACGTTGCCTGCTCAAAGTGGTTTAACCTATCTGAAAGCTTGGTGATTCTATCCTCTATCGGGGTAAGTATTAGTCTGAGTAGCTTTTCTAACTCAGGGAGCAGATTTACAGGTGATAACAACTTATCGTTAGTTGGTGAGGCAGTCTCAGGACAAATATTCTCTTCAGAGTCTGGGCTATCCAAAGGAGCAACATTAGCGTTTGGAACACTTTCTATACTATTGTTAACTGCAATAACAGCCTCTCTAGTATTCACAGTTTTGTGTAGCTTCCTATGCTTTTGAGGGGGTTTGGCCACAATTTTACATTTTCTCAGTAGGGCAGTTCTTTTCCTTTTGGATCCATGCTTGGGTTGAGGCAAGATAGCCTGAGCACCAGAGTCAGGGAGCAATGTAGGGTGAATATGACTCCCACTAGATATGTTTGATTCTGTAACAATTTCCTTATTTGTTACTTTTGCCTGACCTTCAGATTGTTCGTTGGCAACTGGAAGATTTACAGAAGATAATGGTGTTACCAGGGCGGGATACGTTAGAGTTAGGTGCTTGTCCGTAGAATTTTTAATTAGTTCAATTGATAGTCTGCGCTCAGCGCGCCTCTCCGCCAAGGATAACTCTTTGTCAATTAATGAAGATGTACGGTTAAAAAAGAATTTACCCAAAGGGCCAAATGCCAGTGGACCAATCTCAACCGGTGGAGTAGTCGAACGGGCGCTGACAGTACTTGTTGTGGCAGACATTGCCCTGCTTCACACCAATAGGAAACAGTATATCAGAAATCACTTACTGTAGAAGGAACTGTGGAGCACTTGTCAGGGGGATGGCCAGCCCGGCCTCCTTCGGCCCCGGACGGCCACAGACGGTCCCGCCCTTGTCCCGGGCTTCTCCCGGCGCCCTCCCGCACAGCGGGAGCTATGGACTGTTTTATACGCTGATAATACCTATCATTGGTCGGTGGACAGGGGGGTGTGGCCAGCGGGGAGAGCAGCCCAGGTGTGTGGAATGGGCGCGCAGGGGCTCCTGGAGACTGGAGTCCCTGCCTGTGCTCGCAGCCCCGCCGGCTCTTCTGCCTGCCCGCTCCTCCGCTGATAGCTTCACAGACAGCAGCCTTAGGTCTCAAGGCGCTGCGGGACCCGCGAAGCGGGTCCAGCGAGGTCGGGAAAGCCTTTGGAAGTAGTAGATGAAAACAGGATCCCTCTGGGAGGTCGCACGTCCAGCCAGCGACACGGAAACAAACGAGGAACAAACGAGCAGTTCAGGTAATCCACGGGTCTATGGGTGCAACCCGGTTTTCAGGCACTGAAGCGGGGGGCGTGGCCAGCGGGGAGAGCAGCCCAGGTGTGTGGAATGGGCGCGCAGGGGCTCCTGGAGACTGGAGTCCCTGCCTGTGCTCGCAGCCCCGCCGGCTCTTCTGCCTGCCCGCTCCTCCGCTGATAGCTTCACAGACAGCAGCCTTAGGTCTCAAGGCGCTGCGGGACCCGCGAAGCGGGTCCAGCGAGGTCGGGAAAGCCTTTGGAAGTAGTAGATGAAAACAGGATCCCTCTGGGAGGTCGCACGTCCAGCCAGCAACACGGAAACAAACGAGGAACAAACGAGCAGTTCAGGTAATCCCAATACCCCATACGACGAGAGGCGAAAGCCTCCGTTGCAGAAATCCTTGAACAATTAGAGTATCAAGGTGTGATTGAAACGTCTGTGTCTCCGATGAATAACCCACTTTTTACTGTGACCAAGCCAGATGGCTCGTACCGTTTGGTATTGGACTACCGCTACTTAAACTCACATTGTCGTACGTGCGCAGTGCAGAATACTTACAGTTCTGCTCTTGTGGATAGTCTAGAGCGTAATCGGTTCAAGACCACACTTGACATATTCCATGGTTTTTTTGCCCATAATTTGTCCCCCTTAGTAGTCAGTGGATGAGTTTTACATGTGGCGGCAAACAGCGCCAATTCCTTCGACTGGCTATGGGCTACAAAAATAGTACAGGCGTTTTTGCCGCCTGCATTGTCTCTCTCCTGGAGAGGCTCGACGCAGATGCATGTTCATATGTGGATGACATTTATCTCACAGACGACGAATTATGGCCGCATCTGTGCCGTGTTGCATAATTTGCCGTTTTGCGAACTTTGGCTATAAATTTTACTTTGCGAAATCTCACATTGCAGAGTACACAGTGTTGTTCCTGGACTACGAGCTCAACAATGAGGGTAGAGGTTTAGCCCCTCACTTCTTGCAGAAATGCGCACTTTTGTGGGCTCCCACAACACTGAAAAAGCTACAATCATTACTGGGCTTTTTAATTTTCAGTCGTACATACATTCCGGAATATGCCCAGAGTATCAAGCCGCTTTATGCTTTGATACAACCTACTTTTTCCAAATCGTGCTGGCTGCCAGAACATTCATGCGTGTAACAAGAGGGAGAGCGAGGACTAGGTAGCTAGTCCGAGTCCCCGAGGGTTTATATGTGATTAAACAAAGAGGACTAGCTTAAGTTGAGCAAAGTGTTGCAGTACTCAAATTAGTTCTGTCATGGGCACCTTGTTGGTGTATTCATGAAGCCCTCACCCACCAACCTAGTTGGTGGCATGCTTCATCATCGGGCCCACCCAGTGACACCTAGTATGTCCGGGGTGTGCTACGACGCCTGATTACAGCGGAGCTGGTATATTGCTGAGAGTGCAGTGAGGTTGGGTGAGTTGTGATTTAAAACGGCTTGGTGGTGGTCCCAGTACCCAAGGGTAAATTAAATTTTAATAACTGGGCCGTCACCAGCGGTTAAAAGTAAGGCTACAGGACGCGTGGGGGTGGCAAGTTACTGCCTCCTGCGTCCTTCAGATGGTCGACATGTTTCAGCCAGTGCCTTAGAGTATTCTGGCTTTCCTCAGGACCGTTTTTTAAAAAGGTGTGGTGAAAAAAACAGACTTAGTGTTGTGGTACAGACTATGTGTTACACTCACTAAGGCGTGGATAAGGATGAGGATATATGTAATGCCGAACACCAAACTCTCCAGAAACCGGCAGTAAACTGAGCCCCTCTGTCCGATACTATCACTTTAGGGAGTCCATGCAACCTCACCACATGTATCAATAGAAGGTGTGCTAATCGACCCGCAGTTGGCACCTGATCACAAGCAATAAAATGTCTCATCTTTGTAAGATAATCCACAATGACCACGATGGCCGTCTTACCCTGATCCTTCGGTAGGCCAACGATAAAATCCACGGAGAAGCTTTCCCATGGGGTCTCAGGAGTGGGTAAAGGGTGTAAGTACCCCTGGGGTTGTTGTCGATCCGGTTTCATTCGGGCACACTGCACGCTCTGTTTTCCCCAATGACTTAAATCCATGCGAATGGAAGGCCACCAGAATTGCTTTAACGCCTTCTCCAGAGTCTTCACATGTCCCATATGGCCTGCACTAGGCGTCTCTTGACACCAGTTAAACACAGTTCTTTGCAATGCTTTGGTAGGTACAAGCACTTGTGTTCCCTTCATGGCTATTCCTTGTTTCATTTTCCACTCTGGATGGTGGTGAAGCCAAGTTCTCTAGACGCAGGACTGTACCCCTGAACGCACTGCTTGCAAGAAGTCTCCTGATTGGGCAACACACACCACCTTAGCGGGATCTATGATGGATCTGTTTGGGGTTATGGCATGCATCACAGGACTTTCTTGCCGAGTCAGAGCATCTGCTTTTTTGTTGTTAATTACGGGCCTGTACGTGACAACAAATCTGTACTCCTCAAAAAACAGCATCCAGCGTAGCTGTCTGGGGGTGAGATGATGTGCTGCTCTTATGAATTGCAAGTTACGATGGTCGGTATAGACGTTAACCTGATGAACCGCTCCCAACAACCAATGTCTCCACTCCAAAAAGGCATCTCTTATCGCCAGCAGCTCCTTCTCTGCGATGGTGTAATTTATTTCTGCAGGACGGAGTTTCCTTGACATAAAAGCAATGGGGTGTAGGATTCCTGTGCTTTCGTGTCTCTGGGACAGAACAGCCCCTAAAGCTACTTCAGACGCATCTGCTTCTACCACAAAAGGCAATTCCGGATTGGGGTGAGTCAAGACAGGTGCTCGGGTGAAGGCCTCTTTCAAACCATCAAACGCACGTTGCGTTTCAGCATCCCAAAGAAACGGTACATTCTTTCTGGTGAGGCGGGTTAAGGGGGTCACCAGGGCAGAAAATCCACTGATAAAGCGTCGGTAAAAATTGGCAAACCCCAACAGACACTGGATGTCTTTGACTGTACATGGACAAGGCCATTCCTTTATGGCACTAACTTTCCTTTCTGCCATAACCTGACCTGAGGGAGTAAGCATTACCCCCAGAAATTCAACGGTTGTCACATGAAATTCACACTTTGTGATTTTACAATAAAGATGATGACACATCAAGGCTTCTAACACCTTGCTTACGTGTATTTGATGTTCATCCGTTGAGTTGGAGTACACCAGGATGTCGTCGATGTAGACGACTACAAAGCGATCCAAAAACTCCCTGAGTACCTCATTCAAAAAGAATTGGAATGCGCCCGGGGCATTACAAAGCCCGAAAGGGTATCACTAGGTATTCAAAGAGCCCATACCGCGTCTTAAAGGCCGTCATCCATTCGTCGCCCCTTCTTATGCGGACCAGATGGTATGCCCCTCGCAGGCCGAGCTTCGTGTAGATTGTAGCTGCTCTGACTGGTTCCAGCAAGACCGGAATCAATGGCAAAGGGTACTGATTCTTTATGGTGATGGAATTTAAAGCACGATAGTCGATGCAGCACCTCTTCTCTCCGTTCGCCTTAGGGATGAAGAATAAAGGCAATGACGCCAGTGATCTTGAAGGTCGGATGTACCCGATAGCCAGATATTTGTCCAAATAAGCCCTTAGGTACTCATTCTCGGGTACTGTAAGAGCGTAGAGCCTTTCGTTTGGTACTACTGATCCTGGAATGAGATCGATACGACAATCAAATGTTCTATGAGGCGGAAGTGCCTCGACTTGATCCTCACTGAACACCTTCAAATAAGCCGTATAACAGGAAGGCAATTCCACTTCTTTTCCTGCGGCAGTGGCGATGTTATGTAACAAAGCCAAGGCCCGAGATGGACACTCCGCATTCACTAAGCAATGTTCTTTGCAATAATCCGAAACAAAACTAATCGTTTTAGAAGTCCAATGAATGTATGGTTCGTGTTTTTGGAGCCAGGGAAGCCCCAAAATAATACCATATTGTGGAGCTTGTATCACATTAAAGGAGATCATCTCCTGGTGGCTACCATTGTAGAGTATTCAGGGGTATGGTATTTGATGGGTCCTGCTATCAGTTCACTGCCATCTACCACATATACCAGTTCAGGTTGTTTCTTGGAAATAAGTTGCATTCCCAATCTTTCCGCTTCCGCATTGTCTATAAAACAACCTGTGGCCCCAGAGTCCAACATAGCTTTGACTTCTTTTTCTCCGGACTCCACGAACAAAGACAAGGACAAAAACACATGATTCCTTTTCTGATCACAACCAGGCGTAATGGAAGGGATAATGGTCTGGCTTGAGCGTTCCCCTTCTTCCGCTCTCAAGCACTGGAGTTTTCCGTCTTCTTATCCGATGCTCCGGCAGCGGCTTGACCTGTCCTAAATCTTCCAGTTTTAGGCTTCGTGGGACACTCACGTAGATAGTGCCCTTTTTCCCACAATATAAACAAAGGCCGTTCTTTCTACGATGTTCCTTTTCACTAAAGGATAAAGAAGCCCGAACTGCTCCAATTTCCATAGCGTCTTGTGCCGAGGTCGATTTTTCGCCACCCCCTCCACCTCGATCGGGAACCACCACTATTGGATCTTTCTTCCTTAATTCGCCTTTCCGTTCTCTTATCCGATGATCCAGGCGTAGAGCGAGTTCTATGTGAGCAGAACAGGTACAGGGTTGCGGGTCGATATGTGCCAGCACATCCTTCATTTCATCGTTGAGGCCCTGATAGAACAAAGCAGATTGTTTGATCTCGGGCCAATCTGTTTCTGCAACCAAGCGGCGAAAACTATTCAAATAGGTCACTAAATCTGTGTTACCCTGCTTAAGGACCAACAACTCCCTGTCTGCTGAAAACGTTTCGGCTCTACGATCGAATGTTTTTTCGAACTCTACCCTGAATTCGTCCCAATCGTAGAGTAAGGGGTCATCTCTTCTAACCACCGGGACAGCCCACTGCGCTGCTTTCCCCCCAAGGTAGGAAATTAGAAAAGCCACCCGAGCCTGATTGGTTGAAAACATTTTAGGTTTACACATGAAGTGTAAGAGCACTTGTGTCATGAATACCTGGACCTTTTTGTTATCCCCATAAAACCGTTCAGGGGGAGCTAGCGGTATTTGTGTGGGCATTTCCACAACTAAAGAGGGGGCAGGTGCAGCGCTCGCCCCGGCATCAAACGGATTCCCTTGCATTCTATCCATGCGGGCCCGTAATTGAGCATTTTCAGTTCTGGAAGCCGCTACTTCTCTATTGGAGGCTGCAAATTCTGTCTGTACTAGGGCTGCCAGAACGTCATCAAGCGTGGCCATTTTCTTTCAGTACAGCCAAGAGGAGGACCATTTTCTTGGACCGATAATTCTGTCAGGCTCCGTCGCACTACTCCTCGGGGCTGTGCTGAAAGCCCTTTACCCACACCCTCGCAACAACCCTGCTGCCTGACTTGGTAACCACAGACTAGCAGAATGGTCCCATGAGCGCGGGAAAGGAAGGGGACAGCGGGGAGGGAGATCTGAAACGACAGAAACAATGCGTTTAGAATAATACCCTCTTCCCTATCTTTCGCTCTCAAGCCTGCATACAATGAGTTATATAACAAAAAGACACCTGTGTGTCTACACTCATACCTGAAAAGGAAAATAGGAGGTCTTTATAAACAGGAGAGGGTACTATCCGAAATGGCAACCAACTGAAAGAGAACAAGGAATAATATTAGGTGATGCTATCTTCCTCACAGGTGCATGCACATTAGTTCAGTACCTCACCTACCACTTTCTTTCAGTGTTTTGCCTTGGGCTGCACGTTTCCGTTTGTTTAGATACCCCCCTTTGTAGGTTCTCTCCTGCACTGAAGAAAAGATAACAAAACTAGGTTGTCGGCAGACAAATGATATCAAAAACAATAGAGGTTCCTTCACCCTCGTATCAAGTCAGCTCACATATTTATGTGTTGAAGGTTCACGTGCAATGAAGAGTCTTTGACACTCCTTCGTAATCCACAGAAGACTATACACAAGTAGCAGCTTGAGCCCAAACTACTATTCACAGGAGAACAAGTTTAAATGAATCCACAGTACGTCACGAACCCTTGTTCCACTCCTGTGTTAAACAAACAATCCAATATGTACATAAAGTTCTTTTCCCCGCAAGAGAAGGCAGCCGCACTTCTCATCCAACAGGGAAAACAGACGTATACACCCAGCCGAGAGTATCACCAGAACGACACCTCGTAACACAGCCTGAAACTAATCCGGGAAAATCCAGGCAAAAGTCCTCACAAAACTGCTGTTATTCACGATTGTGTCGCATCACCGTTCTTCTACAAACCTTAACCCCAGCTTGGTAAGAATTATCGGCACCGACAGCAGCCGCTTCGTTGCTTTATTTCCAGGGATTGTGTGGCTAGCGTCGTTGCGTTGCGTAACCGCATGGCCCTCTGGGAAATTTAGTTCCGGTTGGGTGAGGTGCCAAATGGTACGCATTTCGCGGACAGCGGCCCGCTCGTAACCATAATCCTGACATAGGCCTTAGTAAAACACACTGGAAGCAGACCTATTTTTCTTTGAAGAGGAGGATGCTTTTTTTGGGGGGGGGGATGGTAGAAGAGGATCTTGGGATGCCCTGTCCTATCCCCGTGGGCACCACAGGGGACCACACTGACTGTTAATTACGTCTATATGGTGCATTCGGTCCACCCCTAAGGTTTGTTTGCCTCTGAGCCCACGTTTTTATTACCATGCAAAGGGCCAGACTTTTAAAGGTAAACTTACATATTTGTGTAAGTTTACTCTTTCTTTGGTATTCACAAACAAGGAGTTAATAGTAAGTTTACAACTGCAGATACTCTGCAGTCAAGGCGGAGAACTAAGCACCTAAAGATAGGCCAGGCCTATCTTCTTATGTGCAGTTACCCCCCTTCACCCACCACCCCATCCCTCCCCTCCGACAGTGGAGTCTCCACCGTCATAAACATACTATTAACTTGCAGTTTGTGAATAAGTTTATTTTTTTGAATCAGGCCCTGAGTATTTTAATAATTTCCATGAGGCCATGCCCGTCCCCCACATTCAAATGAGGGAACAACTCCTCGTGATCACACTTACGCAAAATGTGTGCAAGCATCATCCATATTCTAGAAGGTGCCGTAAGAGCATCTTCAACAATGCCAAGTGCCCCAAGGAATGAAAGAAATTGGCATAAAGGCTCAGTGCACCACCAGAGAACTTTCTGTGATATGACCCCCATTGTCTAGTGCGCTTTCTGCCGTCTCCCTGCCCTGGTAGAGCAGACTCGGGGTAAATCTATCTGCCACAGGGTGGGGACTTTGTTTAAGGGGGCTCAGATCGGGCACAGAACTGACTCGATCCAAGCAGTGGAGGGTCCTGACACTTGAAAGCTATCACTGACAGGAGGTGAAGTAATAGCATAGTATTGGGACTCAGAAGAATACATTTCATGGACCCCTGAAAGAAGACTTGTAGTGTTCTCGTAGTAAATAAGAGTTGCAAGTAGAATTATGGTATTCTATTTATTAGAATAGTCAGGAGCAGGAACGAAGGAAACATGCAGCTCAAGTGAAGCTGACTGAAGATAAACTGAAACATAACATTCTTCACCGTTAAGCAGGTAACATAGATTACATATACAAGGTTCTATACATTTCATACACAGTATTCTTACACCATATTCCATAAAGGAATATGCCATTACTACAAGACTCCTGCACAGGTAAGGTCAGAAAAGCATTTCTGGATGTTTGTGGGGTACACAAGAGAAAACAGACTATTAGGGAACTTCAGATCAATTCGTATTTGCTGAGAAAAGACCAAAAAGGCAGGATTTTCAGATTTAGACGAAAGGTGCAACTCAAAGTGAAAATCAAAGTAGACATTTGATACATACTAGTGTTTCACTTGGTGCTACGGATTAGTTGTCAATTGGGCCCTAGGTCTTGTCTTGAGGGCAGGAGTCGAAGCTCAGGAACACCAAGCTTCTCAGCCGAGGCACTATTGAAAAAAGAACCTCTTGCTCAAAACTTGTTTTTTTTATATATATAAATCTATATCGGGCAGATTTTTAAAATATCGCAAAAACTGCAATCTTTGAATTAGCCTTTTAGTAGCGTACGTGAGGGAAGGAAGTGAAGAGGGGCCGTGGGGCTCATCCTAAGTATTGCCAACAAAAAATAAGTAGAACCGCACAGGATGTAAATGTAGGTCCCATGTGCTGATGTCACTTGCTTTCTAAACTGCCTGTGACCTCAGACACAGAGTCCATCAGCAGATTGTCCCGTGTACAGATCTCTAGATGTTGGACCTTTTTAGATGTGGAAACAGTCCAGTTCAGAACTAAGATATTGGAGGGTCGATGAGGTGTCCGTAGTTAGACAGAGTATCCACCAGAAAGTTTGTTACTGAAGGTTAAGTAACTTGTACTTTTGATGGATACCTATAATCGCAAATTATTCACCTTGGGAATTGATACCATAGCAGTACCTCCCAAAGTGGTGGGTCTGTGAAGTGGCTCGAGCTGGAAATTTGCCCTCAAGACTGACCCACCTTTTGAGGCAGTGATGCTTCATGAACATGTGTACTGCCGCCCATATAGCCACTTGACATATGTCCACGACATACACACCGTGGGCTCACATAGTGGTAGTAGGTAAGGCCCAGGTGGAATACGCCGGAAGGCTGCTTCTTTACTAGTGCATAGCAGTTAGTTATGCAAAGAACAAGCGATTGGTCAATATTTGCACTGCTTTGAACTTCATTGCTATGGAAAACCTTAAAAAGTGCTGACTGTCCACTCTTTGGGGCTCATTACCATGGTCCGTACGCCATCGTTGCGGTGTTTGGGATCGACCACCAGACATGCGGCGGTCCCATCACTGCAATTAGGATGCGCCTGCCATACTGGCGGGAATATGCAGGGCATTTAACATTGCAGACGGAGCTGCTGGCTGCAGCACCGCACGCAATGCCAAAATGCCATGCTGTGCATTTCCCTGCGCTACATGGCAGGCACCACAAGGTGCCTGGCATGCAGTGAAGGGAAATGCAGGGGGTACCCCCCATGCACAGTTACCTCACTTCAACACAAGGGGGGCCCGCTATGTGCCCCAAATCCATTTCCGCCTGTCTTTTCATGGTGGAATAATCACTTCGAAAAGAGAGGCAGAAGGGGATATCGTAATCCCGATGGCGCAATGTTGGGCCATTGTTCAGATCTGCCATCATAATCTGGTGTGGGAAAATTTCTGCCAGATGGCGGAGGGCCCGCCACCGCACAGCTGGCGGTGGCGGTCCCTCCGCCATCGTAATGAGCACCTACGTTTCTAGGTACAATTAATATAAAAGCTCTCTTAGTGTTCAAACAATGGAGTCTTCCTTTCTTCTTAGAAGAAGAATGAAGTGGCACCAAGAATGCCGGTAGGGCATTAACCTGTCCGATATGAAAATGAGCGACCACTTCAGTAGAACGGTAGTTCAGGTCCTCAACACCAGCTTGTCTGGAGAAAAAGCAGTATAAGGTGGTTAACAGAGTCTGCAGCTTGCTCAAGTAAAAAGTCTCAAAGAACAACTGTGCAGCAGCACAAAGGGACTGCAAATCAAAAATCAGAGGCCTAAGTTCAAGTCCCATGGAGGCATCATAAAGAGTGCTGTCAGAAACAAGTGTTGTAAACCTTTTTTTAAGAGTGAGTACTGCACCAAATGAGGCTGAACGTCTAACCCCAGGGAACCCAGCACACCACAGCAGAGCAAGGAGAAAGGACACCACAGGTGTAGATCAGTGCCCAGTCAGCTGCAATAGAGATGTCATACCACCTGCTCCTCATCCCTGGTGGCCAGTGGTATGCCGTAGGTAGGTTTGTTCATCCTCCGCTTTATTGCTTTTATTGTATTGCCTGTATTTTCATTGTTGTGTCTGTGACTGCTGTTGTCTGTCTTCCCCTGCTGCATGTACGTGGTCCGTGCCCCTTTTTCTTCCCTCTATTCCCCTCGCTATTCCCGTGCTCTCTATGCCCAGTCTTTCCTTCTGTGCGCCTCGCTGCCCCCGTGCCTCTCTGCCCGTTCTAACCTCTGTTCCACTCCTTTTTTCCTTGTTTTTTGTGCCCTTCTGCCCTCTGTTCCCCTCGTTTTTCTCTTGTTTTTTGTGCCTTTCTGCCCTCTGTACCACTCGTTTTTCCCTTGTTTTTTGTGCCCTTTTACCCTCTGTTCCACTCGTTTTTCCCTCGTTTTTTGTGCCTTTCTGCCCTCTGTTCCACTCGTTTTTTCCTCTTTTTTGTGCCTTTTTGACCTCAGTTCCACTTGTTTTTCCCGTTTTTTTGTGCCCTTCTGCCCTCTGTTCCACTCGTTTTCCCTCGTTTTTCTGTGCCTTTCTGCCCTCTGTTCCACTCGTTTTTTGTGCCCTTCTGCCTTCTGTGCGCCTCATTTTTTCCTTGTTTTTGTGCCCTTTTTGCCTTTTGTTCCACTTGTTTCCCTCGCCGCTGTGCCCCCTGCAGCCCTGCCCCCTTGACTGCCCATTCGCTGCCCCCGCCTCCCAGCTGCTCCTCCCTCCCACCTCCCCATATAGGCTGACCGCTGTGCGGTGAGGAGAGCGACCCTTGACCCCACCAGGTAGGTTGCTCCCCCTCCGCACCGCACCGCCAATGCCTCCCTGCCCCAGCCGCCGCTGCTGAGGAAGTTCGAGGCCCTCCACCAACCTCAGGCTACCACCTGTGGTAGGCCGTAGGTTGCCACAGGTGGTAGCCTGATCTATTGCTTTTATTGTTTTGCCTGTATTTTCATTGTTGTGTCTGTGACTGCTGTTGTCTGTCTTCCCCCGCTGCCCCTTTTTCTTCCCTCTGTTCCCCTCGCTGTCCCCGTGCTCTCTCTGCCCAGCCTTTCCTTCTTTACCCCTCGCTGCCCCCGTGTCTCTGCCCGGTTTTCCCTTCTGTTCCCCTCGCTGACCCCGTGCCTCTCTGCCCGTTCTGCCTACTGGTCTTGGCTGTCCCTGTATTTCTGTATTCTGTAGTTTGGCCTCTGTGCCACTTATTTTTCCAGTATTTCTGTGCCCTTTTTGCCTTCTGTGTCACTCGTTCTTCCCTCGTTTTTGTGTCCCTTTTGCCTTCAGTTCCACTCGTGTTTTGTGCCCGTCGGCCTTCTGTGCCACTCATTTTTCCCTAGTTTTTGTGCCCCTTTTGCCTTCTGTTCCACTTGTTTTATGTGCCCTTCTGCCCTCTGTTCCACTCGTTTTTTTTGTGTGCCCTTCTACCCTCTCTGCCACTAGTTTTTCCCTCGTTTTGTGCCCCTTTTGCCTTCTGTTCTACTCGTTTTCCCTCGTTTTGTTCCCCTTTTGCCTTCTTTTCCATTTGTTTTGTGCCCTTCTGCCCTCTGTTCCACTCCTTTTTTTTGTGCCCTCCTGCCCTCTGTGCCACTCGTTTTTCCCTGGTTTTTGTGCCCCTTTTGCCTTTGGTTCCACTCGTTATTTGTGCCCTTCTGCCCTCCGTTCCACTCGTTTTCTGATGCCCTTCTGCCCTCTGTGCCACTCATTTTTCCCTCGTTTCTGTGCGCCATCTTGGTTTAAGACTATTGAGTCATGTCACCCCAGTCCAAGATGGCGCGCCCATTCTTCAGGAAGCAGCTCACTATAACTGGTAAGAACCCCATCCGTAGGTTAGAAGAGGTCCGTTTGTCCTTCAGCGAGCCTTCCACTTAAACTATTTCTCTCTCTTCACAGCGGATCATGTAATATACCGACCGCCACATTAAGACAGGGCCGTCCCACAGACCTGTCGTGACATCACACACCGATTCCTAATGGGTAAGTTATTGATCCGTAGGCCCTTGGTTCTCCGCCCATACGGCAATCTAATGCCATCATCCCTCTTTTCTAGCGGATCACAATTGATACGCCCCCCACCCTGCTTCCTCAACAAACTACAGTAACGTGCCATTCAGGACAACCCCTGCACGTATGGTATGTTTTAGATCAAGACGCATGTCTTATACTTCGAACAAAGCGAGGCACTTTTTTACCTTCTATTTTCTTCCATGTGCAGCGCCAGCGGCAATTCACGCCCAGCGCCGGAACCAACCCGCTGCCCGTTAACTACTTATCCCTTATCGTTGCCAAGGTAAGCAGCGATTCATCCGCCCCATAAGCGATCACGTGCGACCCCAGGCCACAATGGATAAGTGCACAAGCTGCCATCCTCCTCACTCCCACAGAGGTGACAGTGCCTCACCCACAATTGCCCTCACTTTGGCACAATGCTCCCACGTATCACGCCACAGCCAATAGGAATGACCCCAACCTCCTTCACGACCTGTATAAAACAGCTTGCACGACTTAAACTCCAGTGCACCTTATTTAAATAACACGTTTGCTGGCACATTCACTGCACTGCAATTCCGAAATATGTAAGTATCTAATGTGACTCAGTTGACCTCTACTCTCAACATCAGAAAGCAATCTAAATTCTATTTGCTTCTCTGTTTTTTCCCCTGTTTTCTTCCCTAACAGACATACATACTGTTATACCAGGCAATATAATTTCTAAGTCCTGAAGATGATCCCTTTATAATTTGAGCCCGGGATCGAAACGCTGTCGACTCTTTTTAGTAGACATACAGCTAATTAATGTATATTACTGTTTGTATGTACTACTCTGGGAATTACTGTTAATTTTGATGTAAAACAGTACCCAGTTTGCTCTCCTCTCCTTGCCTGAAGTACACTTTTCTTTCTATCATACTTTTTCTTTAATCTCCTGTCGCTTTCAAGTACGGCACAGGACTGTGCTTTACTGCAGACATAAATGTTTGTTGTCAAAATGTATTCCTAGTTCTGAACACTTGTTATATTTTATAAATAAATCCCTTGCCCGGCTGGGCAAAGGAAAAGTATATAGCAGCCTATTGTGGTCTATATAACATTGGTATGAAATATTGTCTCAAGCTTAGGACCTTTGTTTTCGTAAATTAACTGATACCCATGGTCCATAGCCACCTAGTGGGTCCCCCTTGTTTTGAGAAAGAGCTGGTGCGCAGAAGGCGCGCCTAAGGCGAGCCCGTCTGCGCCCGTCCACGCCTGGACCGTGCCCAGCGCCAGAACCCCTGGCCCCCTGGCCCCCGCACCCGCCACGACGACCGCCGCCACTACGATGCCAGTACTCTGCTCGCTCTTAACTCCGGACGGAGCCACACCTGTTTAAAGGCTGCCCCGAAACGCACACACAGCCCCTTCACCTGCCGGAACTGCAGCTACACCAGCCTCAGAGCGGACAAACCACCCACCAAGAAAGACCCCAACCACCTCCGATGCATACTACTGAACACCCACTTCACACACAAGCATGCCGTTGAGCTCTGGGACCTGCTCGACACAACATCTCCGGAGTCGCCTTCCTGACAGAGACCTGGTTTAATGACTTCTCTGTACCCGACATCGCCATAGCCATCCCAGACAGCTATAAGATCACCCGCAGAGACCGCGCCAACGGAGTCAGAGGAGAAAACGCCATCGTCCACAAGAAAAGCATCAGGGTCTCGACTAGCACCGACGACACGCTCAACACCGCCAAACACATGCATTTCCAGATCCACACAGGCCCTAATTCCACCCTCAGAGGCACCCTTGTCTACTGACCCCCCCGGAACCCGCCCCAAGTTTAGCGGCTCCATCGCCGACTTGATCAGCACGCACGCCCTGACCATCACCGACTACATCCTCCTTGGATACTTGAACTTTCACCTTGAGAAGACAAACGACAACAACTCCACAACCCTGATCGATAACCTTGCCAACCTCGGACTGAAGCAACTCATCACAACGCCCACCCACTCGCCAGCCACACGCTTGACCCAGTCTTCTCTTCAAGCCTGTACGTCTCCATCAACCACACCAATGAACTCCTCTGGACAGACCACAGCTGCATCCATTTTGCCTTCTAGAAACCCACCACACACCACTGCACACAAAAGACCCCCCGCCGCTGCTGGACCAAATCACCGAAGACCAACTACACGCAAACCTCGCTCTCAGCCCACCCACCAAACCCTCCAACACCAACGACGCTGCCCACAGCCTCAGACGCTGAATCGAGGACTGCGCCAACACCCTCGCCCCGCTGAAGAAACCCCCCCACAGAGACACCAGCAAGATGGCCAGCTGGATCACCCCAGAACTCCTAGCCTCCAAGCAAGCCTGCCGGAAACTAGAGAAGAAATGGCACAGTGAACAAACTCCGGACAGCCCCACAGCACACAAGGACGCCATCTGCAACCACCACCACCTCATCAGGGTGGCCAAGAGGACCTCCTTCAAAGACCGCCTCAACAACAATGCACACAATAGCAAGGAGCTCTTCAACATGGTGAAGGCACTCTCCAACCCCAGCTCCAACACCAACAACATCCCGCTTTCGCAAGCCCTGTGCGACTCCTTCGCCACCTTCTTCCACCGCAAGATAGCAGACATCCACGACAGCTTCAACACCCAGACAGCCCCAATAGACAGCAACACAACAGACCGTCCGTAAACCATCGACCACGACCCCCTGCTAGATTGGGGCAGAGTGAGCATCAATGACACCATCAAGACCATGCGCTCAATCCACTCCGGCTCTCCGTCTGACCCATTCCCGCACCACGTCTTCAACAGAGCAAGCAGCTCCATCGCACCCCACCTGCGCAATGTCATCAATCTCTCTCTCGAGACCGCGACATTCCCAGAGATCTTGAAACACGCCGAGACCAACGCCCTACTAAAAAAACCTAAGGCAGACCCAAGAGACCCCAAGAACTTCCGGCCCATCTCTCTGCTCCCCTTCCCGGCCAAGGTCATCGAGAAAACCGTCAACAGACAGCTAACTCGGTACCTCGAAAAAAACAGAATCCTGGACCCTTCCCAGTCAGGGTTCTGCAGCAACCACAGCACCAAGACTGCCCTCATCGCCGCCACCGACGACATCAGGACCCTGCTGGACAACAGCAAGACCGCAGCACTCATCCTCCTAGACCTCTCTGCCGCCTTCGACACCGTCTGCCACCGCACACTACGCCCACGCCTCCACGCCGTAGGGATCCAAGACAAGGCTCTGGATTGGACCACCTCCTTACTCTCCGGCAGACCCCAGAGCGTCCGCCTCCCCCCATTCCGTTCCGTTCCAAAGCCTCCGAGATCATCTGCGGAGTACCCTAGGGATCCTCCCTCAGCCCGATGCTGTTCAACATTTACATGGCCCCACTCGCACACGTAGCCCAACAGCACGACCTCAACATATTCTCCTACGCCGACAACACTCAGCTGATCCCCTCCCTCACCAACGACCTCAGCACAGCCAAAGCCAACCTCCACAATGGAATGAAGGCCGTTGCAGACTGGATGAAGACCAGCCATCTGAAGCTGAACTCGGACAAGACGGAGGTCCTCATCCTCGGTTCTAACCCTTCAGACTGGGATGACTCCTGGTGGCCGACGGCACTGGGGGCAGCCCTGGCACCCACTGACCACACACGCAACCTGGGAATCATCCTCGACTCAACGCAAGTCTCCTCCTCCTGCTTCAACACTCTCTGCATGCTCCGCAAGATCTACAGATGGATCCCGACAGATACAAGAAAGACAGTCACCCAGGCCCTCGTCAGCAGCAGACTCGACTATGGAAATGCCCTCTACGCGAAGCCCCAAGCAAGCTCATCAAACGACTACAACGCATCCAAAACGCCTCAGCACGACTGATCCTCGACGTAACACGCCACGACCACATCACCCTCCACCTGAGAAACCTCCACTGGCTCCCTGTCAACAAGAGGATATCATTCAAGCTCCTAACCCACGCACACAAGGCACTCCACAAGACTGGCCCAGCCTACCTCAACAGAAGGCTCTCCTTCTACATCCCCAACCGCCGGCTACGCTCTGCCGGCCTCTTACTCGTTCCCGCCCCGCGCATCAGAAGAACAACCACCGGTGGGAGATCCTTCTCCCACCTCGCCGCCAAGACATGGAACACCCTGCCACTGAGCCTACAACAGACCCAAGACCTGCTGACCTTCAGGAGGATACTCAAGTCCTGGCTGTTCGATCAGTTGCTCCCCCCCTCAGCGCCTTGAGACCCTCGCGGGTATGTAGTGCGCTTTACAAATGATTGATTGATTGATTGACCGGAGCAAAGGAACAGGTCAGTCGGACCTGTCTCTGAGTCTAGGAGCCACCACGGCCTATGGAGGGGTCCTGGATCAGTTGCATAAAACAGGGGAGGCACAAGAGCTCCTGCACTCTAAATCAAGCCCACTTCCAGCAATCCTGGCAACTGGTATAGCATGTTTTCAACATCTGAGTACTAATTCCTGGATCTTTCTCAGAAAGGCATGCCATTGGTCAGCGAAATTGCATGACATCACATGCGGTGTGGGAAAGGCCAACAGAGCAAGGGATTCAGAGGAGAGAGGACACCAAGCTCAGGTGATGCGTGGCTGGTTATGCTACAAGGACCCACCTCTCTCGCTAAGTTGGCAAGAACTACGATAGAGATCTGCGCAAGTTCCCTCTTAATGAGGGGCGCAATAGGTGCTGATGGCTCCCGCAGTGCATAGAGGCAGCCAATGCCAGGTTGGGGCAGCTTCTCAGCTTGACTATCTGATGCTTCATGGGTGTGTCACCTAACTGGAGCAGGTGCATTTTTTGTTTTAAGCGGTTGTGTGCATTCTTTACCACTTCACGTGGTTTGACAATGGTTTGACCACTTGTGTGCATTCTTTAATCTTTAAGCCCAGTGAGTTAGATGGGGCATTGGAGCAGTACAAGCTGAGGCCACTAGTTCTGTAGACACTGGCTCACTAGATCACCGATTGCCTCTTAGGCACTTGTTTTTGGCAGCAGCTGGGGCCCAAATGAACACAAAAAAGTACAGAGTAGCAAAAGGAGCACATAGAGAGGTCTGCAGCAGGTGAGCTCAGCACATTCGGCAGTGGGCCTACATCATTTTGTTGCTTGTGCCCTGGGTACTGACGTTTCCAGTATTAGCTAGACCTGTCACCTCTCCACAGAAATGTGTGCTGCCCCAGGAGTAATCCCCATTAAAGATGTGGGGCCAGATGGTAGGTAGCCAAATACCGGTCGGGATCGGCCCAAAATCGGTAAAATCGGTAAAATCGTCCGTTACCGACCGGTATTGAGAAAAGGAGATGTAGGTGACAAAAAAGTACTGAATCGGAAAATATGAATCGGTAAAATACAGATTCTGTATTTCCCGAATACATATTTACCGATTCGGTATTTACCGATACCTTATTTACCGAGTTCTTATTCACCGAATCGGTAAATAAGAATTCAGAGAAAATGCCCATCGAGATGTAGGAAATGAAAAAAAATACAGATTTCAAGGAAATTCGGTATTTAAGAGTCGGTATTTACCATCGACTGAAAGCAGGTGGTAACCATGTGCAGGCTATAAGAAAGGGCCCAAAATGCAACAGTGCTGCTAAAATGGCAGCACTCTATGTGATTGCGAGGAGGCGAAGGCTACAGGCTGTAGGTCTGAGGGTATGGATGAGGGAGGAGCAGGTGTACAGGCAGAGGATCACTCTGTTCCAATTGACTGAGCCTGAGATACTCCAGAGGTACAGGCTGCACCCCAGAACCATCCTGGACTTAATAAGGGACCTCCACCCATACCTGGATCACCCAACACCCAGGGCCCACGCCATCCCACCCCATGTCCAGGTTCTATGTAGCTTACACCTGCTTGCCTCTGGGAGCTACCAGAGTGTGATAGCTGCAGTAGGTGGTGTATCCCAGAGCTGTCTGTCCCATTTTTTCAGGAAGTTTCTGGATGCCATGACGCAGAGAATGGGACATTACATCCGGTTCCCTGACACACTTGCGGAACTTGCCCAAGCAAAAACTGACTTCTATGGACTGGCACACTTCCCCCATGTGATAGGCTGCATAGATGGCACCCACATTCCCCTATGCCCACCTGCAGCCACCGAACACATCTACAGAAACCGTAAGTCTACGCACTCCATCAATGTGCAGGTGATATGCAATGCAGGCAACATCATCACCGATATAGTGGCCAAATTTCCTCGGAGCACACACGACTCCTACATATTCCAGAACAGCGGAATATACACACGGCTAGTTGCTGGAGATTATGGAGATGGATATCTGCTAGGTAAATAAGTGTAACACACCCTGTAATGAATGGCAGCTGAATGTGTAATGTGATTGTAACTCATGTACCTCTCATTCCCTCCCAGGTGATAGTGCATATGCCCTGCGTTCCTATGTGCTCACACCGTACCTCAACCCAAGTAACGGAGCCGAAAGGCGATACAATGTGGCACACAGGTCAACTCGCAACGTAGTGGAGCGAACATTTGGACTTCTCAAGAGCAGGTTCCGCTGCCTCCACAAGAGTGGAGGTGCTCGACAGTACACCCCCATCCTTTGTTGCAAGATAATAGTGACCTCGGCCATTTTGCACAATCTTGCCACAAAGGAAGGCACAGAGGTAGAGGTGACACATCACGAGAACATTGATGATGACCAGGAACATGCAGAGTCCCAGGCAACAGGACCAGTGTGGTATTGGGTTCCCAAGGCCTACATGCTCCGAAGATAACCCACTTACATCGAAAGAACTGTTGGCACGGAAACTGAAAAATTCAAAGAACAAGTTTATTAAGACCCCATGGGGTGGTGGTACATTCCTACAGCACCCTTCGATAATGCAAGAAGTATCACACCGAACATCAGTGTGACTTGCTCTTTTATACAATTTGCAGGTAATAAAACAATGGGCAGTACAAAGTTACAAAGCGTTATGTACATATATGGTCATCTTTGGAACACAGCCAGCTCATTGGAGGGGTTACAACTCCGCTGGTCAGTTCAGGCGGCACATACCAGAGGGGTGACTGGTCAGTGGGGACTGCGCATGTACGGGCTTGACCAGTACTAAAAATAGCCTGTTGCTGGGCAAACTCAAGTGGTCAATTGGCACGGACAACGGACTAAAGGCCATGCTGGCCACGAGGCCGCTCATGATCTAAGATGGCCGCCGTAACACACAAAATGGCGTTTCCGAGTATGGCCAAGTTAAACGGGGAAACGTGTAGCACAGCTAAGCGCTAACTCGGCCATCGCCAAATTACGACAGACGACCCTTTTAGCGTTTAGCTGAAGCTACCTCATAGTGAACATAATCAGGGTGTTCATCTTCAATATCGATCAACATTATTTGGGTTACTTCTTTATGAAGCATCATTTTATCGTGAGCAAGAGCTCGTCTTGATGGTATACAAGCCGATAGGCACATAGAACACAAAGCAGGGCCACATTGAATGCATAAGCATACACCAAACAGTATCCCCACAATGATACATAGAATCGTTAGCAATTTCCAACCCCAAGTGGTAAGCATTGACCAGAACCACCCTGAAAGAGTCCAAGTCCCATTATCTGGGTGTATTTCAGCCGCTATCTTATGCAGTTTCGAAATGGCATCATAAACAGATGGTGAATTGTCAGGTACATAGACACAACAGCTGCTTCCGATGATTCTACATGCCCCCCCACGGTCAGCTAGAACTACATCTAGAACCATTCGGTTCTGGAGCGTGACGATCCTAGAAATCTGAAGTTCCTCAGTAATATTCCCCAATGCAATAGCAGTATCATTTGCTACAGCCTCAACTACACGGGTCAGTCGTCGTATCTTTCGACTATTCAAAGCAGCCCCAACAAAGGAAAACAGTCCCAAATTAAAATCCACATACTGTTGCAAAGCAGTGTCCGTCTGGTCAATGTCATCCAGAACAACAGCACGTTTAACACGATTCAGCACGAAATCATGATACAAAATATAATCATTATGATACATTGGTGGGGCAATAAATACAGGAGGCAGTACAAAAGATACATAGCAAGTACCTAACCATCCCAACGGGAGCTGATGATAACCCTTCGTTCCGCAAATAAAATACGTATTTCGAGATGCTACAAACGATATGCCATTCGGGCTGTCAAACGTGATTGTAGTATTGCATTCGCTTTTCCCAACCGAGATCGTACCTTTATTGCGTATACACAAATCAGCTTTGGTGGCAATAACATTTATAACATGTGAGCTGGAAACATTAATGTTACGTTGGTTGCTGTAAACACGTGGGGCAGATACATTATCGGGGCGATATTCCTCCCATTCAAATCGAGTACCCTCAGCTCGTGGATACCCATCCCGGTCATGATAACATACTTTACTCAAACGGAAAAGCACCCCCCCTTTTGTTGGCCATCTCAAAGTGAAGAGAAGAGTGTACCAGGCATTGCAGGATCCATTATGTGAGAACGGGAGTGGAATGAGTGGAGTGCCCCCTTTCTTCTGGTGCCCGGGCAACATCCCACACACCCAGCAATTAGACGTATTTGTCATGTTATGTGTATGATGCAGGATTTGAATAAAGCTATTGTTCAAATAAGTCTGTCGGTGCCGTTCTTCATGGTAAGGCAAGGTGAAATGAAAATGTTCAGATGGAGCCGGGGTAGTCGGCAGCAAATGTTCACGTGCAGGCACCACAAGTTCAACTACCCAGGCTATCACTGCTATCACCACAATCGTTAGGGCAAAGAGGATGGCACCAAGTATTCTTTTATCCCGTGATGCAGAAGACGCCATAGTTCAATTATTGTTCAAAGTCTTAAAGGTTCAGAAAGTTCACAAGTTCTCAAATGTACATATGTGTGTATTACACCTAAAAAGGAAAAATATGGTGCTGAGCTCCGAGGTAGCCGTTGTTTTCTTCTCCGGGGTCAAGACGGGTGTCGCTACTCTTGGCAGAACTGATCCCCCCCTTGAGATTCCCGGTTTCCGTTTCACAAACCCAAGAGCGGTAACCAACCAGTCTCGAAAACAAAAAAAATCTTCCTAACGTGGCCGCAGATTGTAGCGCTCTCGTCCAGAAACAGTGTGGTCCGGGAAGGCTCCCTCAGCTTCGGCTGATGTCACAGCTGGGCTCTTTTCTTTCTCCAAAATCTCTTGGAAGTCGGTCAACACAGCAGGATTCACCAGATCAGGAGAGACACGACGACAGTGTGTTGAATGTATCCACCGCTTCCTATTGGTCACTCGTACATCTGTTCGAGTTGCCAGGAGGACCTGCTCGGGGCCTCTCCACCTCGGTTCCAAGCTGTTCGCCCTCTCAAACGACCGGATCATGACGTGGTCACCAGGGCGAAGATCATGGCCTTCTCCAGTAGAGTTGTCAGGGAGCGCTTCTCGAACCTGTTGATGAATGGAAAGCAAATCATTTGTTAATCGTGCCAAATAATCGTTCATCATTATACAAGGCACATCATGTATCAATCGCGGCTTAGGCACCCCCCAAATATTCATAGGCCTTCCAAACACCACTTCATATGGTGTGAGGCCTGTCCGAGAGTGGGGCACTGATCTGAGAGAGAGCAATGCTAGCAGTAAGGCATCCGGCCATTTCAATGACGTGGACGCCACGATCTTAGCCAGCTTTAGTTTCAACGTGGCGTTATACCGCTCAACAAGACCTGCCGACTGAGGGTGGAACACAGCATGAAACTTCTGCTGGATCCCTAACCCCTTCAGCACATACTCCACAAATTTCCCGACAAAATGAGGCCCATTATCGCTCCATAAAAATTTGCAGACTCCAAAGCGAGGAAAATACTCCTTGAGCAACACCTTAGCTGTTGTTAAAGCTGTATTATCTTTCGTGGGGAAGGCCTCAACCCATTTGCTAAAAGCGCACACCACCACTAAGACATACTTAAGGTTATTGCAGCGTTCAAGCTGGATGTAATCCATTTGAAGTACCTCGAATGGTGCAGAAGGTGGAACGAACCCTCCTTTCGGAGTATGGATCCCCTTAGCAGGATTGTGCTGTAAACATATCAGGCAGGTCTGTACTACTCTCTTGGCAGTATTAGCAATCTCGGGATGCTCCCAAACTCGTATTAACAATCGAGTAATTGCAAGAGCACCCACGTGCGCCAACCCATGTGTCATCTGGACCATCGCTTGCAAGTAAGCTGCAGGCAATTTCCATTTCTCCATGTCCTTGCTTCTCCAACACCCTTCATCGTCTAACACCCCATCGGTTGCCCATGCCGCAAGTTCTGATTCAGTAGCTGATTTCTGAATGTCTAATATTTCCGCTCTAGCATCATTCCATCGCTCTGCTTGGGATTTTGTCACGTACATGGGGGAGTCAGTTCGGGACATAGCCGTTTGTCTCGCTATGCTATCCGCAAAGGCATTTCCCTGACCCACTTCATCGGTGATCTTTTTGTGGGCGCTACATTTTATTATCGCTACTTTCTTTGGACAAAGCAACGCATTTAGGAGATCACACACCAATTCTCCGTGCATAATGTGTACTCCATGAGAAGTTAAAAACCCACGCTCTCTCCAGAGTAGACCGAAGTCATGTGCTACTCCGAAGGCGTACCGGCTGTCTGTATATATGTTCACACATAGGCCAGCACTCAGTTCACAGGCTCTTGTCAAAGCTATCAGCTCCGCTGCTTGAGCCGATTTCTGTGTTATTCTAGCTGTTTCCACCACTGTCTTAAGTATCGTGATTGCATAGGCTGCGGAAGTCGTGCCATCTGGCAGCCTCAAACATGATCCGTCAACCCACAGTTCCCCATCCACATCTGGAAGTGGCATATCCTGTAAGTCAACCCGACCCTTTGTCTGTTCCTCGGTCAGGAAAACACAATCATGATGTTTTTCTTCCTGACCCTCCTCGACCGGATAGGGCAATAAAGTGGCAGGGTTCAGAGTAGCACATCTTTTTAGTGTGATATGTGGCGCCAACAGTGTAAGCTCATATCCTGTTAATCGTGCACTCGTGAGATATTGGGTCTTTGTTTGATTTAGCAGGGCATCTACTGCGTGGGGAACTAACACCAACAATTTGTGCGATAACACTATTCCCTCACTCTGCCGTATCGCTACTGCTGTTGCTGCAACTGCTCGGAAACACCCAGGTAACCCTCGCGCTACAGGATCAAGAATAGCAGAAAAATATGCACATGGCCTCTGCTTGTCCCCGTGTGTCTGCACTAGCACTGATAACGCACACCCATCTTTCTCGTGTACGTACAATGTGAAAATCTTCGTATAATCTGGTGTACCTAATACGGGTGCAGAACAAAGGGCTTGTCTCAGTTGATCAAAAGCATTTTGGCATTCATCTGTCCATTCAAGGGGCATTGGTGTAGTTTTGGACAGTAACGCTAACAAAGGCTTTATAATGTGCGAAAACCCCATGATCCACTGCCTACAAAAGGACGTTAACCCTATGAAGGCGCGTACATCTCTTTGTGTGCGGGGGACTGGTGTATCTAAAATTGCTTGAATTCGATCTGATGTTAATGCACGCCCCTCCTTAGACAAAAGATGACCGAGGTAGATCACCTTGGGTCTACAGTATTGTAGCTTTTTCTTAGAAACCTTGTGATTATTCTGTGCCAGAAAAGAAAGCAGCGCAATCGTACTCTCCTCACATTGCGTGTAAGAATCCGCAGCAAGCAGAAGGTCATCCACATATTGGATTAGAACAACCCCCGATTGCAACTCAAAGGAATCAAGCTGTCTTTTCAAATCCTGGCTGTAGATACTCGGGCTATCAGTGTAATTATTATTATTATTATTATTGCATTTATTGAGCGCACAGCTACCCGGAGGTTTCCCGGCGCTTGCCTTGGGAACCCGTCCTGGCTTTTCCCTGTGAGATAGCCCCTACAGGGCATCCCCAAGGTGAAAGACAGGCATCCCGCCGCAGGGGGCCGTTGTGGAGATTAAGCAAGCTTAATGCCCAGAGTTGCAGAGTGAGAACCCATGATTAGAGCAGGCACCGAAGCGAGAATTATCGAGTCCGTGGACATTTGCGCTCAAGACCCTGCCGCGTCGGGAATTGAACCCTGTTCCCGGGTCTGACCTCAGCTTCCGGGTCTGCCTGCTCTACACCGTGAGCCACACTTCTCCACTACACCGTGAGCCACACTACTCCACTGTAACCTTGAGGAACACAACAAAATCTATACGATTTATTATTTAACGTGAAGCCAAACAGATATCTGCTATCGGGATGGACAGGGATGGAAAAGAAAGCGTTTTTCAAATCAATTACACTAAAGGTCGTTGCCGTTGGTGGTACCAGTGTGAGCAAGGTCATAATGTCGGACACCACCGGGTATTGGGGAATGACAATTTTGTTGATCTCTCTCAAGTCAATAATAAACCGATAGACTTTGTCGTCAGTATCTCTCTTAAGGATCGGAAGAATAGGGCTGTTACAGACATTATAAGGAACCTCTTCCACCACTCCTGCAGTTATCAAATCTTGAACAATGTGAGTCAGGGCAATTTCGCCTTCTCTCGAAATCTTATACTGTGGCACCCGTGGCAGAGAGGCTCCCTCCTTAACAGTTATATGAATAGGTGGAATACGCATCTCCCCCACATCCGTGTCTGAGGTCGCCCATAACGTGTGCGGGAGAGAGGCCAAAGCTGGAATGTCTAGTATGGTATAAAACCTATTCGGGTCAGGGTAATTGTCATTCAGGATAACCCGCACTCCTTCAGGAGCGCACCGTATCGTTGCTCGAAAATATTTAAGCAAATCAATGCCCAGGATATTATCTGGTGTATAGGGCGATAACAAAAATTGACCAAAACTAAAAGATTTGTCAAGACAGAGTGCAAGGGGTTTGGACAATGGGCTAGGGGAGGGTGTGCCATCGAACCCTACACATGTTATCATTTCGCCAGACAGGGGAGCCCTTGGAACCAATTTCTTTGACAAAGCGCTACGAGTAGCTCCGGTGTCGACTAGGAATTGATCAGTAGAACCCAAAATGCCCGCTGTTACATATGGACCTTCCTGATCTACCGGCACTTCAATTGGTTCCGTACCCCATCCTACACAGTCCTATGCATGCACATAATCCTGATGCTCCACATTCTCACCCTCTGATATCTGATATTGGTTTCGTCTATCAAAAGTATTTCGTTCATCCTGGCCACGGCCCCTCTGCTCAGCCCTTCCATGATCACCTCCGCCACCTCTCGCCCCCGTATAACCGCCCCGCGACCTACCACCTCCTCGACCACGCTGGCTACGTTGTTCACGAAGTACCGGACAATCCTCAGCCCAATGTCCAAACTCTTTACAATAAGCACATTGATCCTCCGCTATATCCGTAAGACCATACGACGTATTTCCTCCACCTCGTCTACCTCTTTCATTCCCTCTACCCTGTGTTCCACGAACCTGTGCCAACATCACCTTCGTTTTCAATTCTTTCGCTTTTTTATCAACACTTTCTTTAGCCTCCAACTCCTGCCGCTCATAATACTGAGCCATAGTCAACAAAGACGCAGGGGTCGCCGTGGCCCAGGAACTTTCACTCGATTTCAATCGTTTTGCAATCTCCGGCAGGAGATTAGCCACGTACTTATCTACAAACAAATGCTGACCTGTATCGTCTGTTAAAGATTGACCACTGTAATCGTGAAACGCCTCTTCGAAGCGTGTAAAGAAATCTGAAACCGTTTCATCTGGCTTTTGTTTACACGAAGCTAACATGGTCCAATCGATCTTTTTAGAAGGTACGAGCATTTTTAATTTAATCAAAATAGCCGCTGGGAGGTCTAGAATCAACTGGCAAGGCTTACATGCCGGTTTCCTTTCTAAATCAGCTTCATTTATCTCTTTCCATGTACCCCCAAGTATTGTTTCATCATTATTTTTACGAATTTGTCTCCACATGTCAGGCGGAAGCATTAACCCAAAAAACAAATCTATGTCAACAAGAGTCATCACACAAGACAAAATAGCCCCTTCCACCCCTTCATAGAACGCTGCCGGATTTTTACGAAGGTCAGGTAAAGAATTTTTCAACGCCATAACATCCGCTCTATTCCAAGGCGTATACACCCAATTATATATAAAGTACCCCTTCGCATCCTTTGACATTTTATCATCATCTGTACCTTCCCCCTTTGGTGGAACATACAAAACCGCGGCTTCACGCATAGGCATAACATGCATTGCAGAACTCTTATCTGAACCCCGGAGAGAACACTCCTTAGATTGCCCATCAAATTCCGGCCCGGACTCCTTATTCTTTTTCCGTTCGTCCCGCAATTTGGCAGTCTCATCTCGCAGGTGGATCAGTTGCTTGTAAAGGGCATCGACATCTGCAAGAGCAAATATACCTTTATCCAAATTCTCACGATGAACTGACACAGCCTTAGGTTCTAACGTATCTGAAAATTGACGATATGCGGTAACAACTTCATCTGCCAAAGTAACCAAAAAATACAGTAATTCTTGGTCTGTCCAAGTACTCCTTTCAGCGACAACTTCAGACTGAGAAACATACTTCGTATTCACTTTACGAGCCCAACTACGCAAATGTGCGGATCTCTCCGCAGAAAACCTGAGACCAGATACACCCTTCTTTCCCGGCTTATCCTGTCCGTCCTCGTCCGATTCTGCAGTTGGAGCCGTAGGCGAAACGTACAGAGGCGGTGATCGATCTAGCAATGAAAAATCATCAATTTCATTATTAAGGACAGGATAAAGCGGTCGACGAATAGGGAATTGACCAGTCGTTTGCAATTTACGTTCCCGTTCCTCCCTCTCTTTCTTTTCCTGAGCCTCTTTTTCCTCAAGCTGTAAAGCCTTATCTCGAGCAGCCTTGCGCTGCTCTTTATCCGCCAAGGCAACTTCACGCTTCATTCGCTCACGCACCGCTTTCTCCCACATTCGTACACAATCAAACATGTTCTGTCTAGACCTTCGTTGAAACAAACATTGCTCCACAAACTGTACTTTACGTAAATCGAACGACCCATGTAGAGGCCATTGCAATTCAGGATCCGATTTGGTATACTTATTCCATAATTTACTATACATTATAGGTGGAAGGCCAAATTTTATATACATTTCCCTATTTGGTGTTCCCTCTGGGGGAGCCGGCTGTGCTTCCGCTAACCTAATTGTGGTACCATTTCCAAGACAGCACATCCCTCGGAGTGTGCTTAAAATAGGCATGTTCAAAAAGGTATCACGAAAGCGCGATACCGTAAAAAATGGCACTTACAGTACTTCACACAAACGTGCCGCTCAAAGGAAAAAAACAAAATTAGAGAAACATCTCTACATGCCTGCCTATGTGAAGTGCACTACACATATATATATTCAAAGTTCACAAATTCACAAATGTTAGCTAACTCAAATCAAAGTCATAGGTCATAGGACTTCGGCAAGCGTCCGAGGAGAGGACTACCTTACCGATCACAAATCATAGAACTTCAGTAAGCGTCCGCAGACTACCTTACCGAACACAAATCTTACCCAAAAGCCTCAAAGGTCCAGTTTCCAACTGCCAAGGTCTTGTAATCGAATCAGCCAAACGGCACTTTACCCAGCAACACGGACGATCGAGGACTCAGTCGGAGACCGGCGCCACCTGGAAGGTCAGATCGGAAGGAAAGGAAAAAACACCGTGGGTGCCAAGACTCGGGTCACTCAGTGGCAGCGCGCGTCCATGGCGAGTGTCCAGACCTTCGTCACGACCTCTCCTTCGGGCATCCGAGTCGCCGATGAGTCCCACCAGAGTCGCCAATTTGTGGTATTGGGTTCCCAAGGCCTACATGCTCCGAAGATAACCCACTTACATCGAAAGAACTGTTGGCACGGAAACTGAAAAATTCAAAGAACAAGTTTATTAAGACCCCATGGGGTGGTGGTACATTCCTACAGCACCCTTCGGTAATGCAAGAAGTATCACACCGAACATCGGTGTGACTTGCTCTTTTATACAATTTGCAGGTAATAAAACAATGGGCAGTACAAAGTTACAAAGCGTTATGTACATATATGGTCATCTTTGGAACACAGCCAGCTCATTGGAGGGGTTACAACTCCGCTGGTCAGTTCAGGCGGCACATACCAGAGGGGTGACTGGTCAGTGGGGACTGCGCATGTACGGGCTTGACCAGTACTAAAAATAGCCTGTTGCTGGGCAAACTCAAGTGGTCAATTGGCACGGACAACGGACTAAAGGCCATGCTGGCCACGAGGCCGCTCATGATCTAAGATGGCCGCCGTAACACACAAAATGGCGTTTCCGAGTATGGCCAAGTTAAACGGGGAAACGTGTAGCACAGCTAAGCGCTAACTCGGCCATCGCCAAATTACGACACCAGCAGCAATAGATGGTAGATTGAGATGGACAGAAATTACACGTCGATATTTCTAGGTAAAGTATGACTCCTAGACAGGTATAGTGTTTGACAAGTGTAGTTTAATAATCACTACATCATCATTGTCACATCGGAAGAGGCATCATACATCAAAGTCCATGTCTCTGGCTGCTCCTGGTCAGTTGCCGTCACTGTGTGCAGTTGTGTCAATCTGCAGCATAGGTCAGTGCTTACGTCCACGCACTACATTGCGCGATTGATGTGCCTGGCTTTCAGATTCTCTGCTGGGGCCTGACTCAGCATGGCTGCACCTGCCACTCCTGCGCACCTCCGGTACAGGTGTGCTGGAGCCACTCCTGCTGGTTGACCCCTCTGTCTCCTCCAAACCCGTGTCATCAGCATTGCCTGTGTTTGTGTTGAGCATCTGCTCCATCGCAGAGGTCACTCGTCCCATGCCCCGTGTCAAGTCTGTGCAGCAGTGCATAATTGCATCCTGCATGGATATAGAGCGTCGGCACAGTAGTGACGTACTTGAGGCAAATCTGTTCATAGCCTTTGTTTGCTGGCGCATAAACTGCCGATCTCTGCCACGCTGTAGATGATCCCTGTCCAACTTGTCCGACAGTACACCCATGTATGTGGAGATGTCTGTTATCCCCTTTCATATTGCCTCCAAACTATATGCTATGTGGCCTATACCCTTGTCCATGTTGGTCATTTTATTGTTCATGCAGCGAACCTGCCTATGCATGGCTAACAGTGCTTTGGCCTGCTGGCGCTGTACTTTAACCATTGTGCCCTCCAGGCCACAGAAGACGCTCTCCCCTTCCTGCCCCTCCCCACCCTCACGTGCCCTCCTGCCAAGAACACTGGTGCGCGCAGCGCCTGCTGTAATCTGTGGGCTAGCCTTGTCAGCCACAGGTGCATTAGTTTGAGGTACAACATCCTCATCCTCCGATTCAGAGGTTTGCAGGATCCTCTGAGGGGGCTCCTCATGCCTACGTGCCCCTCCCTGCATGGACACCTTGGACATTGCAATGGGTGTGCTTGACAAGTCAGGAGAACCAAACAACAAAGGGGATAGTGGGACAGGTGTGGGTCGGTCTGGTGATGTGTCTTCCTGGGTGGTGTTGTTGCCTCCTTCAACAGCGCTGTGACCAGTTATTTTCTTCTGAACTGCGTGAGGACTCTCCTGTGGAATGAAATTGACATAGGGTCAATGTTGTTGTTCATCTGTGTGTAGTTCTTAAATAAACAGTCTACACACCTTTGCCCAGTGCACATTGTGTGTTTGGTGATGTGTGTGGCATGCCTTGCAGAGTCATGTGGTGTATGCTTTGCATTTATGTATTGATGACTACGTCTACCATGATGCATTGCTGCCACCTAGTCTGAGCTGTTATGCAGTGTGACGATTCTACACAGTGGGGTACGGGGTCAGGTTGATGGTTGTGGATTAGGGTACATGCCTCTTACCTTGTTTCTTTGTAGCTTTTGCTGTACTGTCCAGGTCTCCTATCCCATGGATGCATTCTGGCTCCATGGTGCTTTCCACAAGCTCCTCCATCGCTGTCAGCTTTGGTGCTTTGCTCCTGCCACCTCCTTTCCCACCAGCATCCTTTTTTTGTGCTGCAATCTTTTTCTTTGTTACGATGCGCAGGTCATACCATCGCTTTTTTATGTCCTCAATCTCCTGGTGGGTCACACCTATGGCATTCACTTTGCCCTGTATGGCAATCCAAATGTTCCTCTTCACAGTCTATGCAACATGCAGAGACTGTCTCCCGAAAATTTGGCTGTAGTGGCTTACAATCTCTTCTACAGCCAGCTGTAGTTCTTCTGGGCTGAACTTTATCTTCCTTTTTCTCTCCCCACCATCCTTTTGGCCTTCATGTGACTCCATTCTGTGGCACTGCTTGCCTGTGGATACTCAGCTCTTCTCACCTCTGCTAAATTGTTTGTTCTGTTGGTGTGCACCTGCATGGGTGTGGCCACTTCCAGGTACTGGGGAGGGGTGCTTCATTCTGATTGGTTGGATTCTCTGGGCCTTGGTTGTGGGGTGTGTAGGGTGTCCCTGATTGGTTGGCAGGCTCACATGGCGTTTTTCAAACATCCGAATAGGTAATTACCGAATCAGTAAATTCCGATTCGGAAAAACCCGATTCGGTAAATCCCATTCATTCCTATGGGCCAGGAGGCCCATTGGAATGCTTGGGTTTCACCGATTCGGAAATTACCGACTTGGAATAGACCGAATCGGTAATTACCGATTTAAGAAACCGAGTCATACTGAATCGGTAAGTTTTACCAACTTTTTAGCTACATACCATTTACCGATTCTGAAATACCGATTCGGTATGAGTCAGTATTTTAGAATCGGTAAATGGGAATTACCTACATCTGGCCCGTGGTAACCAATATGACTAAAGGGAGGTTGTGCCATTGCTTTTCCCAGAGAGGGTTCTACTCTGAGGAATCCAGCTTTTAAGATGTGAAGAAGTGGGCTACAGAGGTGCTCCAGATCTCACTTCTGCCCACTGCTTTACGCCAGCCTCCAGGGTTAGTGGTGCCTTCAGTGAATCCTGTAACAAACTCTGCCTCAGTTTCTGCCAACTATTTGTCTACCGAGGAGTCATGTGATTGGTGCTGGTCTGTGACAGAGAATGGTGAGGTCACAGGAGTAGTGTTGGTCCAAGACAGTGTGGGTTTGTGTGTTTAAGGCAGCACTGTGGTGGCCCTTGCCATTTGTCCTCATTTTCCTGCCTCTTTGCTATGTTGTGGTACTGTGCCACTCTTGGAGCATTTGGATTGCGGGTCAACTCTGGGCTACCACTACAGCGCTTGGTCGCCTCCCTGAGGGCCCTCGAAGGTGTGGAGGCTGTTAGTGTAATTACGGATGATGCTCTTAGAGAGGCAGTTGAAAAGTGTTAGTCACTAAATTTATATTGCAGGCTAGGTCTCCTACAGCCACAGGTTATGGGGATGACTTTGGGTACTAGAGAATTACTATATCACAGTCACATATAATAACCCTTCAATGGAGGGGGTCAGATCCCACTGTAGCCTCCCAAGAGGTTTCTGCTCAAAGAATTTCAGATTTTTTTCTTTTCGTCAAAGAACAGAATTCTTAAGAAAACAGGGGTAAATGTTATGGATATGGATCCTGTCGGAGAGATTGGATCGATCCATGATTTTCAATCTTAATCTCCATTAAAGGAAATATTGGGGGATGATGAGATGCAGGATCCTTCAGTGTTAAAATCCTCAACACCGACTAAGAACAAGCTCTAGAGAATAAACTAGAACAACATGTCTATTTTTTAATTATATTAATGTGTGTTGGAAATTACCCTTTTTGCAGGGTTATCCCCAAACTTTTTGCTTCTTCCTCCCTTGTTTTTCCTGACCTGTGGTTGTTGGCAATATGACTCTGGGCACGTTACCACTACTGATCAGTGCTAAAGTGCATATGATCTCTGTATACATTTTTATTGTGATTGGTTATCCATGATTGGAATATTTGTTTGACCAGTTAGTACCTAGTAAAGTGCACAGAATGTGCCGGGACTGGTGATTCAAATGCTACTAGTGGGCCTGCAGCACTGATTGTGCCTCCCACATGAGTAGCCCCAAACTGGTGTCTCAGGCCTGCCACTGCAGTGCCTGTGTGCAGCTGCTAACTGCCATGCTGACCTGACCAGTGTCCCCACTGGCCAGGCCTAACCTTTCCCTTTCTGTGCACATTGGACACCCCTATGGAAGGCCCAAGGTAAACCCCTGGGCAGGGTGCAGTGCATGTGAAAGGTAGAGCATGTCCTAATGTAGGTGACATGCACTGATAGTGAAATACTGCCAATTTCGTTTTTTTCACTATTGAAAGGCTATCTTGCCCATAGGCTATAATGGGGAATGCTGTGTATAATGTTTACCTGCAAATCTTCCCGTAGGAGCAAGTTCTAAAATTAAAGTTTGGTATCCATGAACTCAGAATTTAATAACACATAGGAAGGATGGTTTTTTAAATCCTGTGTTTTAAAACAGCACTTTTAGAAAGGGGTTGTTTTCCTGTCTGACCTTTCTGTGTGCCTTGGCCTGTTTGTGAATTGACTGTCTGGTTTGTAAGTGACAGAGACTGGGTTGGCTCCAAGGAGCTGATTGAATCAGCCCTATGCTGAATTGCTTCATCTGCTTCTTGAGTGGTGGGAGGGGATAGCACCTGGGCCTGAATAGGGCTGTGCCTGCCTTCCACAATGCTGGCTCCACCTCCTGCTGAGCGTCTGACGACCCTGCCCCCTCTCTCTCAAAGGAAAAGAGTCAGGTAAACAAAGTGCTCCAGGACTGACCAGAACTGGTTTGGAGTAGTACAAGGCCTCTCTGCCTTCAGAGAACTTAGAGAATTTTGGTATAAAAAGTGATACTCAGACCTCAGAAAATTAGATCATCCGGAATCAAGAAGGAACCTCTGCCAAGGGAAAAGCTGTCAGACTGAAGAGGAAGGACTGTCCTGCTGTGTATTTGTGGGCTGACCTGCAGTTCCTTTTCTGCCATGGAGAGGAGAAGGACTTTGCTGTTGCTGTGCCCCCTTGCTTGAAGAGATCTCCAAGGGCCTGAGAAAAGCTGCCCTCCTGTTAGGAATTCCCAGGAACAAAAGGACTTCACCCCCAGCTTCCCCCTGAACTCTGCTGAGTGAGTTCTGCCCTTCCTAGAGTGCTTGATCCATTTGTGGGGCCTCTGGAAGTTGTTGCCTGCTGTTTGGGGAGCTGGAAAAGAAGAACAGAAGATCTACAATTCGCACGCATCACTCATCGCATCACGCATCACAGCACATCGTCGACAGTGTGAGAAAATTCCCAACGCCGCAAAGATCGTCGCAGCGCCTGTTGCCGCTGCCAGAACAGACGCATCATTCGCTTGTGGAGCGTTTCGCCCCGGTGCAGGAAGATTCCTGTCACTGCGAGTATCATTGTGGAGCCTGTCGTCGCTGTGAGAAACTGTTGCACTGCTTGCGTACGGATCGCATCCCATCGCTGCGAACATCGTCGCAGAGTCAATGCATCAAAGGGCTGCGAGAGAAGATCAACACTGCGCCACGCATCGCCGCCGCACCGAAGATCATCGGTGTCCCGGAGATCGTCGCATCATGACTGTGTGGTATGCTTCCTTTCGAACCTGCAATCCAGAATCCATACAAGGTATCGCATCGCTCCCCATACAGATCGGATTAGACGCAACCCACCCGCTTCGTGAAGCGGGATTGTCGCATCGCCTCCCCAGGGTCTCAGGAGTGACGCATCGCTCGTTTTCCAACGCTGCAGCTTCCTTTTGGAACTTTTGTCGCATCTACAGGTACTTTGGGCTCAGAGTGACGCAACTGTGGATTATTTTGACGCAAACCCTTGAACTTTTTAAAGACTCATTCTTGAACTGTGTATGTTGGATTTTTGTCGTTTTGGTCTTGTGTAGTTTAGATAAGGATACTTTATTTTTCTAAACTGGTGTGGAGTCCATTTGTGGTGTTTTCACTGTGTTACTGTGAGTGTTGGTACAAATACTTTATACAATGCCTTTGATAAGCCTGTCTGTTCGTGCCAAGCTACCAAGGGGGTGAGCAGGGGTTATCTAAAGAGTGTATCCCCCTTACCCTGACTAGAAGCAAGGGTCCCTATTTGGACATTGGTACCTACCTCCGTCAACTAGAGACTCCTAGATCTAACAAAGTGCCTAATGATCCGCAAGACCTTCTGCTGTCAGAAATGAATCAGGAATTTTTTGATGAATCTGATCTATGTATTCAGGCTCTCCCACCAACTTTTAATAAAGTAAGCATCAATTTTAGAAAGTAGGAATTCATTTTCTCAACCAGCAGACAATGTGTTGCAGCCTCAGATCGTGGACCCACCAATTTCCAGTATGATGACCTCGATTCATTTGGTGCTTTCCTCTCTATTGAAAATGACTGATAAGTAATAAATGGTTCAAGAACATTGGTTTTCAATGTTATAATAAAGTACAGGATGATGGACCAAGCAATCCTAAACCTGATCTTGAGGAATCTCAGCTTTCAATTTCTATGAATTGCTTTTCGCAGTCTAAGAAGCCAATCTTGAAGGATAGGGCTGCCCTTCCTTGATCCCTTATTGCATAATGATCTAGTCCCAATTGAGGATTGAGATCAGGTCATGAGCTATGTTCCCTGTAAGGTGCGCACAGGTGCACTTTACACTTGCACGGCGCCCAGCACCTCTGCAGGAGTGCACATCGGATTACCAGCTCTGAGAGAAAGACTTCCCCCGCTGCTCATTTAAAAAGAATGCAGCATCGTGGAAGGAAGTTTTCTCTTTAAGTGCACGCTGCAAAAGGGGAATCCAGTTGAAACAAGATGATGCTGGGGTCCCATCAGTATTCTTATGGGGCCTATCAGCCAGGCAGTGATATGATATGATATGATATGATAAGATATGATGATAAAAGAAATTTGTAAAGCCCTCGTTCACCAACGGTTTCCTGGCGTTGAGTGTGAAGAAGCGTGAACAGATTGGGAGTGGAAGTTATTGATCATAGGCCTGGGAGAACAGCCAAGTTTTAACACCTTGGCTGCTAGGCGTTTTCCCCCTCCTGTGCTGGGAATTGCCATTTTGCTGGTGTCATGACGAGCTCAGCTCGTCATCAACACACGACACCCGTGGGTGATGACGAGCTGAGCTCGTCATCAGCATCGAAAGGGTTAAGGGCCTTCCTAAACATGGGGTAGGACTCAATTTGACGTAATGTGGGCAGTAATGAGTTCCAAAACTGGGGCCTAGGAACGTGAATCGAAGCCCACCAAGCTTCTTACGTTTGAAGGTGTAGGGAGTCAGGAGATTGGCATTAGCAGAACGAAGGGTGCGGCGAAGAATGTAGCGCTGAATTCTATTGGAGATGAAGACTGGCCCATGGGATGAAAGGGCTCTGTGGGTCAAGCAGCCTATCTTAAAGAGGCAACGTTGGGCCACCGGTAGCCAATGAAGGCTTTTGAGGAGGGGTTTTGCGTGTGATGATGGAGCTTTTTTATTAATATACTAATGCAGTTAACATTTTTACAAGCCCTTTTGCTCTATTGTTTGCTTGAAAGGACTTGACTAAGCGTTAAGTGCACTAACATGTCAACAGACTGTAGGGGAGACATGCAGGCCCACTGGTATATAGGGTAATCAGGCTGGTCCTACAGGCCATTTTTTTGGCTGTGTTCGGCCTGTTTTATGGGAAGGTGGGCAGGTTTTTACTGTAGATATCTCTGATATTATCAAAGTACAAAGCTTTATTTCAATATTAAAAATATCTTAAAAAGCACAAAACATTTAAAATACAATACATGTTTTTTAAGAACGCTTCATAAATAATTAAAAAAGACAAAGATAAAAAATCATTAAACCATTTTACCGCTTTGATCATAATTAAAAAAAGACAATAGCCTTATAAAATTTTATCTTAGAACTTTGAGTCTGATCACCCATGCCCAACTGAGAAATTTAGCGACCCCACAAGCCAGTGTAGTACTAGGATCTGTCTGAAGGATTCTTAGGGCAGAGACATGACTCCTAGTCTCGAGCTGCCGACAGACGGGTTTTAGCCATTTAGATCTCGGTTTATTGTAGGCACTACACACAAAAAAAAAGTGCGGTATGGTTTCAAGAACATCATTGCAAAACGGGCAAGTGGTAGGTGTTTGATTGGGGGGTTTCCACTTGGAAGTACGTTCCCGTACCGGTAGGGTTCCCAATCTAAACTGGATGTATAGGGCCCTGACTTTGGGTTTTCTAATGAAATCCATATACGGTTCAAGAGAGAGTACTGTCTTGTGCAGACGAAACTCGTCTACGAGTCTACCCAAGTTAGCAGCTCTGGATTCTTGGGCATCAACCCACGACCAATAGGCTCGCTTTACCTCCAGTTTAGAAACCGATACACCAGTCTCCCACGCAACATTAAAGCCAATAGCCATTAGCAACTTCTTAACCTTTGTTAGCCATACAATTTTATGCGACCCCTGCATATTCATAACTTCTCTAAGGCCGTTTGCGTAGCAGCTAGCTCTGGTCTGTGCCACAGGTGAGCCCAATAGAAAAGCAGTTGCAAGATGACAAGATCTTTAATAGATCTGCGACCAAGGTCATATTGAAGAGGTTTGTTCGGGATGCCCCTGGGTAAAGACAGAAGATCCCTAACAACGTATTTTCGGCCATAACAAGGGAATCAACATTATTGAAACCCCAAAGCTCCGCTCCATAGAGTGCACTGTTTATAGCTTTTGCTAAATATATCTCCAGTGCAGGGGCTATGGGTCTAGATAATGAGGCTCTGTGCTCCCTACCGATAACACCCAGGACACGTTTGTGACTTAGGGCCATTTTCTCAATATGTAAATTCCAGTTCAATTGGTCGGATATCCTAATCCCCAGATAGTCAAACGTTTTGACACGCTCTAGTGGTTCCTCATTAAGTGTGAGCATGCAATTGGCTTTCCTACTAGGGTTAAAATAAAGGAGCTTGGTTTTGGAGGTGTTAATGACCAAGGCCCTAGAGTTACAGAAGACACAGAACCGATCCAAAAGCTTTTGGAGCCCCATAGGTTTTTTAGAAACCAATAACGTGTCGTCCGCAAAAAGCAGAGCAGGGACTTTAACACCGACCAAACTAGGGGCATCAGCATCAATGTTCGATAGGAAGGAGACAACCCCGTTTACAAACAAAGAAAAGAGGGTTGGCGCCAGGACAAATCCTTGACGGACACCTCTATTTACCGGGATTTTAGCAGTTTTCTGCTCCTGCGTACCCCACCGAACTCATGCATACGTTCCGTCGTGCATGCGGGCCAACAAGTTCAGAATGGGCAAGGGGAACCCCATCTCCTGCAAAACGGCCACAGACCCTCTCGGGGGACCAGGTCAAATGCGGTTTTCAGGTCAATAAAGGCCAGATACAAACCACCCTTTTCAATGGATACTGTCTTCCAGTGGAGTACTATCAGCCTAAATGCCTGGTCAACTGTGCCTGTGCTTGCCCTAAAGCCTGCCTGGAATTGGGAGATGATGTTATTCTCCTCCACCCAGGAGAGGATCCTTTCCAAGAGCACCCTGCCAACTACCTTTTGCCCAGCATCAATGAGGCTGATTGGACGATATTTGGCAGGGTCACCCCTTTGTCCCTTCTTATAAATTGGGATCACCTCAGCCCCTTTCCATGAGTTCGGAACTGGGGACCCATGGAGAAGGGTGTTAAAAGGGAGAAAAACGTAGCCCACTGCTTGGCGCTGGCACGGAACAAGTCACCAGGAATGCCATCCTGGCCTGGTGCCTTCCCTTGTACTATTTTGTTAATGGCTAACTCAACCTCACTTTGCCCTACGGGATCAATGAACGTCGCAGTGGCAGTCAGGGGTGGAGTGCAATATACAGACGGCTCACTGTTAACTGGTGCCCCTGTCCCTTCGTAGAGCCTCCTGAAGTGCTCGAACCATTCCCCTTCAGTAATGTGATTGGGTATTGGTTCAGTTTCGCCACCGTTTGATCTTCTTACTAGAGCCCAGAACTGCTGGCAATTTTTGGACTGGCTAGCCAGCTTCAGCTCCTCCCAGTGGGAGTCATCCCAGGCCCTCTTTGCCACCAGTAGTTCTCGCCTATATTCGGCTCGTGCTAAGCGAACCTCGGCTATATCTCGGGTTTGGATGGCACATAACAATTTGGATTTAGCCCCCCTACAATCTTGGTTGTACCACTTGGCTGTGGGTTTCCTGCTCTTTGATTTGCTTGACCCGCGAGAATCAAGAAAGAGAGCAGCCATCCTGTCAATTGTCTCCGCATAAACCACATCAGCCTGGGCAGAGCCTAAATCGTTAGTACCGATTGTAGAGAGCTTCTCCGTCTGTGCTCTTACAATTTCCCCCAAAATGCTATTCTTTTGTTCGTTAATGACAAACTTTTGCCATTTAAGGAATCTTTTGCAGTTTGAGGGTACGATTTCTCTAGTCGCCAACCTCGATCTGTTACTGGACAGGGGCTTCCCCTCACTTATGAGGTTTCGCAGACTAAGAGGTAGAGGGTTGTGGTCGCTATGGATAGATGGGGTGACAATCATATTGCCCACATATCTCCACAGTCTCCTATCCACCAAGATATAGTCTATTCTGCTGGGGCAAGTGATCCTATTATAGGTACAAGCGCCTGCAAAATCTGAAAGGTGTGCGCACGTTCACAGCTACCAGGGCATGCTCCATTACCAAGGCATTCATTTGAATGATGACCGGTGTCCATTTTTTAATTGGCACAGTTGCCAATTGCGGAATGCCCCATCTGGCGTCCTCTTCAGAAAAGCCTCCGACACCGTCCACCGCCAGCGGTTCGAAAGTACAATTAATATCGCCGGTAATTATAGGCAGAGAATCTGGGGGACAGGTCAGGAGTGAATCGGCAAGCAAGGAGATGGTTGAAGATTTGGCCGCCCCTTGCAAACCTCTAGCATAAATGTTATAAAGCTCCAGAATCGCTGTGGCCTGAGGGACCCGGATCGTTACCCTCATCATATCTGATGAAGCACAATAATGGTGGGTAATTTTGCAGTTTAGTGAGATTTTAACCCAAATCAGCAGGCGGCCAAACGGGCGACCCCTCCAGAGGAAATGGCTGGGACATAGAAAGAAGAATATCCAGACTTATACATTGGTTCAAGGCACCAGCTTTCTTGAAAAATGCACATATCATATTTTTCACTTAAGTTGTTCCAATCGGGAAGTACTATTTTTTCCCCAGACCCGCTATATTCCATGAGATGATATTCAGGAAACTGTTTTGCCCATCAGGGTGTATTTGGGCAGGGTCTTTGCCACTACCGTCAGTTGAAAATGGATAGCAAGGTTTTTCAGGGACTATGGGCTTCATATGTCCAAATTTTCCATCTCCTATCAAGGCAGAGTGGTCTTCAACGGTCATCAGGCACATAGAGTGATTTGAGCCCTGGGCGTTAAGATTATTATCCCCATATAATGAAAAAGGCAAAATTGGAAGTGAGCTATCAGAACATACTGGTGACCTAGATCGGCTTCTGTCAATGATGTCAGATACAACATATGAGACAGGGGAAGCCTGAGAGATCTCTGCCTCTACCGAGAGTCAGTCAACAGCTTCCAGTTCACTATACCGGTTGTGACAGGGGATAAAGGATGGAATAAACTGTGGGCCTGACCATTCTCCACTGCGCTGGATACCACCTTGATTAGTCCTCCCACCTCTTTGTGGTATTAGGTTCCAGCCATCATCACTCCCCCCTCCTCAGCTATAGAGGTTCAAGTCCCTGTGCACCTCACGCCTCCTCCCTCCCCTGGCATAGTTGATATCCCTGGTCCAGCTCCACCCATTGTCTGGTTGCTCCGCAGGCGTATAGAAATAGGATAGAGGTCTAGCCACAATCATAGTTCCATTATTTCGAGGGACCCCCAGGCAAATATGCTCCACCGTTCGGGGGTCTTCAAAGGTTACAACTGGAAAGGGGCGACCACTCGGTCCCCCCGAACGTATGGTTGGGGGCCCAGATCCCCCCGGGAAACCATTTTGGGCGGGGGGCGTGTCACGGCTGGTATGCCCGAAGCGGCGTAGCCGGGGCGCGCCTTCTTCCCGCCCAGGAGGGGTTGTCCTAGACACCTACACCGATGGCCACGCCCAGGAGGCGTACCAGCAGAGGGTTCACGCCCTCCCGAAGACGGATAAAGAGAGCGGGAATCCGAAGAAGCATCCTCTTGTTCCTGTGCTTGGAAGCTGCACCCACTCGTTGCACGTGAGCCCTCGACGGAACAAGGAGCAATTTTGAGAACTTGTAATTCTTGTGTTTCTCTTTCAGCGACTTCGAGGCTCAGGGTACAGGACCATGTTGACCAACTTAGATCGGACACTCGATAATAATGCCTGCAAGAAGGCAGGAAAGAAGACTGGGACCGACCAGATGCTTCGCATGCTGGTAAGAGATATGGCGAACATGAAGAAGCAGATGGCTGCGATAAACAATCCGGGTAGACCGAAGAAGGTAATAGGCCCGGCATTGCCGAAAGTTGCCCCCGAGGGTAGGGGGAAGCGGGTTAGGAATAGGGCGGCAGGGGGGGAGGTCCCGCTTCCCGAGGTTCCCCCGGCGAGCCCGGCCAGTCCAGTCGAGACTCCGGTACCAATCCCGGACGCGGGTCAACCGATTCCGGTTGTTGTTACGCCCGCCAATATGGATATGCCTCCGGAATTAGCCGCTCAGCTGGCCGCATGGCTCGGCAAAAAGTCAGGGGGTGCTACGGCGCCTGAAGACACGGCCGAAGAGGCCAAGTTACTAATGCAGCAGTTACGGCAGTCTAGAGCTGCCGCAAAGGCGAATCTCCCTCTTGTCCCCCCACAGGTGACCTCAGAAGGACCGGCAGCAGGCGTAGAGAAAACGGCGGGAACAACGATTAAGCCGGGTAAGCAGGCATTGCCAATGGCGGGGGAGGGGTCGTTGCCCTCAAGACGGGAGAAGGTGGTCCAACATATACCATTGGCCAAGAAAGAATTGATATGGGCTGATAAGTATGTAAATATGTTTTCTCTGCTGACTGACCATCACGAAATGGAGTATATTAAGACACAGAAAGATTTGTGGCACCCGAGTCTATGGCGAGCAAAAATGGCGGGATTCAGGGTGGATGAGACAATCACAAATTGGGCCAAGGCCTTTGCGATGTTTACTGCAATCATGGGGGAAAGTAGACCCGAGGTTCTGTCCGAATTGTCTTGCTATCAAACACGAATACTGGATTTATATGAAACGTATGAGGGCAATGAATGGATGGGGTACGATATGAAGTTCCGTAAGGCCAAGGAGTACGGTTCATCTCTGACGTGGGATTGTCTCGACTCAATTTCTTGGCAGAAGCAGCTACTGCCGGGTGCGACGAAGTCGTCCTCGCTAGGTGGTAATGGGTTGGAGCCTCCCCGCCACCAGCCCTCGGTGCCCTTTCGAGCGGGCCCCGGTGGCGACCGCCACGCAAGGACTGGTGGGAAGGGGGGTAAGAAAGGGGTCTGTTGGAATTTTAACAGGGGCAATTGCAGCAGGCCACAAGGGACATGTAGGTTCAGACATGCATGTGCAGGGTGCGGGAATTCATCACACCCCGAGAGTTCGTGCAGATCCAGGAATAGTGGGACGGCGGGTAGCGGAGGGTCCAAACAGGATTGAAGGGGGCCATTGTGTACCGCTACCTACCCCCGTTGATATCATGGCAATGATCCCTTGGCTAAACGAATACCCTGATCATGTCTCCGCTGGGGTGTTGAGGAATGGCTTCCTATATGGCTTCCACATCCCGGCGGGGGATTTTCGTGGGGAGCCACTTTGTAGAAACCAACTGTCGGCTCAGCATAATCCAGCGGTTGTGGAGGGGAAGATTGCAAAAGAGGTTGCCCTTGGCCGGGTTGCTGGCCCATATAGGCACCCGCCAGTAACGGATTTCATCTGTTCCCCGTTAGGAGTGGTTCCCAAGAAGGACCCGGGGGAATTTAGGTTGATCCATAACTTGTCCGCTCCAAGGGGTCTCTCGGTGAACAATGCTATTGACCCGGGAGTTTGTTCGGTGCGGTACGCATCTTTCGATGATGCCGTCACTATGTTAAATCGCCTGGGGCCCGGAGCGCTCATGGCGAAGTCAGATATCGAGTCGGCATTCCGGTTGCTCCCGGTACACCCACAGGATCAGCGTTTGTTAGGCTTTGTGTTCCAAGGACGCTATTACATTGATAGATGTATGCCAATGGGTTGCTCCATCTCTTGTGCTTATTTTGAGAAATTCAGCTGTTTTTTGGAATGGGCATTTATCAGAGCCACTGGCCATAGCCATGTTATGCATTACTTGGATGATTTTTTGTTCTTGGGGGCAGTCGGCGACACAAAATGTGCGCGGGCGCTGCAGGATTTTTGCTCCCTCATGAAGGGATTCGGAGTGCCATTGGCACCAGGTAAGACGGTTGGACCATCCACTTCACTCGAGTTTCTGGGAATTGAGCTCGATTCTGTGGAGGGATGTTTCCGTTTGCCAGTAGGGAAAGTAGCGAAATTCAGGGCTTCCCTCGAAGTGTGCCTTAGCAAGGAGAAAGTTACGCTCCATCAGTTACAACAAGCAGTAGGTCAGCTTAACTTTGCCCTAGGAGTGATACCAATGGCCCGCTCCTTTTCCCGCTCTATAGCACAAGCGATGGTTGGTCTCAAGGAAGGACACCACCGCACGAGACTGTCTGCAGAGGTTCGCCAGGACATGCGCATATTGTTGACATTTCTGGCGGATTTCAACGGTCGGGTGGTGTGGAACAAACCGCCAGTGTCTTCGGACGAGCTGGGGTTGTGGACCGACTCGGCAGGGAGCGTGGGATTTGGCGCCATCTTTGGTAATCGATGGTCGGGGCAAACATGGCCGGCGTGGTGGCACACCAGCGGTCTCACAGGTAACATTGGGTTCCTCGAGTTATTCCCCATTTTGGTGGCTCTGATGGCATGGCCGGAAGAGTTCAGAGATCGCTCTGTGGTATTTTGGTCCGACAATATGACTGTCGTTGAATGTATAAATAATCAGGCAGCACGCTGCAAGTGGCTATTGAGATTACTGAAGGAAATTGTACTACTTTGCATGAGACTGAATGTGCAATTCAGGGCAAAACATGTGCCGGCTGTACTGAATCAGGCTGCTGATGCACTCTCTCGTTCACACATGCAGGCTTTCAGGGGTTATCTACCTTCCGCGGACCTAACGGTGGCACCATTTCCTGAAGCACTCTGGTTACTCGGTGCCCCGGATTACAAGACCTCGTGGCAGCAAGCTTAGCCCCCAGGACGAGGAAGGCATACGAAGGAGCGTTTCGTTCCTATTGTACATTTTTGGGTCCGGCAGGGGAGGACACATGGGGTCAGGAGGATTGCTTCCTAAGGTTTCTAGTAGCATTACACAGGGAAGGCCGATCAGTAGCAACGGCCAATAGGCACCGGGCCGCCATTTCATTCATGGCGCAGGCACATGGTATCAAGGACCCGACATCGTCCTTTGTGGTAAGGAAAGCCCTGCGTGGTTGGCAACGCATCGAAGGTCGTACAGTAGACGAGAGGCGCCCGATTGGGTTAGAAAGGTTGTCCCTGCTCATGTCGGCTCTACCCATGACATGTTCCTCCCATTTCGAGACAGTTCTGTCCCAGGCCGCTTTCGCATTAGCATTCCACGGGGCTATGCGGGTGAGCGAACTGGTCGCAAAGAATAAGAAAGATGTGGGGGGAGGCCTGTGTCGGGATCACATCCTGATTAGGGGTGATTCAATGGTAGTCACAATAGCCAAATCCAAGACTGATCAGAGGGCTATGGGAGACAGTATTGTTGTCCAGCGCATGCGGGGGTCCCCCATGTGCCCGGTAAGGTGCGTTGAAGAATATTTGGCACGAAGGGCGGATACGTGGGGGGGGGAGCCTGCTGAGACACATTGATGCCACCCCACTGACGAGGTTTCAGTTTCAGAGGGTGCTAGCACTGGCAATCGCAGCGGCGGGCATGGACCTGTGCGATTTTGGGACCCACTCCTTTAGGATTGGGGCTGCTACAGAGGCTACAGCCAGGGGTCAGAGTGCTGAAGAGGTGAAACAGTTAGGACGATGGTCCTCGAATTGTTTTAAAAGGTACGTGCGATTGCACATGTTGTGAAGTCAAGTTTCATGCACTCACGCTTCTTGTCATCTGTTTGATTTACAGTTTCGCGAGCATGCTATGCGGGGCGGAATTTTCAGTCGACCAGGCACCAGGGGACCAGCGGTCAGAGATCACCGGCTGAGGAGAGAGTGGTGTGGGTCGTGGGCCACTCATACGTGAGGCGGGCCGGGGACGTATTCAAAGCAGGTGACGCGACTCACGCAGCTGGGGAATACGGGTGCAGAGTGACCTTCCATGGAAGGGGCGGGCTCTGTATTGACCAGTTTGAATCTTTTTTCGAGGAACTCTTAGGGCGGCAGAGGTCACCGCCATCTGTAATCATAGTACACCTGGGGGGCAATGACATGGTGACACTCGGGAGGCGAGTATTACTCGAGCGAGTTTTGTCTACTGTTAGTTGGCTTGCGAGAAGGATCCCGGGGTGCACGATAGCATGGTCCCACATGATTCCCAGGAAGGTGTGGCGGGGGGCCTCTCGGTGTCAGCTCTGAACCATTCGGTGAAAAAGGTCAACAACAAACTTGGTAGGTTGTTTCGCTCGACGCAGTTGCACAGTATTCCGCATGGATGCATTCGGGGGGATCACATGTATCTAGAGGATGGGGTTCACTTGTCCCGGGAGGGGAATGTCCTACTCATAGGAGACTTCATAGCTTGGCTAAGGGGTTTGAGGAAGCATGACCTTTAGGAGGAATGTGGGGGGGCCGGATAGCCGGTCAACTATCCGGCCTGTGGCGGTAAGGTCATGATCGGTGAGCAGTAATTTCAAGGTCCCTAGAGAGGGGCGCCACCCACTATGGATGGGAGCGCCCGGGGGGAGGTGGCCATTGGCCCCTCCCACGGGGAGGCGGCACCCACTAAGTATGGGTCGCCTAGGGGAAGACGGCCATAGGCCCCTTCCAGGGGAGGAGGGGGCTATATGCACCTCCAACGAATTTCCCGGGGCCCGGATATCCGCGACGGCGGATGTGATAGACAGTGTGGGGTGGGAGGGGGAGTCCACGCTGCCTTCTTACAGACACCTCACACGGGTCCTCGGACGACCTTTAAGATGGCGTCGAGTTAAATGGGGGGCCCCACATAACAAGGGAAATTGGAGTTGGCACAGAGGGTACAGTCCTCTGTGCGGCCGCCACTCACACCGTGAGGGCAAGAGTTTTGGTAGTAGGGATCTGACACCGGTTGCGACCTTGCCGTTGGCCCGTAATGCTAGGATGTACAATTTTAATTTAGAAAGTATGCATTGGCAGGATGTTAGACTCGGCTAGGAAAACCTTTGTACTAGAGATTTGTTAAGGTTATCCAATAAACATGTCTTCATCGAAATGTAATAAATGAAAATTGTACATGATATGAAACGTTTATTTTAATGTTTTAATTTTGTTTCATATTTTAATAAATACGGCCGGGAGGGTGACTCCCTCCCGCCTTCCAAAAGTTCAGAACTGCGTCCGTCTTCCCATCCTTGGGGATTTGTGTTGGGAGGGGGTAACAGGCATCCCGGCCATATATAAAATCCTCCTGTGATCTTTTTCTGTTATATCCCACCCAAGGGACTCTCTCGACCATTAGGATGTTACTGAATATATGTGGTGGTAGGGGGTGATTATTGTTTAGCCAGTGGGATACCTTATTTTTAAGTGCCCATAAGGGTTCTGTAGTTGAGGGGACCAGTTCCGGGACCCCTGTCAAGACGATCACAAAGGGACAGGCATCTGGCGGAAGATTAATATTTCGGCGCTTCCGGGTCTTTTCTTGATGGGCTATATCAGCGTTTGGGGCGGGAGTGTTGGGGCCAACTGTTTTTTTTATTGGTGGGCTCGTTTGCTACAGGGGGTTTAGCACGTGCATTGTTGCCTTACAAATTAGGGGGGTTCAGCAGGGGGGTCTTAGGTATTGTACTATTTACCACTGCTGGACATTTATTCGATGACTGGGATTCGATAGCTGGGACAGTTACATGATTTGCTCTTTTAACATGATTAGTATTCTGGGATCTAATATCCTTCTGCGAATCTTGGAGCTGTTTTTCTATACCATGAAGCCATTCTTCTAAAGGAGTAAGTAGGCTTTTAATATGTTTCATCAAGGTGCGAATTAGGGGGTCTTCCCTTTCTTCTTTTCTTCCTGTACTGTCAGCTGCACTATCAGCTAAGGTACTGTCAGCAAGGATGTCAGCTAAGGTATTATCTAGAATAGTATCATCTATGATGCCCAGGTGTAGCGAGAGGGATTCAGGTCTGACCTCTTCTGTCCCTGTCTTTTGCCCATTAAATTCCATCACCACATCTGTGTTACCCTTATTGCTGATGTTCCCTGCCTTAGCTAGTTTTACTTTCCTAGCTCCAGAGATGTTATTCTTAGTGCGCTTGCATTTGGGAATTGCACCCTCCCGTCTCCCCTTCGTTTGGCTATTGCTGTCCTCCGCTTGGGTGTCAACTAATGTAACTACCGGATTAGTTTCCAGGGGGACTGGGGCCTGGGAATCAATGGAGGACAGGTCGTGAAGAGCTGGTTGAGGACTAGGAGTGTTATGGACTTCAACATGAATCTGCAAAGGATTGGATATAATTTTAGAGTTGTCGGGGGTGTGCGCAGAGGCAATATGGCCCATGGATGACCTTTTGGCTAGTGCGAGGTCTTGAGAGACCCTTCCTTCCATCAGTACAATTCCCTGATCAATTAATGAATTAGTACGTATAATAAAGTCATCCAGTGTGCCCATCAACTTTGTACCACCCACAACAGTCTTGCTTTAGTTTGACGAGTTGACATTTCTCTTTACTAAAATTAGAAAGCGGAAACAACAGGAATGGCACACAAAAGTACCGAACTGGTTCCACTGTGAAATTGCGGCTGGTCAGTAAAGGGGGTCCCAAGGTGGATTACAGATAGTTCAATAGAAGCAGAGGTATGCTCACAGTTCTGGTGTCCGTAGTAGGAGTGAAGATCAGGGTCCCTGGCCCAGTCCAGTCTCCTCAGGCCTCTGAGGGCCACAGAGGGCCCGCCCTTTGCCCGGGGTTAGCCCGGCGCTGCCCCGCGCGCTCCCGCAACGCGGGAAATGAGGCTTGTTTTTAAATGCCTCCAGGCGCTATGTGGCGTAATGCGACTTCCGGTCGCAGGGGCTGGTGGGAAGTGAAGTCTTTTGGCCCCCTCGCACTCTCCCCCACTCTGCGGCAGCACTCGAGATCTTAGAAGTGCGGCGGCGGAGGGAGAGCAAGGACAGGAGCAGGAGGCTGAGCAGTAACAGGCTGGTGGCGGTCTCGGCAGCAAGTAGGTAGGAAAAGAACAAACGTCCCCATTCCGCCGCAAAGGAGGCTTGTTTTTAAAAGCCTCCTGGCGCTATGTGGCGTAATGCGACTTCCGGTCGCAGGGGCTGGTGGGAAGTGAATTCTTTTGGCCCTCTCGCGCTCTCCCCCACTCTGCGGCAGCACTCGAGATCTTAGAAGTGCGGTGGCGGAGGGAGAGTGAGGACAGGAGCAGGAGGCTGAGCAGTAACAGGCTGGTGGCGGTCTCGGCAGCAAGTAGGTAGGAAAGGAACAAACGTCCCCCTGATATTATCACAAGCACTGCCTACAGTAAACACAAATGCATGGAGTTTTGTATACCTTGTAAAACATGTATACAGCATGTCTTTACAAGTTTAAAACAGCCCTAATTTGCAAATGTGAGCCACTTTTTTTTAGCTGTCTTATTCACTAAATGAGGCCACTTGCTGCCCAGTCCAAACCTGAAGACACATGCATGGCTGCAGTAAAAAGCATTGGCAAAGCCAATAGGTTTCGCCTATGCAAGATCTATTGGCTTTGTCAATGTTTTATTAGATATGTTGCACAGCAGCACAGGGTTAAAGAAAAAAATATGCTATGACGCAGCCAGTGTTTACTGCTTCATAGCGATTTTTTCCTCTTTAAGCCATGTTGCCGTTATGCAGTATATAAAAAAAAGCATTGACAAAGCCAAATAGCTTTCGTTAAGTGAGTGCTATTTGGCTTCGTTTAATGCTTTTTTGTTGGACATGAGGTTAGAGGGGAGCATACGAGAGGGAAACAGCCTTCATCACGCACCATTTATCATGCATGCCATTACCACACATATGCTTCTTACCAAAAAGGTGAGGTTAAGTTAACTATAAATTATATATATATATGTGTGTGTTTGGGTGTGTTTGCATATATATATGTATATTCACTGAAAAAACAATAGGTTATAGACCATATATAGTTAGGAATTAGCATTTACAAAACCTTATTTTACTCACACAAAACCATTGAAATTCGCATATATAGTTAGTTGCACTAACTATATATCGCGCACCCGCAATCCACTGCTGATCATGTCACATATTACATCATTCATGACATGGTCAGTGACATCACTGATGACATCTCAAATGACATCACTGATGACAACATCCAGTGACTGTATGTTTCTGTAAAGTTAAAATATATCTTACATATTGAAGAATGAGTGGATGTATAAGTGTCTGGATGAAGGATGTAGTAGGTGCATGACTGACTGTATGAGTGAGTGATTAAATGTGTCTCACTGAGTGCATGGGTTAGTGACTAAACTGTCTTAATTTGTGCATCATTATGTCTGTTGTTCTGTAAACTGCTGCATGTGTTGATCAGTAGCTATATGAGTAACTATATGGGTTATTGATTGGTTGCCCAAGTATTTGTATGGGAGACTGAGTGTGTGTGGGTGGCTGGGAGGTGTATGACTCTGTGCATAGATGTGTGAGCAGTTGATTCACTAGATGTATGGGTTCAAAAGTGCATGTGGAAACAGCTGTATGGGCGGTTGACTGTGTGCATGAGTGTATTGGTGAGTGAATGGATATCTCAGTGCTACATGTCAAAGTAAGTACATATGTAAAACACAGTACATGTGAGAGTTGACATATATAAATAACTGTGCATAAGAGCCAGTGAATGTGTGAGTGGCTGTATGGATCATTGTGAACTTGTATCAGGGATTGTATAAGAGAGTAAATATGTGTTAGTACATGTTTGAATGCGTAAGGTGTGTATAACTGTATAGTTGAGGAAATGGAGGTGTGATTGATTCTTTGCATGACTGACTAGGTGTGTGAGTAACTCCATGGATGAGTGACAGTCTGTGAGTGTCTGTTTACACTGAGTGTATCTAAGGTTATATTAGAGTCTGAAGAGGTTCATCGTATAATCACATGAATGATGTCATCAGTGATGTGATCAGTAATGTCAAATGAGATGTCATCAGTGATGTCATCAATGATGTCATCAGTGATGTCATTTGAGATGTCATCAGTGATGTCATCAGTGATGTCATTTGAGATGTCATCAGTGATGTCAATGACCATGTCATGAATGATGTAATATGTGACATGATCAGCAGTGGATTGCGGGTGCGCGATATATAGTTAGTGCAACTAACTATATATGCGAATTTCAATGGTTTTGTGTGAGTAAAATAAGGTTTTGTAAATGCTAATTCCTAACTATATATGGTCTATAACCTATGGTTTTTTCAGGGAATTTTCAAGGTTTTGTAAATGCTAATTCCTAACTATATATAGTCTATAACGTATGGTTTTTGCAGTGAAAATATATATATACTTTTGTCATAAGTAAGACTGTTAGCGTTCTAGTTGTTCTTTAGAACACTCTGGGACATTCTGTCATTGGGCTATAGTTGGGCTACATCTGGCTGATATTTGGGCTACATTTGGGCTCTTTTGTCTCTGGTGGCCATCTTGGGAGACTGCATATCAGAATTTTTTTTAATGAAATATAAGAAGATTTGAGAAGTCACTCAAAATGTGCCCTAATTTTTCTTTCTTCAGCACTAATTATAATTTCTATGGCAAAATGAACCCCCTCATTTTGTTCCTTTGCAAATTAAATGTTTTACGTGTTAAGACTTTATTCCAATCAAGATGACTTCAGGTGTGCCATACTTTTATCATAAGTAAGACTGTTAGCGCTCTAGTTGTTCTTTAGAACACTCTGGCACATTCTGTTACTGGGCTATAGTTGGGCTACATCTGGCTGATATTTGGGCTACATTTGTTTTTTTTGTCTCTGGTGGCCATCTTTGGGCTACATTGGGCTACATTTGGGCTCCAACATATATATAGCCCAATGTAGCCCAATATATATTTTTCAAAGTTAATTTTCGCAATAACCACTGGAGCATATATCTTGAGACATAGCAAAGGCACATCGGGCTACCAGTCCCTACAATTTTGCCAAGTTTTGTGGAAATCCATTCAGCCGTTCGAGCTAAAAGTGAGTCCAACCGCCCTATGGAAAACTCAATGTTAAAAACATGTTTTGGGACCCCCCTTTTTTCTCGGCCCCTGCTTGACGAAACCCCCCCAAACTTTCAGGGAACGCTCAGAAACAAAATGTGCCATTTTCCTGAAAATTTCAGCCAATTCCGTCCATCAACGCCAAAGTTATTCAACATAGAATTTTCTGAAATCCCTATTCAAAAAAATCCTAACTATATATACCTACTGGCGACCGCCAGTAGGTAATATATGTGTGTATTTATATCTATATTACCTCCTGGTGATCGTCAGTACGTAGTTATAGTTAGGACCTAGTTACCATAGGAAAATCACAACATTCCATTCCCAATAACTTTGACGCCGATTGATGGATCGCGAAATTTTTAAAACTTATGTCCCGCTTTGGTCCGCTTCTATCTTGAAAGTTTCGGGGTGATTCGGCAAGGGGGGCCGAGACAAAAGGGGGTCACAAAAAGGGTTTTCTCCATGCAATTTTCCATGGGAAACTTTAGACACAGCTACAGCCCTAACTGCTGAACGGAATTACACCAAATCTGGCAAAAAGGTAGCCCTTTTTGTTAAATGGTGTAAATCTGTTAAGTTTTTTTAAAAAATATTAATGGAAAAAGAAATATATATATCTGGGCGGAGCCTAACCACACATCTCATCGTGAGATCTGATTGGCTGTCAGCACTTCATCCAAGAAGTGTTGGCAGCCATCTTGGGACGAATATACATGATGTAAATGTAAATGTATTGCGATTTATATAGTGCACGTATCACCCGAAGGCATCAAGGCGCTTGCCTTGGGAACCCGTCCTGGTATTCCCCTGTGAGATAACCCCAGCAGGGTATCCACAAGGTGAAAGCCAGGCATCCCGCCGCGAGGGGCCGTAGTGGAGATTAAGCAAGCTATTGCCCAGAAAGAAAGCGCGCTGGTTCTCTGAAGACCTTCAGGCCTCCAAGCAAACCTGACGAATAATAGAGAAGAACTGGATCCGTGAACAAACACCAGAAAGCGATGCAGCCCAAAAGAACTCCACCCGCAGACACCACCACTTCATCGGATCCACGTCATCGGCCTGGGACGATTCCTGGTCACCAACCAACTAGGACCAGCTCCAACACCCACCGACCACGCACACAACCTAGGGGTCATCCGAGAACGCGACCCTCTCCATGACGAAGCAGGTTAACGCTGTCTCTTCCTCCTGCTTCAACACCCTCCGCATGCTCTGCAGGATCTACAAGTGGATCACCACCGAAACAAGAAAGACGGTCACCCAGGCCCTCGTCATCAGCAGATTGGACTACGGAAACGCCCTCTATGCAGGAGCTTCGTCCAAACTCCTGAAACGGCTCGAACACATCCAAAAGGCCTCCGCACGCCTGATCCTCGACATCCCTCGCCACAGCCACATCACACCCCACCTAAGATACCTGCACCATCAACAAGAGGATAACCTTCAAGCTACTCACCCACGCACAGAAAGCACTCCACAAAACCGGACTAGCGTACCTCAACAGCTGACTCAGCTTCTACAACCCCATCCGCCAGATCTGCTCCGCCCCGCCGACCACACCCTCGCCACTGTCCCCCGGATCCAAAGAGTGACTGCCGGCGGCAGATCCTTCTCCCACCTCCCTGCCAAGACTTGGAACAACCTCCCCATCCACCTACAGAAGAGCCAAGACCTACTGACCTTCAGAAGACTCCTCAAAACCTGGTTTTTCGAACAGTAACTAAACTATGTGAATGTGTGCATCTCTGTCTCTGTTCTTGTATAACATGCTGCATCAGTTGGTCACTAACTACATGTGTGTATATTAGTTATTGATTAGTTGGGTAAGTATTTGTATGGGACACTGAGTTTGTGTGTTGTTGGATGGGGTGTGTGTAACTCTATGCATAGATGAAAGAATGGTTGATTAACTAGGTGTATAGGTTTTGAGAGTGCATGTGAAAACAGTTGTTTGGGTGACTGAGTGTGTTTATTTGTGTGTTGGTGAGTGAATATATGTTTAAGTTGTACATCTTCAACAAAGTAAAAAAATAAAAGGCATTGTATGTGAGAGTTGGTGTATTTAAATAAGTACATGTAAGAGTCAGTGATTGTGAGAGTAACTATATGAATGAGTGTATAATTGTAATGGTGATTTTTTAACATATTACCCATAAGTTACTATGTGTTTGAATAAATGAGGTGTTTGTGTATAATTGTGTAAGTGAGTAAATGTAAGTGTGATTAATTTTTTTCATGAGTGAGTAGGATGACTGCATAACCGACTAAGATGACTGCTAATGTGTCAATGTCTATATATGTGTATAAGTGCATTTTATAGTGTTCTATTAAATAGTGACTGCATGTATAAGTGATTCTGTTGTTAGGAATCAGTGAGTGGATATGTAGTAACTGGTATTGGTGTGTCAATGGTTTCAAATATGGTACTCTGTATTTTACAGTGAGTGATGAAAGGTTATACTAGTATATGATTAGGCATATCAGATTGTCACGTGGATGATGTCATCAGTGATGTCATTTGGGATGTCATCAGTGATGTCACTGACCATGTCATGAATGTGACATCATCAGCAGTGCACTGCGGGTGCGCGAGTTATAGTTAGCAGAACTAACTATAATGGAGGAATTTCTATGGTTTTGTACGAGTGAACTGTCCAGCTAACTATAACACCCCTGAAACCTATGTTTTTTCTATGAATATAGATATATATATACATACACAGCAGTCCTGCTCCCCGTTTCGAAGCAGGCGCTGACACTGTGGATGATCTAACACCAACATTTTAATTCAAAAGAAGGCTCCTTACGTGTTATGGTGGATGCACCACTTGTTCATATAGCTAGTAGTGTTTATACACACACACAAAAAGGGGTTGTCATGGTAACCATGTCAACAACATAGACCAGGAAAACATTTAAAAAAAATAGAACGACCATGTAAATAATACATATTGGCCTAACTAATGATGTAAGATAAAATAAAGCTTACAAATTCATCTTATCAAAATTAGATTCAGACAAAATTGGTACTTTTTTTCTGCTTTCCTCATAACCCATGGAGGAGCTTCTACTGTAGAACTGTATTAGAATGAGTTCATAGTGGGCAAATAGTGAGAATATTTCGTCCACACACAAGATCATGTATCAAATATACTGTGGAGTTGCAATGTTGTATCCCAAACAAAGCACACAAAGTTAATTACAGATCGTGTGTCTTACAATATACATATTGCAAAATCACGTATAAAATATAGTTTCTAACTGTTAGGCCCCATTGGGCCTATACCACCGTATGAAAACTCATCAGTTTAACTTTGTTGGTTTGTGTGAGTTTTGTTTCTGCATTTAATTTGTAAGACTACATGTCTGATCCACATACTACTGCTGAATACCATGACACAAAATTGCAAAAATAATAAAATTAAAATAAAAAGTGTGGGGGGGGGGGCAAAAAAGCAAACATTCCATGCACCTCTGACTGCAGGAAAGGGTATATCGAGCCACAGATGTACCGTTAGCCCTTCATCAAAATTTAATTTAATCCCTGTGGTATTCTGCTGTTTAGCATCAATATGTACCGCGATTCAAGTCAATTGGAGCTCTATGTTGGCCCCTTATGTAGTTCGTGGGGACGCATCAATGACAAAGTACAAAGTTCGCATTACCTTGACATTGATTTATGTGTCTCGACACTGGATAGCTTTTGTCATTGTTGGCTATAGCTCAAAGGTGTTGCAATAGCCTGTCATGGACCACGTGTTTCCCAAGTCCCTTGTATGATAGGTACACTCAAGTACATAGACTGCAAAATCACGGTTACTGTTATATGATCCTCTGACCACAATAGATGTTTCTGTAAGAGGTGACTGTATTGTTTTGGTACTACGACCATAACAATACGCTTTGCACTTAAGGCATTTCTGGGAGACTATGTTGCTCTCAGCCAATCAGATCCTTTCCGAACCTGCGGAGAATTCTGTACAAGATCTCTAGGCATAGACTTAGCCCTTCTAAAAGATATAAGGGGAGCGCATTGGATGTCAGAGACTGTTACTGGGTCACTTTTGACTATGTTCCAGTTTCTATGCAGAATGTAATCTGGCGTGGTAGAGTACCCTGTGATAAGATGTACCGTACCCGTATCATTGGATTGTTCCTTTCTCTTAGATGTACCAGATAACAAATCCTCTCTCTTTTTGGTTTTCACTTTTGTCTCTGCTGAATTCAGCACTCTCTGGTAGTAGCCACACACCTTAAGTCTTTTGAACAGATCATTCTGTACTTCGCCCAGTGTCTCCTCACTACTGCAGTTGTGCTTCATGCATAAGGGATACTGTTCTTCAACCCAGTCGGGTAAAAGCTGCTAGCGTGCAGGATAGAATTGCCCGACGTAGGATTCCTGTATGTTCCAGTTTGAATACTGTTATTTTCTACATATACCACTAGATCCAAAAAGTGTAGTTCTTTTATACTTATGGCATATGTAAATGAGAGGTTCAGATCATTGTTGTTTAATCCCTGTGCAAACATCTTGGCTGACTCTGGTGACCCCTTCCACAGAATGAATAGGTAATCGATAAATCTGGTCCAGAGGACGAAATTATCCGACCATATTTGTATATGTATGTGTGTGTGTGTGTATATATATATATATATGAAGGCTGTAAAGTTCTATTTGGGCAAAAGACCAGTGGAACTATACAAGCACAATTCCATGTTAACAACTATGGTGGAGCGTTGTCTTAACAACAATGTTTTCCTGTTTGACAACAAGGTCCACAAGCAGTTAAGGGGTGTTGCCATGGTGGCATGTTTCTCCCCCAGTTATGCGGGGCTCCACGTGGGCTGGTGGGAGGAACATGTCCTCAGGGTGAAGCACTCGAAAGCTTGGAATAACAACATTGTGAAATATATGAGATATATTGATGATATAGTTATCATTTGGAGAGGCAGTATGGGGGAGGCACAGCAATTTGTGGAAACTATCAATATAAATGACTCTAACCTGGTATTCACTGCTGAAATCAGTAGAAATAAGATTAGCTTCTTGGATGTGTTGGTAGAAGTAGTAAATGACACACTTACCACAAGCCTTTTCAGAAAAAGCACGGCAGGCAACACCATCCTGCATGCACAAAGTTTCCACCCCAAGCATACTATCAGGGCAATCCCCTATGGGGAATTCCTTAGAATTCATAGGACCTGTAGTACGGTGGAACTTCGGGACCACCACCAAAATGAAGCCAAGAAAAGGTTAGAAGCCAGAGGCTACGATATCAGTGCCTTAAACAAAGCAATAATCAGAGCTAACAACTTAGATCGGCACAAACTGTTGGAAGCCCCGATACCAGATCCCCATTTGACTAATTTGAAAGAGAACATCAATGTCATTAGACTTATCACAGGATATAGCCGCCAAGCATGCCAAATTTCCAGTCTGGTGAGAAGTCAGTGGCCTGTGATTCTAACTGACCCTGTATTAAAAGACATTTTACCGAACAAGCCCATAGTGACCTACAGAAGGGCATTTAGCATGCGCAAGCATTTCAAGCTCTCCGGAGACACCAAAAAATGATAACTGGTTGTCACCCCGTAAGGGTTTCTTCCGGTGTATTTCATGCCGTGCATGCAATTTTGGTATCAACACCAGATCTTACCTGACCCCCTTTGACTCTAAACCTATCACTATCAAGGCCCACTATACCTGCAGAACAGAACTAGCGGTATACGTATTAACTTGCACCTGCAACTTGAGATACGTTGGAAGCACCAAACTTCCGGTGCACCAACGCATCCTTCAACATCTTAGGGCCATAGTGAATTGTGATCAGAGCTACCCGGTGGCTCGGCGCTTTGATCAGCATCACAATAGAAATTTGTCCCATCTCAAATACTTTGTGATAGATGCCGTAAGAACTTCCAAGAAGGGTGGCGATTATGAAAAGAAATTAAGACAGTTAGAGTCACTGTATATTGTTCGACTAAACAGTAAAATCCCTGGAGGTTTGAACATGGGGGAGGATCTGAACAATTTTCTTTAATCTTTCCTTGAATCTGTTCCAGAACTTCATTTAGGGCATTAATGATCAAGCCCTGATATACAGGTATTCAGTCATCTTCCATGTTTTGCCAGCATTCAGAACATCATATAATAATTCAGGTAAACATGGGTATTGACAACGGCCCTGTCTCTGTTCAACACATATCCAAGCCACTTTGTCATGCTGTAAGGCAAATTAAGATGTGATTTAACATCTTGAAATGAGATTTTAACATTAATGTTTGAAAATGCCCAGAAAGATTAATTTCTGGTTACTTTTGATTTATTTTTGTCTTATTCCTTCACTACCCAAGTTGTCTAGCATTATTGGTTTTAGGCACTTATTCACTCCTTCACCGTTATTATAATTTGTTTGTTTCATCAGCAGCAATGGACTGTTACATTTATGTAAGGAAATACAATGCAGAGTGATTTGGCAATTCTATAAACTCTTAGGATAGGCGCGCGTGCACCATTGCAGAAATAAAATCATGTAAACTGTTAGTATTCGGGATTTATCCCAGTAATTTCTGTTTGAACACATATGGTCACTGTGAAAAAAAAATTATTTTTTTTTTGAGAAATGCATTATTCTCCAATCTAGCAATACTTTGTGCTTTTGATCCATTATGATAATATCCGTTAACATTGCGTATTTGCACAGATAGTATGAAGACATATGTCAAACTGCGTATTTGCACAGAACGCATAACATCGCACTTTTTGCACTTTGTCAAACTGCGTATTTGCACAGAACGCATAACATCGCACTTTTGCACTTTATTTTACATGAGCAAAATTTGCACTATAAGTAAATATTTAGATATGCATTTGCACTTTATAAATGTGGGTAGATTTTATTGTTAAAGAGGATTGTACCACTACTATGTTAATCTGTATTTGTACTTGCATATAACTTATGTCTGTTTCCTATGTGTTCGTGAATATCTTAACTAGTCAAACATGGCCCCCATACATGTTGATGTACTGAGTTCTATTAAGATCTGAGTCCTTCTGCTATGTTAATGAAATGCATTTGGCGCGCTATCTGAATCTGCACAGTACCATTTAAATGTGATTCAGTCCACCCTACCGCTAACAGTTAGCAAGGGCGTTCACGCCCGAAACGCGTCTGTTCGGCGTTTTCTTGCACCCCTGCACTTTATGCTTGAAAAAATAAAATACGAAAAGAACAACTTGAAGACTGGCTTTGGACTTTGTAAATCGTTGTCTGCGTACTGGGTAACGTGCATAAGGCGTTTGTTGCACGGTGACCGGTTGGAGGAATATATATATATATATATATATATATATATATATATATATATATATATATATATATATATATATATATATATATATATATATATATATATATTTAGATATATCAACAAACAAATCTAGCACCTCAATCACCAACTAGAGGTATGAAAACCTTTAATCTATTTTGCTTGGGGCTGTGACGCATTTCGGCAGGATCCCCTGGCCTGATCATATTTACAGAACGCTTTTTAAAGTATGAGTACATAACATCACATGACCCTATGGATATAGACAACATACTGGTTTGAAAAATTGAACCATTTACCAAATACATTATAAATTCCACAGAATTTGTTACAACATTTTATTTTTTACTTTTCTAATTTTCCATTTTTATTTTGTTTATCTGTTTTTGTGTTTCTTAGTGCACTGATGTGTTGTTCTTTCCCCTTCTTTTGAACTAAATTTATATATATATATATATATATATATATATATATATATATATATATATATATATATATATATACCCACATATACACACAAATTACATACTGGCGGTCTCCAGTAGGTAGCTAAAGCTAGGACCTAGTTTCCATAGGAAATTTTTTTTTTGACTTGCTTGTAAGTTTGCCGTTGTTTGACCAATCTGCATGAAATTTTCCAAAAAACTATCAAAATAGGTTCTGTGTGTCATGTAAAGTTTGGGGGTGATCCGTGCAGTGGGGACCAAGAAATAGGGGCTCATAATATTCATGCATTTGTAATGTTAATTCCTATAGGAATGCGTTGTCGAATCTACAGCCCGAAACACTGAGTGGAATTACACCAATATTTGGCAGAAAGGTAGATGTTACGCAGATTGTGCTTTTTGTTATTTGGTGCAAATCTGTTCAGTAATTTTTGAGAAATTTAAGCCAAAAATCATAGTGAAATCTCTGGCCGTGGATATTTTGCGATGGTTTTGTGATTAATCGTCAATGCACGCACCAACAGGAATGCTCTGATTGGCTGGATGCAACCTGGACAGAAAGTTGCAGCCGCCATTTTATTAATCTTGAACAGTTTCCGGGGCTGACAATTTCTGTGAAAGCTAACATAAAGGGTCAGGGTGGAGGTACTCTGACATCATGTTTGAGAAATGGGAGTATTCATGACACAAATTATGTGTCCAAAATTAATTTTATTATTTGTGCCTGAGATTCGCGATGAAGCCTCGATCGCTAGCGTCTACATCGCAAGGATGTCGTGAATATTGTGGCATCATTGCGAATATTGGTGAAAAATGTATATATATATATATATATTTGTACACACTTGCGGGTCACTGTCAGACATTCGTGTATGCACCCACAAACTCACTTATACACTCATTCACATACCCACTCACACACTTATTCATGCAGACACATCCCCACTCCGATACTCATGCACCCACTCACATGCCCATTCAAGTACTCATGCACCAACTTACAGACTCACTCAAAGAGTGATGCACCCATGTAAAGACCCACTCAGAGACTCATGCATCTAGTTAGAGACCCACCTGGACTCATGCATACAGTTTCATACCCACTTAGACTTTTACACCCATTCACAGACCCACATGGGCACTCATGCACCCACTCACAGGCCCACTCAGATACTCATGCACCTACTTACAGACTCACTCAGTAACAGACCCATGTACAGACCTACTCAGAGACTCACACACCCACTTACAGACCCACGCACATATGTACTAACTGAGACATGCATACACCCATTACAGATCCACTCAAACACTCATACACCCACGCACACACCCATACAGTCACTCCCACACTCAGTCACAGACCCTCTTAGAGACTTATGGACTCAGTCACTCAGTCATACACTCAGAAACTCACACACCCACTCACTCACTCAGCTCATGTATCCACTCACAGACCCACCCAGACACTTACCCTCCCATTCACAGATCCACTCAGACAGGCACCCATTTACTTACCTACTCAGAGACGTATGCTGTCACTCACAGACCCATTGAGGCACTCACGGATCAACCCAGACCCTCACATATCCACTCACAGACCCACTCAGACACTCACATACCCAAAGTCAATCACAAACCCACTAATAGACCCACTCAAAGACGTATGCACCCAGTCAGTTAAACACTCAGACTCATATACCCACTCACAGTCATACTCAGAGACCCATGCACCCACTTACAGAACCATTCAGACATTCATGCCGCCAGTGATAGATCCACTGAGACCTATACACTCACAATCCCACTTAGACACTCATGCATCCACAAAGACATCCACTTAGACACTCATGTATCCACTCACAGATACAGTCAGTAATATAATTATTACAAATGCACAAAGGCACTCATACATCTACTCACAGATTGAGTGAGAGACGTATGCAACCAATCACAGACCTATTGTGACACTAATGCGCCCACTCATAGATACAGTGAGGCAGTCACGCAGTTCATTACAGAAGCATTGATAGACTGATGCACCGTCTTACAGATTCACTCAAATACTTTTACAGTGAATATGAGACTTACTGATGAAGTCATGCATCCAGTTATAGATTACACTGAAAAAGTTATGCACTGTGTTATGGAAATATTAAGGGAGTTGTACATGCTATTATACAGTCATTTAGATAGTAATGTGTTTAGTCTGTTAGTTATCCATTTTGCAGTTATACGTTTTGAATGTTGTGGTGGCTATTGAATTTCTGCATTAGTATTGTCATTTCACAACGTTTGCGGCTAACTATATTATTGCAATGGAATCACCACAGAAACAGAAAATCAGTTTAAATTATTGTTTTTATACAAAATCCCTAGAAAAAAATTACTTTAAACAGTGCAGTAACGACCCCCTAGTGTCTACAATACTGTACAATGTGTGCATATATGTGTGTTACACTTCTTAAAAAAGGTGCGATTGTCACAGTTAATGCAGTCATCGCGACTAGCTGCGTCACTGCGAAAACAGGAAGTAGGGTTAAAACACAGTTTTTTAAAGTTACTACAAACAGATGTGTACAAACATTTTCTTTACGTTAGTAATGTATGTATTGTAATAGAATTAGTTTTTTAAGTCATACATTTTTATGTGGTGGTGGTCGTTAAATGTTTGCATTTGTTTTGCGATTTTGTGACATGATCGCAATGTCACCACAAATTTCGAAAACTCCAATAAAAAATAATTTAACAAGACAATGAACAACATTTTGGCTCTTGGGTGGCTCTGACAATAGCCTTCGTGTTGAGAGTATGTATAAGACAACTACATACAAAATTGTATGCACAGTTTCAGGTTGCCTAGAAACACCGTTGCCTTCGTCTGTAAAGTGAACTCCATCAACTCTCTATATTCCATGCATGTCAAAACACATATTATTGTTATTGATAGAGCACATGTTATGGTCCCTGAGGAAAACAGAAACTGTTTTATTAACATATTTCCTGGCTCTGTCAATCTGTGTATAGAATTGATTTGACCACTTCCATTTCTGTCATTGGCATATATTAGAGTACACCAAAATATGTCTGTGTATGTATGTGTGTGTGTATGTATGTATGTGTATATATATATATATATATATATATATCAAAGGACTCCCCTCCAAAAATGAGTGGGCAGAGGCCAGTGGGGTTTCCAAGGAGAAAGCAGCTATATTTAACAGGCAATGCAAAGCAGTATCCAGGCGTATGCATTTCGGCGAGTAGCCTTCCTCCGCGCCCTGCCTTGCGTAGCCAGCTTCACTGAATAGTCCCACTGCTGCGCCCCTTTGAATACTGATCCGGAGGCTCCTTCCCCAAGCAAGTTGGGCTCACCTGTTGATCGCCACGACAATTGCCGGACTCCAACTTCCAGAATGCACAGAGTGAGTGCTTCGAGGCTGGCGGTGTGGGGGGTGTTGGAAAATAGGCTGGAGCTATGTCCGGATGGTGCAGGTGGGAGATGAGGCTGTGCACAGGGGTCTGCCAAAGTACACCAACCCCTCCTTGGGTCCTCTCGGTACACTGCTACCTTCAGGTCCAGGTAGGCACTTGGGCAGGGACGGCCATCGAGCATAGCATTCTGTCAGAGGTAGAATACCTCACTCCACCCGTGCCGCGCCGTAATCAAAGGTGGACTCTGGAACTCCCGGTACCCCGGGTTGTGACTTCGCTGAGCCCAGTGATGGTGCGCCAGTTAAAGTCCAGGTCTCTTCTGCAGTAGGGCCATCTGGAATGCTTCTCTGGCTGAAGCATAAAACATCAAAGGACTCCCCTCCAAAAATGAACGGGCAGAGGGGTTTCCAAGGAGAAAGCAGCTTTATTTAACAGGTAATGCAAAGCAGTATCCAGGCGTATGAATTTCGGCGAGTAGCCTTCCTCCGCGCCCTGCCTTGCGTAGCCAGCTTCACTGAATAGTCTCACTGCTGCGCCCCTTTGAATACAGGTCCGGAGGCTCCTCCTCCAAGCAAGTTGGGCTCACCTGTTGATCACCACGAAAATTGCCGGACTCCAACTCCCAGAATGCACAGAGTGAGTGCTTCTGGGCTGGCGGTGTGGGGGGTGTTGGAAAATACATATATATATACGTATACACACACACATATAAATGATATATATATTCACTGAAAAAACCCAAAGGTTATAGAGACGTTATAGTTAGGGTCAGATTTCACTTGTAAAAATACAGAGAACTTCAGCAGTTATAGTTAGCTTAGCTAAGCTAACTATAACTTACGCCCCTGCAAAGCACTGCTTACGACCTCACATATTTCATCACTATTGTCATGGTCAGTGACATCACTGATGACATCTCAAATGACATTACTGATGCAATCACTGATGACACCATCCAGTGAGTGTAAATATTTTGTAAGAGTTTATGATTGCTAAACATATATACTAAGCTACTACAAAAGTTAAAGTAGTATACTAGGGGCCAGATGTAGGAAGGCAAATACCGGTCGGTAACGGCCGATTTTGGCCGTTACTGACCGGTATTTGGAGTTTGGGATGTAGGGGCATGTTAAAATTACCGAATCTGTATTTTGACATGTAGGTAGCACTGTAATCAGTGCTACAGGGGTTTAAGAATTCGTTATGTACCACCAACTAGAAGTTGGTGGTAAATAATGAAAACCCATTAAAAAGCATTTATTTTGCTTTTAAAACAGTGCCATGTTGCAGACATACATGCCCTAAGGGCATGTATGTCTGCAACATGTGCACCCATGCACAATTGAGGGGTGCAAAAGGGGTGTCAAAGTGACACCCTGCCACACTTCTATGTTTCCCCCAATTACCGAATCGGTATTTACCGATACGGTGATTGACATTCATTCCTAAGAATGAATGGCAATTGCCGAATGGGTAAATACCGATTTGTTAATTACCGAATCATACCGATTCGGTAATTAAATCGGTAAAATTACCTTCATCCCGATTGCCAGTTCTTAAATACCGAATTGGTATGATTCGGTATTTAAGAATCAGTAATCTGGGATTACCTACATCGGGCCCTTGGTGTACTACTAATGAGTGATACCACTTTTAATATATATCAAGTGAGTGGCTGTGTGATTGTATGTATCCATGTGTGTATCGGTGTGTGAGTGGCTGTGTGGGTGTATAATTGGTTGTGTAAGCAGCTGTGTGGGTGAGTGAGATGCTGTGTAAGTGGCTGTATTGGTGAATGAGTGGGTTAGTCAGTGGATGTATGGATTGTGATTGATGGTGTAAGTGGCTCTATCAGTGGGTAAGTGGGTGTGTAGTGACTGTATGGGTGACTTAGAGGGTGTCAGAATGGCTGTATGAGTAACTGACTGGGTGTGTAAGTGGCTGTATGGTTGAGTGAGTGGCTGTTTGAGTAGGTGTTTTGTTACGTGACTTTGTGTGTGAGTGGCTGTATTGCACAGCAAGTGTCTGTGGGAATGGCTGTATGGGTGAGTACAGGAATGTGAGCGCTTGTATGGATATGTGAATGGGTACCGAAGTGGTTGTGTAAATGTATGAGGGCTTCTATAGGTAAGTGGCTCTGTTGAGAGGCTTATTGGGTGAGTGAGTAGGTGTGTGATTTTGTAGGTACATAAGTGGATGTGTAAGAAGCTGCATGGGTGTGTCTGTGGTTATGTGGCTGGCTGCATGGGGGGTTGTATGAGTGGCTATATGGGTGAGTGAATAGTTGTGAGTGGGTGTACGAGTGAGTGGGTATGTTAGTGGCGCTATGGAGGACTGACGGGGTGTGTGAGTACTAGTCTAGGTCTGTGAATGGGTATGTCAGTGGTTATATGGGTGTTTAAGTGGGCGTACAAGAGGTTGTATGGTAGTGTGAGTAGGTGTGTGAGTGGTTCTGTGGATGATGTCATCAGTGATGTTATTTGAGATGTCATCAGTGATGTCATGAGTGATGTAATGTGAGGTCATAAGCAGTGCACTGTGGTAGTGTGACTTATAATTAGCTCAGCTAACTCTAACTGCTGAATTTCACTGGTTTTGTACGAGTGCAACCTGAGTCTAACTTAAAAGTCTCTCAAACTTTTATTTTTTCAGTGAATATATATATATGTATACCAAGGTTCCCTCTAGTTATTTTCTTCTGTGTGCGGCAGAGTAAGGTCTCTGTGCGCTGCAGAGAAGTCTATGTGCGCCTGACCGCGCGTTTAGAACAAGGCTTTGAGTTGGATGAAAAAACTAGGGGGTCTTTCAAAGGGGTGTAACCGATACAATTAAGGGCCTGGCTTAAAAGCAATTAAGCTAAAACTATGTGCATTACATAGTGTGCCACCTGACTGATATTTTGCTGCTTCTGTCATTGCATCCAGATATATAAAACAAGTAACATTACACCTACAAGAAGACAGGACTATTGGCTTTGGCAATGGTTGTTTTTTGCATCAAGTTGCATATAATATTGAAAATGCCTCCGCTCTTGTGATAGAGGTTATGGCTTAATGCTTGAGCTGCAAACTTAGGAGATGGATTTTGAGTCTCGGGTCAGCTTAAAATCCTGGGATTCTGGGCAAATCAATTATTCTCCCCATGCATACCAAAACATAAATTATAATAAATCATTTAAAGAGCTCCAATACTAATGGGTTGAGTTTGCACTATATAAAAACTTGCTGCATCTCTTTTCTAAATGCAGGGTAGAAACCATAACAGATGGAGAAAGAATGAGGAAAATAGATGGAAAGACAAAGGGAGGGCAGGAAGGAAGAATGAAATATATGAACTATGAAAAGAAGGAAGAAACTGCAGCAAGAAGTAGAGGTCAATTAAAGGATGGATGCAAAGGTGAAAGGTTTGAGAGATGGAAGAGTGAAGTTATATTTGCATACGTGGGTGCACGTAAGAATAGATTAAAGGGTGATTGTTCGGATAGATGGATGGAAAACTGGATGGAAGGGTGCAAGCATGGGTGATTGATAAAAATGTGGGTAAAATGATGGATGAATGGATGGATGGAATGGTACAGGAAGGATGGATGGATGGAGTAGATGAAAAGACAGATGGATGGGAGCATGAAGAGACAGGTGAAATGGACCCAGGATGAAAGTCTTAAAGGGTTGAGAGATTAATAGATAAGATGGATGAAAAGGCCTCTTCTAGGGAGGACAGGCCTTACTAGCTTCACCCTCCTGATGGCATTTAAAGTACCAATTGAATGTGGAAGGGGTACCATACTTTGCTTTTTAGCTATCCCTGGGTCTACAATACGTCTTCGACAACAAATAAAGGCTGTCCATAGGCAAGACCTGGAAAAACCTGGCTAGGGAAAAGCTTAAAGTTAGTGGCCACTAAGCCCAGGGCCATGAGGGGCCCACAGCCCCTCAACTACATCTCTCTTTTACTACCAGATGATGGTACTGGGAGTTCTCTTACCTCCTTGCAGAACGGGGCCCATGGACTCTTGCTTTACCACTGTAAAGTGTCATTTCAAGAAATTCTTTGTGGTGCTGAGTACATCAAAAACATTTTATTATTGCAACCACAACGTGGCGGTATCTATGAATAAAATTAGCTGTGAAAGATGAAATCCTGAAAGCCAAGCTACTGGTTTATTTGGTTAAAAATCCACTAAAAACAACTAGAGGGAAATTTCACAAAATGTTAGGGTAGTTTCTAGCACGTCAATAGGAGTGGAACAACTGAATTGTTTTCTATTTTTCTCCACTGCTTCAACTGTGACCCATCACGTGCATAGACTAGGTCTGAGCGCCTCATGTGAGAGGGTGCAGGGGTGGGAAGGGGTGGGGGGGAAGTGCAGATTGGGGAGGGTAGGGATGCAAGGGGCGGACAGGGAGAAGGGGATTGGGGGGGCCTGGGGGCAAGGGGGGAAAAAATCAAAAAATGAGATCATTCGGTGCTTTGAGTTTATTCGTTCCGTTCAGTCAGTTTTATTGAAAGCAATAGTCAAGGCTTGCGTGTTCTTTTGTTGAGAAAGCATAGTTCAAGAATATGCTAGACATTAGAATCTGTACAATCAATGTGAGGGGGTTGAATGATTGGAGGAAGCGCCAAAGGCTGGGACATTTTGTTAAATATAATAATGTTGATATTCTCTATTTGCAAGAGACGCATCTCCCCTGGGCCTAAAGAAACCTGATGAACATTAGGGGTTTTGAGCTGCTGGCCTGTTCTTCACAAACCTCGACAGTCAGGGGGGTTGCTGTTCTGGCCAAACAATCGCTAGGGGGGACCAAGAGAGTCAAGGTCGATAGCTCGGGGAGGAGGGCAATAGCCGAGCTTAATATAGGATATACTATGTGCATAGTGTATGGGTCTACGATTACCAGCATGCCGGCAGAAAACTACTGTCAGCCACGCCCACTAAAGGCGGCTTCACTAAATAAATTAAGTAGCAAACAGGTGATGTTATCTGTGCCTCAGTACCGAAGCTCATGACTAAGAGGCGTGGTGCCTCGAAACGCATGAATGCAGTTTTGGGCTGACAGAAAGCGGGCTGCATGAGGTAAACACTGTAAGTATAGCGTCGAGGGCCCCACTTGAGCGCAAGAGCGTTTTGGTTTTGAACATGGGAACGCGGCTGCCCGATAACAAGAGGAGCACCATTTCCGGAGTTTGGAAAGGCTGTGGAGGGTAATGTTGCCTCCCTGTGAAGCACGCTGTCCAGATGCGAAAAACAAGCCTGCACTGAGGAAGCCCTTTCCTACTAAAGGACATTAATGCTTTTAATATTGCTTCAGAGGAACAGAGCCTACTATAGGTCATCACTAAGAACTCACCTGATGGACTACGATTACCAGCAGGCCGGCAGAAAACTACTGTCAGCCACGCCCACTAAAGCGGCTTCACTAAATAAATTAAGTAGCAAACAAGTGATGTTAGCTGTGCCTCTGTACCTAAGTTCATGACTAAGAGGCGTGGAGCCTCGAAACGCGTCGAGCAGTTTTGGGCTGACAGAGAGCGGGCTGCATGAGGTAAACACTGTGAGGACAGCGTTGAGTGCCCCACTTGAGCGCAAGGGCGTTTTGGTTTTGAATACATTATATATATATATATATATATATATATATATATATGAACAGAAACTCCTGACCGCCGAAAGTAGCGGTTTCAGCAGGCGTGGACCTCACTCCACAAATAGGTGCTTGTATTCGAAGTTCACCAAACACCAAAAAGCCACATCACACACTCCTGTGCCAGCAATCCATTTTATTCAGCAAAGTGAAAAGAGCTAGTGCCCTCCCTGACGCGTTTCGCTCCGCGAACGGAGCTTGATCACATGACGCGTCAGGAGTAGGCAGTGCATTAAATTGTAATTAAAAGCCCAAGCGCCTAAAGAAACAGGACGCAAGGGTTGCAACAACGCAAATGGTTCACAAATTCACAATGAAGCCAAAAGTTTGGGACATTAATGTTTGTTAAATAAACAAAAAAGACAAAGTTAGAGCATAGTGCTCAAATAACAAGAAGGGATATAATCGCTTAAAACAGCCAGCAAATCAAATTAGGGGGTAAATCAACTGAAGGCAAATGATTATGTAAAACTCATCTGGGTAAATCAGTATCAACTACTAAAATGAATCCTAAATTTCAACATTGCAAAGAACTTTTTTTTATAAAATCCAACAAATGCTCTGGAAATCTAATGCAAGTGCATAGAAACATTCTAAAAGCCGAGATTTTAATTTATCATGCTCCCAAAACTAGCTGTAAGCATCCCTATCGCAAATACAATATGTTCCACATGTGAACAAAGTGCCATTGTGCTAAAGTGCAAGTGCTTCAAAGAATTTCATTAGCAAATTAAAAGATTGACAGGCTGCAGAAAGCTCAATATGAAAACCTACAAATAAGATCCAGAAGGAAACAGTTTCTCAGTATCTTATCTCGAATCTGAGAATAATCATCAACAACACCAGAATGTAAAGGAAACATATTGCATACAGAAAGAAAGAAAACCACATACATAACGGTCAAAGCAATAACTCATACATTTCAAAGAAAATGATGCAATTCATCAAAAGCATTTAAACCTGAAGGGGCTCGAGTATCAAGCAGCAGTATAAAATATGCTTCCTTTTGGCGAAGCAATTTTTCTCGATCACCACCTCTACCCGGATTAGCTACTTGACACAGTAGGGTGTAAGTGAGATCTTTAAGTTTCTTATCATGCACCGATTTAAAATGGCGCGCCACCGGATAGTTCATGTCAGAATTGACTATCGCCCGAATGTGCTGCAAGATGCGCTGATTTGCCGGTAGTTTAGTACTTCCTATATAGGACAATGGACATGTGCAGGTCAGCTGGTAGACTACATAATCACTGCGACATGTCAGATGTTCACGTATTGGGATCAGCCTATCATTGAAAGCCGAAGCATAATGCGTACCATTAACTGCAAAATTGCAAGCACGACAGGAGGTGCACCTGAAAAAACCTGGTTTGTTCAACCAATTTGTTTTTGGTGTAAGTTCAGGTTGAGTCCTATCCATTGAATCTTTCATAGATGGAGCCCTCCTGAAGGTAATAGCTGGTGATCTAGGAAGAAATGGTGCTAAAATCACGTCAGTTAATACAATGGGCCATTCTGATCTGATAATATTACTGATCTTAGATGTTTGGGAACAGTAAGTGGTGATGAAACGAACAGAGCCCTGTTCGTTAGGTCCAATGATCTCTTTGTTTCTGGGGATTAAGAGTTCCTCACGAGGACGAGCGAGTACCTTAATAAAAGCCTGATCTAAAATGACTTTACTGTAACCTCGTTGGAGGAATCTAGTCCTGGATTCCATTAGACATTTATCTAACACATCAGGACTACTGCAAATACGTTTGATTCGTATAAATTCCCCCAGAGGAATGCTGTTGATGGTGTGTGGTGGATGAGCACTGCGGGCATGCAAGATGGAATTACCCGCAGTGCTCTTCCTATGGAGTTTGGTGTGTATGGTGCCATGATCGATATAGACTTGGACATCCAAAAATTCTGCAGAATCAGATGTTATATTTGCAGTAAACCTTAGATTCCTGTCATTCACATTGATGTCATTAACAAACGAAGCAGCTTGCTCTTTGGTGCCCCGCCAGACGATAAAAATATCGTCTATAAAGCGCCAATAATGCACTAGATGGGGAAGCCAATGTGCGTGGGTGACCCCAAGGACATGCTCCTCCCACCAGCCAACATGAAGACATGAGTAGCTGGGGGAGAAGCATGAACCCATTGCCACCCCACGATCCTGATGGAAAAACTCCCTTCCAAATTGGAAATAGTTATTGAAAAGGCATAGGCGTATCATTTCATGCAGCATGAGGTTGTGATCCCTAAATGCTGCCTCTCTTCCATCTAGGAAATATTTAACTGCTTCTAGGCCTTGGAGATGGTTGATGCTGGTGTAAAGTGCCTCTATATCCATCACCAGGAAACAGAAATCAGGACCCCAAGTGATGTGACTGACTTTAACCAAAAAATCTGTGGTGTCTTTCAAAAAGGAAGGAAGAGAAAACATGTGTGACTGAAGAAAAAAATCCACGTACTTAGAAATGTTTTCATTCATGCTGCCCTGGGCAGAAATAATAGGACGGCCCGGGACAGGGGAAGTACATTTGTGAATTTTGGATAACAAATAAAACAAAGGAGTGATTGGATGTAACACATTTAAGAACTTAAATTCATCCTTAGTTAATAAGCCAGTTCTATACCAGAGATTAATAGCTTTTCTGGTGGTTTCATGGCTTTTCAGCATCACAAATTTAGTGGATTTAGTGTAGCAAAGAGGGTCGCCAAGCTGTCGGGATGCCTCTGCAATATAGTCAGACTGGGCCCACAACACCGTGTTCCCCCCCTTGTCCGCACTCTTCACTACAACCTGGTTGTTACCCTGGATTTTTTTCACAAGTTTATTATATTGGATGTTATTAAAATCAACTTGTTCCCTTTTCTTTAGCACCGATCTATTGAGTGTCTTTAGTTCGGTGATAATCCTGTCACTGAAGACATCCAATGCATCTTTGGGCATCAAGGGCAGGAATGTGGATTTGCCACGAAAGGTGGTAGGGGGGGAACAGTTTACCTTAATGGTTTGACTCACTGTGACGACAGTTTGTGTGTTCTCTTCATTCTCTAAAGACAACAAAGTTTGCAGACCTTGCAGATGTCGAACCTGCAAAGATTCCTCATTTGATGTTACTGTCTCACTTTCGACATGCGTAATTGAAGTTTCTGGATGTAACAAGAAATATTTTTGCAATTTAATCTTTCTTATAAATTTGAAAACATCAATACGCGCTTGTACATATGAAAAATCATTAGGTGGACAGTATGAAAGTCCTAAAGAGAGGAGTTGTTCTTCCGCCTTGGACAAAGTTAAGTCTGTTAAATTAATCACAGTGTTGTCTTGTTCGTTGGTCAATTGTTCCAGTTTTTGCGAGTTCTGCCTCGCTTTCCACCTCTTTTTGGCACTCCGTTTTCTGCAGCGGCGTTTTTGACTGCCACTTTGTCTGCTTGGGGAGGAGTGTTCCGTGAGCGCAGAGAGTACCTCCGGTCCTCGCTGACAAAATTTAACTCATCAGCCATAGAGAAATTAGTCAGATCAATTGGAATTGCATCAGGGTGTGGTAAACTCTCCTCGGAACCGCTGAAAGAAGCCACTGATAAATTATCCTCATTCCTCATCACTGAGCCAATAGTAGTCCCTTGATCAGAGATTGTAGTTGTTTTCTGTTGGGTGGACATGGCTTTGCGTTTGTATGAGTCGTATTTTCGTGAAAAAGTAAAAATACGCCCTGTCGCGTAGTCTTCTTTGTCCCTTGCAAACTTGCTGATTTTCCTTTCTTGCATAGTTTGCTCCAACTTAACAAGTCTCTGATCAATTTCTTTTCGTGTATTCGCTATTAGATCAGTGTCACCGGTTGCTTCCAAAAGTTCATTAATCTTAGCAATTTCCACTAATAAAGTTTCTCTATCAGAGTGTGCAAATTCAGTCAAAATTAATAGCATATTCCTCGATGATTGGAGGCTATTCTCTGCCCATCTCTGCAGCATTTTAGGATCCGGGTTTTCGTAGGTGGGGACAATCATTACTCTCAAACCCCGGGGCACTCGATTTACCTCCAGATATTTGTCCAATGATTTCTTTTCCCACCATTTGGAAAGTTCGCTACATATACACACACATACGCACTCATATATATATATATATATATATATATATATGTGCACATACGCACATATATTACCTACTGGCGGTCGCCAGTAGGTAGTTATAGTTAGGATTTTTTTCAATGTTAAATCTCAAAATTCTATTTGGAATAACTTTGGCGCCGGTTGACGAATCTGCCTGACAATTTCCTCAAAATGGCCTCGTCGAGCTCCGGTCCTTCCCTGAAAGTTTGGGGGGATGCGTCAAGCGGGGGCCGAGATAAAAGGGGAGTCCCAAAACGCGTTTTCCCCATGTTAATCGCCATAGGGCGGTCGACCTCACTTTTAGCCCGAACGGCTGAATGAATTTACACCAAATTTGGCAGAATTGTAGGGGCTGGTAGCCCGATGTGCCTTTGCTATGTCTCAAAATATGTGCTACAGTGGATTTTGAGTAATTTAGGTTCAAAAAAATATATATATCTATAAGCGCGCCCCGGTACGCGCTCCGGGCGCACCACGCGACTTGCGTGCAGAAAGCTGATTGGTTCTTGGGTGTCTGTAAACATTCGAAACAGTCCGGAGCGGCCGCCATCTTGTGTCTCGGTACTATCGAGACACAAGAGGTGGCCAAAACAAAGGGGGAATTGACCATAAGGGGGCAGGGTAGACCCCCCTGACCCCCTAGGTCTGATGTGGGGGCTATAAAAGGGTCCCGCTGGGCAAATTTTTTTTAAATTTTTTTTCGATTTGCGCGGGGGGAGCGCCCGGTACGCGCACCGGGGAGCGCACCGAAGAGCGCACCGGGGAGAAAAGAGAATGGCAGAGTTTAAAAATGTAAGTCATTTTATATAAATGGGAGGTAGTTCTGAAAAGAACTGTTTTTTTTCTTTTTGTCGTTTTATATATTTTTTTGTTTCTTTGGAACATTTTTTTTTGGGGGGATTTTCTGAACAATTTTATATTTTTTTTGTAGTTTTTCTGGGGTGAAACAAAAGACAGGGAATTGCAAACAGCTCAACTGAAACAAAAAAATAGAAAAAAATTAAGGTTGCTTGCTGCAGTGATGGTTGTCTGCAGCTCGATTAAGTAAAGTGATGCTCTGCTCACCATATGATATAGTTTTGTTGCAATATATGCAAACAAATTTAAATTTTGAAAATTTGGTTAGGACATTAGGGACCATCTCCCTAGCCTCTGCACCCGATGGAGTGGGTTGGTTGGAGGTGCCTGAAGTTGAAGGATGGGGAGGGTTCTTGGTCATTTGCCTGACTTCTGCTCTTGAATAATTGTTTGGGTGCTTCCTCTGCATATGCCTTATCGTCGTGTGGTTCCCAAACAAATATTTCCTGTTTGGGTTCCCTCTTGACAGTTCTTGGTCACAGATGAGGCAAGTGACCTTTGCTGCATTTACTTTTTTGGCACCCCTTGGCATTTTGAAAAACTCCCAAATAAAATGTTCTTTGGGTTTGTATGGGGATTGTCCTCAGGCAGATATTGCCTATCCTCCTGCTCCTCTTCGTCCTCCTCTTCTTCATGACCACCAATGTGGTCTTGTGGTGGAGGTGGTGGTGGTGCAGATGCACCTGCAGCTGCTACCAGTGAAGCCATTTCTTACAGAATGCAGGTCTTCTTCACTCAAACAACAAAGTGAAAATGAGGAAAAAAGGTGGGGTCTTTCATCATTTGGAAAACAAAACTGTTGGGAACCAATCAAAAGTGTTATTTTCAGGTCACATGACCCGATGCGCTTACGCTACGCGCCCCGGGGCGCGTCCCGGGGCGCGTCGCGTAAGCACGTCGAATGCTTCCGGGTGCGTTTACGCCGTGCGTATCACGCGGACACGGCTACGCGATACGCCACAATCATGTTTTCGTTCGCGACATTGGCGCTAACGGGACGCTTCCCGGTTCGCGCACCGGGGCGCTTCAAACGAGTACGCTCTCCGGGGCGCTCACCGGGGCACGCACCGGGAGCGCTCCAAGGCAAAAAAATTTTTTTTTTTAAATAAATGACAGAAAAAATGGGAAGAATTGTAGGGACTGGTAGCCCGATGTGCCTTTGCTATACTCAAGTGTTTTTTACGAAAATTAACTTTGAAAAAAATATATATTGTGCTACATTGGGCTATATATATGTTAGAGCCCAAATGTAGCCCAATGTAGCCCAAAGATGGCCACCAGAGACAAAAAAATACTAATGTAGCCCAAATATCAGCCATATGTAGCCCAACTATAGCCCAATGATAGAATGTACCAGAGTGTTCTAAAGAACAACTAGAGCGTTAACAGTCTTACTTCTAAAGTGAGACTTATAGTTAGGAATTAGCATTTAAAAAACCTATGAAATTCACTGAAAAAACCATAGGTTTCACACCAGTTATAGTTAGGAATTAGTATGTAAAAAACCTATTAAATTCACTGAAAAAAACCTGGAAATTTTTCTGACCTAAAACCATTGAAATTCCACGTTATAGTTAGTTGGACTCACTATAACTTGCGCGTGTAATGCACTGCTGATGACGTCACATATTACATCACTCATTACATGGTCAGTGACATCACTCATGACATCACTGATGACTCCATCCTTGTGACAGAGTGACAGACCTCCTTTCAGTGTAATGTAACCCTTGAAACACATATTCAAAAATAGAAACTAACATTTACAAAAAAGTGGAGATACCTATACCAGTTACAACAACCAATTCAGTAATTCCACCATTTATATACACATCCACTCATTCACCAACAGTTCTATATAGTCATTCATACATATACTTACTTATCATATGTAGTGAGACACCTTTACATCCGTTAACACACCGACAGTCTTCCAAAAGTTACTCACACACATGCAAATAAACTATTGAACATCCATTTATTTGCATATACAGCTATACACACACTAGCACATTACTTCTAAGGAAACTTACACATACTTATTCTCTTAAACAATCACTTATAGAAACACATACTTTTTTAAACAGGAACTCTTTCAATCTCTCACTCTCATATATACTCACTTATATACATCAATACTCACATATACTAGATTAAAACATATGTAGTTACTCATAAAGACACTAGTGAGACAGTCATTCACTCACTAATACACACATATACACACTCTTCCCCCCATACAGTCCTGCACATATGCTGTCTTCAAAACACATACAAACAGTGAGTTAGTCATTGATGCATCTATGTGCTAAGTAACACTCCCACCAAACCATACAGACACTCATACTGATACTAAAAAAACATCTAATAACACATATACACACACATGTAGCTACTCACCAACCCATGCAGCCACTTATACACAAAGTGAAACACTGATACAAACATTTAAATATTTAAACAATACTCGCTAATATATGTATTCACTAAGATACACTTAATAAGCCAGTTAACCAATCATTTTTTTTAAAAAACATCCATTAAGACACTTATTTAAACATTTATTCTTCCATCGACCTTTACATATACATATATAAAACATATTTATTTTTAGAAAGACACACATTCACTGGATGGTGTCATCAGTGAGGTCATGAGTGATGTCACTGACCATGTCATGAGTGATGTAATATGTGACGTCATCAGCAGTGCATTACACGCGCAAGTTATAGTGAGTCCAACTAACAATAACGTGGAATTTCAATGGTTTTATGTCAGTAAAATTTCCAGTTAACTATAACTGGTGTGAAACCTATGGTTTTTTCAGTGAAAATATATATATATATATATATATATATATATATATATATATATATATTTGGCATAGAAAACGTCTCCACACTTGCGTAGATAGATGACGAGACGAACCCAAAATTCAGTGCTGGTTATTTTATTCTGCTCTCCACCACTTCTCCACCATTACGCGTTTCGGACGACCACAGCCTTGATCACATGACAACGAGTAAGGGCGTATGTGCTGAATTTAAAGTGCTAGTGCCAATAAAAAAACACACATTTTGCTAGTAATAGACACAAAAGACATACTGTCTTAGCTTGTTGCTGCATGAATGCAGTTGACCTTAAGACTAGTCATAGCTCTTGAAAGGCAATAAAGTATCACTGTATAAATACAATGGTAAAACAATGGCGGTCATTCATATAAATACATCTATAAATAAATAAATAATTATAAATATAAATATCAAAATATATGATATATATGAATTACAAGCATAAATATACACATAAATATGGTTATAAATATAGCATAAGAATAAATAACTTTCCTATGGTGATTTATAATGAAATCATTATTGCTCCACCATTGTTAAGATTATAAACTTGGGTTGTACCACCTATTCGTGGCAGTGGAAAGTTGAGACAACATTGAGCATATCAAGAGCTAAAAACAGGCATTTGTGCAAAAATTAGCAATAAATATTGCCATAAAAGATAAGTGCTACCAAGTGTAAAAACAATAGAACTAGCTAAAAAATTGTGTATTTTAAAAACTATGTTCATCAATAGAAAATTTAGGAATGGATATACGAAGTTGGTATGTTTACGGTTGCAATCAATATTGAAAAAAATCATGTTCATAAGTACGTATGACAGTCCTCCCCTGCGTTCAGCCCATTAGGTGTCTTGGTATCTAGTAGAATTATATGTCTAGTCTCCAAACGTCGCAATATGGCTTCACGGTCACCTCCCCTTCTCTGGGGGGATACTGTGTCAATTACAAAATATTTTAACTCTGAGGGATTCTTGTTGTGCTTTTCTTCGAAGTGCCTAGCCACAGGGTAAGCAGTATCCCCATTAGTTATGGCTCTAGGGTGCTGAAGAATGCGTTTATATGCATGTGGTCTCGTACTGCCTACATAACGTAGGCCACATGGGCATTCCAGCACATATACTGCATATTCTGTGCGACATGTTAGTTGGCATTTGATGGCAGTAGGCTTGTCACTGAATGGGGTAGAATATTCTTTCTTACTGACTCAATTTTTGCAAGCTTTACAAGAAGCACACTATATATATATGGTTACCTGACCTCACTTACCATATATATATATTATATATATAATGGTAACATTATTAGCAGGGTGTAGGGGTGGTTTGGGGCGTAGGATTATAAGGGTATTTTTAGGGGGAGGTAGTGATATAGGGTGGGAAATGTATTTTTAGGCTATAGGGGTGAGTAGGGCATAGGATGGTATGGGCAATTTTAGGGTTTGGGGTGGTTAGAGGTATTAGGTGGTAAGTGTATTTTTATGGGATTGGGTGGGTGAGGTTATGAGTGCTAAGGATATTTGTAGGGTTTAGGGGTTGGTAACAGTGTGGGGCTTTATGCTTATGCATGGGTAAAGTTATGGAGTGGTAAAGGTAATTTAAAAAGGGTGGGATGGGGGTTTTCCTCCCAATAAAGATAAACAAATCTAAATTCATGACATAAACTTAACTTAAAATACAGATAGCGGTAGGAGGGCGGCTGATCAAGCAACAAGAAGAAGGTGCACAGAAGAACTTCTTTGCAGCTCAATTTTTTTTGAGGGAACATTGGTCACGAGTTGTTCTGATATGTCTAAATGCAAGTCCTCTTTGTCCCCTGCTAAGGTATTAGTAAGGTTTGGATAATGACACTAAAAGTGTCATTTAGGTTGCTACAGGAAGGACGGCTACTATTTTTTAAATCTAGATAACAGGCGAAGTCCTGCACTCCCCTGTCATCAGATAAAGAATAACAATTTTAGAATATGCAGAATAAGAAAGAAACCCAAAAAGAAAATCCGATTTACCAATCTGCCTTAATTAGTTACATCAGTGGAACAAAGAGACCGCTCCTCAGGAGTATCCCTTAACGAATTCCCCCTTATTAGATGTTGATTCTTCGTTGCTTACCGTCAAAAACAAGGTTATGTCACCAGTGTTCTGTGAAATTAAGGGGGAAATGTTTAGATGACTGTTGGTATTAGGAACAATATTGAAGTATTGGATGTGGGGGGAGGGGACGGGGAAAATCTCTACACTTCATCTGAATTCTGTTTTGTTCTCACTGACAATTGAGACTGGTTCAAAGAAATGTGAACATGCCAATCTGCCTGATTCAATGTCCCTTAGTCCTCAGTCATCTAGTTTAATGTTCATAGAACTTTTTCCTTAATTTCTTAAGCTCTTGTTTGAGAAGAAAAAGGCAGTATTGAATCTACTCTTCAATATATATGATCTTAGACTAATTTCCTCATAAGATATTGCCTTGGTTGAACTAAAACCGTTTTATAAAGAAGGTCAGATTGTTTATGAATCACTGCCACATTTACACACAATATTAATTTCCTCTTTAATTTTGAAACCTAGTGTCTCTTTCTATGAACTAGGAATAGATGGTCAGACATATAAAAGGGAATGTGAAAAATGGGACTCCGAGGGAAGATCCTATGTTGAAGGACAAAGCCTGGTGGAGGACAAACTTATCAAGTGCCTGTGCGGCTCTCGCATCGCAGGGCACGCAGAGGAATAGCCCGGGTGAGGCAAGGCTGGGCCACCTCTTTCGCTTGACCCCAGCTTAAGGAACTGTGCCCACCCCCCTGCCCTGCGATGCCGGCAGTCCTTGTCCCTGCTCCGCCTGCTGCCCCTGGGCTGCCTGCTGTCCCTGCGCTGCCTCAAGTCCCTGTGCTGCTGGCAGTCCCTGTGCTGCCTGCAGTCCCTGCACCGTCTGCTTTCCCTGCGCTGCCTGAAGTCTCAGTTCCCTGCACTGCCTGCTGCCCCTGCGCTGCCCACCACAGGTCCTTGCCCAGTGCTACCCACCTGGACCAATAATGAGGTCCGCTGCTTGGCCATGCAGCATATGCACAGCCAATGCACTGGTGGTTGGACAATGCCCATCACTAGGACTCCTGGCCCTTCAGCCACCCGACGGTTAACCACCAAGGAAGTCCGGAACTTGGACCCCGGATGCTGAAACAGCAGCTGTGATTCCTCCTCCACATGATCCACCCAAAGACCCTTCACCTGCAACACTGCCACTTCTCCTGTGACACAACCTACAAAAGATCCTACACCACTCCTGCCCACATGACCAAGAACAGTCTGCAACTGTTACACTGTATCATGCTCAATACCCACTCCCTCTGCAAACATGCCACAGATAACTGGGACACTATCACCACCCTCTCCACAGATGTTGCCTTCATTACCAAAAAGTAGCCCTACCCTCCTCGAACCCTGACATCACCAATGACATTCCCAAAGGCTACAATATGATACAACAAGACCGCTCCAACAAACAAGACATCCTCATCATCTTCAAGGAAACCATTAGATGCACCATCACCAACAACGACCCCACCCATCTCACGGAACACCTCAACTTCCTACTACAAACTGACGCTAAGACGATGATAAGGGACACCCTTGCCTACAGACCCCCAAGCAAGGTCACCAAAACCCAGTCAATCAATCAATCAAGGCATTTATATAGCGCGCTACTCACCTAGAGGGTCTCAAGGCGCTTGGGGAGGGGGGGGGATCCGCTACTGCTCGAACAGCCAGGTCTTGAGCTGCTTCCTGAATGCGAGGTGGTCTTGGGTCAGGCGGAGGTGGGTCGGGAGGGAGTTCCACGTCTTGGCGGCCAGGTAGGAGAAGGACCTTCCTCCTGTGGTGGCTCTTCGGATGCGGGGAACGGCGACGAGGGCATGGCTGGTCGATCGAAGCTGGCGTGTGGGAGTGTAGAAGTTGAGGCGGTTGTTGAGGTATCTTGGTCCTTGGTTGTGTAGGACTTTGTGTGCGTGGGTGAGGAGTCGGAACGTGATTCTCTTGTTGACCGGGAGCCAGTGCAGGTCTCTCAGGTGTCCGGAGATGGGGCTGTGTCGGGGGATGTCCAGGATGAGTCTTGCTGAGGCGTTCTGGATCCGCTGGAGTCTCTTCTGGAGTTTGGCAGTGGTTCCGGCGTAGAGGGAGTTGCCGTAGTCCAGTCGGCTGGTGACGAGGGCCTGGGTGACCGTCTTCCTGGTCTCGGTGGGGATCCACCAGAAGATCTTACGTAGCATGCGCAGGATGTTGAAGCATGACGAGGAGACGGCGTTGACTTGTCTGGTCATGGAGAGGGAGGAGTCCAGAAAGAAGCCCAGATTGCGTGCGTGGTCCGTTGGTTTGGGTGCGCTGCCCAGGGCAGGGGGCCACCAGGAGTCGTCCCAGGTGGAGGGCAAAGATCCCAGGATGAGGACTTCCGTCTTGTCTGAGTTCAGTTTCAGGCGGCTGTTCATCATCCACTCGGCTCCGTCTTTCATCCCTTCGTGTAGGTTGGTTCTGGCGGTGGCGGGGTCGTTGGTGAGGGAGAGGATCAGCTGGGTGTCGTCGGCGTAAGAGATGATGTTGAGGTTGTGTTGGCGTGCGATGGCCGCTAGGGAGCTCATGTAGACATTGAAGAGGGTGGGGCTGAGCGAGGAGCCTTGAGAAATGCCGCAGATGACTTCGGTGGCTTCTGATCTGAACAGAGGGAGGCGGACTCTCTGTGTCCTTCCGGCGAGGAAGGAGATGATCCATTCTAGTGCCTTCTCTTGGATTCCGACGTTGCTGAGTCGCTGCACTAGGGTGCGGTGGCAGACAGTGTTGAATGCCGCGGAGAGGTCCAGGAGGATGAGGGCCGTTGTTTCCCCGTTGTCGAGCAGGGCTCGGATGTCGTCAGTGGCTGCAATGAGGGCGGTCTCGGTGCTGTGGTTGGCCCGGAAGCCAGACTGCGAGAGGTCGAGGGATCCGTTCGTCTCGAGGAAGGCGGCCAGCTGCTTGTTGGCAGTCTTCTCGATGACTTTGGCTGGAAACGGGAGGAGCGAGATGGGGCGGTAGTTTTTGAGTTCAGTGGGGTCATCGGATGGTTTCTTTAGTAGAGCGCTGAGTTTGGCGTGCTTCCAACTCTCCGGGAAGGTGGCGGTGTCGAAGGAGGTGTTGATGATGTCCCGCAGGTGGGGCGCAATGACAGCGTCGGCCTTGTTGAAGACGTGGTGAGGGCAGGGGTTGGTTGGAGATCCGGAGTGGATGGAGTTCATCGTGCGTAGGGTTTCTTAGGTGTTGATCTGGGTCCAGGCTCAGAGGGTGGTAGTGGGGGGTGCAGGTGCGGTCGTGGGGTGCGTCGGCTGTGTGCTGAAGCTGTTGTGTATGTCCGCGATCTTGTTGTGGAAGTAGGAGGCGAGGGAGTTGCAGAGGTCTTGTGATGGGGTGATGTCGTTGTTTCCGGCGCTGGGGTTGGAGAGCTCTTTGACGATGTTGAAGAGTTCCTTGCTGTTGCGGGCGTTGTTGTCCAGTCGTTCCTTGAATGCGGTTTTCTTGGTGGCGTGGATGAGTTGGTGGTGTTTTCGAGTGGCGAGCTTAAGGGTGGTCATGTTGTCTGGTGTCGGGTCTCTGTGCCAGGCTCTCTCGAGGGCTCAGCAGTTCTTCTTGGAGCCCTTGAGTTCGTCGGTGAACCATGGTGCTTTCTTACTGCGGGGTCTGCTAGGCGGAGTCCTCAGTGGGGCGAGGTAATCTGCGCAGTTGCTGATCCACTTCGTGAGGTTGTTGGTGGCCTGGTTGGGGTTCGCTGAGCTGGCGGGGGGGTTCCGGCTCAGGGATGCGGCGAGCTGGTCAGCAGTAATCTTGTTCCAGCTTCTGCACGCAATCTGTTGCTGGTGGTGGTGGATCATGTTCTTTCTAAAGCTGAAGTGGATGCAGCTGTGGTCCGTCCAGTGGAGTCCGGTGGTGTGGCTGAAGGCGATGTCCTTGCTGGAGGAGAAGATGGGGTCGAGTGTGTGTCCGGCGTGGTGGGTGGGGGTGGTCACCAGTTGCTTGAGTCCGAGGTTGGCGACGTTGTCCAGCAGGGTGGTGGTGTTGCGGTCGTTGTTGTTCTCCAGGTGGAAGTTGAGGTCCCCGAGGAGGATGTAGTTAGCGGAGGGGAGGGCGTGCGGGCTGATGAAGTCAGCGATGTCTTCACTGAATTGTGTGCGTGGTCCCGAGGGTCTGTAGATGAGGGTGCCTCTGAGGGTGGTCTTGGGGTCGGTGTGGATCTGGAAGTGCAGGTGTTCGGCGGTTGTGAGGGTGTCGTCAGTGTTGGTCGTGATGCGGATGGTGTTCACACAGTGTGATCACAGGCCCTCACCACCTCCTAACGTGAGGCATCAACAGACTTAGACCAGGTCTTCCAGAAGTTTACCGCCTGGATCACCGACAGTCGCCCCACTGAAACCTACAAAATCCAACAAGACCACCAGACACGCCAGCTGATACACCCCAGGACTCAGGATCACCAAGCGCAAATGCCACCAACTGGAGAATCGATGG